>NC_083578.1:53368371-54053371 GCF_027579695.1 Neoarius graeffei
TAATGTATTGAATTTCGTTCTTGCTTTGTGAAGGTCCCTCCTCCCAATTTTCCCGCAGCACGTCTAGGATGTCACGCGGCTTACGCCCATATAATAATTCGAACGGGGAGAACCCCGTGGAGGCTTGGGGAACCTCTCGCACTGAGAACAACAAGGGTTCGAGCCACTTATCCCAATTACGTGCGTCCCCACTTACGAATTTTTTAATGATATTTTTGAGGGTGCGATTGAACCGTTCCACTGAACCGTCCGTTTGTGGGTGATACACACTGGTGCGGATCAGCTTAATCCCCAATAACCCATACAGTTCGCGCAGTGTCTGTGACATAAATGTAGTGCCTTGATCAGTCAGAATCTCTTTCGGGATTCCGACTTGGGAGATGACGCAGAAGAGTGCCTCTGCAATACTGCATGCTGAGATATTGCGCAGAGGCACTGGTTCCGGGCATCGCATTGCATAGTCCACCAGAACTAATATAAAGTGGTACCCTTGTGCTGACCGATCTAATGGCCCAACGAGATCCATCCCAATTCTCTCAAACGGGGTCTCGATCAACGGAAGAGGGCGCAAAGGCGCTTTTGGAATGGCCACTGGATTTACTAACTGGCATTCACGGCATGCCGTACACCACCTACGAACATCGCTGTGAATCCCCGGCCAATAGAATTGGGCCATTATTTGGGCTAGTGTCTTGTCCTGCCCTAGGTGTCCAGCCATGGGATTAAAGTGAGCCGCCTGGAATACCAATTCCCGGCGGCTCTTTGGAATTAAAAGCTGAGTGATTTGCTCTTTTGTCTGAGTGTCCTGCATCACTCGGTATAATCTATCCCTCATAATAGAGAAACAGGGGAAGGACGGGGTGGCATTCGGCGGGAGCGTTTGACCATCGATTACTTTCACTTGGTCAAACGCATGTCGCAAAGTCTTGTCTCGCGACTGTTCTAATGGGAAATCCACGAGGGATTCCCCAAGAGAGTGAGGAGGAGCCTGGGGCTCCTCACTCTGACGTGGAGATGACGTAGACGGCTCTGTGACAGCTGCTCCCGCCAAAGCGACACCGGGACCTCCCCCTGCTAAATGGCAGGACCCACTCTCTACTAAGCGCGTCAACAAACCCCAAAATCCCAGCCAATCAGTCCCCAAAATCAGAGAGTGGGTAAGGCGAGGATTAACCGCCACCTTCACTATAAATTTTTCCCCTCGAAAAAAATGTGGACTGACACCAAAGGGTAGCTGTGAACATCCCCGTGCACACACAACACCTTCATCCCCTGTGCTTCCCCCAATGCCTCGTTCTGCACCAGGCTTTGGTGAATTGAGGTCTGATTACAGCCAGAATCCACCAACGCCTGATATGTATCCCCTTGGATACTCACCGGTATGCGATACGCTCCGGCCCGATCGAGGGCGGCCTCTAGAGCGTCGGGGATCTGAACCACCACGCCCACCTCCATCACCGTGTACTGCTGTTGAAAGTGGCCCGGGTCCCCGCAGCGCCAGCAAACCAGCCCGGGCTTTCCCTCTGCACCGGTGATCTGGGGCTCACTCACCTGAGGGGGGGGGGAGAGACAGACACAGAAGGGAGAAACGGGAGGGCACCGCGGGTGCGGCGGGCCTGCTGGGGTGGTGCCGGCCCCCGCCTCCGCGGTGGGGGAATGGGGCGAGGACGGGACACAGGAGGAGGGGGAGAGAGAGAGAAGAGGAGAGAAGAGAAGATGCCATTTGCTGTCCTGCCGCTGAGACAGCCACCAAATGGTCCTCAGCCAGCTCAACGGCCTCATCCAGCGACACTGGGCGGTGGCACCGGACCCACTCCGCCGTTCCTGCTGGCAAGCGAGCGATGAACTGTTCCAGCACCACTTGGTTGATGATTCCCTCGGCGTCACGGTTGTCGGCCCTCAGCCACCGCCAGCAGGCGTCCCAGAGCTGCTGGCCAAATGCGAACGGCCGGCCGACTTCCTCCAAGCGCAACGCGCGGAAGCGCTGGTGCTGCTGTTCTGGGGTGTGCCCCACACGCTGGAGGACAGCCCAGCGGAGGTCTGCGTAGGCCAGCTGGCGGTCGGTGGGGAGCTGTAGCACGGCCAGCTGTGCCCCTCCCGTTAGCAGGGGGAGGAGGCGCGCCGCGCGCTGCTCCATCGGTCACCCCGAGGCTTCGGCGACTTGCTCGAAGAGCGTGATGAACGCCTCGGGGTCGTCCTGCGGGCCCATCTTGGTGACGTTGAGGGGAGACGGGCCCGCGGTAGGAGCACTGGTGGACCCCGCCGACGCGAGGAGGTGCCGGAATGCCTCTCGATCTTCTTGTTGGGGCAACACCAGGGCCTCGAACCGCTGTTCTTGCTCCTTTTGGAGGGTGAGTAGCGCCTGGTGCTGGCTTTGCTGGGCCGCGGCGAGGGTGTGCACCAGTTCAGCGAACGGGGAGGACTCCATGGGTCTGTTAGGCTGCTGTGCTCCAGGTCCCGGGTTTCGGCACCACTGTAACAGTTCAGTGTTCGTGGGTGGAGCACAGAGGACGGCAGGACAGAGATCAGGTTTGACAGAACGTTTTATTGCCACACTTTTCAGCATAACAATTATGTATGCACTTTTCAGACACACACACTCAGCGTCTGGTTCAGGAAGAGCTCCCCTGCTCTCTGCTGTCCCTCCCTAAATAGGGCACGGTCACTGGGAAGACACACACAAATAGGTTAATTGCCGTCAGGTGTAGTGATTCTGCCACTTACCGTCCCTGACTCCGCCCTCCTGTCACAGACCGGCGCTTGACCACTCCCCCACTGCCACACTGAGCAATTACATACATCATAAATAATTAAAAATAAATACCCTGTAAATAAACAATAGGTATGGTGGCTAATGGCTCTTCTTGCATTTGTAATATTATCTCTTACTTGCTTTATTTTACAACATTTCCAGTATGGCTTCAAATAAAGTCATAAAGTATGATAACATACAGTAAACAAACTAAAAATGCACCTTAATAAACGTGTGCTAAGGAGGTGCTCTCCCGTGCTGCTTGTTGGGGAAGATAGAGGCTGTGGCACGGCAGTAGGCCTATGATTTAGCATGCCTAGTACACAGCTCTCGATATGGCATTAAATATTCTCACAACACTTATAGGCTAAAACGCTTAAGAAACTTTATATAAGTTCATAATTACGCCAGTAACACCACACATTGGTGTGCATATGCACAAACCTGTCTGAGACACCCGTCTTCAACTAGGATACCTTATTCTCCCTCCTCTTCATCTAAATTGACGGTAGGCAATTATCCAACTTCCGGCGAGTGCAGCATCATTAGATGCGCCACCTACCATAGGGGAGTGTGTACAGAAGGGAACACCTCTCTGCCTGTTTAGCCATGCGTAAGGCGTAATTGATCAATCGCAAGTGGTTGGCGCGATGCAATGGGTAGCCTAGATCAGGGATTCTTAACCTTTTTGACACTGAGGCCCAATTTTTTCAGTGCCGAGTGACCTGGGGCCCTAAATAATCACTGTGTAGATTTAATTGATCTCACTCATTTGTATTCAATGATAAATCAAATCCACTCACAGTTTAACAAGCTAACAAGCTAAAACATGAGTAAATTTTAATGAATAATAATGAGATGATGAAATGTGATCACCACAAAGATTTTTATTAAACCTACTGTATGTTAACTTTTGTGAATCATGGAACAAATCAAGCAAGGAAAATCTGAAGGCTTACATCAGGCTTATTAATAATGAAGACCAATATTTAGATTTAAGATTTAACAAAAAGAGACTAAGAAAATCAATCAGTAGATCAATAAAAAAGATAGTGGTTAAAACATACATTCAAAGTAACATTTCTTTAATTAAACTGTAAATAATTTTAAATGCAAATGACACAATAGTACGGAAGCGCATTGCATTCACCTAATAAAAAAAACAGCAAGTTATCTCATAATTATGAGATAATTATCTCATAATTACGAGATAGTATCTCACCTAATAAAAAAACAGCAAATTATCTCATAATTATGAGATAATTATCTCATAATTACGAGATAAGATCTCATAATTACGAGATAGTATCTCACCTAATAAAAAAACAGCAAATTATCTCATAATTATGAGATAATTATCTCATAATTACGAGATAGTATCTCACCTAATAAAAAAAACCAGCAAGTTATCTCATAATTATGAGATAATTATCTCATAATTACGAGATAAGATCTCATAATTACGAGATAATTATCTCAAAATTACGAGATAATATCTCGTAATTTTGAGATAATTATCTCGTAATTATGAGATAATATTATGTCCGCTTATCATTTAGCCACATCAGTTTCATGCTAGGAAGTGATGTGTGGCTGCTGTGATTAGCAAGGGAATGATGGATATCTCTGGCAGTATAAGCTTTTACTTCTTTCTTGGTATGAGGCACTGGGAAATATTAACATGTCTCAGGTTGGATGGCATTCAAATAAGCATGTCAACGCTATGGAGACGAATGAAATTGTTGGAGTTGTTCAGGTGGAAAGGCAAGTCTGACTTGCTGGAAGTTGCGCTCTTCCTGAATGAGCAATTAAACCAATATGGCATGATGCATGGATACAAATTCATGCATTTGAAATGCATTCAAGCTGGACTGGTCGTGACTCAATCCACAGTGTGTGCTCTGCTGAAGATTCTCGACCCTCAAGGAGTGCAGCTGAGGTTAAGGCGACGTCTTTACAGCAACCCAGGCACGAACTTCTTGTAGCATGTGGACTCATATGACAAGCTTAAACCGTATGGAATATGCATCAACTGAGCAGTGGATGGATTCTCGCGCGTGGTCATATGGCTTCACGCCTTCTCCACCAACAGCAATCCTAAAGTCATTGCTGGGTATTTCATTGATGAGGTTGGCAGCAGAGGCGGCACTCCTTCTCGTATCCGGTCAGATCTGGGTACCGAGAATTGTGCCCTGGAGCAAATACAGCAGTTTCTAAGAAGTACCCAAGATGATATGTTTTCGAAAAGATGCTACATAACTGGATCAAGTAACCACAATCAGAGAATTGAGCAATGGTGGGCATTTCTAAGAACACACCACGCACAATTCTGGATGAACATGTTTCAAGATCTCAAAGACCAGGACCAATTCTCTGGAGATTTCCTAGACAAAAATCTCATTCAGTTCACCTGCCTGGAAATAATTGAGGTAGGTAGGCCTACATGATTCTTCGTTGGTCTCCGCTGCTTTAGATTCATTTCGTCACAGTTAAATTATTAAATATGCTACTTTTTAAATGTTAGATTTGCCGACGCATTTTCTTATTTTTTCGGGGTTGGTGGCGCATAGAACGCGCAACGTTCAAGAAGTGACAACAAGGGCGCAGCTTTACGCGCACCTCTGTACTTAACACTTGTGCATAGGCTACTTGCAGAAAGGTCTACATCTTTTGGGACACCCATGGGATTATGGAACCCCATATTATTTATTTTGTATGCTATTTTCTGTCTATGAAATGCGCCCCAGTCATCATTCAAAAGACGGTCACTGCATACTCTTATTTCTATTTTTCCCCAGAGAGAGCTGCAGGAAGTGGCTCAGTTGTGGAACTGCCACAGACTTCGTCCCATCAGGAATGCTGTTTCTCCGAGTGGACGACCATTGCTTATGTACAGCATTCCACAACTGTTTGGCAGTACAGATCACCTGAAAACTGTACATCCTCAACAAGTAGATCTGTGCCGAGATTAATGCCTACCAAGAGGACCATTGCCCTGCGAACAGACTGTTTTTGACATTTGCTGTCTGATGTCAGAAAATCATCTGCACCCACCCACTACTGCACATGAAGCCATAGAACTGTATCTCTTTTTACGAGAAAATATCCACACTTTGCTCTAATTCTTACATTCTTACATGTTCGCCAACAGGATACGTCAGATTGGAACTCCATCGATTGTATGCTACCAGTCGGTGGCAGCAAATGCACCTCTTTAATTGTGAATGCAGCACATGCAGCTCGGTATTTCAGATATGTTCTCTTATGAGATCCCACCTTATAATACAACACCATACTTTAAGCAGGTAATAAATAAAACTCACGTCATTTACAAAAATACAAAGTAAGGTCAGTTAGGTTTTATAGTAGTTTTTGCTATGTATGGCTTAGTTATATTAGTGTTCACAGTAACAGTACAGCTATACTACTGTTTGTGTTATTAACTTCAACTGCAAACAGAATTCAGGCATTGCAATAAAATTTTGCCATTTATTCAGAAACAAGTATCAGTCCACCTGCCTTTAAACCCCTTTCAACAATGGACACTCAAGGTGTAGAAAAATTTCAAAGGGCACCTCAATTAACAGCTCAGTCCATTACATTTAAACTCATCTGCAGGGGGGTGGCAATACCATATCAATGTAGGAACACATTACATTTGTTAAAGGTATAGATCACCTCAATTAGAAGGTCAATGCATTACAGGACACGTAAACATATCTGCAGAAACAGGGTGGGCATTTATACATCAATGCTGTAACAGAGTACATTAATCAAAAAGCATGCATAATAAGTAACTCATCAAAATCATGTACACTCAAAAAAAAAACCATTGGATTTACTTAACCGAGTTATGGCAACCGGGCGGCACGGTGGTGTAGTGGTTAGCGCTGTCGCCTCACAGCAAGAAGGTCCTGGGTTTGAGCCCCGGGGCTGGCGAGGGCCTTTCTGTGCAGAGTTTGCATGTTCTCCCCGTGTCCGCGTGGGTTTCCTCTGGGTGCTCCGGTTTCCCCCACAGTCCAAAGACATGCAGGTTAGGTTAACTGGTGACTCTAAATTGACCGTAGGTGTGAGTGTGAATGGTTGTCTGTGTCTATGTGTCAGCCCTGTGATGACCTGGCGACTTGTCCAGGGTGTACCCCGCCTTTCGCCCATAGTCAGCTGGGATAGGCTCCAGCTTGCCTGCGACCCTGTAGAAGGATAAAGCGGCTAGAGATAATGAGATGAGATGAGTTATGGCAACCGGTCCCACGAAACTGTGTTAATTTAGATGTATTGAATACAGTTATGTTGAGTTTTTCAACACATAACTGTATTCAATACATCTAAATTAACACAGTTTCGTTGGACCGGTTGCCATAACTCAGTTAAGTAAATCCAATGTTTTATTTTTTTGAGTGTATGCATTACAAGTCATCAAAAGGCACTTCAAGTAATGGGCCAGTGTAATGAACATAAAACAATAGTTGACATTTAAGAACACTAACGCAGTACAAAATGCCATTCAGTTGACTGTTTACCAAGTTATGGAGGAATTCTCTCATGGTAATTTTCATTGAGGCAGGCACATCATAACTATTACTTACTCTAGTAAGTAAATAGCCTACATTTGAACAAAGGATGATGAACAGAAAACAAAAATCTGGAAGTTCTAGTATGACATGTTACACCTCAGAGCACATACTACATAATGTCCATTTGGAGGTAATTACTGGAAAGTACATTTTCCATCTCCATCCGCAGTTCAGGGTAGGAATTGTACGTGAAAGATAATTCCAAGACTGCTCCACAGGTGTGCGCAATTGGTCGACGGGATAGTCCCTCTAGATTTGTGAATACAACTTCAATTCTTGACACGGATATTATATCAGAACCAGTTGTGAACCTCAGCAGTTTTCTTAACCCCATCTCATCTAATCCACGGATGTACTGCTGGAGAAATTGGTGGGTCTGTTTCTCTGCAGGAGTCAGTGGATGGGCTTCAATGAGCTTCAGGACTTTCCTGCATGTTGGCTTTTTGTCTGTATACATGGCTAGCAGTTGTTCTGGTGTGTTAATGATGGTCTTTAGACATTCAGCTGCAACTGCTGCCATATTGTCGAGAGCATATTTGGGCTCCTGAATTATCTGTTTGTGCGCCACTTTGAGGAGAACTGGCTTGAGGTTTTCACAATTTGGAATGATCTATACTCCCAGTCGATCCAGCATATCTAGTAGTTCATCCCAGTGTTTCCCCCAGCACTTTCCAGGCAAGGCGGCCGCCCTGGGTAACTCGACCGCCCGCCCTAGCAAGGTTCCAAGAAAAAAAAAATGCGTCCAAAAAAAAAAAAAAAAACCCGAAGTGGTAATGCATTTCAGCGCAGGGACTGACAGCTAGACTAAACTGCGGCACCTAGTGGTTGGATATATTACTACGCCATATGTCCTCGAGGCCATATTTACAAACATTTTAATTTTAAATTCAACGGTTCAGCGGGAAAGTCGAGACATTGTCATTATCGTCGGTGGAATAAGAAGGTAAGTTGTATTTGTAACTGCTCATCTAAACGGTGCATTTGCACTGTTACAGTGAAATTTAATTTTCATGTACTAATATAAGTAAGATAATATAATAATATAATTATATAGCCTAATGCTATATAATGTTCATGTGCTAATATAAGTAGGCCTAATATAAATGTATTAAGGTAGGCAATATAAATTATGGCTGTTGAGCACTTTTTTTATGAGCACTTTTATTGGCCAGGAAACCATTTTACCTCAGTTTTTGTAAGTAGTTGTGACATTTAATTTCAATAAATACCTATTTTACAGTTCTACACAGCTTTGTTATTATTGTAGTACTACTACCCCCCCCCGGACTATCTGTGCAACGTGTGATGCGTTACGGCCCGACAACCCCCCCCCCCCCCCCCCCCCGGACCACTATCCGTGCCGTGCGTGATGCCCACCGAAGACTCACCACCTTGACTAAGCAATTTTCTGCGGGAAACACTGCATCCTGTCTCTCACCATCAAGGTCTTCCTGTAAAGCAGTGTCTATGAGATCTCACTCAGATTGACTCAAGTACAGCTGGAAAGACTAAAACAGCACATTTGTTGAGACAGCATGCTCACCAAATAAGAGTGCTGTTGTGAATGCTGGGGCAAGGCACAATGGAAAGTATCCTTGATCCATATATCCTTTTGCTAGAATTCTACCCACAGCCCTCCATTCATCTTCCTGCCATTTTGGTGACAGACAGGGTATTCTTAATTCTTAATTCTGCTCCAGAAGCTGCACGGTCCAAAAATTCATTCCAAAAGGCAGTGTACACATCCCTGGCCACCCCATCTTCATCTCTGCCACTTTCATTGACCAAACTGTATTTTAATGGGTAGTTCAGGATCAAAGGATCCTTGAACTGAATGATCATTTCATCTAACAGATTAACCCTGTGAAGTTTGATTTGCACTGATAGTATCTCATAGTTTAAATCATCTTCAATCTGGTACACTGGGGCACGAGTGGATGTAGAGGGGGCATCGAAAGTGTCTGAAAGAGGCGTTGAGACAAGGCTGGATGTGCTGGATAAGGAAAAGCTGACAGGTGGATGTGGAAAGGCCAAGGTGACTGGGGAGTCCATGTTGGGTAAAACTGGAAGCGTGTCATCCAGCTGGCTTGGAGAGGGTGTAGAGTCTCCCGGCCCTATGATCACCTCTGAATCAGACATTGGGAATGAGGACGTAAGATCTACACATTCATAATTTGATGAATTTGCTAAGCCAATGCCATGACCATGGTCAGCTGTACTGGGTGATTCTGCCTGAATGGTTGACATGTCCTGCTGCTCAGAAGGGAGAGAAATTTGTACCTGCTGCCCTCTTTGAATGTCACGCTGGCTGCCCATTTCACAGTCTTCTTCTGTGTCCATGTCTGACTCTTGCGCTTGACGTGCTGTGTATAAGTAAAACCGTAAAATCCCAAATTTTGACACGGTGTACAGCTCACCAACATTTGTGTGGTCATCAAGTTCAGATTCCTTGAAATCGTACACATTGTGAGTGAACTCTTCCCAATTTCCCTTTTTGGACTTGCCATGTGGAAAAAATAGTTCCTTTGCATGAGAGAGTAAATCTTTTTTAGTTGCATTCTTATTCACATCAAGTACCCTTGTGCCGCCACCGCATCGTTTCCTTACTTGCTTTCCCTCATGGATCCAACCCAGCTCAATTTTTCGGGTAGTCTTCACAGCATTTCTAGAGCAGGATCTTGTTGCTCTTAGACCTACAGAAACAGGTCCGGGATCAGATCCTTCATCGTGATTTGTAGCTCTGGTACTCATTCTCTGTCGCAGTTTATTTAGAAGTGACACCTTTGATGTATCCTCTACGCGTTGTCTTTGTTTGTCCATACAATATCGTCTTGTGGCAATTCTGTCCCCATATATTGGTATGTAACGTGCAAGGGATGTATCGTCTATGTCTTTATTGGCAAACATGTCAATCTGTGAAGACATATGAAAAATAATTACAATTATGATGAACTTAGAACATAGAAATTACATATGCTACTGTTCATAACCATATCCAACATAACCACACCACACCTGTTACCACTTAAAGGTTCTCAAATAACGTGATGTAAATATATATATTTTTGGACAATTTATTTCACATATCTATAAAAAAGATATTTTAAAAATCAATGTACAGCCTAATAATAGTTGAAACCCATCTATTCATCAAATCCTTTCTAACCATCCAAATTGTTGCATCCAATCTGCACAATCAAATGTATATTCATGATCAATTTAGCTAGATTTAGAGCCAAATTGGGGTATGATGAATGCCCAAAACTAAACCATGTTCCTGTGTAAATGGGCTATATCTCGAATGTGTTATTCAGATAGGATATGACCATTGGCTGGACTGAGAAAAGGATAGGCCTACTTTTGTCTAGTGAGGACATGGGTTAGCCAGGCTGGTGCCACCTGCCTCTGTTCAATTTCTTTTCACTTCAACAACTAGATCAGGAAAGCCAGCTGTTCAGAACGTTGGGCAGAACTTGGTTTGAGTTTGGCTCTCCGGCTAATCAGCGAGGAGAGGTAAAGCCATTACGTCATGAATTTGTAGTTCAGCGATTTCAAATGCGACATATACGTATCATCACATATACCATGGCCAAACAGCAGTGATTTGAAAGTGCAAGCCTAAAGTGGTGTGAATGAATCCTATTGCTGCGAGGTTAGATGGTTTCCGAGAAGTGAAATGAAACCGGCTGATGCATCAGGTTAGACATGGGTAAAAGTTGGCATGATTCTATTCTTCGTGTGTTTCCCCTGACAAGCTTTACAAAAAATAACTAGCTACCCTTTCACGTGTAAGAATATTAGTTATTGGGGTGCAAAATTGCAGTTTGCATGCAGAGCCAGCAACACATAGATCATTAAACACAGCAACTGATGCGCTTTGCAGAAATGCATAAGTAGCGTAACATATATGGACACAATAAATACTCTACAACTTCTTACAAACATATGGCCCTTTTCCACTACCCTTTTTCAGCTCACTTCAGCTCGCTTCAGCTCACTTCAGCCCGACACGGCTCGCGTTTCGACTACCAAAAACCAGCACGACTCAGCTCGCTTCAGCCCTGCTTAGCCCCTAAAACTCGCACCGTTTTGGAGTGGGGCTGAAGCGAGCCAAACCGTGCCGAGTGAGGCTGGGGGCGTGAGCAGACACTCCCCTGTGCACTGATTGGTGAGGAGGAGTGTCCTCACATGCCCACACACGCCCCGCGAGCACGCTGGGATCTGTAAACACCGCAAACCCGGAAGAAGAATAATTACGAATTACGAGAATTTCTGAAGCCTTATGTGCCTCGCCTCATCTATACGCTCTTGCCAGTATCTGTTGGCGTTGTCGGTGACAACAAGCCACAGCACCAAGACCAGCAACACTAACGACTCCATGTCCTCCATGTTTATTGTTTACTATTCGGGTCGTGAGACTACCGCTGAAAAGATCACTGAATCAGTGACATACAGAGCATCGTGGACGAGTTCGCGGAGCGCAAGGCTCGTCGTATGCCCTTCAAATAATGCGCGCAGTAGGCTATTGATGTTTTATTATGAGCCATGTACAGTATGTCGCCTAATGTTTTTTTTTGTTTCTGAGTTACATGTTCGTTTGAAGGACTTAATGTACAAAATAACATAGTTGCACCCCGTAGTGTTGAAATTGGTAAACACAGTGCATTCAGTGAGGTTTGCACCGCCCTCCTTTTATTTCTGACTCTTCCTGTCACCGTTGCAACCTCTGAGCGCTCATTCGTATGCCCTTCAAATAATGTGCACAGTATAGGCTATTGATGTTTTATTATGAGCCATGTACAGTATCCTAATGTTTTTTGTTTCTGAGTTACATGTTCGTTTGAAGGACTTGATGTACTAAATAACATAGTTGCACCCGGTAGTGTTGAAATTGGTAAACACCGCAGTTGCGGACATTTTGTAGCCTAAAATGATGTTATGATAAGCTTTAATAAAGGGCCCGGTCATTTGCCCCGCCCCCGGCCCGGCTCTGACTTGTTCCGCCACTGTCACTGATGTCACTGTTTGCGCTGCTTAACGACATCACATGACGTCCACCCACTTTCGCTAACTCCACCCAATGTGTCCACCCACTTCCAGCCAGCACGGTTCAGTGCGGTTGTAGTCGAAATGCAACTCCAACAGCCCTGCTCAGCTCGACTCAGCTCGACTCGGCACGGCACGGCTCAGCCGCGTTTGTAGTGGAAAAGCGGCAATAGAGGCTTGTGTCAAAACCTGGACAAAGGTTTTAAAAAGGAATTAGGTCTTTTCTTAAGCGTGACAGAAACACTGACATGTCACCTAGGCGGAAATCCCGACGCACCCTACATTTGATATCACAATCGTACAACCCCGCACATTGCGCAACCTACTGATAATTGTATCTGGCAATCTGTATGATCTATCCAGGATGCTCACTGGTCACGACACAAAAGCAATAGGCCTATTTAAAGGAACTGTTTTTGACATGGGTTGATGTGAAATAGAACTGGATAAACCAGATAAACCAGATTGTTTCCAAGCAAGCCCAAATAGCTTTGTCCCGACACTACGTTATGCTTTGTAACTTCACGTTTATCGTGATTTGGAACACAAGTCGAAGTCTCTCTAAGTCAAAGAAGTTTCTGCGCCTACACTGAAATAAATTACCGGAGATGCATGCAGCACATTCTTTAAGGGTGTTCACATGGCACATAATTGCATCGATGCTACACTGATGTATTTTGTTGCGATATATCTTACACCGGTGTAAATTTTGTGGAGCGTTCACATGTCACAACCCTGCTTACTAGAGAGAAGCGTGTTAGCACCGGTGCAGCCCCACTTGCGGTCACACGGCAGTTTTTGCGACTGTGCTATACGATAGTAATAATGCAGAAATGAAATATTATGCGCATGCGTGAAAAATCTGTGGTTGGTAGAAGAGAGCAACTTCACAGATTACTATGTACCTGGATGAATTAGCCATGGCTGTCTGGTCTTAGCAATCATAACAATCAGTTCGCCACTCCAGTAGCGGTTAGATGCTAAATTGTAGCCTACTGTCGGTTCTCACCTTGTCCACTTGCATATCTTCAATTCTGTCTTCGGACACCCCACGTCCTCGAAGAAAATCCCACAAGCCATCATCACCATCCATCACTCTGCAGGGCAGGCAAACATTAGCACACCATTAGACATCTTTCATCGGCGCAGCTTCTTAGCCTTGCTAAGCTTCGAACGAATATGAGCCACAGGCATATTGGAAACATAGTCGAAAAAGGAAATATGCTTTACAGAGGGAGAATATCTAACGTATTCGTTTATAAAAACTCAGTTAAAGTTGAAATTTATCCCGCTCACCTGTTTCGCAGCCCGGCAGCCTACTGATCCAGTCACACAGTCACAGCCCCCAAGCAAGCCTCTCATCACTGCAGCATGGGTCATGTGGTCACAGCATGACAAGTTATCTCGTAATTACGAGATACTTATCTCGTAATTACGAGATAATTATCTCGTAATTATGAGATAATTATCTCGTAATTATGAGATAATTATCTCATAATTATGAGATAACTTGCTGTTTTTTTTTTTATTAGGTGAATGCAATGCGCTTCCGTACAATAGCCTTAATAGCCTTTTTTTTTTCAAAAGAAGAACCAAAAGATGTTGCTTTTTGTATTTTGAACAACAATCAAGTAGTTGAACAGTCAAAACAGTCCATATTTAGGCCTAACAAGCTACAACTGTTTTTTTTTTTTTTTTACATCTTCACCTCTTAATGAGACACTTGGGCCTGCTTCTGAGACACAATCAGATCCAGTCTGGGTGGGATGGGGGAAAGGCTCATTCTGAGAGTAGCCTCCAGTGATGCTCTGAGTCTGTTTCAGGTTTTCGTCTTTGTTGTGGCCACAATGGAGAATCCAGATTCACACAGGTAAGTAGTTGTGAATGGGAGGAGGAGTTTCACAGCCCTCTGTGCAAGACATGGGTACTCTTTTGAGGCAAGGATCCAGAAGGATCCCAGGTCCAGTTTATCCCACTGCAACTTTAAAGTGCTGTCGGTGGAGACTTCCAGAAGCTGGGATTCCAGATGTGAGGGCAAAGCAACATAATTTGCAGTGGGATCCACAGAAAATGGGTCCAAAACCCACATGTGTCCCTCTCTGGGGTCCTCTGGAAAGTATTCATTAAATTTCTCTGCCAGTTGTGACAGGTGCTGAGAGACTGAGTCACTGATTTTCACATGTGGGGAGTTTTCCAAAATGTCAGACAAAAGTGGAAACACATCCATCCTCTTTTCCTGGGCCCTTTTGCTCCACAAAGCAAGTTTCTTCTTAAAAGCTTGAACTTTGTCTGCAACAGAAAAAAAATGTTGCTGTTTCTTCCTTGAAGTGGAAGCTGGTTCAGTAGTGAAAAAATATCACACAGGTAGGCATGTTTAGCTGTGAAGTCTGTGTCAGCATAGTAATGTGCAAAGGGAGATTTTTTTCTCAGTGAGAAAAGTGAAAACCTCATCCCTCCATTCAAACGCTTGAGAACCAGTCCTCTTGAGAGCCATCTCACTTCACAGTGATAGAGCAGTTGGACATGATCTACTTCTACATCCTCACAAAGCTTTGCAAAACATCTGGAGTTCACAGCATTGTTTTTAATGAAGTTGATGGTTTTGACACTTACTGTCATCACTTCGTGAACCTCTGGTGACATCTTTTTAGCTGCAAGGTTTTCACGGTGAAGAAAACAGCGTGTCCATTTGGCTTCTGGTGCGCGGTCGAGTATCTGTCTGATGACACCGTGATGCCTGCCAGTCATTGACGCGGCACCATCACTGCACACCCCAACACAGTTCTGCCAGTCCAGGCCATTCTCTTTGAAGTAGTTGTCCATGCAGCTGAAACATTCCTGAGCCGTAGCGCATGTTGGTAGCTCTCCACAAAAAAAGTATATCTTCATGCAAACTACTGTCCCAGCGATATCGAACAAAAACCAGCAGCAGCGCAGCATTAGTGACATCCATGGACTCGTCGAGTTGTAATGAGAAAAATGGACTGTCTTTTATCCTCTCAAGAAGCTGCTGCTGTATGTCCGAGGCCATATCCACAATGCGGTGACTGACAGTGTCGTTGGAGAGTGGAACGGTCTGAAACTTCTTTGCAGCAGCCTCTCCGATCAGCTCACGACACATATCCACAGCGGCAGGAAGAACCAAATCCTCCGCTATGGTGAAGGGGGTTTTGGTTTGTGCCACACATTTGGCTACCAGATAACTTGCCTTTAACGCACATTTAGAGCTGCCAGTCAGTGACACGATACTTCTTTTCTGTATTTGTAGTCCGTTTTCTTTTCGTTTGAAGTATTCGGTCGGCTTCCCCACCAGTGTGGGATGCTTTGTTTCGAGATGCCGCTGCAGCTTTGACGGCTTCAGCGCTTCATTGGAGAGCGTGAGCCCACACTCCACATATTGGGCTCGTGGCTCCTTCTCGCTGCCCCCATTTACAAACCTGTACTTAATAAACTCTGGGTTGTACTTACGTACAATATTTGTTTTTTGGGGTGGGTTGTCATCTTTCTTTTCATCTTGTTTACGCTTTAAAAACTTATCCATGGCTGTGCTTGTTGCCGTTGCGTTACCACCATGGATAATAGTTCCGGTTTGCAAACGTGTCATACAACGTCACAGCATAAACATTTTATTATAATGCATTATAGTCACGTTAAAATAATAATAACTAAACTATAAATGTAGTGTGTTATTGCCTATGATTGAGTGTGCTGCCAACAAATTTCGATTTTATGGAGATATTTTTGTCTCATAAAGATTTGTATGCGTAAAAAAGATATATATAAATATAAATACATTTATAAATATTCAAATACAAAATACAAATATAAAAACGTGACACACAAATAAATGAAAGAATGTATATAAATACACGGACATTTGTAAATATGTTTTCAAGATTTGAAAATAAATGTGCTTGAATTTGTATGTGAAATCTGCATTTGTGTATCGATTTTTTGCTTTTGTGGATCCATTTTTTTGCATTTGTGGATCCATTTTTTGCTTTTGTGTCGATTACGTAATTGTGAGACATTCCTACTGCACACCACGATTCACAAATAAATGTCACGGAGATTTGAATACAAAGGGGTACACCCTTCACTGAACCTCCAGCAGATGGCGGTGTTGTCCACACTTTGGCAGAGAAATACACGGCCTCTGGAGTCTAGATTGGCGCCAGAGACTTAAGTTAGTTTGGACTGCCTGTTGCGGTGGCTGGCCACAGCCAAAAACACCAAATCAAGCAGCATCTACTGTAAGTACTTGCTAGCTCGTGACCTAGCTTGAGCTCGCTAATTTCCTGTCGAAGTTAAGTTCTCTGCTAGCATGGAGAAATGCCGTTCATAAAAAACCGTCCATGTCATCCTGAAGTGGGCAGTAAATTCTGTCTATGCTCAATGGCTTATGTACACAATCATATTTTTGAAGTCGATGTGAACTATTCAGCCCTTCATACCCACCCTATCTAGACATCCCCCGAAACAACGGCTCCAAAGTACACGAACGCGTATTGCCAGTTACGGAGTGGAACAATGAAAAAATATGGCAGGCAACAGATACTACAGACTTAAGTAAAGTGTACAAGTGGGCAGACAGGTGGACAACAGATAACACAGACTTTACTATTAACTATTACTATTACTGTGCTACTATTAACGCTACCATTTTGTCAATACAGAGAATGCTGGAGACGATGGCCCACACCCTTCTCAGTGCGTTGGCCAGGGCAAGCACTCCCACCTCCACCAACGCTGCACCCACCACTCCCATCTTGACCCCTTCCCCAATACCTACTTCTGCCGCCACTCCTTCCTCCACTGCTAGCCATGCAAGCAGGATAAATAACGCATTGAAACGGTATGATCAATTCAGCCCATAGGGAAAAGATATATTTGAAACATACAAAATGATATAATGATATGAATAAATGATATATGATGCTATGAATGAATGATCTATGGACTGTGCAATTCTTATATGGCACATATTATAAAAGTGACTTATTCCTCATTTTCCTCATACAGTATATAAGGCACACGTACACATTCCATGTATTGTATTCCATTCCAAGTTTTTTTTCCTGTGGAAGTATTAGTGAGTATTTGATTAGTGTAATTGAAATTCATAGTTTAAGTTAAGTTCTTTATTTCTAATTTTTTTACAGACAGTTTCCTGGTATGTACTCTGGGGAGACTGGAAATAGAGGAAAAGCTAGGTTTAAAACCCCCGACAAACCTCAGCAAGTCACAGATCTGCCAATTTTTGTCCTGCCTGGACCAATAACAGTGACCCCAAAGGGCTCAAGTGAGCTGGAGCTTGCCCATGCAGGCCTGGGGAAGAAGGTGGTCCTGGTGCCAGAAAGTGCAAAGCATTCTGAGGTATAATTATTCATATATTAACAGAGTACAGTTCCTTTATTTATCCCAAAGGAAATTAAAGTGTCTAGCAGCTTACACATAATACAACATACACATAATACACTTTGCAGGACAACACAAGATAGACATAGCATACATTGCAAGATATACATATAGTACAAAAACAATTACTGTATGAGGGACATCACTGACTTTGACTGTGAAATATTGTTCAACTTGTCACCTTGCTGGCTACTGAGCAGCATCATTGTGAATTGTATCCTATTAGATTGTTTCACTGATGGAGGGGGAGTTCACGAAGCTCAGGGCTCTCAAGGGAAGGTGGATGTTTTGTAAAGCTACAGGTATTCCACACAGAAATAGACATTGTATTGTTATGTACTGTGTTGAGATCAGAAGCATATATTGTGGTGTGGAAAACTCATTTGGTAAATGGCTTGTTCTTTTTTATTAGGTGGAAGTGGCCAGAGAAAATTGAACATTATTCCAATAGATTCAGAAGGTTATTCGGGCAGACAGCTCCGCGTGGCATCGGACAACGGGAAAATTGTATTGTATCTGGTTCCTCTCCAGGAGGAACTAGAAACTGCACCCCTGCCTTTTAGTTCCCCTGAATTTTCAAAGATGCCAAAGGTGGCCTGCAATAACTGTTTGGAAACCATCCCTTTGCAGATGTTGGCACTACATTCAGTGAACTGCCAGAAAACTGTAAGTTGTGTTCTTGTCTTCCAGTTACAGTGTATAGCAACTTCCCCAATTCTTGCTACTCCTTGCCAGTCGGGCTAAAATATACTGATATACTGTATGATTTCTTTACGACAGTAAATTGTTTTTCCCAAATGAAATCACTTGCTTTGACACTTGGAATTTTCACCAATATTGTAACTGGACCATTAATATTTCTAGCAGGAGCAAACAGATAAGATCATCACAGATGACAATGACGATGAAGACAATGAGGCTGATGGTGATGCAGATATTGACTGTACAGTGGAAAAAGGGGTAACTTAATTGAAAGAGTGAAATCCTATTTCCAATATACTTATCAACACTCTGTTTAAATTTTTGTTTTGGTACACATTTTGTTTGTTTTTCTCAACATTGTCTTTTGCATAGGTTTGCCCTATATGCCAGCTAGAATTTCCAGCCACAGAGCTCCCTCATCACACCAACACCTGTGCAGAAAGGTACACCATCTTCAACAGTGTTTAAGCTGTCCTGAATGAGGGCATAATTTAACAGGTTATAAGATACTCCGCACAGTATGTTCAAGATGTATGTGGAGAACAATGCATGTTACGGAGAATGGAACTATAGTATTAAAAGTGTCTCTCTTAAGGTACTTCAATACTGAGGATTACATGGACCCAAACCTTCCATCAACATCTTCAAATACAACACTTCCCCCTCCATCAGCTCAAACAACAGAGGGTAACAAATTAATAGAAAAGAAACATATTTTATCAGATCGAATGATTCTTTACATGACATGTACAGTATTTCAGCCGTCTGCTTTTCTTCAAGGGTGGAAAACTGCAGCCCCATCTGAAGCAGTGCGGCTCTTCATGGAGCGCCTGAGGAGAGAAGGAGACCACCAGCCACTACAGCTGACTCTAAATGCGGGGGACACTGATGAGGAGCGGTATGGCACACTTATTTCATTTTACAAGAAAAGCCGTGAGATGTGTCAGTGGGCTGCTGATTTCAGATGCTCCATATTAGGTATTGACACATCCCTTACTCATGGCAAAGTTTTAATTTTGAAATATTTGGGTCTTGGGCTTTCAGTATCACCGTGTGCCTATCTCAGTTATTACACGATAATGTTATCCCTTATGTACACAAGATCTTAATTTACTTTCTACTTATTTTTTTTTTAAATAATACAATTTCTACACAAAGACTAATTTTTTTTCCCTTGTAAAACCTGATTTCCTAACAGGGGATGCTGCAGTTGGTGTCGGGGTCATGAGAAACACACTATCAACAGCCATCTCGAAATTGACAAGTGGCTTTAAGAAGAACATGGGTTAGCACATTTAATTCCACACAAGAAATGAATACATTAAAAACAAGCTTAAAAATGGATGTGTGCAGTATTATGCACAAATCTTCTTACTTGAACACCTGAAAGGTATCTTAATTGTCTCATCACTTTTATGTACTTTTCAGCTAAGTGTATTTTATGTGTCTGCCTGTCAACAAATATAGGAAATGCAGGAGTGACTGCAATCTTTGAAGGACAACGAGAACATCTGGTCCCAAACCTGTCTGCAACCGTTTTGGAGTGCGATTTATTTGCAATGGCTGGCAGGATGATTGGCCACTCTGCCATTCATGGAGGTCCGTCCCTGTCAGGACTAAGTCTAACCATTATAGATGCCCTTATACATGGGACCAAGGACATTGTAACATCAAAACTCTGTCTTGAAGATTGCCCGGAGATAGAAGTCAGGGACACCATCAGTCTAGTGAGTAATATTTTAACCATTATTTTCAAAAAGTATACAGTAGATGGCCACTTCACTTTTTATGTATGCCACAATTGCTGTTATCATAATTTAGGTTATCCCCAAAAACTGTTTTGTGCCTTAATTTAAATGAATTAATTTGTGTTAAGCTGCTGAAGGAGGAATGGACTGACGAAGAGTCTGTCAGAGTGGCAAACCTTTGCACTGATTGGTATTTCCCGGTGCCAACTAAGGAGACCAACAGGCTTCTCCTTTTCCAGCAGCTGCTCTCTCATGCTGTAAGTTTTAATTTTTTTTTTTTAAGTTTATGCTGAAGCATGTGACTTCATTTCAGAGATTGATACAGAGTATATATAACAAACACGCTTCTTTTTCTGTCCCTGCCTTGCCCAGCCTATATTATATAGGTAAGATTGAGTAGCTTAGACTGGACAATATAAGCAGACAAAAGATTGCTGCATGTCATTTTTATACATGTATTCCTAAGCAGTCCTCCTTTACATTGATACTTCTGAAGGTACTGGGAAGAGCAAATGCCCAAATTAAGCAGTTTCGAAAAGGGATTAAAGAGACCGGAATATGGCCCCTTCTAACAACCAGACCAGATGTCCTGCCCCTTTTGTTCCCCCGTGAAAAGGATGTGGAACTCACCCCCCCAAGTAAGTTAAAGGAATTTCTGACATGGGACCTAATTTCCTAGTCAGGCAGAGTATTGTAGATGTGTGAAGACACTTTTTTTGAGATTCCGTGCAGTCCTTGTTGTTGCGGAGGTTGCTGGTGCAAGGCTAGCGAAAGTGGCCTTTTAATAGCCTGCTACTAAAACCAGTCTTACCCAATCCATAAAGCACCTTAAGCAAATCAAGTACCATGCCAGACTGTCGAAATTAATGTCCATGTTAATCAAATGATTTTAGAGGTAAACTAACCTTGCATTTACGTTAATTATGTTATATTTTGTCTGAGCCGCAGCAGGAACCGCAGAGATTTGTACTTCCTGTTTGGGAGCTTTCAAACAGGAAGTACAAATCCCTGCCGCTGCTCAGACATAATAAATGGAATGGAATGGCTTTAATTGTCAAATCTTCACATGTACAAGACATACAAAGTAACATGTTAAACTAATTTGGTGTTCAAAGCCATTGTAAATTGTGCAGTGTGTGATGCCATGTAGAATTCTAAGCTATAGCCCCTTGAAACAGCTTCTGGTGTTACCCGGTAATCACTTTCATATTTTAAATTTGTGTGGTTGTATTTTATGAAATCTTATCAAAATTCATTTAACAGTTTTAAATAAGCAATAAGCCCCTTGCGTCTACGTTTCTGCTGTGTTTAGAACGTCCATGGGGCTGTTCCCCTTAGCTGTTCAAACATTTGAGGCTTACTGCTTAATTAACTGTATAATGCAATACTGTTAGTTGCATGTCACATGGAGTAACAGGTTTATTGTCCACTGTTAGATGATCCTTAAATGGATACGTTGGCCAGAGGCAAGTACTGACAGTGAGGACGAGATGTCTGCATCACAGATCACACTAATCTCAGGGTTCTTTCGAACCTTTGTGGAAGAAGGTATGATTTCCTAATTTCCCTTCCAGATCGATAAAGAATTTATTTATATTGATCCATCTTTACAGTTCCTTGCATAAGTAATCGTACTCCTTGAAAAATTTAACATTTTGCCACGTAATGACCACAAACATTGTTTCACTTCATGATTGTGTGCAACCTTGTGTTGGTCATTCATACAACATTTCAAGTGAATATATTTGTTTGTGGGCATAGTGTGGCAAAATGTTGATAGGTTTTAGTGGTACGAATACTTATGCAGGGCACTCCATCAATCCATCCTTTCATGTACAGTATAGTACGTATTTACAGTAAAGCTTTAACCCCTAGGGATAGTTACAGCTTCACCATGTGTGTTTAATGTTTTTGATTCTTCACTGCATTAGCTTCTTCAGACGTCCTGAAGGACCTCGTAAAATTTTGGACTGGCTGGGAATTGCCTACGCAGTGGCTCAAACTACAAGTAGTGAAATCCCGTGGACGCCATCACTTACCTACTGCGAGCACATGTTACGAAAGGCTGAGGGTCCCAGACCACTACAAAAGTGGTTCCGAGTTGAAATCAGACCTACAACAATGCCTACAATCAGTTGAGACAGGTTTTGGACTGATTTGAAAGTAATTCTTCTGGTTTATTGTTTTATTGTTTCATTAGGGTCAGAGCACCCTATCATAATCGCTCTGTTTCTTCTTGTTCGCAGACATTTTGGTTTTTTTAGGTGGTGGCCATGTTTCAAAATGAATGTCATTTGGCATAGTCTTTAGCAAGAGTGGCAAGTACACTACAGGCCAAATGTTTGGACACACCTTCTCATTCAATTCATTCTCTTTATTTTCATGACTACAGTACATTGTAGATCCACACTGAAGACATCAAAACTGTAAATGAATACATGGAATTATGTAATAAAATAATAAAAAAAATAGCCAATGTTGTCCAATTGGGCCATCAGCTGTGTATCAACTTGACTTCTGTACAACACAACTGATGGTCGGAAATCTTTGGTTGGGACCATCTTTTGTGTTGCGCAAAAGTCAGGGTGATCCATAGGACAACTATTAGAATTGATATCCATATCATTCACAGCTTTTATGCCTTCAGTCAGAATCTACTATGTACTATATAGTCATAAAAATAAAGCAAACGCATTGAATGAGAAGGCGTGTCCAACATTTTGGCCTGTATTGTATTTCGCCTCACGAAATTTGGTATGTCACCATGATGAACAGGAAAGGTCGATACAATGCCATGGCCATGCCCAACATTGAGTGAGAAAAA
The DNA here is from genome assembly GCF_027579695.1 of Neoarius graeffei. Lineage (NCBI taxonomy): Eukaryota > Metazoa > Chordata > Actinopteri > Siluriformes > Ariidae > Neoarius > Neoarius graeffei. Next base: position 53,391,436 of record NC_083578.1, read on the forward strand.
AGGATTTTTGTGTGATTTGACCATAGAGCTGGGAAAAAAAAACAGTGGATTCACCCCCTACTCGTGCAGCAATCCTGTCGGCCACCTGTACATATTACTACATTTGCTCGACAGTCAATGTTAATCAACAGAGAAAGGGCTCACCTCTGTCAAAAAATGGCTTAGAACTTTCCAAATATCCACTGACTTAGTAAACAAAGACAGTATTTGAAATGCCTGGCCAAATATCTACATAACTGATTTGAACTTATTTTTTTACTTTAACAATTAGTTAGATATTTAGCATAATATTTAAAATATTGTTCTTGTATAATTTGTTACTTGATATTTTCATTTCACTAAGCCATTTTTGTGAAAGAGGTGGGCCTGGTCTCCAATGTCTACCTACATAATATGGAAGTGGGGCTGGACGCTTTCAGGTGCTGTGTCAGCCCATGCCGTATCCCCTCTAGTGTTCTCTTTGCTCTATGGGCTCGACATGCAAAGGGATTTGATTGTCTACACCGTACCTCAAATGTTAGTAAGTTTTGGTGTACATTACATGAGCTTAAGACATTGGAGATCTTAACTCGTTTGGGAAAATGACTTTTCGTTCAATGTTTAATAAAAACATTTCTGGAAAACTGTCGGAGTGGCATTTTTTGGTTTGGATAAATTACGTTGTTTTATGGATGTTGCTCATTGAATGATAATCACACACAAGTCACAATCACAGTTAGGTTTTATTGTACCATTTACCACTGTATCAATTAGAACAGAGATTTTATAATGACAGTGTCTTTGTAAACAATATACCTGGCTTCATATTCGGCACATTTAATGGTACTCGACCAAGCTTTGGACATATGTTATAGTTTGCAAGTAGATGTCTACACCATGATTTTGTGATGGCTGCAGCGGATCAATGTGTTCTTTCAAAAGACTAAGTTCCTCTGGATTGAGTGGGCTTTCAAACTGAGGAACATTTAGTCCATGATGGAGCTCTGGGACGTCCCCACTCTGCTCCCAGTCAATTTCTGGAATGTTCAACTCCTGAAGTACAAGAAACCAGTATACATTTTAACCTCAGGGGTTTACAATTATAATCATTAGCAATTAAAGTAATTGCAGCCGTGGCCTAGTGGTTAGGGAGTTGGCCGTTACATCTGAGCATTGCAGGTTCAACCTGCTGGTTCAAAAGCCCAACCTAGCCAGTAGGCAACGGCTGAAGTGCCCTTGAGCAAGGCACTTAACCTCACATTGCTAACCGATACCCTGCAATAGCTAAGTCGCTTTGGATAAATGGCGTCAGCTAAGTGAAATGTAATTGTTTTTCTGTATTAATGATTCATAAAATATAACCTGAAATAATGTGACAAAAAATATTGAGTAAAATCTGCATGAATTTGTGGTGCAAAACATACTATGTACTGCAATCTTTAGGAACATACATTATATTATCAGAAAAGGTGGTTCTTCCTCTGCCTACCTCTGGATCGTGAATGGGATGCTGAATTTGGCCAAGCTCCCACAGCTGGTTTGGGGTCATATTTTGTTCAGTCCTCAAAGGGTGGTTGTCCCATCCTTCACGAAACAGGTCCAAGGACAACTGGAGACGGGGCAGGAATACAAAATGAAGGCAAAAGAAGTGGGTGGTGTTTGTGAGGTCAAGGTGGCCCTCTTCTTCCAGCATTTGAAAGATGTGGTAGTAGATATTGGTTGCCCCCATCCACACATCACGCCAAAGTCTTTCAATTCTATTCAAGAGGAAATGCATATCACTGTATACTTTGTTTACAATTTAGAATCATATGCAGTACAGTGTACAGCCTTTCTGTCTGGCTCAAATAAAATATTATTTTAATTATTACACTACGATTCTTATGGGGTTATAGTGCAAGGCAAATCATATAGTGCAGTTTACAGTGCAGCCAGTCAATATTGCTGGATCAACAACACAACCAACTGCTTGTGCTGCTATTCAGAATTAGGACTATTCCCCAATAACATTTCTCAAACTAAGATCATGTATACCTCTGGTTATGAACACTTTTTCCCGCAATAAAGCACCCACTCTCTGGTCCGAGCATGGTGAACATCAAACGGGCAACTCCAACATTTTCCCCTCCGTGATCTGCTCGCACTCTATACAAGAAAATAGAACATCAAAGTTGCAATAGCAAGGTGAACACACTTCAATGGTAAGGTGAAACACACCTCAAAAAACTGTTTGTTCACATCACACTGCAATTTTACTGTACCTGAGGGGATATCCAAATTCTTGAACAGCCTCACTGAAAAAGGCTTGGTTGGTGTCGGACCTGTTGTTGTCAGCCACTTTCAAGTACATGATCTGTAACATTTTGACCAAATAATTAGTGAAGAATAGAATATAAAATCTTTATTGTTATTATAGACAGTGCAACGAAATTTAAAGCCTCCCTCAAGGTGCATAATGTAGCACAAGGTATAAAAGTATAAATAATGTACTAATACTGTAAAAACTACACATGCACCCTCTTGGGTATGCAGAGGAACAGCAGACGACACAGAACTTACAACAGAACAGCCTTCAATTGGTGAGCAGCATACTGAGGCCAAGTTTACATTAGACCGTATCTGTCTCGTTTTCTTCGCGGATGCACTGTCCGTTTACATTAAAACGCCTGGAAACGGGAATCCGCCAGGGTCCACGTATTCAATCCAGATTGTGTCTGGTCCGGTGCTGTGTAAACATTGAGAATACGCGGATACGCTGTGCTGAGCTCTAGCTGGCGTCGTCATTGGACAACGTCACTGTGACATGCACCTTCCTGATTCGCTGGCATTGGTCATGTGACGCGACTGCTGAAAAACGGCGCAGACTTCCGCCTTGTATCACCTTTCATTAAAGAGTATAAAAGTATGAAAATACTGCAAATACTGATGCAAATACTGCCCATTGTGTAGTTATGATTGTCTTTAGGCTTGCCATCCTTCCACTTGCAAGTGGTAAGTGACGCGCATACCCGATATGCACTGAGATCACACACACAGCGGCTCAGTCCCGAATCACTGCTTGTGCGCTTCACTCGCGCGCTCTGTGAGCTGCGCAGGGCTGGAGTGCGCACCCTCCAGAGGGCACTCGCTGTTCAGGGCGGAGTGATTTGGAGCGCAGGATGCCTGCGGAGCTGAGCGTATCTGTGTATTGGCGTTGCTGTGTGCATGCGAATCGTGTATTGGCGTTGCTGTGTGCACGCTAATCGTTTTAAAAACGTTAATCTGATGATCCGCTGATACGGTCTAATGTAAACCCCACCTGAGTAGCAGAGGAAGTGATTCCAGTAATGGTCAGCACACTAAGCGTCAGTGCAAGTCCAATTATCATACTTGTAAAGTGGAAAGGGTTTGCCATTTATCTTAGCATTGACCTGTCTGGCTTCACTGGAAAACAGGCTACTATAGTGAGACAAGGGACACCTATGTGTTTTGTGATGTCTGCAAAGAAATACTTATTGACATATTTTATTGACTTGCAGCTGTACAGTATACCATGGTAGCAAACTAGTGAATCCCCTAGCCTATCCTTTTACTCTTACCTTGCGTGAGAAACCGTCAATACCTCCAAATATGACAATGTTATATCTAATAAAAAAAAAACAAGCAGTTTAGATCTTCAGTTCATATGTATCCTGTAATAATTTAAGCACCACAATGGTATACTTCACCTGATCAGTTTGTGGTTTGTGTCAATGTGAACAAGTTACTTTGGGCATGGCACAGAGTATGTACGTCTAACAACACAGCCAAGCTGAGTCATCCTTGACACTACCCCAAGGCTATCAACTCTATGCATCGCTGCCCTGACTCGATCCCACTGGACATGATGTCCTAATCCTCGTAGAGCTCCCCTCATTGCTCGATAGCCCGAGTGTGGCCACCACTGTTTTACTTGTGACACAAGTTCGTCAAGTTCAGGATCTGAGCACCTACTGTACTGTGTACGCTTGCCAGGCAGGTTATGGGCAGCCAGTCGTTTATACAGTGTGGCACGAGACACCCCTAGAAAGTTGCCGATGGTAACCATTGGATGTCCATTTTCCATTAGATGTTGTACATATTCCATGTCAATTGTGATTCTTGGTGGCCCACTTCCAAGACACCTTTCAAATTGAATTGGTGTTGGTGTATGGTCATCTTGGTGCAGTCTCCATTGCTGAAGTGCCCTGCACAGGTCAATTAATCTGTCCATGACCTCTGGTGGTACTGGAGTATGCTGGCCAATGATATCCATAAAAACAAATTCCTGCCTGCAAACAAATTCTAGGAAGTCAGGATCAAGGGGGGCTTGTTGGAGAGTCTGGTAAACTCTGTTGTGCAGCCTCTCCATCACATACTGCAGTAATATGTCCTAGAAAGCAAATCAGTAAAATAAATTAATAATTCAGTGTGTGTATGTCTGTGTGTGTGCGTAAGCGGGGTGAGGGTGTGTATCCTGGTAACCCAGACAGCTGAAGAAAATCTCAAGAAGCTCAAGAAAATCTATACGAATGTAATGTAGTAGTAGAAGCGGTCTGGTACAACCAGGCTAGGGGAGATAGGGGGAAAACAGCCTGACCAATATGGATTAGCCTATCGGAGTTAATTCTGGGCACTGTTTTTTGAACATTAAGCTACGTTAAGCTTTTTCACGTTAAGCCAGTAATAAGCATAGAACTGTGTGGGCAACACTGGTTTCAGATGAAAACAGTACGCGGAATTAACTCCGTTACCATAGTTTAGCCGGGGCTCAAACAGTTTGAGGTGTTCAGTTTTCTAGGGACGTGGGATGATTCCAAAGATTTTCTTGGTGCCTTTTAACCGTCTCTGGTGATTCTTAGCGGCTATCGATACCTGGCTAAGGCTCGCAGAAGTCACGTCAGCATCTGTATATCTGCACAGTGAAGTACATGGGGAAGATACACTATAACACACACAAGTAATAAATTACACTACTTACCTATCCATTTAATCCACTGTTTGTCGCTTCCATGTTGTCGATCCAATAGTTGCATGTGTAGTTGCATGTGTAGCTAGTTGCTCTGGATAACTAGGTCCCAAATAGCTGCACAACAACTTTACTCAACACTGCCATCTGCTGGAGGTTCAGTGAAGGGTGTACCCCTTTGTATTCAAATCTCGGTGACATTTATTTGTGAATCGTGGTGTGCAGTAGGAATGTCTCACAATTACGTAATTGACACAAAAGCAAAAAATGGATCCACAAATGCAAAAAATGGATCCACAAAAGCAAAAAATGGATCCACAAAAGCAAAAAATGGATCCACAAATGCAGATTTCACATACAAATTCAAGCACATTTATTTTCAAATCTTGAAAACATATTTACAAATGTCCGTGTATTTATATACATTCTTTCATTTATTTGTGTGTCACGTTTTTATATTTGTATTTTGTATTTGAATATTTATAAATGTATTTATATTTATATATATATATATATATCTTTTTTACGCATACAAATCTTTATGAGACAAAAATATCTCCATACGTTTCGATCACTTCGTATTCATCATTCTTAGGACCTAAGCAGGGCACTGCAGCCAGCAATGCAGTTTCATCATATCTATCACTGAGAACAGCATGCATGATAAAACGATAATCTGCACCAACCAGTTGTTTATGCCTGCACATTCTTACGAGCATTTCTACAAAGTTGAGTGGGTTGTTTATCGAAGGCAACAACTTAATAATATCTTTTAATTCTGATGCCGAAGGCAGATTGATCTTGAATCCTTTTCCTCTTCGCGCCCACACACAAGCTGTATTTATTTCGTCATCTGAATCTGTATTAGAACCGTTCGTCTCGTTTCTTCTCCCTCTCATTACAGTTTTTCTTCTAGCACCTGTGTTATGAGATACGCTAGGAATGTTATCAGCGGGACATGAAGTGTTCGCCGGTGTATCTACAGGGATATTTCTTGCTCCCTCGGATATCAGCGGGGAAACAGAGGCTATGGATCTAGATAAAGCAGGTTTTACCTCTTCATTACGCTTAGGATGTGGTATTGAATTCTTTTGCTTTTTAGTCTCTTTAATTCCATGAAAATCATCCCATATTGGCTCATTTTAATCCACTCTAAATAACCTTTGGTCATGTAATCATAATCCCATTCTGGGTTGCCAAATCCTTCATATATCTGTTTATGTGCCGAAACGAGATACTCTGGTTTAAAAGTTCCTGCACTAGGATAAATTGACTGAGACTGAAATTATTTTTCTGACCACTCGGCTAAAAGGTCTAACCAAGGAGTAGTATAGAGTTCTAAATCACATCGATTCATCCAATCCCGTGGAGTGTCTTCAGAATTGGGTCTGAGTACCTCCTTACTACAAATACCCCCCAAAATGGCTGCATGAAGGAATCAAAGATTAAAAGCGCGCTCTTCCCGTGACAGCTCTTTCACTTCACGAGGGTCACCTTCCCGTAAACAAATTACGAGGTTTACCAATCTTCCCGTGGCTCTACCAAGCCCCGTCACGTCCCATAAACAAGAGTCTAAAGAGTCTACGAGGTTCCCCAAAACATCCCGTGCCTCTACACGAGGTTTACCAAGAACATAACCTGAATTATAAACACAAGGGTCTCTTTTCTTTTTTTGAAATGACTACCAACCAGGCGGAAGTCTAACCAATCAATTATAAATTAAAATTAAAATAATTTACTCACCTGGTTGGCAGTATCGCACTTCTGACACCAAATTGTTGGGGTTCACCCAGAAAGAGACCCCGATTCCTTCGTGGGCCTTCCCCTCGGATCCGAGGACGAATGATCAGGTCGAGAGAAACGGACAAGGGAACACCAGGGAGTTCACATGCCAGTTTATTCGCACAGTCACTTCGTCAAAATGAAAACATTCTTGAAAACGTCTTATAGTGTCTCTGTGTTTATGTTTTGTCTTCATGTGTGTGTGTGTGTGATGGGTGTGCGTCTATGTAAAAGTGTGTAATGATCTTGAATCAATCATAATATAATAACATTTCTGCTGACAGTAAGGTACAGATAGATATCAGAGTCTCGGCTTATGATCAATATTATGGTTAATATTCATGGAATAGCATGGAATGTCTAAACACAGATAATGTCTAGTCTATGGAGTCTATTCAGAGAAGGTCAAAGACACTAGTTTGCACAGAAAGGATCTTAATAATTAACATAATTTCTTAACACATAAATGTGTGTTAAGTCAGTAAATTACATCTTGATTTCATCAACAGAAGCAAAATAAAAAATAACAATATGTCTTTAATAATGCTAAAACAAAGAATGTTATAAGAAAATAAACATAAAAAATAAGAACAACTTAAACACAAGAACAATGAGAATATGTCTGAAAGAGAGAGAACAATTAAACAACTAACAGGATTAAACTTATAACTAAATTAGGTTAATGCTTTTAAACTAAAAACCCTTAGAATCATAAGATCTTAACTATAATTATAATGTCATTATGAAACTAATCTAAAACTATAAAACTAACATTAATCACGGAATGCATTCATTAATTACGGGATTCAAATCACTACTATAGTATATTTCAAGCTTTTAAGAAGCTATAACCTAAGTTTCAACTAAATGAATTAACATAAACATGAACTTTAATTCTACCATTTCAGAGTGTGTGTGAGTCGTTCTGACACCAAAACAGACCTTGGTGCATCCTTCAGACACTTCTCTGAATGAATACACATTCATATAAAAAAATAAACAAAATGTTCCTGTAACGGTTCAGCGTTCGTGGGTGGAGCACAGAGGACGGCAGGACAGAGATCAGGTTTGACAGTGCGTTTATTGCTAGACTTTTCAGTTTTAACAATAATTCATTCACTCAAACAGACACACACACACGGCATCTGGTTCAGGGATGAGCTCCTCTGCTCTTGCTCTCCCTCCTTAAGTAGGGCACGGTCACTGGGAAGACACAAACACAGGTTAATTGCTCTCAGGTGTAGTGATTTTGCCACTCACCTTCCCTGACTCCGCCCTCCTGTCACAGACCGGTGCTTGACCACGCCCCCGCTGCCACATACCCCCACCGCCCGACTCAGGCCGGGCGGCCGTCCAGCCTGCAGCCGACTCCCCCCACCTTGGCGGGAGAGGAAGTCCGCCACGACCATCTGCGCCCCCAGCCTGTGGACCACCTTGAAATTAAAGGGTTGGAGTGCCAGATACCAACGGGTGATCCGCGCGTTGGCATCTTTCATGCGGTGGAGCCACTGGAGGGGCGCGTGGTCCGAACAGAGGGTGAAAGGGCGCCCCAGCAGGTAGTACCGGAGGGCGAGGACCGCCCACTTGATGGCCAGACACTCTTTCTCTATGGTGCTGTAGCGCCCCTCATGCACCGACAGCTTCCTGCTTATATACAGGACGGAGCAGTCCTCCCCCTCCACCTCCTGGGACAAAACCGCCCCCAGCCCTCTGTCCGACGCATCGGTCTGCAACATAAAGGGGAGAGAAAAGTCAGGGGAGTGTAGAAGTGGCCCCCCACACAGTGCAGCCTTTACCTCTGAAAAAGCCCGCTGGCATTGCTCCGTCCACTGGACCGGATTTGGTGCCCCCTTTTAGTGAGATTAGTCAGCGGGCTGGTGACATCCGAATAATTAGGTATAAACCTACGATAATAGCCAGCCAGCCCCAGGAACTGTCTCACCCCCTTTTTGGTCTTGGGCCTCAGGCAGGCCGCAATCGCTGCGGTCTTATTAATTTGGGGATGCACCTGCCCGTTGCCCAAGTGGAAGCCCAGATACCATACTTCCACCCGCCCAATCGCACACTTCTTTGGGTTGGCTGTGAGACCCGCCCGCCTCAGCGACCTAAGGACGGCCCTTAGGTGTTCCAAGTGCCTCGGCCAGTCATTACTATATATGATGATGTCATCCAGATAGGCGGCCGCATAGGTGGCGTGGGGGCGGAGGACCCGATCCATCAGCCGCTGAAACATAGCGGGCGCCCCAAACAGCCCAAACGGAAGTGTGACGAATTGGTGTAACCCAAACGGTGTGGAAAAGGCCGTTTTTTCTCGGGATAGTGGAGTCAAGGGGATCTGCCAATATCCCTTCGTCAAGTCCAGTGTCGAATAAAAGCGAGCCGTGCCTAGTCGATCGAGCAGCTCGTCAATACGAGGCATTGGGTACGCATCAAATTTATACACCGCATTGACTTTCCTATAGTCCACACAAAACCAGACCGACCCGTCGGCCTTGGGTACCAAGACCACCGGGCTGCTCCAGTCACTGTGGGACTCCTCGACGATGCCCATTTCGAGCATGGTCTGAAGTTCTTCCCGAACCACCTTTTTTTGTGTGTTCGGATAGCCTGTAAGGGCGGCTACGCACTACCACCCCCGGGGGCGTCTCGATGTGGTGCTCTATGAGGTTAGTGCGACCGGGCAGGGGCGAGAACACATCCGAAAACTCGGTCTGCAACTGGGCGACCTCCATGAGTTGGGTCGGGGAGAGGTGGCCTCCACAGGGGACCGGAGAGGTACATGATGCCAATGTCCCCTTTTGAACCTCCGGCCCTAGCTCCGCCTTCTCCGGAACCACCGACACCAACGCCACGGGGACCTCCTCATTCCAGAGTTTAAGCAGATTGAGGTGGTAAATCCGTAGCACCCCACCCCTGTCCGTTCGCCTCACCTCATAGTCGACGTCCTCGACTCGCCGTGTGACCTCAAAGGGTCCTTGCCACTTGGCGATCAATTTGGAGCTCGACGTGGGCAACAGTACGAGTACCTTATCTCCCGGTGTGAACTCTCTAAGGCGCGCACCCTTGTTGTACAGGCAGGCTTGCCATTCCTGGGCCTGCCGCAAATTCTCCTGAGTTAGGTGGGTGAGCGTGTGGAGTTTTGCGCGCAGGTCCATAACATACTGAATTTCGTTCTTACTTTGTGAAGGTCCCTCCTCCCAATTTTCCCGCAGCACGTCCTGGATGCCGCGCGGCTTACGCCCATATAATAATTCGAACGGGGAGAACCCCGTGGAGGCTTGGGGGACCTCTCGCACTGAGAACAGCAAGGGTTCGAGCCACTTATCCCAGTTACGTGCGTCCTCACTTATGAATTTCTTAATATTTTTGAGGGTGCGGTTGAATCGTTCCACTAAACCATCCGTTTGTGGGTGATACACGCTGGTGCAGATCGGCTTAATCCCCAATAACCCATACAGTTCGCGCAGTGTTCGTGACATAAACGTAGTGCCTTGATCAGTCAGAATCTCTTTCGGGATTCCAACTCGGGAGATGACGCGGAAGAGTGCCTCTGCAATACTGCGTGCTGAGATATTGCGCAGAGGCACTGCTTCCGGGTATCGCGTTGCATAGTCCACCAGAACTAATATAAAGCGGTACCCTCGTGCTGACCGATCTAATGGCCCGACGAGATCCATCCCAATTCTCTCAAATGGGGTCTCGATTAACGGTAGAGGGTGCAAAGGCGCTTTTGGAATGGCCGCTGGGTTTACTAACTGGCATTCGCGGCATGCCGTACACCACCTACGGACATCGCCGTGAATCCCCAGCCAATAGAATCGGGCCATTATTCGGGCTAGTGTTTTATCCTGCCCCAAGTGTCCAGCCATGGGATTAAAGTGAGCCGCCTGGAATACCAATTCCCGGCAGCTCTTCGGAATTAAAAGTTGCGTGACTCACTCTTTAGTTTGAGTGTCCTGCGTCACTCGGTATAATCTATCCTTCATTATCGCGAAGTAGGGGAAGGACAGGGTGGCGTTCGGCTGGAGCGTTTGACCATCGATTACTCTCACTTGGTCAAACGCATGCCGCAGAGTCTCGTCTCGTGACTGCTCTAATGGGAAATCTGCGAGGGATTCCCCAATAGAGAGAGGAGGAGCCGGCGGCTCCTCACTCTGACGCGGAGATGACATAGACGGCTCTGTGACAGCTGCTCCCACCAAAGCGACACCGGGACCTCCCCCTGTCAAATGGCAGGACCCACTCTTGACTAGGCATGTCATTAAACCCCGAAATCCCGGCCAATCAGTCCCCAAAATTAGAGAGTGGGTAAGGCGGGGATTAACCGCCGCCTTCACTATAAATTTTTCCCCTCTGAAAATAATGTGGACCGACACCAAAGGGTAGCTGTGAACATCCCCGTGCACACACAACACCTTCACCCCTTGTGCTCCCCCCAATGCCTCGTTTTGAACCAGGCTTTGGCGAAGTGAGGTCTGATTACAACCAGAATCCACCAACGCCTGATATGTAGCCCCTTGGATACTCACCGGTATGCGATACGCTCCGGCCCGATCAAGGGCGGCCTCTGGCGTGTCGGGGATCTGAACCACCACGCCCACTTCCATTGCCGTGCACTGCTGTTGAAGGTGGCTCGGCTCCCCGCAGCGCCAGCAAACCTGCCCGGGCTTTCCCTCTGCACCGGTGATCTGGGGCTCACTCACCTGAGGTGGGGGAGAGACAGACACAGAAGGGAGAAACAGGAGGGCACCGCGGGTGCGGCGGGCTGGCTGGGGGGGTGCTGGCCCCCGCCTCCGCGGAGGGGGAATGGGGCGAGGACGGGACACAGGAGGAGGGGGAGAGAGAAGAGGAGAGAAGAGAAGATGCCATCTGCTGTCCTGCCGCCGGGACAGCCGCCAAATGGTCCTCCGCCAGCTCGACTACTCAATCCAGCGACGCCGGGCGGTGGCACCGGACCCACTCCGCAGTTCCTGCTGGCAAGCGAGCGACGAACTGTTCCAGCGCCACCTGGTCGAGGATTCCTTCGGCGTCGCGGTTGTTGGCCCTCAGCCACCGCCAGCAGGTGTCCCGGAGCTGCTGGCCAAACGCGAACGGCCGGCCGACTTCCTCCAAGCACAGCGCGCGGAAGCGCTGGCGCTGCTGTTCTGGGGTGCGCCCTACGCGCTGGAGGACGGCCCGGCGGAGGTCTGCGTAGGCCAGCCGGTGGTCGACGGGGAGCTGTAGCGCGGCCAGCTGTGCTTCTCCCGTGAGCAGGGGGAGGAGGCGTGCCGCGCACTGCTCCATCGGCCACCCCGAGGCTTCGGCGACCTGCTCAAAGAGCGTGATGAACGCCTCGGGGTCGTCCTGCGGGCCCATCTTGGTGACGGTGAGGGGAGACGGGCCCGCGGTAGGAGCGCTGGTGGGCCCCGCCAACGCAAGGAGTTGCCGGAACGCCTGCCGATCTTCTTGTTGGGCCAACACCAGGGCCTCGAACCGCTCTTCTTGCTCCTTTTGGAGGGTGAGTAGCGCCTGGTGCTGGCTTTGCTGGGCCGTGGCGAGGGCGTGGATCAGTTCAGCAAACGGGGAGGACTCCATGGGGCTGTGAGGCTGCTGTGCTCCAGGTCCCGGGTTTCGGCACCACTGTAACGGTTCAGCATTTGTGGGTGGAGCACAGAGGACGGCAGGACAGAGATCAGGTTTGACAGTGTGTTTATTGCTAGACTTTTCAGTTTTAACAATAATTCATTCACTCAAACAGACATACACACACAACCGGCGTCTGGTTCAGGGATGAGCTCCTCTGCTCTCGCTCTCCCTCCTTAAGTAGGGTGCAGTCACTGGGAAGACACAAACACAGGTTAATTGCTCTCAGGTGTAGTGATTTTGCCACTCAGCTTCCCTGACTCCGCCCTCCTGTCACAGACCGGTGCTTGACCATGCCCCTGCTGCCACAGTTCCCAAACAATGTCCAGTCGAGACATAAGGTCGTTTCAACTAATATAATTTTGACACAGAATAATTCTTGGCCAAGAATTATTACTTAACTAAGCTTACATATAACCTACATATATCTTGATTTAACCTACATATAATAAAATTTGACCTAACAATCAATCAACATGTTTTCGTCTACCTTGATGACATCTTAATATTCTCTAAGACCTTGCAGGAGCACCGACACCATGTCCGCCAGGTTCTCCAGAGGCTGCTACGGAACAATCTGTTTGCGAAGGCCCGGAAGTGCGAGTTTCATGTCCCCGAGGTCTCCTTCTTGGGATTTATCGTACGAACGGGACAACTCCAAATGGACCCAGCCAGGACCCTGGCCGTCCGGGACTGGCCCACTCCCAAGTCTGTCAAGGAGGTACAGCGGTTCTTAGGTTTCGCTAACTTTTACCGCAAGTTCATCAGGAACTTCAGTTCCGTAGCAGCACCCATGTCAGATCTCACCAAAAGGACTGGTGGATCTTATGTCTGGTCTCCTCAGGCAGAAAAGGCATTTAAAGACCTCAAGCGCCGCTTCTGCACGGCACCCATCCTGGTCCTCCCGGACAATTCTCAACCATTCATCGTCGAGGTGGACACCTCGGACAGCGGTGTCGGCGCAGTTCTATCCCAACGCTCGGAGGGTAAGCTGCACCCCTGCGCATACTTCTCCCACTGCCTGAGCCCTGCGGAGTCCCAGTATGATGTGGGGAATCGGGAACTGCTTGCGGTGAAACTGGCCCTTGAGGAGTGGAGGCACTGGCTGGAAGGAGCGCAACATCCATTCCTGGTTTGGATGGACCACAAGAACCTGGAGTACCTCCAAGAAGGCAAGAGGCTGAACCCACGACAGGCTAGGTGGGTTTTGTTTTTCAGCCAGTTCAATTTCACCCTATCATACCGCCCGGGCTCTAAGAACACCAAACCGGACGCGCTCTCCAGGCTGTTCTTGCCCAACAACAGGGAGAGTGAGGTTGGGCTTATTATCCCTGTGTCCCGGATTGTGGCCCCTGTCCGCTGGGGTATTGAGGAGACCGTTTGACAAGCTCAACGCCAGGACCCTGGTCCTGGGACGGAGCCACCGGGCCTCCTGTACGTCCCTCGTCAAGCCCGGGCCAAGGTTCTCCAGTGGGGTCACTCTTCCCCTCTCACCGCCCACCTGGGAGCTCGGAGGACCCTGGACTTCTTGAAGAGACGCTTCTGGTGGCCTAACATGGAGGAGGAAGTGAGGTCATTCGTCTTGTCCTGTGATATCTGCACCAGAACCAAGAACCCACGACAGCGTCCCCAGGGTCTCCTGCATCCTCTGCCTATTCCCCGGTGTCCCTGGTCCCATGTGGCGGTCGACTTCATTACAGGCCTGCCAGACTCACAAGGTAACACTGTCATCCTGGTAATAGTCGACAGATTCTCTAAGGCCTGCCGCTTCATACCACTGTGCAAGCTCCCTTCTGCCCTTGACACAGCTAAATTAATATTTAATCATGTCTTCTGAGTCTTTGGTCTCCCACAGGACATCGTCTCAGACCGGGGGCCCCAGTTCTCCTCCCGAGTGTGGCAAGGGTTTTGCAAGCTCATCGGAGCCACTGCCAGCCTCTCCTCTGGGTTCCACCCCCAGTCCAATGGCCAGACGGAGAGGCTCAACCAGGACCTGGAAACCACCCTGCAAGGCCTGGCTATGGATAGCCCGACATCGTGGAGCACCTGGCTGCCATGGGCAGAGTACGCCCACAACACCCTGAAGTCATCGGCCACCAAGCTGTCGCCGTTCCAGTGCCAATTCGGGTTCCAGACACCTCTGTTCCCGGACCAGGAGGAGGACGCTGGGGTGCCCTCGGTCAACCAATATGTGAGACGGTGTCACAAGACCTGGAGCAAGGTCAGAAGGACCCTCATCCAGACCTCCAGAACCAACCAGACTCAGGCCAACCGTCATAGAAGGCCTGCCCACATTTTCCGCCCTGGGCAGCGGGTTTGGCTGTCCGCCAAGGACCTTCCGCTACGGGTGGAGAACCACAAGCTTGCTCCTCGCTACATTGGCCCCTTCAAAGTTGTGCGCAGGGTGAACCCTGTCTCCTACCGGCTCCAGTTACCATGAACGCTAAGAATCAACCCCACATTCCATGTTTCCCTGTTGTGGCCCGTATTGTCGTCCACGTATGCCCCTGCCCCTAGGAATCCCCCGCCCCCCTGCATCTTCCAGGGTCAGACTGTGTTCACTGTGCATCACCTGCTTGACTCCCGCCGGGTCCGCGGTGGGCTCCAATATTTAGTGGACTGGGAGGGCTATGGCCCTGAGGAGCGCTGCTGTGTCCCAGCTCGGGACATATTAGATAAAGAACTTTGTCGGGACTTCCATTCGGCCCATCTGGATCGCCCTGTGAAAGTCAGGAGACGCTCCTAGAGGGGGGGGGGGGGGGGTCCTGTTAGGACTGGGACTGTTTTGGCCTCTAGAGGCTGCTGTTATTTCCTTTTCTTGTCATGTTTGTTTTGGCCTCTAGAGGCCACCACTGTTCCTGTGTTTTGTGTTTGTGTTGATTGCCTGTTTGTCTTCATTATCGTCACCTGTGTTCAATTTATTTTTTGTATTTATACTCCCTCTGTTTGGTCCCTAGTCACAGAGTCTTTATGCTATGCTGTTAGTGCTAGTTCCCTCTGTCCCATGTACCTTGCCTGTGTCTTAGCTTTCTTGGTTTTTGTTGCTTTCTTTTGGACTTTGTGGATTTTTGTTTTGACCTTTGGATCTTCTGAGCGTTTGAGTTTTTGCCTCTTCTTGATTTTGGACATTGAGCCTTGGGATATTTTTATTTTTGTATATCTTCTGAGCTTTTGGATTATTCTTTTTGTTTTTCCCTTGGATTGTATATATTGTAAAACTGTTTTTGATACTCTACTTTCGCCTCACGCCTCTGCACTTGAGTCATCCCCCTGGTGGCCTAGTGGGGGTTTGCTGGATTATCATACCAGCGAACCGGGTTCAAAACCCTAACAAGTGCAAGTAGTTCTCTGGCATAAGTGTTTTCAGGATTATCTACATGCAAGTTAAAATCCCCAGATATAATAAGACAGTCAAACTCTAAGCAAATGACTGACAACAGTTCATCAAACTCTTCCAGAAAAACTTTGGCTGAATGTCTCGGAGGCCTGCAAATAGTTAATAACAATATGTTAGGAGAGCATGTAACAAGTGCACATAAGTGTTCAAAGGATGTAAAATCACCAAGTGAGGACTGTTTACATTGAAAAGAGGCTTTGAATATATTTGCGATCCCTCCACCTTTCCCATGTCGGGTAGCACTCATGAAATTAAAATTTGGGGGAGCTGCTTCAAGTGGTAGCACTCTTTGCTTGATCCAGCCATGTTTCAGTTAGAAGCAAAAAATCAAGATTGTGTTTGCAAATAAGATCATTAAAAATGACTTGTTTGAAAGTGATCTAACGTTCAGAAGAGCTAGCTTTACAGAAAGTCTAGAAGTAATATCTGCTTGGGCACTCTGATATTGTTTTGAAACAGGAAGGAGACTAGACTGGTTTACCCCCTGGGTTAAATATGCTCTGTGTTTTCTATTTCTTATCAACACAGGAATAGAGAATGGCATAGGCATACTGGGTCCCAGCTTGTTTTCAAAACTACACCCAATGCAGGGACCCACAGCACATCATACAAGACTCTCTGTATATTCCATGAGGTTGGGAGGGGGAAGGATTGGAGATGTCATGTATTTTTTAGATGGTGAAAAAGACTGATAGCCAGCTGAAAGTCCTGGGCGAACATAGTTCCATCTGTTGGTTGATTTTCGATGAACTGGGTACACTGCTTGTCGCGAATGATTTGGGCTGGAAAAAGAGAGTGCAGCCATTGGCAGCAATCTCTGCATACATACTTTTAAGGAAATCCATGCAGGGGGGAGACGGGGATGGTACAATAAAGTCAGAAGAGTGAGACTGAGATTGGGACTTTGGTGAGGTCTTTGTGAGTGTCTCCATGACTGTCTCTGTGGTGACTGTCTCCCTGACAGTCTCTGTGATACTTGCATGGGGTCGAGATGTGGATGATGCAGCCTTGGCATGATTGTCAAAAATCAGCAGTGAATATGATGATAACTAAGGCACTAATGGTGATCAGAAGTAATGGGCTATATGCAAGTGCTCAAAGTAGGGGCGAGTGAATGTTAAAATGTGAGAGGGAAATCACGTGTTTATGTGTGTCTGTGTGAGAGTGTGTGTGTGTGTGTGTGTGTGTGAGAGAGAGAGTGTGTAGGCGTGTGTGTGCGTGGCTGCGCACTAACGGGATGAGGAGGAGCTAGGAAAAGAGAGCATGTGCAGGCGCACGACAAGGAGGAGGGGAGTGAGGGAACGAGGCAGCATGTGTGGGAGAGTAACAAAGGGATCTGTAGCTTAAAACTAGTCCCAGCTAGGCCTTAAACCCAAACTTCAACTCAACCTTTAGCTACTCCTGAAATCCCAATGTTGAGGGGTGTAGTGCGATGGAGGGAGTTAAAAAGAGAGAGAGAATGCATGCACAATCTAACTAAATACAGACAGTAAACAAAGCAAATCAAACAACATACGGTCTATGACTGGCTTTCATGTGAATCAAAATGCGTACATTTAAACCATGAATGAATTCAAATAAACAGCACTCTTCGCATTAACTAGCCACAACTAAGACTAACAATTGCCCAGATGCCAGCCTTACTTGAGATCACTCTTGCTTGGCGACTCAAAGGGCGCTGTCTGTTATCCGAAGACAGCATGGCGTGCAGGTCCAGGGAGAAAACAGTTCTGTTCCTTTTGCTTTTACAGCTCGTCAGCTGAAGATCTTCGGTGTCCCGTCGGTCGTCTGATGATCTGGAAGGAATCTTGCTTATAGTTCGTCAACGTTGCGAAAGGGAAAAGGGATCTGGTCGCATTTTATCTTTAAAATACTGCATGGGCTGCAGTAACTAACTGGCTCAGTTATTATTGCAACTATGCAAAGATCAAATACATTGAACTTTGGCTAAAGGTCTGGTATCAATAGCTCATTCTTTGTCCTTTGTTCTTCTGTAGCACAGATGCAACGACGTCTCTTTCACGCGTGGGGATAATGCCAGAGAGACCGAATTTCGATTCCGCCGCGGGTTTTAAAGCACAGTCATGACATCACTGTATTTGGTATTATCTCTGTATCCAATACCATTACAGGGAGTCAGAAGAATGGGGGGAGATAGAACATGGCATCGAGTACAGGGATTGGTGTGTTCAATGCTGTAACAGTGAAAGGGGAGAAGATGGGCCATAAAGTGAAGCAGGGAATTGTGGGTACTATGGCTATGGCATGGCAGCCCCCCCCTACACACACATGCATTGTGGTCGGGAGGGATCCCCTTTTCTCTGCTATCTCCCTCCTTTTATGCTCCATCCCTGTAACAAACACACACATATTAATTGACAGCAGGTGGAATGACTTAGCCACTTACCTTCCCTGACCATTCAGCAGTCCATTCACAGACTGCTGCTTGGCCACACCCCCGCTGCCACATACCTCCACCACCTGACTCAGGCCGGGGAGCCGTACGGCCTGAAGCTGACTCCCCCCCCGATGGGACAGGATGTCCGCCACCACCATCTGTGCCTGTGGATCACCTCGAACATAAATGGCTGGAGGGCGAGATACCAATGGGTGATCCGTGCATTGGCATCCTTCATGCAGTGGAGCCACTGGAGGGGCGCGTGGTCCAAACAGAGAGTGAAACGGCGCCCCAGCAGGTAGTATTGGAGGGCAAGGACCGCCCACTTGATGGTGAGACACTCCTTCTCGATTGTGCTGTACTTACTCTCACGCATCAACAGTTTCCAGCTGATGTACAGCACAGGGCACTCCTCGCCCTCCACCTCCTGGGACAAAACGGCCCCCAGCCCTCTGTCCGATGCATCAGTCTGCAAAATAAAGGGGAGAGAGAAGTCAGGGAAGTGTAAAAGCAGCCCCCCACACAGTGCAGCTTTTACCTCAGAGAAGGCCTGTTGGCACTGCTCCGTCCACTGGGCCGGATCTGGGGCCCCCTTTTAAGTGAGATTGGTTAGCGGGCTGGTGACGTCCAAATAATTAGGTATAAACTTACAATAATAGCCAGCCAGCCCCAGGGACCGGCTCACCTCCTTTTTGGTCTTGGGCCTCAGGCAGGCCACAATCACTGCAGTCTTGTTAATTTGGGGATGCACCTGCCCATGACCCAAGTGGAACCCCAGATACTGTACTTCCACCTGCCCAATTGCATGCTTTTTTGGGTTAGCTGTGAGGCCCGCTCGCCTCAGTGACTTTAGAATGGCCCTCAGGTGTTCCAAGTGCGGCGACCAATCATGGCTGTAGATTATTATATTGTTCAGATAGACAGCCGTGTAGGCAGCGTGAGGGCAGAGGACCCTGTCCATAAGCCACTGGAACGTAGCGGGCGCCCCAAACAACCCAAAAGGGAGCGTGACAAATTAGTGTGAACCAAACGGTGTGGAAAAGACCGTTTTCTCTCGGGATAGAGGAGTCAAGAGGATCTGCCAATATCCTTTTGTTATATCCAGTGTCGAATAAAAGCTAGCAGCACCTAACCGATCAAGCAACTCATCAATCTTGCATTGATGAGTTGGGTATGCGTCAAATTTAGACACCGCATTGACCTTTCTATAGTCCACACAGAACCGGACCGACCCGTCGGTCTTGGGAACCAGGACCACTGGGCTGCTCCAGTCACTGTGGGACTCCTTGATTATGCCCATTTCGAGCATGGCCTTGAGTTCGTCCCAAACCACCTTTTTCTTGTGTTTGGGCAAGCGGTAAGGGCAGCTATGCACTACCACCCCCGGGGGCGTTTCGATGTGGTGTTCCATGAGGTGGGTACGACCAGGAAGGGGCGAGAACACGTCAGAAAATTCCTTTTGCAACTTGGCCACCTCCGTGAGTTGGGTCGGTGAGAGGTGGTCTCCACAAGGGACCGGAGTGGTCCGAGATGTTATCTTTTTCACCTCCGGCCCCAGCTCCGCCTTCTCCGGGACTACTGACGCCAACACCACGGGGACCCCCTCATTCCAGCGTTTTAAAAGGTTGAGGTGGTAGATTTGCAATGCCCTGCCCCTATCCGCTTGCCTCACCTCATAGTTGACATCCCCGACTCGCCGTGTGACCTCGAAGGGCCCTTGCCACTTGGCAACTAATTTGGAGCTCGACGTGGGCAATAATACGAGCACTTTGTCTCCCGGCGTGAACTCTCTAAGGCATGTGCCCCTGTCACACAGCCGGATTTGATGTTCTTGTGCCTGCTGCAAATTCTCCTGGCTTAGGTGCGTGAGGGTGTGGAGTTTTGCGCGCAAGTCAAGAACGTACTGGATTTCGTTTTTGCTAGGTGAAGGTCCCTCCTCCCAATTTTCTCGTAGCACGTCCAGAATGCCACGTGGCTTACACCCATATAATAATTCAAATGGAGAAAACCCTATGGAGGCTTGCGGGACCTCTCGTACTGCAAATAACAGGGGCTCAAGCCACTTATCCCAATTACGCGCATCTTCACTTGCGAATTTCTGGATTATGTTCTTGAGTGTTTGGTTAAATCACTCTACTAAGCCATCCACTTGTGGGTGATCGACACTGGTGCGGATAGACTTAATCCCTAATAACCCATACAGTTCATGCAGTGTGTGTGACATAAACAAAATGCCTTGGTCTGTCAGGATTTCTTTCAGAATCCCGACCCGGGAGATAAAGTGGAAGAGCGCTTCCGCAATACTGCGTGCTGAGATATTGCGGAGAAGCACTGGTTCAGGATATCATGTTGCATAGTCCACCAGAATTAAAATAAAGCGATATCCCTGTGCTGACCGATCTAATGGCCCGATGAGATCCATCCCAATTCGCTCAAACGGGGTCTTGATTAGAGAAGAGGGCACAACGGCGTTTTTGGAGTGGCTACGGGATTGACTAATTGGCATTCACGGCATGCCGCACACCACCAACGGATATCCCCACGAATCTCTGCCCAATAGAACTGGGCCATTATTTGGGCTAGTGTTTTATCTTGCCCTAACTGTCCAGCCATGGGATTAAAGTGAGCCGCATGGAACACAAGTTCCCTATGGCTCTTTGGGATTAACAATTGGGTTATTTGTTCACTAGTTTGAGTGTCCTGTGTCACTCGGTACAATCTTTCTTTAATAATAGCAAAATAAGGGAAGGTCGGTGCTGTGCCTGGCTGAAGAGTTTGACCATCGATTACTCTCACTTGGTCAAACGCATGCCACAGAGTCTCATCTCACGACTGCTCTAATGGGAAATCCCCAAGGGAATCCCTGAGAGAGGGAGGAGGAGCGGGCTGCTCTTCACTCTGACGCGGTGTTGACATAGACGGCTCTGTGACAGCTTCTCCAGTCAATGCCACACCGGGATCTTCCCGTGACCTACTACTGCAGGACCCACTATGTGTTAAATATTTCATCAGCTTTTTAAACCCTGGCCAATCAGTACCCAATATAAATGAGTGGGTAGACGAGGACTAACCGCCGCCTTTACTCTATGCATTTGGGCCTGAAATAGAATACAGACGGACACTAAGGGATAATTGTGAACATCCCCGTGCACGCACAACACTTTCACTCCTTGTGCTCTCCCCAATGCCTCACCTTGCACCAGGCATTGGTGAATTGAGGTCTGATTACAACTGGAATCCACCAAAGCATGATATGTATCCCCTTGAACACTTACCGGTATGCGATACGTTCCAGCCCAATCAGGGGCGGTTTCTGGCGCGCTGGGGATCTGGATCACAGCTCCCACCTCCCTTGCAGAGCTCTGACTCTGGAGATGCTCCAACTCCCCGCCGCGCCAGCACACCAGCCCAGGCTTTCCCTCTGCACTGGTGTTATGGGTGTCACTCACCTGAGAAGGAGACAACACAGACATGGAAGAGGGATATGGGAGGACACCACGGGTGCGATGGGCCGGCTGGGGAGGAGCCGGTCGCCGCCTCCGTGGCAGGGGAACAGGGTGGGGAAGGGAACAGAGAGAGAGAGAAGAGAAGCAAGGGGAGACGCCTCATCTGCCTGCCATCAGAGCCACCTCCATATGGTCCTCTGCCAGCTCGATGGCTCATTCCAGCGAAGACACTGGACCCATTCTGCCATTCCTTCTGGAAGTCGAGAGATGAACTGTTCCAGTGCCATCAGATCAATGATCTCATCGGCGTCATGGTCTTCTGCCCTCAGCCACTGCCAGCAGGTGTTCCGGAGTTGCTGGCCGAATGCAAACGGCTGGCCGACCTCCTCTAATGCCAGCGTCCGGAAGCGCTGGCGATGTTGTTCTGAGGAGCGGCCGACCCGCTGCAGGATGGCTTTCCTCGGGTCAGCATACACCAGTTGGCTGTCAGCAGGGAGCTGCAAGCTGCACCTCACCAGTCAGGAGCGGGAGGAGGCGCGCCGCGTGCTGCTCCACGGCCGCCCCCACGCCTCGGCTGCTTGCTTGAAGAGGGCAAGGAATGCTTCTGGATCATCCTGCGGGTCCATCTTCATGGGGGTGCCGGCTGCTGTGATAGTTGACACTCCTGCTGATGTGAGCAGGTGCCGGAACGCCTGGCGATGCTCCTGCTGGGCCAGCATCAAGGCTTCAAAGCATTGCTCTTGTTCCTTTTGGAGGATGGTCAGTGCTTGATGCTGGTTCTGGGTGGTAGCAAGTGCAAGGATGAGTTCTTCGAATGGGGAGGACTCCATGGGGTGGTTCCCTTCTGTGCATCCTGGGTTTCAGCACCACTGTGGCAGTTCCTGATGTAGGTAGAGCACAGAAGCACGGCAGGCGAGTTGATGGTCACACACAAACTCTTTATTTCCCTTACTATTAGCTTTTCAGCTTGCATTCATTCACTTGCTCACTAACCACACATGCGTTGTGGTCAGGAGGGAGCCCCTTTTCTCTGTTCTCTCCCTCCTTTTATGTTCCGGCCCTGTAACAAACACACATGCGCGCACGCACACACACACACACACATTAATTGACAGCAGGTGGAATGACTTAGCCACTTACCTTCCCCGACCCCGCCCTCCATTCACAGACTGCTGCTTGGCCACTCCCCCGCTGCCACAACACACAAGTGAGCAATGAGCACACACATACCCAGATCAGTGGGCAGCCATGCTAATAGTGCCCGGGGAGCAGATGGGGGGTCGGTGCCTTGCTTAAGGGCACCTCAGCCTATGGCCGCCCCAGGTTAACCTAACTGCATGTCTTTGAACTGTGGGGGAAACCGGAGCACCCGGAGGAAACCCACACAGACACAAGGAGAACATGCAAACTCCATACAGAAAGGCCCCCGTTGGCCACTGTGCTCAAACCCAGAACCTTCTTGCTGTGAGGCGACACTCAATGGCAATTCTGTGCAACACACTAAATGCTTTTACAATGATAACAATCAGTGGTGGAGAAACACAAGGTGGTTACACACAAGATCCTCTAAACAGTTGAACTCAAATTGTTCCGAGGCTCAGCTTAATAGAGCCTAGTGTCAGAAAATCTCCTAAGTAGAATATCATAAATTCAAGCTAAGCAATACAACAATTTCTCCATAATCTTAGGAAAATATTTGTAGCAGGCTAATGCAGTTGTGTGTCATGCCCATAAAATATTGAAGTGAGAGAGTACTAACTTTCTAAACTGGCTAACAAAAGGTATATTCCATAGTCTGATCTGCTGACCCTTGTAACACAGAGCCTGGCACAACTGTGGCCACAGAAACAGAAATCCTAACACATTCTTAAGCTCTAAACAGCAATTTTGAGGTATAAAATCATCCTACATTCCCCCGTTCTGACTGACAAGTTACACTATAACTACATCAAAGTGCTCAAAATACAAAATCATAATATCATGAAGTGTGAATAAATAATACAAAATCAGTGATAATACAAATCAGTGCAGTAATACAGTGAATAAACTAAAGATACAAAAATAGTAGATACGTTGGAGTCCATACGTACAGTCAATATGCAAAAGCATAAAGCACTCAATCAATTCAGTCCCATCCTTCATGATATCACTTCCTCTTGTCCTTCCAGTTAGTCTTCTGTCCCAGGCAACTTTATGCCATGTATAGAGATAGCTGTGAACCCAGAGAGAAGTTACTAGCACTTCATCTGGGCTCCATTTGTCGATGCATGAACACACGTTGTCTTCAAAATATTACTCAGGCTTCTGGGAACAAGTCCCACAGCATCAAAAGTCTCTGGGTCACAGCTCTTCATCTCAACATAAAATCACTAGGAATAACATAATACAGCAATATCCAAAAATACCCAACTCAAGTTCAGAGGTGGTCACTCATTCACCAGGCGTGGACAAAAACCATTCTTTTCATTCAGATTATTTAGAGGACAAAATTCCCACACTACCTGTAATATCACACACGATAATGCAATCAGCATCTGGGTTCAGCAGCAACCCCAATTGACCATTACAATTCTAAAACTAAAATTCTAAAAATGCTAAAAACACTGAAGTAGCATTTAAATTGAAGCCATAAAAATCTCATTCTCATCTCATTATCTCTAGCCGCTTTATCCTTCTACAGGGTCGCAGGCAAGCTGGAGCCTATCCCAGCTGACTACGGGCGAAAGGCGGGGTACACCCTGGACAAGTCGCCAGGTCATCACAGGGCTGACACATAGACACAGACAACCATTCACACTCACATTCACACCTACGGTCAATTTAGAGTCACCAGTTAACCTAACCTGCATGTCTTTGGACTGTGGGGGAAACCGGAGCACCCGGAGGAAACCCACGCGGACACGGGGAGAACATGCAAACTCCACACAGAAAGGCCCTCGCCGGCCATAAAAATACATTCAGATATTACTTCAACATTATCACATGACAAGATGAGAAGATTACATTAGTACTTTGTCATACAAACATCATCTAACTGAGACTCTCCTACCTCCAATTCAGAACAATCAGAATATATATCACTTGTGTCACTGTCACTCAAATTTCCAGAAACTTCATCTCCCAGCAACCCATCTGCCTCCATTATGGGCAAAACAGGCATTTGTCCAGACACAATCTTATTTATGGTCCTTGTCACTAATGACTTAAAGGCAGGTATCACACAACACAGTACTAAACCCAGGACAATTAAAGTGATCAAAACTGCTGTCCCTATTTTTGCTAACACAGCTCCCCATTTCCCCAAAGTCACATCAAACCAGTTCCAAGTATGTCGGTCACATCCTGCATTTTCTGTCATCTCAGTCCTTAAATTATGTAATTTAGTCATGGTTTCTTTGAACAAACCTCCCTGAGCTGTATTATTAGGTATATATGTACAACATTGAGCCCCCCAAACATTACACAAACTCCTTTTTTTCGGGTAACAACCAATCTAGAGCTTGTCTATTTTGCCATGTCATCCTGCTAATAGCATCTAATTGCTCTCCTAATGCACTAAGAGCAGAGTCTGTGGAATTAATGAATCTTTGCTTCTTATAATAAATGTAATTAATCCACTCTACATTATTTTTAAATGGTAGGCCATACAAAGATAGACTCAAGTCCTGCTAAAATCTTACTTCTAGCTTTAAATTCCTCTGGAATGCCCCATGGTTGACCTATTGTATCCAAATAAACTTTAGGATCTGGTTTATAGTCTCTCTTTCGTCACCTTGACTTACGCTACTTTCACACTGCAAGGCTTAATGCTCAATTCCGATTTTTTTGTGAAATCCGATTTTTTTGTGAGGTCGTTCACATTAACAAATATATGCGACTTGTATGTGATCCTCAGTATGAACAAAAAGCAACCTAAAAGTGTTCCGCATGCGCATTGCAGGATACGACGACGTCACACGCAGTGAGCATGGCCAGTGTTTACGGAAGTAAAACCGCCCGGTTGCGGTATGACCCATCCAATCTAGCTTGAATAGCTGTATCCCCCCAAATGGAAATCAGCTCCCTAACCTCTGTGTCCTTCCATTGAGAAGATTCAGAACCTTCACAGCCCGAAGCGTCCCTCGCATTGATGTCATGCGCAGGGGCGCAGATACGTTTTTTGAACTGGGGGGGACAAAGCTGCCAGCAAACCAACCCCAACCCCGATATGCCTGTCAAACTTGTTGTGGGTTACCATAGCAACCAAGCTCGAGCTCGCAACCTGTGCAGTCTGCGCAGCTCAACCAACCGAATATCAGTCTTTGTTTTGTTTTATGTGAGTTGTTGCAACTATGTATACACTGCTGTGCACCTCAATAAACCGAATGGTAATTAGTCTTTTGATTTTTTCCGTGAGGTTTGCCTTATGCAAAGAAAGACAGCATAGACGTTTTTTCCTCCCTATAAGTGGGGGGGGGACCGAACGAGGTGAATTTAAATCTGGGTGGGACGAGTCCCACCCTCTATCTGCGCCTGTGATTATGCGCCATGTTGTTGTAACTTTTTTTGAGAGACCCGCCGCCTACTTCAGCGCAGAATAGTGACGTTTGTGGCTTGTTGATGACGTGTAAGTCGGATGAATGCGACCTGGCGGTTCAGACTGAAGTCGCATATGAAAAGAGCGGATAGGAATCGGAATTAGGACCACATATCCAAACGGCCTGGGTCGGATTTGAAAAAATCGGATCTGTGTCGTTCATATTGTCAATAAAAGATCGGATACAGGTCACATATGGGCGAAAAGATCGGATTTGAGTCACTTCAGCCTGCAGTGTGAATGTAGCCTTAGTCTCAGTCAGCTCATCTGAATCCTTTCCCCAGTTGACAATTGAAACCCTCTGTACAGCTCTGACTCTTGCACAATCTCCCTTCCAATCTATTGGCTGAATTGCTCCAAGTTTCCCATCCTCACACAACCAGTAAAAATCTGCTACTACTTTGGTCTGCTCCATATAGGGACTAATGGTACTCCACATAGGGACCTAGGGTACAAATGGTCAAATCCAAATCTGTCTTTCATAGTCTTCTTCCAGAAGAATTAAATTTTTCCTACCCTGCCAAGTCCCAGCCATTTGGTTTGAGTCTCTCATAGGAGTGTGTCCATTTCATGAGTAGTGAAAGTCTAACTGCCATATTTCACAATTGCCACAAAATTCTCCTATGTCCTGAGTACCTTGTGACTTATTAAAACACTCATATATAATGTTCCACTTTATTATATAGTTTTCTGGGATTTCTACAAGCATTGGGTCTACGTATACTTGCATTCATCTTTTTACAATACTCCACCCGTTGTGATCTTTTGAAATATTCCTGATACTCTGGGTGACTAAGATATGTCAAACAAACAGCTGGATGAAATGGTCTGTGTCTCACACCTAAATGACAGTAGTCTCTATTGAATGTCGCACTCTCCATGGAACTGTGTGTCAGTCCTGCGTGCTGTGGCACGTGCACCTGAAGGCGTGTCTCGGGCTGCGCGCGCACCGAGTGAGCTCCAGCATGCACACCGTGAACAAGATGCACCTGAACTCAATTAGAGAACTGTGTTTGGCTATTTAAGGACTATGCTGATGCAAATGCAACATGAAGTATTAGGCTATGTTAAGTATGCATTACCGAGCCCTTCTTCCAGTGTTCTTGTTTTCCTGGTTTCTCGATTCTTGTTCCTGTTTCTAGTTCTTGTTCTCGCCTCGCCTCTGATATACTGTTTGTGCCTTGACCAACCCTTTGCCTGTTTTCACGTTTCTGATCTTGCCTGCAGATTTGGACTGTGTGTTTTATGCACTTTGTGTATATATTGCACTGTATTAAACTGAACACTTCTGCATATACATCTGCCTCCCTCGCATACCTGATAGAATACTTTACCATACAATGGATGTAGCAGACATGTTTCAGTATGCGATTCCACGCCGCTTCCGGGTTTCCCTGTCCCTGCCGCTAGCCTCATATTTCCGCCGGCATACTGATGATTACCCTCCTACACCCTACAATGGAGAATATCACCTGTGTGGAGTCCACATCCAGTGTGGTTTCCTCTATGATGACTTCAAGGAGCCCAAGATACCCGAACCCATCTGGGTAAGCTTCATCCTAACATTCATTACTGGACAAGCATGCAGATGGGTGGACTACCTGATTCGGATTGAACACCTATACTTTCAAAGCTCTCCGACTTTCTTTGCCATGCTCTAGAGCGCCTCCTAAAGGCAACCACTCCAGTGGCCGAATCCACTGAGGAGACCGTCGCTCCAGAGCTCCCTCCAGTGGCTGATATAGAGACAGCAGAGGAGGCTGTTGTTCCTGAGCCCCTCTTGGAGGCTTTCTCTTTTGAGCTGGTTTCTCAGCTCAAAAGAGAATTAATGCCTGACCCAGTGTCTGTATCAGAATCCATGCCTGAACCTGTGCCAGCATCTGTTCCTGTGCCAGAGCCTGCATCAGGGCCTGCTCGAGTGCCGGAGCCCAGGTCAGGGCCTGGGTCAGAGTCTACTCCAGAGCCAGTGCCAGCATCAGAACCTGTGTCAGAGGCAGCACCTGCGCCAGCTTCAGTGCCAGTGCCAGAGTTAAAGGTCAGAACCTGAGCCTGTTCCTGAACCGGTGTCAGAGGACGTTGGAATGACCCCTGCCTCACCCGGCCAGGAAGATGTCTGCATTGTCCCATTGCCAGGTCCTAACCCGGACCAAAGCAGTGCGCTGACAGAGCTCGAGCTTGTAGCGGAGCCAAGTCCACAGTCCAAACCAAGTTCAGAACTCGAGTCATCTCCTGAGCTCAAGCCCAGCCTTACATCCAAGCCAGTTCCAGAACTCCAGCTTGAGTCATCTCCTGAGTTTGAGTCCAGCCAAATGTCCAAGTCAGTTCCAGAACTCCAGCTCGAGTCATCTCCAGAGCCCGAGTCCAGTCCAGAGTCCAAGTCAAGTCCCGAGGTCAAGCCTACTCCTAGCCAAGAGCCCAAGTTGTGTCCAGAGCCTGAGCCCGAACCCCCACCGGGGCCAAGTATGATGGATTTTCGCTCCCAGAGGGAGCTCTTTGGGAGGGGGTTCTGTCAGTCCTGCACGCTGTGGTGCGTGCACCTGAAGGCGTGTCTCGGGCTGTGTACACACCGAGTGAGCTCCAGCATGCGCGCCGTGAACAAGGCGCACCTGAACTCAATTATAAATCTGTGTGTTTGGCTATTTAAGGACTCCGCTGATGCAAATGCAATGTGAAGTATTACACTACATTACGTATGCATTACCGAGCCCTTCTTCCCGTATTCTTGTTTTCCTGGTTTCTCAATTCTTGTTCTTGTTTCTAGTTCTTGTTCTCACCTTGCCTCTGATATACTGTTTGCACCTCGACTGACCCTTTGCCTGTTTTCACATTTCTGATCTTGCCTGACGATTTGGACTGTTTGCCTTTGTGTGTGTTTTATGCACTTTGTGTATATATTGCACTGTATTAAACTGAAGACTTCTGCACATACATCCACCTCCCTCATGTAACTGACACTATGAGGATTTGGAACCACAACTACTTTTGCCAGAGGTGAAGGAGTACGAACTAAACAGTCAGTCATATTTATATCTTTTATAGTATATTGGGCCCACCTATACCTTTTATTTGAGAGTGCTTCTACCCATCGAGGCTCATCAATGTCTACATGCTGTCTTTCTGACTCCCTTTTTACCATTCACATGCGATTGTCTAAGTCTCTGTTAGTCATTGCATCGGTCAAGAATAAAGAAGTCAATCGTAGGGAACTTTGGTTCCCTTGGCTCTTCTGTGTATGTATTAACCCTCTGGGGTCAAGAGCTTCACCAGTGAAGCTTGACAGATTTAGAATGAGTAGGTTTTTATTTTTTTATCTATTTATTTAGATAAATATATTTGTGAGTTTTTATCATACAAGCATGATAAACATATTGACAGAAACTTTCTACTTTCCTATGTGCCCACTGCAAAATAATATATTTTTTAAATTATCTAAATTAGATGAAAAATAAAACTTGTCACCTTATTTAGTCACCCCAGAGTCGGAGCGCTGAGCGCCCACTTACACATTCATAAAAGACTATTCACATGGTAACGGCATGATAATCACTTTCACTCTGTCGGCTTTGATTGGTTTCTCTTTTGTGGTGGGAACACCCACCGTAAACGGGATAAAATCTGTCAGCCAAAGTTTAGGCTATTTGGAGGCAAAACTTGGCGAGATGGCATGCAGAATTTATGCACTTCAGATGATTCAGGACAGCGATTCAATTCATGATTCAATTCACGATTCAGGACAGCAATTCAATTCAATCTTGAGAACTGTGACACTGATGATCAGCGGTGCCTTTTTTTTCCTTCGACCCAATCTGGCTGAAAACCAACTTGAGTAAGTGTAAATATTTCTATTTATTATAGCGTTGATATGTGTGAGCTGTTGTGCATACATAAATGACCAAACAATTCTTCCAGAGTTAAAAGTATTTTCCTCAAAAATAGCTAATTTTGCTATACTTTGAGTTTAGAGAGTAAAATTTGGAGTTGGAATGGGAGCAAAATTACAGAGAAATTGTGTAACAGAGTTGGTTGTGGCTTTGAACTGATTCAAATAGTACAAGCGTTAATTTCAAGACACACTGAAGAGTCAAATACCAAAATAAAGTCAAATACCAGATAAATGAAGCTGTTGTAAAAAGCAGTTTTAGAACTATGTCGGAATGTGTAAAAAAAAAAAAATTACCTTACCCATTATGAGAAAATACCCTTTGACCCCAGAGGGTTAATGAAGTTCACCTTGTACTGTACCCCCATTTTCATCAACAGAAGTAGACATATCAGGAGACCCCATTCAGGGGGTCCTTGAATGTCAGTTGCTTCTCATTTTGATCCCTTGACCTGATGGGATTAAGAGGTGGCAGCGGGAAGGGTAATCACTCTTCCCATTGAATGGAATGGAATGGAATTTTTTACTCTTCTCATTGAATACCCCTCCCACTGCCAACCCTTTATCCCAAAACAATAGGACATGCATTTTTTGATGACCAGCTAATTGTCCAAATCAATGGAGTAGATTTAAGTTTTTGTGCTTGATACATTCCTAAGACTGAACAGAATCACCTCAAGTGACCAAAACGGTTCGTCAGAATGGGTAAGGTAATGTTTTTTTTCACACATTCCAACACAGCTCTAAAACTGCCTTTTACAGCATCTTCATTTATCTGTCTTTTTTTTAAGTACAATCATGACATACATACTACACAGACATTGCTGTAGCTGAACTTGTGCCGAATACAAAAAAAGGTCATATGACTTTGAAAATACTGATTAGATTTGTTGAAATTGACAACAAAATCAGAGCATACCAAAATCATTAGAGTGCCAGAAAATACCCTTTGACCCCAGAGGGTTAATGATGCAAAGTTCACCTTGTACTGTACCCCCATTTTCATCAACAGAAGTAGACATATCAGGAGACCCCATTCAGGGAGTCCTTGAATGTCAGTTGCTTCTTCCTTCTCTCACTCTGAACCCCCTGCTCCTTCGCTTGATCCAGGTCTTTCTGCACTTTCGGTAGATTCTCCTGCAGACACTGCACTGCAGAGTTCCTGTGGAACTCTGGGACAAAATATCCAAACACCCTTGTACAATGATGCAAATCATATCATGTACAACCCCGATTCCAAAAAAGTTGGGACAAAGTACAAATTGTAAATTAAAATGGAATTCAATAATTTACAAATCTGAAAAACTGAGATTGTATTCACAATAGAACATAGACAACATATCAAATGTCGAAAGTGAGACATTTTGAAATTTCATGCCAAATATTGGCTCATTTGAAATTTCATGACAGCAACACATCTCAAAAAAGTTGGGACAGGGGCAATAAGAGGCTGGAAAAGTTAAAGGGACAAAAAAGGAACAGCTGGAGGACCAAATTGCAACTCATTAGGTCAATTGGCAATAGGTCATTAACATGACTGGGTAAAAAAAAGAGCATCTTGGAGTGGCAGTGGCTCTCAGAAGTAAAGATGGGAAGAGGATCACCAATCTCCCTAATTTTTTTTCTCTCCATGCTCTTGTGGAAGGCAGTCGCATTCTCTCCCTCTCCCTTCCCTTATCTTTCCTGCTTCTGCTTCCGCTGTCTCATCTGTCTTGTGTCTATATTTTAGAGAGACTCTGCATTGCTCTCCGAACTAAAAACCATGGAATTGATAAACTGGTCTCTTCATGCAATTGACACAATCTTCTCAATGAGAAGCCTGGGTTCAGGGGAACCAGCCTGTCCTGCTGGAACGTTCACAGCCGGCTACACGATAGATGTGTGGTAGTGGTGGCGGGTCATGTGGCTGGCGGTTCTTTCTGTGGAGGACATTGAAGACATCTACCTATTCGGAACCATGATAACAGGACTTTTGCTGATTGGATTAGGCATTGCCCTGGTTTATCGAAGAAATCAGAAAATGGTGACAGCTGTTCAAAGCCCCATAAAGCTGCCCGACATGATTGAAGCGGTGGCAGAGCTGTTGGCACTCAGATTGTGGCTATTCAGAACTTGAACCGCAACGTGGATAACATCATGGAGAAGCTTTCGGCTTTGCAATGGAAATTGGATCATTTTGGAGACCAAAATGGACAAAGTGGACATATGGAGTAGGCATGCAAAGGAATGTGTCTGCTCGCTAAGACCAAACAAATTCCAATCTTATCTATTTTTGGCTCTCTTAGCCAGCACTGGCCTTGGCCAAGGCCGTTGCTGGGACAACAATTCCCCTGGAGAACACTGCTGTTAGACTATCTCGTATTTCCCCTCTTCCCGTGGTCGCTGCTTCACCCCCAGTGTGACAGGCAGGTGCGTGACCAGCGCCATTATGGCTGCAGGAGCGGATGGCTGCTTGCTGCGCTGGGTTACCTCTACCTCAGACCTGGGCATTTTACGGCCCCCTTTGGTTCATTCTGACCGGCCCGCATAAGGCTAATTAGAAATTACAAAATAAACGTATTTTCTAATTTAACCTCATGCATGGACTGAATGTGCATTGCTTTTATTTTGAAGTTGTGTTTAACAAAAACGCAATGCACGCGACATGAACATGACATGAAATCCCACAAAACCTAATCCTGTGATAACTACTTCTGTAATTTGTCCAGACCAACCACAAACTTGTACATCATCCTTCAAACGTTCCAGCCAATCACATAGTGTGACGTCACCAGCAGGCGCCAGAGCCTGAGCCAATCTGTAGATCTGATGCCTACACCAAATCGACTGATGATCATCTGTCAGCTGTGCTTCACATCTCCACCTCAGACATTCAACCTGACTTTGATGCACTTGTTAAAGACCAACAGAGACTAGATTTCTCTCACTGAACAAGTAAAAAACTGAAAAACACCAAATGAGGTGATTAGACTACAAATGTGGGCATCATTATTATAATATGATGTATCTTGCTTGATATTTGGAGTAGAAAGACAATATTGTGATGTCTTTATTGTATTTTGGGGTGAATGTGACTGAAAAAAATGGTACAAACGTTCACATTTTGTTAACCATTGTTTTGGGAAATTTGATTGAATAAATGATATTTTTTGTAAGGCAACCTCGTTTTTTCCATACTCTTACCAGTCTTAGCAGCTTGTAAAAACAATGTTATTTATTGCTTTATATAAAGAAATATAATTAATATTATGCAGAATTTAGTTCAGCCTTTTGGTCCGGCCCTTCACAAAATTTTCTGTTTCTCATGTGGCCCCATGGAAAAAATAATTGCCCACCCCTGCTCTACCTCCTCCCCAAAACCCCTTCCCCCACCCCTTTTTCTTTACCCCCTACCCCTCAAGTCCTGAGTTTTCATGTTGTAAAGTGTACTTGTGTTATTTTGTGCTTATGTGCTGAGGTTTTTTTAATGTTCCCACACCGTACTCCTCACAGGAGCATAATGTGGGGGTTGCTTTTTCTCCTCCTCTCTCCTCATGTTACTACTGTGTTTCCTTTTCTTTTATCCCTGTCTTCCTGTCCTGTTACTCCCCCTCTGTAAGGACAGGTTGATGGTCAATTTCACTGGTACAGTGATAATAAAGGGTTCATTCATTCATTCATTCAAATAGTGGAGCAATATCAGAAAGGAGTTCGACAGTGTAAAATTGCAAAGAGTTTGAACATATCATCTACAGTGCATAATATCATCAAAAGATTCAAATAATCTGGAAGAATCTCTGTGCGTAAGGGTCAAGGCCGGAAAACCATACTGGGTGCCTGTGATCTTCGGGCCCTTAGACAGCACTGCATCACATACAGGCATGCTTCTGTATTGGAAATCACAAAATGGGCTCAGGAATATTTCCAGAGAACATTATCTGTGAACACAATTCACCGTGCCATCCGCCGTTGCCAGCTAAAACTCTATACAGTGGTGCTTGAAAGTTTGTGAACCCTTTAGAATTTTCTATATTTCTGCATAAATATGACCTAAAACATCATCAGATTTTCACGCAAGTCCTAAAAGTAGATAAAGGGAACCCAGTTAAACAAATGAGGCAAAAATATTATACTTGGTTATTTATTTATTGAGGAAAATGATCCAATATTACATATCTGTGAGTGGCAAAAGTATGTGAACCTCTAGGATTAGCAGTTAATTTGAAGGTGAAATTAGAGTCAGGTGTTTTCAATCAGTGGGATGACAATCAGGTGTGAATGGACACCCTGTTTTATTTAAAGAACAGGGATCTATCAAAGTCTGATCTTCACAACACATGTTTGTGGAAGTGTATCATGGCACGAACAAAGGAGATTTCTGAGGACCTCAGAAAAAGCATTGTTGATGCTCATCAGGCTGGAAAAGGTTACAAAACCTTCTCTAAAGAGTTTGGACTCCACCAATCCACAGTCAGACAGATTGTGTACAAATGGAGGAAATTCAAGACCATTGTTACCCTCCCAGGAGTGGTCGACCAACAAAGATCACTCCAAGAGCAAGGCGTGTAATGGTCGACGAGGTCACAAAGGACCCCAGGATAATTTCTAAGCAGCCGAAGGCCTCTCTCACATTGGCTAATGTTAATGTTCATGAGTCCACCATCAGGAGAACACTGAACAACAATGGTGTGCATGGCAGGCTTGCAAGGAGAAAGCCACTGCTCTCCAAAAAGAACATTGCTGGTCATCTGCAGTTTGCTAAAGATCACGTGGACAAGCCAGAAGGCTATTGGAAAAATGTTTGTGGACGGATGAGACCAAAATATAACTTTTTGGTTTAAATGAGAAGTGTTATGTTTGGAGAAAGGAAAACACTGCATTCCAGCATAAGAACCTTATCCCATCTGTGAAACATGGTGGTGGTAGTATCATGGTTTGGGCCTGTTTTGCTGCATCTGGGCCAGGATGACTTGCCATCATTGATGGAACAATGAATTCTGAATTATACCAGTGAATTCTAAAGGAAAATGTCAGGACATCTGTCCATGAACTGAATCTCAAGAGAAGGTGGGTCATGCAGCAAGACAACGACCCTAAGCACACAAGTCGTTCTACCAAAGAATGGTTAAATAAGAATAAAGTTAATGTTTTGGGATGGCCAAGTCAAAGTCGTAACCTTAATCCGATCGAAATGTTGTGGAAGGACCTGAAGCGAGCAGTTCATGTGAGGAAACCCACCAACATCCCAGAGTTGAAGCTGTTCTGTACGAAGGAATGGGCTAAAATTCCTCCAAGCCGGTGTGCAGGACTGATCAACAGTTACCACAAATGTTTAGTTGCAGTTATTGCTCCACAAGGGGGTCACACCAGATACTGAAAGCAAAGGTTCACATACTTTTGCCACTCACAGATATGTAATATTGGATCATTTTCCTCAATAAATAAATGACCAAGTATAATATTTTTGTCTCATTTGTTTAACTGGGTTCCCTTTATCTACTTTTAGGACTTGCGTGAAAATCTGATGATGTTTTAGGCCATATTTATGCAGAAATATAGAAAATTCTAAAGGGTTCACAAACTTTCAAGCACCACTGTAGTTCAAAGAAGAAGCCGTATCTAAACATGATCCAGAAGCGCAGACGTCTTCTCTGGGCCAAGGCTCATTTAAAATGGACTGTGGCAAAGTGGAAAACTGTTCTGTGGTCAGACGAATCAAAATTTGAAGTTCTTTATGGAAATCAGGGATGCTGTGTCATTCAGACTAAAGAGGAGAAGGACGACCCAAGTTGTTATCAGCGCTCAGTTCAGAAGCCTGCATCTCTGATGGTATGGGGTTGCATTAGTGTGTGTGGCATGGGCAGTTTACACATCTGAAAAGACACCATCAATGCTGAAAGGTATATCCAGGATCTAGAGCAACATATGCTCCCATCCAACCGACGTCTCTTTCAGGGAAGACCTTGCATTTTCCAACATGACAATCCCAAACTACATACTGCATCAATTACAGCATCATGGCTGCATAGAAGAAGGGTCCGGGTACTGAACTGGCCAGCCTGCAGTCCAGATCTTTCACCCATAGAAAACATTTGGCGCATCATAAAACGGAAGATACGACAAAAAAGACCTAAGACATTCAGAAACAGCAGCTGATAAAAGATGCGTCACCAATTAACATCCGGTGACACTCTGAGGAAGACGGAAGTTGTACGTCGAAACATGTCAGGTAAACAAACCCAAAAATTAGATGTCTGATAAAAAAGAAAAAAAAAAAAAAACTAGACCTAAGACAGTTGAGCAACTAGAATCCTACATTAGACAAGAATGGGTTAACATTCCTATCCCTAAACTTGAGCAACTTGTCTCCTCAGTCCCCAGACGTTTACAGACTGTTGTAAAGAGAAAAGGGGATGTCTCACAGTGGTAAACATGGCCTTGTCCCAACTTTTTTGAGATGTGTTGTCATGAAATTTAAAATCACCTAATTTTTCTCTTTAAATGATACATTTTCTCAGTTTAAACATTTGATATGTCATCTATGTTCTATTCTGAATAAAATATGGAATTTTGAAACTTCCACATCATTGCGTTACGTTTTTATTTACGATTTGTACTTTATCCCAACTTTTTTGGAATCGGGGTTGTAGTACTGTTTTCTACCTGGACAGTGGTAGAGGTTGTTCTCATCACCATATGAGCAGCAATTCTCCTCAACTCATTCACTTTCTCCTGAAGACCCTGAAATATACCTGATGTCCTGGAACAATCAGGTTGTCCTATTTCTCTTCTGGTTCAGGTAGTCTTAACTATTCATGTGAATAGATAATTTCATGTATAGTATTTAGTTACTTTATACATCTTTTAAAGCTTCATTTACAACTGTTAGAACAGTAGGCTTTAAAAAAGGACTTAAATGTGGTATTAACATAGGTCAACTCAAACATTTCATGCAGTATATTAGATGCACATTTCTATTAATTTAAATATGATAATGCATTAGTATCAAAGGTAGTAATAGTATGGTCCTGATTCCATTTAACCTTGAGAGTCCCCCTTTCCAATATTGTCCATGACTAAAGATGATACACACCCCACTCTTGGCCTAATCCCTAATTGCTACAACACTTCTTTTCTAATTCCTGAATGAACATCAATCTGCTATCTGAATTCATTACTAATAGAACACCAAGCCTAGGAATCACTTGCCTAGTTAAACTACACCACTTTCCTACCCATCTGCCAAAACACTCATGCCGCTTTTCCACCAAAGCAGTTCCAGGGCTGGTTCGGGGCCAGTGCTTAGTTTGGAACCGGGTTTTCTGTTTCCACTGACAAAGAACTGGCTCTGCAGCCAGAAAAAACGGTTCCAGGCTAGCACCAGCTCTTTGCTGGGCCAGAGGAAAGAACTGCTTACGTCAGTGGGGGGCGGGGGTGGGGGTGGGGGGGACGGAGTTGTTAAGACCAACAACAATCGCAAGACCATGAAAGGTCGCCATTTTTAAGCAACAAGAAGCAGCAGCTGTACAAACGCGAAGTCATCCATTATTGTTGTTGTTGTTGCTGCTTCTTCTTCTCCATGTTGTTGTTGCTTCGATATTTGCGCCAAGGTTTATGCAAACGCAGCAACATAACTGACGTATACAGCGACATAACTGACGTATACAGCGACGTAATGACGTGGCTCCCCTTAGTACCACAAGCTATGGAAAAGCAAACTGGTTCTCAGCTGGCTCGCAAGTTGAACGAGTTGTGAACCAGCACCAGCACTGGCCCCAAACCAGCCCTGGAACTGATTTGGTGGAAAAGGGGTATCAGTTATCACCAGTAAATACCTATAGTCTCATACTCTTTTGGTCATCTCCACAGAATCTACCACCAGATATCTAACCACCAGATGGTTGTCCTGGCAATGGCATGTGCCCTAGTCATTATAATCCCTTCCTTATATTATTTTAAAACACAAATTTCACCTCTATTCACTACCACATCTACCACAACATAACACTAACCCAAACAAATAAATGCACAAGTTTTCCACTTAAGTAAACCCTAATGCAGATTAATAAACCGTCAGAAGCACAATTCTGCTCAGGAAAAACTTAACCTTTGTGAACAGACAGACACAATGAGAGGTATATGCACTAACCTAAATGTCTAAAGCTACAGATTAATATTTCCAGTTTTCTTATTGCAGTCACCCCCCCTTGCACAATGGTCTAATACATACATCAATAATCAAAATACTAAATGAACAAGGCAGAGACACCAAAAACCCTTCATAGCTTCTCCACAATCCATTACCTTCCTGTTTAGCTCCTCTATACCACCATGATGCAAAAACCAGAGAAAGTGAATCAGTTTGCCAAGTCCTTTGCAGATGCCAAGTCATTTGCTGCAACAGGGATCTCTTCAGCAACAGAAAGTTGGAAACATCTCTGCAAGACTATGCATAGCTGTGCTGTTGCCACCTTTGGGAGGAAGACCACCAAAAGCAAAGATTGGTTTGAAGCCACATCAAAAGAGATGTCTCCAGTCATCGAAGCTAAGCGCATTACCCTCATAGAGTACAAGCACTCACCTTGTGAGAGAACTCTCCAGGCCCTCAGAACTGCCAGGAGTAAAGTTCAACAGGCTGCCAGGCACTGTGCTAATGAGTACTGGCAACAGCTCAGCATAGACATCGAAACAGCACCTGCAACAGGAAACATTAGAGGGATGTATGACAGGATCAAGAAGGCCCTCAGACCCACTCAGAATAAAATAGCACCACTTAAGTTTATTAAGAGTCATAGTAGGCTCTACATCAAGCTCAACGTACTATGATTGAGCTTGATGTAGAGCCTACATTGGCTGAACTCACCCAAGCCATTGATAGTCTACCTATAGGCAAAGCCCCAGAGATGACAAAATTCCACCAGATCTGATTAAGTGCTGTAAGACCATACTGCTGCAGCCCCTATTCAAACTGCTTTGTCAATGCTGGAAAGATGGAGCCGTACCACAAGATATGAGAGATGCCAAGATTGTTACACTGTACAAAAACAAAGGTGACTGCAACAGCTATAGGGGCATCTCCCTTCTGAGTGTCACCGGGAAACTCTTTGCATGCATGGTGCTAGTGCGCCTCCAAAAGTTGGCTGAACGAGTCTACCCTGAATCCCAGTATGGGTTTAGAGCAGAACAATCTACTGTAGACATGATCTCACTTCTTCAACTCCAAAAGAAGTGCAGGGAACAACACCAACCCTTGTATGTTGCCTTCATTGACCTTACCAAAGCTTTCAACCTGGTAAGCAGGGATGGCCTCTTTCAAATCCTCCTCAAAATTGGATGCCCACCAAAGCTGCACAGCATCATTAGATCACTTCACGATGACATGAAAGCAACAGTCCAGTACAATGGCTGTTCATCAGAACCCTTTGAAATTTGTGGTGGTATCAAACAAGGATGTGTCCTTGCCTCAACCTTCTTTGGTGTTTTCTTTTCCATGCTCCTGAGGCACACCTTTGGTACCTCTACCAAAGGCGTTTACCTTCATACCAGATCTGACAGTCACCTTTTCAACATTGCTAGGCTTAAGGCTAAAACCAAAGTGTGCAGAGTGCTGATAAGGGAACTGCTCTTTGCAGATGATGCCACAGTCACTACCGACAGTGAGGAAGAACTCCAAACACTTATGGATTGTTTCTCAGAGGCCTGTAGAGAGTTTGACCTTACTATCAGTCTGAAAAAAAAAAACATCCTAAGCCAGGGCACAGCTTCACCACCAGTAATTACTATCGACAACTACTGGCTTGATGTTGTTCACCAATCCACATACTTGGGTTCTATCATCTGTGATAATCTATCCCTCAATACAGAGCTTAATAAGTGCATCAGGAAGGCAGCAACTTCCCTTTCTAGACTTGTGTCTGGGAAAACCCCAAGCTCACTATCAAAACTGAAGCAGCTGTATACAGCGCATGTGTTATTAACACACTCTTGTATGGCAGCGAATCTTGATGAATGAATGAGCCCTTTATTATCACTTAGTCACAAGTACCAGCAAAATTAGCTGTCAACCCATCCGTACATATACATACATACAATTGACACAGGGGCGTAGACAGAACAGGAAGACAGGGATGAAAAATACAGAGTAACATGAGGGGAGGGGAGGGGAAAAAAGCAACCCCACACTATGCACCTCAGCACAAAATAACACAGTACACTTTACAACATGAAAACTCGGGACTCGAGGGGTGAGCGAGGGGGAAGGGGTGAGGGAGGGGGCAATCATGGAAGGGGTAAGGGGGGAGGGGCAGAGGTATAGGTAACCCAGCGCAAACAAGCAGTCCGGTCCTGCAACCGAAGACAGCACTTACCCACTTGTCACACTGGGGGTAAAAGCGGCAACCATGGGAAGTGGGGGAAGGAATACGAGAGAGTCTGACTGCAGTGATCTTCAGGGGGAGTTGTTGTCCCAGCAACAGCCTTGGCCAAGGCCAGTGCTGGCTGAGGGAGCTGAAAGCAGATAAGATTGGAATTGTTTGGTCTTGGGGCGAGTAGACGCATTCTTTTACATGACTACTCTGTTTGTCCATTCTGGTCTCCAAATCGATCCATTTTCCTTTGGACTACATACTCCAAGCAGGAGTGTAAGCTGAATACCTTCCACCTACACTGCCTATGTTGCATCCTTAGCATCACTTGGAGTGACAAAGGCACAAACACTGAGGTCCTCTCTTGTACTGGTCTACCCTCAATCTATACACTGCTGAGACAACGCAGACTGCGCTGATTGGGCCACGTATACCATATGCAAGATGGACACATTCCTAAGGACATCCTGTATGGAGAACTGTCTTCTGGGAAGAGGACTGTTGGCCACTCCCTGCTGCGTTTCATAGATGCATGTAAATGTGATATTAAAGCCCTGAACATTGACACAGAGAATTGGGAAGATGTCGCAAGCAATCACAGCAGATGGAAAAGTATCTTACATCATCAGCTCAAGAAAGGTGAAGAGGCAATCAAACTTGATGCAGCTGAGAAAAGGCAAAGAAGAAAAGCGCACCACCTAGCATCTCATCAAGGACCAACCTATGTTTCCAAAACCTGTGGCAGAGTTTGTCTCTCAAACAAACATCGGACTCATCAGCTACAGCAGATGCTGTTTTTAAAAAGTCTAAAGCCCTCTGACGAGTGTACCCCATGGTCGACTACGACCGGCGGTGGCCTACTATTACTCATATATTTTCTCATAAGGAGATGTTTGTCTAGATTGTTTACCAAATCATCCATAGTTGTTACAAGTTCCATTGAAGCTAAAGGTGCCATCACAGGGGACTCAACACCATGAGGCTAGTTTAGCTGCTTCCTCTACTACATATTACCTTTAGTCACAGT
Source organism: Neoarius graeffei (assembly GCF_027579695.1). Classification (NCBI taxonomy): domain Eukaryota; kingdom Metazoa; phylum Chordata; class Actinopteri; order Siluriformes; family Ariidae; genus Neoarius; species Neoarius graeffei. Next base: position 53,432,852 of record NC_083578.1, read on the forward strand.
CATTACCCTGTTTTTGTGCCACTTTACAATAACCAATTTAGTTGACTACATCAATTATTATAGCCATCAAATAAATTATTTAACCTAGGTATTGAATAGAAGTACCATTAGTTTTCTTAATCCCCCTTTGATTCCAAACTACTCCAAAAAGATAACACTCCATGATCATGTACCAAATCAGTATAAATTTTAATCAATCAATTTATCACTCATCAATTTCAATGCTCAAAAAACGGCATGTCCGATCATCCAAGATGATCGGACATGCACAAGGATGAGTGCAAGGACGAGTAAAACTTTAATGGCAATCGTCCAATCGGATGACAAAAGTTAGTGCTGGCAACCTAAGCAACACAGGCAACCACTCTGTGATGCAGGTCTGAACTGTCAGTCTGGCAGTAGCATATTTCAATTATTATTATTCTGCAAAGTGAATCAAGCATCGTGACATTTGACTCCTCCTCAAAACAAAGTTCACCTGTGTCTATCAAAAATCTTGTTTTGCTGTATTGGTTCCTGTATAAAATTAATCTTACCAAGCGTCAGAGACATTGAATGGATGCTCACTCCGCGCTAAGAGAGCAGGGAACCAGTCTAAAGTAGCTTGTCTCATTTCACAGGAAAAGCGTTAAAAAGTTTTATTCATCAACACAACAATATATAAAAATACAAAAAAATATTTTGAGGAAATCATTCAAATTTCCTTGTTTTTAGTTATAATTCGTTGAAGTATGCATGTGTTCAAGTGTACTGGAAAAGCTCGGCTCAGAGGGGTCCACGTAATGACGTAATTATACCAATTGGCCAAGGGAGACGAGGGTCAAGGACATTGTGTGCCAGTAGTGTGGTTGAAGCGGGCAGGTGTCAAACTTGGAACTTTTATATTATAATTGGAATTAATAATAAACAATATCACTGAATAATGTTCCTTACCTCTAACCATATATTTTTATTTATATATTTTTTATATATCAACTTTTTTATTGCTTTTGATGGTTTCATATATTTCGTAATAATATTTTTATTTTCTAAATATTTATCAACATACCGCCATTGTGGCATGGGAGCCTGTGATTGGTGGACAGCTGACAAAGGGTGTCTCCCATTGGTTGTAAATCATGACATAAAAATCGTAAACACATATGGGACCCGCTGATTGGCAGTTCACATACTGAAGCTAAGCAGAGATGTCTGGTGTCTGTTGCTGCTGTCCGAAGAAAACTACAGCTAAAAAAGCTCTACTACTGGATTACTTGGACAATCTTAGTCAGAAAGAAGCGCAGGATAGATATACATGGAAATTAGAGTTTATTAGCAGTTATGAGCCATACAAAATTCCTTGAAACAACTGGAGTGACAGTGCAGATTTGTGGCCTAGCATTAGCATTAGCTACATGTGGAATATACATTCTTTTTCCTGAAAAGTCCCAACACAGAAGAACAGTTTTTTAAAACTACAGAAGCAGGAAAACCTTCTTTGTGTAAAGACTCTTCCCCCCACCCCACCCCACCCCATCATCAACTTTTGGGAACAGAATGTTGCAAAAGCCAAAGCATTTACTCTCAAAGGGCTCCCACCTAAACTGTGGGCTAGATGGTATCCCCGCCCCTCCATCAACCCCATGGACATGTAGTTACACAGCTACTGTATCTGCACTCTGTCATTTATACAGTGATGCTTATTATTGTTAAAACAATATCTGAAGTGTTATTATTTGTTTGCTGCCAGGATGCACTCAGGCAGACCGAGAATACCCCTGGGAAATCCCCAATCACAGCAAACGCCCTCAATCACTTTGCTGCTGCACTGGTACCATGAATCTTCAGTGCGTGGGCAAGCACCCTTGCACTGATGTCACATTTACCTTAGCAACCTTTACTACCCTATGCCTGGGGGACAAACGAACTTTGTTTACATACTATTCACATACTGAAGCCAAGCGAAAATATCCAGCGTCTGTTGCCCGAAGAAAACTACAACTAAAACAAGCTCTACTACCAGATTACTTGGATAATCTTAGTCAGAAAGAAGCAAAGGATAGATATACGCAGAAATTAGAATTTATTAGCAGTTATGATCCTTACAAAATTCCTCGAAACGACTGGAGTGACAGTGCAGATTTGTGGTCTAGCATTAGCTACATGTTGGAATATACTTTCTTTTTCCTGAAGAGTCCTGACATGGAAGAACAGTTAAAAAAACTACAAAATCATGAAAACCTTTGTGTAAAGACTTTTTCCTGACATCAGCTTTTCGGAACAGAATGTCGCGAAAGCCAAAGCATTTACTCTCAAAGGACTCCTACCTGAATTGTGGGCTCGTTGGTATTCCTGGCCCTCCACGTCTCAACAACACCAAGGACATCTAGTTACAGAGCTATTTGCACTCTTTCATTTATACAGTGATGCTTATTATTGTTAAAACAATATTAGAAGTGTTATTATTTGTACAATAACAAAATATCTTGCTCTAGACTTTCAAACAATATTGTAAGATTTTATTTTAATTTTATCTAATGGCGGATGGTACAATAATTACAAATGCTAACAGAATCAGCACATTCCAGTTGTAGCTGTAGTCATACAGTAATTATAAATCACCCTTGTAATAATAATTTCAAAAACGGTTTAATGTTCAGTTCCCTCTTCATTTATTCTTGATTCAAAGGCACGACTGAGTCACACGGGTTGATAAGTGTGTAACGGACAGTAACAATTTTATCCAAAATAGTTTTTCCTTCCTTAGTCGATTTATTTCCATTTCACATGCATGCAGCTGTTGTAAAGTTCAGTGTGTTTGTGTAGAACTCTCTTGAACTATAGGTTCATTTCTACACTCTGGTTCCACTGACATTTTGCACAGGACTGTGTTCCTTTGATAGCAAAGCTCCAGCATTATTATTATACTCATTCAAAACTCTCCACAGCTTAATATACCCTAAATTATTCATTACTCTGTTACTAGAACTTTTCTTTCTGAATGCATCTGCATATATTGGTGTTATGGTTTTGTGGATTTATGATAATTATGCTGCTTCACTTATTAAAAAAAAATCAACTGCATTCTGTCCTCTCCAAAATAAAATAAAGCTCTGGGTAAGTGGAATTGTCTTTCGGGCAAGTATGTTTTGGGTGCTGCTTGCCCATTGGGCAAGTAAGGCTGGGAGATATTTTTCGAGGACTGAATTTACAAACTTAAAGCTTTCAATTCTGCTAATTGAGCTAAACAAATCTATTGACGCTCCTCAGCCTTTACAACAATTTTTTTTAAATCTCTTCCACCAGGACTATTGTATAGGCCACATGATTTACAGTGTGGTCCTTATAATAGGATCCATTCACCTGTATTAAACAATATTACACTTTTGGCCGGGACACCGTTCATCCCCCTTTTGCCAATTTTTTTTCTTTCCAGTACCAGTATTGGTTCTTCATGATACTACTCTAAAATTATACAATAAAGTATGAAATTTTCCACATTTTGTTGTAATTTGCTGCTCAAATCTAAATCCTCTAGAGCTTGTTTTAATGCCAAATATACGAAAATACTGCTTGAATTTTTATTACTTAAGTATATTACTTCCAATGATAAAAATGCAAATTAGTACCTGCTTTCTCCAGCCAGTGACACACTGTAGAACATTACATTACAGGCATTTAGCAGACACTCTTATCCAGAGTGACATACAACATACCTGGAGCAGTTGGGGGTTAGGTGTCTTGCTTAAGGGCATGTCAGCCATTCCTGCTGCTCCAGGGAATTGAACCGGTGATCCCAAAGCTGCTTCTAACCATTAGGCCATGGCTTCACTTAGTAAGCTGATCAAAGATCAATTACAGTAAAATATTTAACATCAGGTAACACAGCTGTGAGAGGCATGTGCAAGGGCTCACACTGTACCAAATCTGGGTAAATTTATTGTCTCCCTACAGAACTATTCCTCTAAGTCAAATCACTTAATACACAGACATTGTCACAAGTCAGCCACAGCAAAATCCCCAGTGTTGAATTAATACCCAGAGTGTTTATTTAACACCCTACTGTGTTTGTGTTTGTCCAGTTGGACACAAACTCTGGAAGTGTTAATTCAACACTAAGGAATTTGCTGTATACTAAAATAGACTTGGACATATGTAGAACTTTGAGTGGGTGGGTGGAGCACAGAAGTACGGGGCAGGCCAGAACTGAGTTCCAAAAAAACTCTTTATTTTTGCACTTTTCAGTGACTTTACAATCTCCCAGCTACACATACACGCACACACACATAAGTCATCTGGTTGGGGAGCGAGCTCCCGTCCTCTGCTCTCTCCTTTTATAGGGCGCAGACACTGGGAAGACACACAAACACAGGTTAACTGACATCAGGTGCTGTGATTCTGCCACTTACCTTCCTTGACTCCGCCCTCCGGTCACAGACTGACGCTTGACCACGCCCCCGCTGCCACATACCCCCACCGCCTGACTCAGGCCGGGCAGCCGTCCGGCCTGCAGCCCACTCCCCCCCCGCCCTTAACGGGAGAGGAAGTCCGCCACGACCATCTGCGCCCCCGGCCTGTGGACCACCTTGAAGTTAAAGAGCTGGAGTGCCAGATACCAACGGGTGATCCGCGCATTGGCATCCTTCAAGCGGTGGAGCCACTGGAGGGGTGCGTGGTCCGAACAGAGGGTGAAAGGGCACCCCAGCAGGTAGTAACGGAGGGCAAGGACCGCCCACTTGATGGCTAAGCACTCCTTCTCTATCGTGCTGTAGCGTCCTTCATGCACCAACAGCTTTCTGCTGATGTACAGCACTGGGCGATCCTCCCCCTCCACCTCCTGAGACAGAACAGCCCCCAGCCCTCTGTCCAACGCATCCATCTGCAACATAAAGGGGAGAGAAAAGTCAGGGGAATGTAACAGTGGCCCCCACACACAGTGCAGCCTTCACCTCAGAGAAAGCCCACTAGCATTGCTCCGTCCACTGGACCAGATCTGGTGCTCCCTTTTTAGTGAGATCAGTCAGCGGGCTGGTGACGTCCGAATAATTAGGTATAAACCTATGATAGTAGCCAGCCAGCCCCAGGAACTGTCTCACCCCCTTTTTGGTCTTGGGCCTCGGGCAGGCCGCAATCGTTGCTGTCTTATTAATTTGGGGACGCACCTGCCCATTGCCCAAGTGGAAGCCCAGATACCGTACTTCCACCCACCCAATCGCACACTTCTTTGGGTTGGCTGTGAGACCCGCTCGCCTCAGCGACCCAAAGATGGCCCTCAGGTGTTGCAGATGCCGCGGCCAGCCATTACTATAGATTATAATATCGTCTAAGTATGCGGCTGCATAGGTGGCGTGGGGGTGGAGGACCCTGTCCATAAGCCGCTGGAACGTAGCGGGCACCCCAAACAGCCCAAAAGGAAGTGTGACAAATTGGTGTAAGCCAAACGGTTTGGAAAAGGCTGTTTTTTCTCGGGATAATGGAGTCAAGGGGACCTGCCAGTAACCCTTTGTCAAATCCAGTGTCGAATAAAAGTGAGCCGTGCCTAGTCGATCCAGCAACTCGTCAATACGAGGCATTGGGTATGCATTGAATTTAGACACCGTGTTGACTTTTCTATAGTCCACACAGAACCGGACCGACCCGTCGGCCTTGGGAACCAAGACCACTGGGCTGCTCCAGTCACTGTGGGACTCCTTAACGATGCCCATTTTGAGCATGGCCTCGAGTTCTTCCCGAACCACCTTTTTCTTGTGTTTGGGCAGCCTGTAAGGGCTGCTGCGCACTACCACCCCCAGGGGCCTCTCAATGTGGTGTTCTATGAGGCAGGTGCAGCCGGGCAGGGGCGAGAACACGTCCAAAAATTCAGTCTGCAACTGGGCAACCTCCGTGAGTTGGGTCAGGAAGAGGTGGTCTCCACAGGGGACCGGAGAGGTATGCAATGTCAATGTTCCCTTTTGAACCTCTGGCCCCAGCTCTGCCTTCTCCGGAACCAATGACACCAACGCCATGGGGACCTCCTCATTCCAAAATTTGAGCAGATTGAGGTGGTAAATCTGTAGCGCCCCACCCCTGTCCATTCACCTCACCTCATAGTCGACGTCCCTGACTCGCCATGTGACCTCAAAGGGTCCTTGCCACTTGGCGATCAATTTGGAGCTTGACGTAGGCAACAGCATGAGTACTTTATCTCCCGGTGCGAACTCCCTAAGGCGCGTACCCCTGTCGTACAGGCAGATTTGCCGTTCTTGGGCCTGCTGTAAATTCTCCTGGGTTAGGTGTGTGAGTGTGTGGAGTTTTGCGCGCAGATTGATAACGTATTGAATTTCATTTTTGCTTGTTGAAGGTCCCTCCTCCCAATTTTCCCGTAGTACATCTAGGATGCCATGCGGCTTATGCCCAGTTAATAATTAGAATGGGGAGAACCCCATGGAGGCTTGTGGGACCTCTCGCACTGCGAATAACAGGGGTTCGAGCCATTTATCCCAATTGCGTGCATCCTTGCATACAAACTTTTTAATTATGTTCTTGAGGGTGCGATTGAACCGTTCAACTAAACCATCCGTTTGTGGGTGGTAAACGCTGGTGCAGCTCGGCTTAATTTCCCATAACCCATACAGTGTGCATGACATAAACATAGTGCCTTGATCAGTCAGAATCTCTTTGGGGATTCCAACTCAGGAGATGACGTGGAAGAGTGCTTCCGCTATACTACGTGCTGAGATATTGCGAAGAGGCACTGCTTCCGGGTATCACATTGCATAGTCCACCGGGACTAAAATAAAACGATACCCCCGTGTTGACCGATCTAATGGCCCAACAATATCCATCCCAATTCTTTCGAACAGGGTCTCAATTAATGGCAGAGGGCGCAAAGGTGCTTTTGGAATGGCCGCTGGATTTACTAACTGGCATTTGCGGCACGCTGTACACCACCTACAGACATCGCCGCAAATCCCTGGCCAATAGAACCGGGCCATTATTCAGGCTAGTGTCTTATCCTGCCCCAAGTGTCCAGCCATGGGATTAAAGTGAGCTGCCTGGAATACCAATTCCCGGCAGCTCTTTGGGATCAAAAGTTGTGTGATCGGCTCCTTAGTCTGAGTGTCCTGTATCACTCGGTATAATCTATCCTTCATAATGGAAAAATAGGGGAAGGATGGGGTGGCGTTTGGCTGGATCATTTGACCATCGATTACTCTCACTTGGTCAAACGCATGCCGCAGAGTCTCGTCTCGCGACTGCTCTAACGGGAAATCCGTGAGGGATTCCCCGAGAGAAGGAGGAGGAGCCTGCTGCTCCTCACTCTGATGTGGTGATGACATAGACGGCTCTGTGACAGCTGCTTCCGCCAATACCACACTGGGACCTCCCCCTGTTGAACTATGGCAGGCCCCACTCTTCACTAAATGACTCATTAACTCCCCAAATCCCGGCCAATCAGTCCCCAAAATTATCGAGTGGGTAAGGCGAGGATTAACCGTTGCCTTTACACTAAATTTCTCCCCTTGAAATAGAGTGTGGACCGACACTAAAGGGTAGTTGTGAACATCCCCGTGCACACACAACATCTTCACCAATTGTGCTGTCCCCAATGCCTCGTCTTGCACCAGGCTTTAGTGGATTGAGGTCTGATTACAGCCAGAGTCCATCAAAGCCTGATACGTATCCCCTTGGATACTCACCGGTATGCGATACCCTCCGGCCCGATCAAGGGCAGTCCCTGCCGTGTCGGGGATCCGGACCACCACGCCCACCTCCATTGCCAAGCACTGATGCTGGAGGTGGCCCGGCTCCCTGCATCGCCAGCAAACCGGCCTGAGCTCTCTCTCTGCACCGGCGTTCTGGGGCTCACTCACCTGAGGGGGGGGAGAGACAGACACAGAAGTGGGAAACGGGAGGGCACCGCAGGTGTGGTGGGCCAGCTGGGGTGGAGCCGGCCCCCACCTCCGCGGTGGGGGAATGGGGCGAGAATAAGGCACAGAAGGGGAGGGGGAGAGAGAGAGGGGAGAAGAAGAGATATGCTGTCCTGCCGTCGGAACAGCTGCCAAATGGTCCTCCACCAGCTTGATGGCCTGATCCAGCGACGCCGGGCGATGGCACTGGACCCATTCCACGGTCCCTTCGGGAAGTCGGACGATGAACTGCTCCAGTACCACCAGATCGACGATTCCCTCAGCGTCGCGGTTGTCAGCCCTCAGCCACTGCCAGCAGGCGTCCCGGAGTTGCTGGCCAAACGCGAATGGCCGGCCGACCTCCTCTAGGTGCAGAGCACAGAAGCGCTTGCGTTGTTCTTCAGGGGTGTACCCCACACACTGGAGGATGGCCTGGCGCAGGTCTGCGTAGACCAGCCGGCTGTCGGCAGGGAGCTGTAGCGCGGCCAGCTGCGCCTCGCCCATTAGCAGGGGGAGGAGGCACGCCACGCACTGTTCCACCGGCCAGCCCCAGGCCTCTGCTGCTTGCTCAAAGAGCACGAGGAAGGCCTCGGGGTCATCGTGCGGGCCCATCTTTGTTAAGGTGAGGTGGGGAAGGCCCGCGGCAGTGGAGGTGGTGGATCCCGCCGACGCGAGGAGGTGCCGGAACGCCTGATGATCTTCCTGTTGTGCCAGCACCAGGGCCTCGAACCTTTTCTCTTGCTCCTTTTGGAGGGCGACCAGCGCCTGGTGCTGGCTCTGTTGGGCCGTGGTGAGGGCGTGAATCAGATCAGCGAAGGGTGAGGACTCCATGGGGCTGTTCTCCTCTGTGCTCCGATTCCCGGGTTTCGGCACCACTGTAGAACTTCGAGCGGGTAGGTGGAGCACAGAAGTACGGCAGGCCAGAACTGAGTTTCCAAAAACTCTTTATTTTTGCACTTTCAGTGACTTTACAATCTCCCAGCCACACATACACGCCCACACATAAGTCGTCTTGTTGGGGAGAGAGCTCCCTTCCTTTGCTCTCTCTCTCTCTCTCTCCTTTTATAGGGCGCGGTCACTGGGAAGACACACAAACACAGGTTAACTGACATCAGGTGCAGTGATTCTGCCACTTACCTTCCCTGACTCCGCCCTCCGTTCACATACCGACGCTTGACCACGCCCCCGCTGCCACAACATATTAGCGGATAATTGCATCCCTAATATATGTCATTTTCCCTTATGAGCAAGCCTAACATTTGAAAAGAAAAAATATACCCGCACACTGTCGCTGCTGCTCTCAGTGATTTTATTGATAGATACATAACGTTTTGACCGTAACTGTAATTGATAAACTTATGAGTGTAAAAAATACATACATACAATAAATTTATCAATACTACTTACTCCTTGATTGGATAATTGAGAGCAATGCCTATTTTCATGGGTATATATCCCCGCCCACCGTTTGTTTCTGTTAACACCTGACGAAGACCTACTACAGTCGAAATGTAGTGTATCTATCAATAAAATCACTGAGAACAGCAGTGACAGTGTGCGGGTATGTTTTTTCTTTTTAATTGACGGACTTTTTTACCCTGCACCTGTACAAAGTTGGATGTGTGTGCACTCTCTACTACAACAAGCCTACCATTTGGCCATTTTTTCTTCTCATTTATGATCCTGACTAAGAAAGAAAGAAAGCACTATTCATCACACACTTGTGAAATTCCTCTCTGCATTTAACCCATCTGAAGTAGTGAAAACACACACGTGAGCAATAAGCACACACATACATACTCAGAGCTGCCCAAGCCATGCTAACAGCGCCCAGGGAGCAGTTGGGAGTTAGGTGCCTCGCTCAAGGGTACCTCAGCCCAAGGCATGTCTTTGGACTGTGGGGGAAACCAGAGCACCTGGAGGAAACCTACGCAGACACAGGGAGAACATGCAAACTTCACACAGAAAGGCCCCCGCCGGCCGCTGGGCTGAAACCCAGAACCTTCTTGCTGTGAGGCGACTATGCTAACCACTTACACCACCGTGCTGCCCCTAAGTACTGTAATAATTTACTTTGAACTGCTTTGCTCCCTGAATGAGTTTTCCCCCCATTTATCAAAATGTTTTTTCTTCTGCACTAAAATCTCTTTCCCTAAATAATAAAATAAAAAAACAACACCTATTAAATGTTAAGAGCTGACTACCCAATAATTTTGCCCTGCCCAGGAATCTACTGCACCAGGGTTGACACCGAGTGAATAGATGACTTTCAACCACGTGATCAAAATGTGCTATGTCATGAGCGTCCGCCATGACGGTGGATATACAAAGCAACTAGGATGACAGCCGCTGAAAGCGTGTCTGTAAACAATGCTGAATTTTCTCAATATGACCACGATTTGAACGATCGAGCGAAGATTCGATACAAAGAGAAGATAGATGTGTGGTTTTGACCCATATTATTGAAAAACGTCAGACTTTTCTGAAGATAAGACACTTCTACTGACTATTGAGTACAAATACAGGTCATTTTGTCCAATAGTTAAAACATTCCATCCAAAGCCTTTTTCATACACACTATCAATTATTTAATATTTCAGGCATTTGTTTGTTTGTTTGACAAAAGGAGGAATTCCTGGGGCGGAGCTTGGGTATTGTGTCGGGGTGGGTGAGAGAAAAAAGTTATTAAAATTAAGTACACTCAAGAAGTGGATATAAAAACCACTCAATGGGATAGATCTTTATACGTGAAGAAAGGATTTTCTTTATGAAAGAAATTTACTCACTAAATTTGACATTAGTAGAATAAATTTTGATTCTACTGTAGCCGTAACTAAATACAAAGAATAGTTATGCATACTATTAATGTGAAGATAATTAACAAGATTAAGTTTTTTTTAATTGTGTATATTTTTAGTCTTTTGTGTTTGTAATTATTTGTATCTGTACATGCACGACCCCACCAGCTCTGCTGATCAACTTATGTTTAAACAAAGTTATTCATTCATTATGAGTTGGAAAATTATCCATCTGTTGAATTCCCTGACATCTCAACCTACCTGGTGCTGCAGATATCATTCTACATAGACAAACATATGAAAACTTGGAAGAGCATGGAGGAGTACAACTTTTTATATGTGGCTGGGTTAAAGATCTGGTGATCTGGGGCCTCATGTACAAAGACCTGCATGGATTTCCCACTAAATATGTGCACACGTCAAAAGTGGGAAATTTGGGTACGACCAAAAAAATCCGGATGTATCAATCAGTGCGTACGAAGGTTTCCACGCACTCTCCTGTTGTACATCCCAATCAACGTGGAATTCGGCGCACATGCACGAGCCCCGTTCCCCGCCCCATCTCCTCCCTCAATTATTCCACACTGAATATGTTAATTAGTATAAATAGACCTGCAGTAAGGCCCGCGTTAGGTAAAAGACATGGCAACTTTTACTAACGCGTTAATGTTAATTAAGTGTTAGAAATCTCGCGTTAATCAAATTAACATTTAACATTTATTATTAACATTTAACATTAATTCGCGTTAATCCCTGCCTTTAGCACAGTGTAATAGAATTCACATACATCACTTAATTGTTCTGTCACCTCCAATTAAAGTGATGTTCAAAGTGTATGCTATGAGACATGCAACGGTCACTGATTGTATGCCACTGAATGTGAATGTAGCCTATACCAAGATAACGGTATGATTCGCATCGTCCGCAGTGCCTGCGCCACAATGAGTGTCTATTTGAGTTACATGGGTTTTGAAAACAAAAAAACACCTTTAGTGCTCTAATGTGTACATTTTTTCGGGGACACCCTGTATTTGAGGAAATGTCTTCCTCTCTTAGTAGGCCCAATATTCCTAGCCACATGTAACCAGAAATAAAACATGTGCACATATTTTCCACAGTAGGATTTTAATGACAAATGTATTCTAGCAGGGTGCCAGGGAACAACAGGAGGCCCCCAGTCCATCCCACCCGAGCAGGAAGAGGACCCACAGCCGAGCGGATCCAGCGTCACTGTCACCTGCCCCCCTTCTCCACCGCCTGCCCCTGTCGCCGGGTCCACAGGCCGGGTGCTGACGCACGCGGTCCTTGAGTCGCAGGGGGAAATTTTAAAGGGGATAGAGGCGATTAACGACAACCTCGAGGGAATCCGCGAGGAATTGAAGGAACTGAATAACACATTAAAAGAATATCTTAAAAAATGAATGGTGTCCCGTCTGTCCTTACCTTTTCACATTGTGGCTATTAAGCGCTGCCGGGTTTGTATGCCATGTCGCTGTGGCACCTTGTTGTGAGGCCCAGGGTCTGGGTCCTCCGGCAGGTCTCGCTCCATTATTGGCACGCCGTGCTGCTGTGCCACATTGTGTAACACACCACACACCGTGGTTGTGTCTGATTTGTACGCACTTGGAAATCGTTTCATATATTGATCTTGGTAATTATGTGATAAGGCTACCCCACGCAACATCAACTAATACTATTTCAGTCTGACACCTCACGGCAAATGCGCGAGGAAGATCTATTAAGCTAGCTGCAATGCATGGTCCTGCATGTGCATTATTTTATTTAATTAATTAACCAATAGTCAATGGGAATAATATCGAAATGATATTGCTGGGGTTTCTCATTTCCCGTAATTACAGTATGGAAGGGATGGTTGATGGATCTGTTGGCATTTACCCAACAGTCTCGCATTATGTGTCTCGACAATGTCGTATGACTGACATACATTTCAATTCACGCATCCTGATGTTCCGATGCATTTTTGGATGCCTCTTATCGCCATGTCATGACTCTTGACCGAGTAGGCCTAAATGTAGTTGCGTTGCTCTGCCTCTAAGTGTCGCCAAGTACCAAGATGCACCAGAAATGTGCGTACGCCAGCCATGAGGTTTGCGTAGAGTACCACACTTTTCCACGCCAAGTCAATCTTTGTACATACGAATGTTTGCGCAGAAAGTGACGTACGTAGCTTTTTTGTGCGTACGCAAGCTTTGTACATGAGGCCCCAGGACACTACAAGATAAATCCTGTATTGTTATTGCCTGAGTAAATAGGAGTTTCTGGGCTGTTTGTCCATGTCTTTGCGATAGTTGGTAGGACACTACAAGTTTTGGTATCAGGTGTAAACAAACGACAGCTGCTCGGCTCCCAATACTTCCTGCTCTTCTATTCTTGCAGGCATCACAGATCCATAGAATTTACCCACAAACATATTTACTTATAGCACACTCTGTGTGTGTACACACATTCGCATGTGTCCGCTCTGTGTGTGTACGTGCATGCAGGTTAAATGTAGAGGAGGAAAGTGACAAAATAAAGGCTTGCTCATCTTAATTTACCCACAAATGTATTTATTCCACTTAAAGTGTATGGCAAACCAGCTACCAGATTTGGGACACAACGATATCCTGAACTATTTAGCATTTGGCTTCAAACTTGAAAAAATTCACAGCCCACTAGATGGTGCTTCACGTCCCCCTAATGGGCCACAGCCCAGTGGTTGAGAAACACTGCTTTAGCCAATGGAGAAGCCTGCATTGGGCAGCCAATCAGAACTCTGTTTTCAAATGAAGAAAGGTCCTTTTACAATGATTTTAATAGGAGCCACCATTTTGGGGCGGTGTTGAGCGGAGCTGAAGAGAGTGGAGGAACTTTTCACGGCGCGGAATTCAAAACTCAAACCAGACGGTAATACTGATATACTTTGCTGCACAGTGAATGTGAGTGATCATGGCAGAACAATCCGATGGGCAATTAAACTATATCGGTGATGATATGTTTTGGGAGGAAGCCAGCCAAGTACGAAAGTTATCGGATAGGGACAGCAGTGGAGAATCGGTAGTTTCTGTAGTTAAAAAGTCCAGGGTAACTAGGAAGCCTAGAGAAACAACTGAGAGTGTTCAAGTCACCCAGCAAGTTTGGAAAGTCATTGTTATGTTTGTAACTAAAAGCGGGCCAGACTTACACCCAATTCACATCACCGAAGCTATCAAAAGAGAAATAGGGAAGATAAACCATGCTACGTTCTTAGGAAATGGAAGACTGCTGATTTTTGCTAGCTTGGAAGAGCAGCGAGATAAAATCCTGAAAAAAGACACACTCATTAAAATGAAAATAACGTCACACATTCCAGGGTCAGGGGCCAAAATTAGAGGAGTCATATCAGGAATACCAACAGATGTATCCATGGAAGAGATTAAAAAGAGCCTAACCAAGTTTGCAGTTGCTGATGCTAAGCATCTTACCAAAGGCAGAGAGAAAGTTAATAGCATGTCGGTGCTTCTTATCTTCAGTAAAACCTTACCACCAAAAGTGCAAATGGGATATATGTCCTATCCTGTTCGCGAATACATTCCACCCCCTTTAAGGTGTTTCAAATGTCAAAGGTTTGGTCATGTAGCAAGTCAATGCAGAGGAAAAATGAGATGTGCCAAATGTGGCGGACAGCATGAATATGGGGACTGTAAAGAAGACACACTGAAGTGTTGCAACTGTGGAGGCCCACATAGTGCTGCATATGGAGGCTGTGAGAAACAGAAAGAGGCCAAAGAAGTCCAGAAGTACAGAATCGAACACAAGATCTCATATGCAGATGCAGCTAAATTTGTACAGAATGATAAGAGAATTTCCCACATCCCCAATGCAGCACAATTTACATATGGTCAACCTAATATAAATAAGCAGAGTTCATTGAATGAGAGTCACTATCATGGCAGTAGACCTAGCAATACCCCACCTCCACATAGCTGTGCATGCAAAACTACATACACAACAGACACACTGTTAGACAAGAAAAATGAGTTTGTTGCTTTCCTTTGTGCAGTTATTAATAAATCACTACTATATACCAAGAAAAGTGATAGGATTAAATCTGTAGTTGATATCGCCAATGATTTTCTGGGTGCCACTGTTAAAGCTGATGTGATTCATGAAATGTTGAACGTTAAATATGGCCAGACTCAAACTAATTGAACTTATTATGGTGCTTTTCATCCTACAGTGGAATGCTAGAAGTCTAATTGCAAACGGACAAGAATTTAAAAGGTACCTACATAATCTTGCAGATAAGCCTGAGGTGATATGCATTCAGGAGACCTGGTTGAAGCTACATTTAGACTACACCATTAAAGGGTACAAAACTATTAGAGCTGATAGATGCACTGATAAGGGTGGTGGATGTATAACATTTATTAGGGAAGGGATCCCTTATAGACATGTTGATGGAGATGACGGACATGAATGTATTATAACGGAAATATTTAATGGGCCTAAGGTAATATAAAAAAATCATTAATTATTACAACCCCTGTAAAGCTTTGTCAACTGAGATTTTAAATGATATTGTTATCAAGACTCATACAGAAGTTTGGTGCGGTGATTTTAATGCACACAACAGCCTATGGGGTAGCAACCATACAGATTTAAATACTGTATGGTTGATACAGATTTAAATACTGTATGGTACTAGAGTCAATACTTTTCAAAATAAGACTTCATGCATTGATCTTACATTAGTCGATAGACGGTTAGCGTATAGGTGTCAGTGGGTCGCCGACCAAACGACTACTATTGGCAGTGACCACTTTCCAATCTGGTGTAAATTAGATGTGGAATTTAGGTCTGAACCTGATTACATCCACCATAAATGGGTTTTCAGGAAGGCTAAATGGAATGATTTTAAGAGAATATCTGAAAGCATGGTTAATCAGTTGCTAGAACCTGACCAAAGTGTGAATGTCATGAATGAGAGAGTCAGCTCTTTTATATATTCTATAGCGCGTCAATGTATTCCAATTCAGAAGGGTAAGAGGAATCTACAAAATGTCCCATGGTGGGATGATAATTGTACCAAAGCAATTAATGACAGAAATAAAGCTTTTAAAATATTGCGTAAAACCTTAACAACTGGTAATCTTCTAGAATATCAAAGGAAGAAAGCAATAGCCAGGAGAGTCATTAAGGAGGCTAAAAGAGCTTCCTGGAGAAACTTTTGCTCATCGATTGGCAAGGAAACTACTTTAAATCAAGTGTGGACAATGATCACGAAAATGACAGGCAGATATGACCCTTCACATATTCCGGTTTTAATTGATAAGAATCTCCAATATGTTACAGATATTGACAAAGCCAACATTTTGGCTAAAACCTTTGCTGATGTACATAAGGGTAATCACTTAGGTGAATGCTTTAGGAAAAGGAAGGAGGAAACCATGACTGTAAACAAGGATGTTTTAACCAAGTTGGAAATGTCCATGTCTAGCATGGACGTAGATTTTAGTTTGACAGAACTGAAAACTGCTTTAAGTAATACTGCTTACTCTGCCCCTGGCAGTGACTATTTATGCTATGCCATGTTTAGGCAGCTGCCTGATGTAGTGCTTCAGTCAATTCTTGCCTTATTTAATCAAGTGTGGAAGGAGGGTACCTTACCAACTGCCTGGAAAAAATCAACCATTCTCCCGTTCCATAAACCAGGCAAAGATAAAAGTAACCCAGGAAATTATAGACCTATTGCTCTTACATCACATCTTGGGAAACTGATGGAAAAAATGGTAGTGTTAAGACTGAATTATTTTTTGGAATATAATCAGTTACTCCGCAACTATCAAACTGGGTTCAGGAAACAGAAGTCCACGTCAGATGCGCTGGTCAAACTTACTAATGAAATTGAGAAGTCTTTAGTCATGAAAGAATGTATGGTGGCAGTTTTTCTGGATATAGAAAAAGCCTACGACACCATGTGGAGGGAAGGATTGTTAATTAAATTAAGGAAATTGGGAATTGAAGGTAGGATGTATAATTACATTTTAGACTTCCTCTCTCAGCGTACTTTGAGAGTCAGAGTGGGTGAAGCCATTTCAGAGGAATTTCTAGTAGAAAATGGAATACCCCAAGGAAGTGTGATTAGTCCTATTTTATTTAATATTATGATTAATGACATTTTTGAAAGGGTGGGACAAATGAATGAAGGCCTTTTATATGCTGATGATGCAGTTATCTGGAGGAGGGGACGTAATATATCGCATATTACTTAAACAGTCCAGAGGGACATACATGATCTAGAACAATGGGGGATGGATTGGGGTTTCAAGTTCTCTGTGCAAAAATCTCAAGTGATGTACTTCACTAGGAAAAAAGTCTCGGACGATTTTCAAGTTATACTCTATAATCACCCGCTTGAAAGAGGAAATAAATTTAAATACCTGGGTATTTGGTTAGACAGTAAGCTCACATGGAAATCTCATATTGAATATGTTGAAACAAAATGTAAGAAGGTTCTAAATTTGATGAGAATGGTTTCTGGTCTTCACTGGGGTGCAGATAGACAATCTCTGCTCAACATTTAGAAAGCATTGATAAGATCAACCATTGAGTATGGCTGTATGGTATATGGTTCAGCCTGTAAAACATCCCTACTAAAGCTGGAAAGAGTGCAATTTAAGGCCCTGAGAATAGCTCTGGGAGCTATTAAAATCAAATCAAATCAAGTTTATTTGTATAGCGCTTTTAACAATAAACATTGTCGCAAAGCAGCTTTACAGAATTTGAACGACTTAAAACATGAGCTAATTTTATCCCTAATCTATCCCCAATGAGCAAGCCTGTGGCGACGGTGGCAAGGAAAAACTCCCTCAGACGACATGAGGAAGAAACCTCGAGAGGAACCAGACTCAAAAGGGAACCCATCCTCATTTGGGCAACAACAGACAGCATGACTATAATATTAACAGTTTTAACAGGTATAACCCTCAACTGTCCTCTTGGGGCCGTCCTTCACAGGAGCGGTGCGATAAAAATCCGACCAGACACAGGGCACCAGGATGGATCAAGCAGGTCCGAGGGGCAGAAGAGGCCAGCATCTCAATCCCAGGATCAACATGTAACTCAGAGGGACAGATTGGGGGGGGGGGGGAGAGAGAGAAAGAAAACACGTTGTTAGGTATGCCCTAAAAATGACAAGTATTAAATCTGTGTGGTAGACTCGCAGAGACGAGAGTCTTTACATCAGGCATAACACACAACAATGGCATGTTAATATGGTAAAATATATCATGACCTGCTCTGGCTGGATGCTTGATTGGGTGATGGGAGCACACTCCTCAGCAATGATGAGATGCAGATGGGACCCTTAGGGCTGGCCAAGACAATTCAGTTACATTTCACCAGGTCTGGGACATGCGACAGAATGTCTGAAGGCCGATTCCCTGCAGGCTACAATAGCCAGTCGAGGTCTCCACCCTCTCCACCAAAAGATTTCCTGTTGACTCCATGTAACTCAGAGGGACAGATTTGGGGTGGGGGGGAGGGAAAGAAAACACAGGTGGTTATGTATGCCCAATGTCACCTGAATAAGTAGGAACAGTATACATATTGCACTGAGTACAAGCAGGGACTCCGGCAACTAACTATGACAGCATAACTAAAAGGAGAGAGCCAGAAGGTAACACAGGCATGAGGGAGCCCCGGGACATAAAGCAGCCAGCCACTACACCGTCAACAAACTCGAGTGAGCAAGCGAGTGGGGACTGACAGCATCCATACATCCCAGTTTACCAAAACACTATGTCTGAGGACCCTCCAGATCTACTCCTTTACCTCATAAACACCATTAACAAAAGGATTGACTAAACAGATATGTTTTCAGCCTAGACTTAAATGCTGAGACTGTGTCTGATTCCCGAACATTACTTGGAAGGCTGTTCCATAACAGTGGGGCTTTGTAAGAAAAGGCTCTGCCCCCTGATGTAGCCTTCACTATACGAGGTACCAGCAGATAGCCTGCACCTTTTGATCTAAGTAGGCGTGGTGGGTCATAGAGGAGCAGAAGTTCACTCAGGTACTGTGGTGCGAGACCATTTAGTGCTTTAAAGGTCAATAGTAGTATTTTATAATCAATACGAAATTTGATTGGGAGCCAATGCAGTGTGGATAAGACAGGCGTGATGTGGTCATATTTTCTAGTTCTAGTAAGGACTCTTGCTGCTGCATTTTGAACTAACTGGAGCTTGTTTATGCACTTATTGGAACATCCAGACAGTAAGGCATTACAATAATCCAACCTGGAGGTAACGAAAGCATGGACTAGTTTTTCTGCATCATGCAATGACATTAAATTTCTTATCTTTGCAATATTTCTGAGATGAAAGAAAGCTATCTGGGTGATGTTATCAATGAGAGTTTCGAATGAAAGACTGGGGTCAATAATCACTCCGAGGTCTTTTACTGCTGCACGTGAAGAAACAGAAAGGCCATCCAGAGTTAGTGTAATCAGAAAACTTACTTCTAGCTGTATGTGGTCCTAGCACAAGTACTTCAGTCTTGTCAGAGTTAAGCAGAAGGAAATTAATAAGCATCCAGTGTCTAATGTCCTTAACACATTCCTCAATTCTATTAAGCTGGTGTCTCTCATCAGGTTTTGCAGAGACATACAACTGTGTGTCATCAGCATAACAGTGGAAACTAATACAATGTTTACAAATAATATCGCCCAGAGGTAACATATATAGAGAAAAAAGCAGTGGACCCAAGACAGAACCTTGTGGAACACCAAACTTTACCTCGGTACGTCTAGAAATATCACCATTTATATCAACATACTGATAACGATCAGTTAGATAAGACCTGAGCCAGGAGAGGGCCATTCCCTTAACTCCCACAACATTTTCTAGTCTATCCAGAAGAATGGAATGATCAATGGTATCAAATGCTGCACTAAGGTCAAGCAACACAAGTAGCGAGACACAGCCCTGATCAGACGCCAACAGTAGGTCGTTTACTACTTTAACCAGTGCTGTCTCTGTGCTATGATGAGGTCTAAATCCTGACTGATACATTTCATGGATGTTATTCCTATGTAAATATGAGCATAACTGCTGTGCCACAGCTTTTTCAAGGATCTTGGAGATAAAGGGGAGGCTTGATATTGGCCGATAATTGGACAGCTGACAGGGATCAAGGTCAGGTTTTTTAATCAGGGGTTTGATAACTGCTAGTTTAAAGGATTTGGGTACATAGCCAATCATAAGAGAAGAATTTATTATTTTTAGAAGCGGTTCAATTACTCCAGGCATTATCTGTTTGAATAGATGTGTCGGTAAGGGATCTAGTACACAAGTTGAGGCTTTTGATGTAGAAATTAATGAAAGTAATTCAGTTTCTTTTAGGGGAGTAAAACATTCTAACTGCTGATCTGATACAGTTATATTGTTAACTACAAGGTCACTTTCATTGTCTAACCTTAAATTAGTAGTTTGAATTTTTTGTCGGATATTCTCAATTTTGTCATTAAAAAAATTCATGAAGTCGTTGCTACTACATACTGCAGGTGTGCATGTGTTGATAGTGGACTTATTCCTGGTTAACCCTTTGGTGACTGACCCCTTGAAAATAGTTCCTCCTGGAACGATGATGTTTCAGTTGTCAAGACAACGGAAAAACTAAAATACAAGAGCATTTTGTTTTGTGCACAAGAGCATTGTGACGTATCTTTCTGTTTTTGTATTTTAGTTTTTCCGTTGTCTTGACAACTGAAACGTCATCGTTCCTGGAGGAACCATTTTCAAGGGGTCAGTCACCAAAGGGTTTTAATTTTGCTACAGTATTAAATAGGAATCTAGGATTATTTTTGTTATCTTCTATTAGGGAGGAGAAATATGTTGATCTCGCAGCACTAAGAGCTTTTCTATACTTCAGGAAGCTCTCCTTCCAAGCTAATTTGAACACTACCAATTTTGTTTGACGCCATTTACGTTCCAATTTTCGAGTGGTCTGTTTTAATGTGCGAGTGTCATTATTATACCAGGGTGCTAATTTTTTGTCTCTGACCATTTTCCTTTTTAGAGGAGCTACATTATCTAAAGTATGGCGGAATGTTGACTCTAAGCATTCAGTTGCCTGATCAAGTTCTGCAGGGGCTGACAGTGACCCAATCAAAGTTGACAGCTCTGGGAGATCATTTATAAAGCTCTGTGCAGTAGTTGACGTGAAAGTACGTTTAATACAGTAGCGTGGTGAGGTGCATATATTATTACTCAGACATATTTTGAATGAGATGAGACAATGATCTGAGATAACTTCAGACTGTGGAAGTATGACTATATTGTCTACGTTTAATCTGAATGTTAGTATTAGATCAAGAGTGTGACCACCATTATGGGTCGGTCCTATGACATTCTGCTTAATCCCGACTGAATCTAAGATGGACACAAACGCTGTTTTTAAAGGGTCTTCTGGGTTATCGAAGTGAATATTAAAATCTCCGACAACTAAAGCTTTGTCTAAGGAAATAACCAGATCTGAGATAAAATCTGCAAATTCAGAAAGAAACTCAGAATATGGCCCCGGGGGCCTGTAAATAATAAGCAATGGAATTAACTGGGTAGACTTATTTTTCGAGGCTACATACATTATATGAGTATGAAGAACTTCAAATGTATTAAATTTATAACCAGGTTTGTGTGTTACACCTAGATAATCGTTATAAATAACCGCGACGCCTCCTCCTCTGCCAGTTAGACGAGGCTGGTGTATATAACTGTATCCAGGAGGACTCGCTTCATTTAATGCTATATATTCATTTGGCTTAATCCATGTTTCTGTTAAACACAGTACATTAAACTCCTGATCAGTAATGAGTTCATTAACCATTAGCGCTTTAGATGTAAGAGATCTAATATTTAATAGCCCCACCTTTAGATCAAAGGTGCTGGCAGCAGCTATACAGTCAGTATGATCTAATTTTATATTGATTAGGTTACTGGAACAAACTCTCTGAAAATTTCTACCTTTTTGTTGAGCTCGGGGAACAGACACAGTCTCGATGTAGTGGGCCCTGAGTGACGACTCTGTGCAGCTAGCAGACAGTCGGTTTAGCCTGTTTGTCTGCTCCCTGGCCTTGGCTCTGGATTGTCAGAAATTAACTAGGCCTGTTCTGAGACTATGAGCTATGCTGCAGGAAATGAGAGCAGCACCTTCCCGAGTGGGATGGATACCGTCCCGCCCTAACAGGCCAGCAGTGCCCTCAAAATTAACCCAATTATCTATAAAGCCCACACTGTTTTCAGAGCACCACATGGACAGCCAGTAGTTCAGCGACCATAACCTGCTGTAAGCTACATCGCCACGCCGCATTGGGATGGGGCCAGAGCATACTACAGCATTGGACATCGCCTTCGCTAATTTAAACACCTCTACAAAGTTACTCTTAGTAACCTCAGACTGACGAAGGCGTATATCATTAGCTCCTGCATGGATAACTATCTTTGAGAACCTGTGCTTGCCTAGGACCCTAAGATTACCTGCTATGTCCGGCGCTCTGGCTCCCGGTATACACCTGACTAAAGCTGCTGGTGCCCCTAAAGGCTGAGCTAATTTCACATGCCGTATGATAGAGTCCCCTATAACCAGAGCTCTTTCAGGTTTCTCAGTGGGTGCATCACTAAGGAGAGCAAACCTGTTCGACACGTGACGCGGAGAGGAGTGGTGCTCCCGTGGGCGAGCCTCAGCGGTAGCTTTGGCTCTACGCTTATCCCGCCGAGCCGTCACCCATTCGCCCCGCTGTAAGGGCTCTAATGCCGGAGTTGGGGGATTGCTAACTCCACTTAGGGCGTCCAGACTTTCCCTAACAGAAACTACACTGTTCTCACGCTCACTAACCTGCTCTAAAGCCTGGACACGTGCTTCTAGCACTGTAATCTTCTCCATCAGAGAGCTAACTAATCTGCACTTATCACAAGTAAAGCTAATAGAGCTATCGCTAGTGACGGAGGAAGAATGACTAAACATCCTGCACTCAGCACACTGAACAGGCTGAAGGTGTGCCATGATGAAAAGATTCACGTACCTTAAATGAAGATCTGTTGATATTAAAGCAGATCAGATGTGGATGGCCTCCACTTGTGGACTTTACACAGGAGGAGAGAAAAAGAAAGCTTCTGGTCTTGGCGTTCTTCTGAAAAAAGAAAGAGAAAAAAACGGGGAAAAAAAACGGAAAAAGGAAAGCGAAAGTGAAAAGTACAAAAATGAAAGCGACAGTACAATAAAAATGAAGAGGATACTGGAAATTTATTTGTAGAAAAAAGTTAAAAAAGGATTAGTAATTAACGCCGGCACTCGCGGGAAAAAGGACTCGGCGCGAACAACTCAGGAAGCAGGAAGTGCGTAAACCAATAACTCCTACAAGTGCTCTTTTGGTGGAATCAGAGGAATCCCCACTTAACCTGCACTTTATGAAACTTGCCTTGACATACTGGATCAGATTGCAGGCACGGGCGATTGCTCTAAGACAACGAGGGAGGCTCAGCCTCCTCTAAAAATGACGAACATCGTGTAGGATGAATTGCGCTAGGCTTATGTTATAGCCGACCTTATAACATTGCTATTTCAGATCCAGAATCATAGAAATATATGTGCTCAACCCAACTACAGCGCGAAATCATTCCGTTATAACTTTAATGTGTGCGTGAGTTTTTCCCCCTCGTGACAGCGCGATGCAGCGCAGCCTCAGTGCACTTCAATGGCATTTGGGAGCTCTGCGCTTTTCAATCTCAAAATGCAAGACGATTATTGGACAAATACTGCGAAAACGCCCGCCCACGGAGTCTCACGGACTCCCAGCCTCAGTGGACTTCAACGGCATTTGGGAGCTATGCGCTTTTCAATCTCAAAATGCAAGATGGTTATTGGACAAATACTGCGAAAACGCCCGCCTACGGACTCCGAGCCTCACATGGGAGGGACATGGCAGGTTCCGCGAGGAGACTGGTGATTGGTGAAAGTGGCCAGATATTTTCTTTGATTAACAGCTCATTTCACCTATAGACAGGCAGCGGTGAATCTCAGTTCAGTCCCATGCAGATTCGCAAGTGCTATGGTGTAAGAGATCAGCTCACATTTCCATTTCATTCATTACATATGGTTTCTACCAGCTTTTTTAGTTTGTATATATCTTCATTGTAAATAAAGTGTAAATATAGTGTTGTCAAGTTTGCTTTCTTAGTTCCAGAAATTTCGTTTGAGTGACTGAACTTGAACTTGAGGGGGCTAGTCAACTAGCAAGAAAGCTGCGCACGGATGGCAAGCATTGTTGATTTAATTTTGGCGAAGCCATTTGCCAGTCTTCCTTTCGAGGAAAAAATTAAAATTAAAGAGCAGGGTAGAGCAACGCCTCAAATTGACTTGGTGAAAAAGGTAGGGAATAATACTCATTCCTTTCAGCTCTCCTGGTACGAGAAAGTGAATTGGCTAACAGCAAGTTCAGTGACGAGGAAAATGTATTGTTGGCCATGCCTCTTGATTAAACCCGGATCCGTGATTTGGTCAAACGTGGGCTTTGATGACCTGCATAATTTCACAAGGGCATATAAAAGACACGAGATCAGCAATGAGCATGTGAATTCGTGCACCCGCCTAAGCTGTCTCGGCAGAGTCAGAGTTGAGCATGCCGTGAATGAGGGTGTTCAGATCCAGGTCGCGAAGCACAATGAAGTTGTACAAAAGAACAGGGCATTCTTAAACCGGCTTATCGATGTCACTTCACTGCTCGGCCGTCAAGAGCTGTCCTTCAGAGGGCATGATGAGAGCAGTGAATCTGTGAATAAGGGCAATTACACAGAGTTCATAGCGACGTTATCCAAATATGATTCTGTAGTTGAAACACAGTTCCAGTCATCTTCTGTGTTTTCTGGAATGTCCCATACCATCCAAAATGACTTAATTTGTGCGATTTCAGCCACTGTCACTGATGAGATTAAAAATGAAGTTCAGTCTACTCCATTTTTTTCATGGCAAGTCGATGAGACAACTGATATTTCATGTCATGCTCAACTGTCAGTGATAGTTCGCTTTGTCGACACAGCAGGGCAAATCCAGGAGCAATTTATTGGGTTCTTTGATGTTTCAGGGGGGCGGGATGCCCAGTCCGTGTTTGATACGTTACATAAAGAGATGCAACACTACAACTACAAAAACAAACTTGTGGCTCAAACATATGATGGGGCTGCTGTGATGGCTTCCTGCCTTAATGGGCTTCAGGCTAAAGTTAAGGAAGTGGCTCCAAGTGCAGTGTTTGTTCACTGTTATGCACACAGACTAAACCTGGTTTTGTCTCAGGGGGCCAACTGCTTGACTGAATGCAGGGTGTTCTTCGCTTCTCTTTCTGGATTAGCCACATTTTTTTCAAAATCCACAAAGAGGGTAGCATTTCTTGAGTCTGCAGGATGCTCCCGTTTACCAAGAAATGCTCCTACCAGGTGGAACTTTACATCCCGGTTAGTGAGCACCGTGGCCAATAATTATGATGAGCTCCTGCAGACTTTTGAAAGCATTATAGCGGACCACACTGTAGACCAGGACACACTGAGCACTGCCAAAGGCTACATCAGGACACTGGAGGATTTTGAGACTGTTTTCATATTGCATACATATGAACAGATCTTTTCAGAAACTGATGTGGTCTTTGACATCATGCAGCAGAGGGTAATGGATGTGCTGTACTGCAAACAGCGAATTGAAGTTCTTCTTGCATTTGCAAAAGAGAGGAGGTCAGAGGAGGCTTTTAAAGCTGTTTATGCAAAAGCAGCAAGTCTCACATCTGATCCTCAAAACGGGCCCAGTCAAAAGCGCAGACGTCTGTCACAGCTGCAGGATCCACAGGAGCGCTACAGACACCTTTACATGTCCATTCTGGACAATCTGATTGAACAAATTTCACGCCGTTTCACCAACCTGGAGTGCATGCGCTTCCTTGAGTTAATTGACCCAGCAAAGTTTGATCAGATGAGGCAGGTGTTTCCTGAGGAGGCATTTCAAAATGTTTTGAAAATGTATGGCCATTTCTTTGAGTCAGGTAGACTGAGATCTGAACTCCAAGTCCTGTATGCAGATCGTGACTTGCAGGGCAACAGGGGTAAGCTGTGCGAACATTTGCTTTTCTTTAAAGACATGGGGCTGGATTGTGCAATGCCTGAGCTGTAAAAGCTGCTGACCTTAGTGGCAACAATTGGGGTTACGTCGGCAGGCGTAGAGAGGAGCTTCTCCTGCTTGAAACGGGTGAAGTCATACAGCCGAAACACCATGGGTCAAAGTCGACTCAGCAACCTTGCTCTACTTGCAATTGAGAGGAAGTTAGTGAAGTCTCTAGAGAAGGGGTAACTGAACATTTTCTAGAAAAAGAAAGGAGGGCAGAATTTTCTTTTAAATAATACTGATATGGTGGTGACCCACATCAACAACAGTAAATAGGCTACTTTAGTAACATGTCATGGATGGACCAAAAAATATAAAATTTATTTAAAATGTTTATGCTGAGTATATTATATTGGAATATATATTTTTCTGGATATGATGATGATGATGATGATGCTTTATTCCAGACTCAAGGTCCATCCCCACAGAGTACAAAAAAACAATTAACACATAAGACAAATAACAAAAAAAAACAAACATCACAATATAAAAACAAATCATTACAAACAACACACAAAATTAAAAACATCTAATGTCACAATTTCAAAAGACACTTATACCAATGCTTCCAATACTGAGATGTGCAGCGAGTGTCACTGTATACCATGCTTACTAGTGCCACAACATTTTGGTTTTTTAAGTCATTCAGCCTGCAGATAAATCTATACATTGTGTTTCTCAACACTGCATTCAGTGTATTAACTCCAGCACTCACACACAGCCCACTCGCACTTGTCCATCTGGGCCTTTTTAGGAGTATCCTCAACGCATCATTGTAAGCCACTTGTAATCTCTGGAAGCTGGATTTTTTATAGTTTAACCATAAATGTGCAGTATATAGAGGTGAACAATATGCTTTAAAGAGAGTCAACTTCATATTATCAGAGCAATTACCAAATTTTCGTGCCAATACATTTGCTTGCACACACAACATACGGCACTGGCGATAAATATCCTCATCATCTGTCAGTTGGTCTGTGATAACATGTCCCAGATATTTCACTTCCCTACAGATGTTTAGGACCTTTCCCGATAGTTTAAAGTCAGGGAAAGTCATATGCTTATCTTCTATGGTTCTGCAAATCATGATCACACTCTTAAGCTCATTGTACCTTATATCTTGCTGCTCCCCAAACACAGAGCATACATTAAGGAGCTGCTGCAGACCAGCTGAGCTAGGGCTAAAAATTACACAGTCATCAGCATACATAAGATGGTTCATAACTGTACTGCCCACCATACAGCCAGTTTTACATGTTCTTAGATTATGGGACAGCTCATTCATATAGAAATTAAACAAAACAGGCGATAATATACTCCCCTGTCTTACTCCATTTCTGATATGAAAGGGGGCAGACAAGCAGTTGTCCCATTTCACCTGCATGGTTTGCTGGGCATACCAGTAGGACAATATTCTGACTATATACTTGGGGACACCAACTGCACCAAGTTTTTTAAATAATTTATCATGATTTATTCGATCAAATGCCTTAGAAGCATCTAAGAAACAAATAAAAATTGAGGAGCTTTTTCTCTTGTAGTTGTTCAGCAGTTCTTTTAATACATATATGCACATGTCTGTGCCATGTCTCGGTTTAAAACCAAATTGGTGATCTGTAGAGGTAATTAAATAATTAATTCTCTGCAAGATAATTTGCTCAACCACTTTGGACAATATATTAGCTAAAGCAATGGGCCTGTAGTTATCAGAGGATCCCACTTTTCCAGCTTTATCCTTAATCACAGGAACCAGCTGCACTGTCATCATGGAATCTGGAAGAAAACCATGGGCCATGAGGGCAATGAAGCATAAGGCAAGAAGTATACTTAACCTAAAGCTGGCATATTTAAGATGTTCAGCAGAGATAGCATCCATCCCTGTTGTTTTATTTATTGATAAATTTTTAATCGCTTGGGAAACCTCATGAAACTTGATCACCTCAATAGCTTCAACATTTGCTACTCGACGGGTGCTAGGCTGAGTCAAATTAAATAGTTTACTGTAATGCATTCGCCAAAACTCTGCAATATTACTAGCTCCAGAGACTCCATCTACTGAACATGGTAAAGAGGGTTTGTACCCATTAATATGTTTCACCTCTTTCCAAAAATCATTGTTAGTATTATTTAAAAGTTTCTTTGCCATAGAGTCGGCCCTCATACATTGTTCATTTTTACTAATGAAACGAACTGCATATTTGTATTTTGCATTTGTACTCTTCTTATACTCAAAAATGGGCCCCTGTCTTGGTTTACCAGCCATTGCCCAAGATTTAGTAGCTTCACGAGCCTCAGCATAAAATTCTGCTACATAGATATTCCATCCAGGCCGGACTTTCCCTCTCCTTACGACTTTAAGGTGAGGCTTACTAGCTTCAAGTAAACAAGAGACAATGTCAGTATACATTGCAGAGATATATGTATTATGTTTGGTATTTGTACAGTTACAATTTTTACATGAAAGTGCATCTATAGGGAGATATATATTGCTCAATAGCTGATCAGAATATTTACAATAAGAAGCTATGTCTTCACATGAAAAAGATGACCAATCCAGTTTACCAGGAATAGAATTATTTGCACATTTTACTGTTGCGGGTATGTACTCAGATCTGACAACCATCTTTACTGGGATGTGATCAGAAGTGGATACATTATATAGGATTTCCATGTGTGACAAGGAGGCATGAGCATCAGCTGTAGAGAGACAATGATCTAACCAGGATGTGGTGTGCCAAGCTTCACTAATATATGTATAGCTTTCGGCTGGCAAAAGCTCTTTGCTAGAAAGAATCAAGTTATTATCTACACAAAAATTCCTTATGTGATTAGCAAAGCTTGACCTTTTGTCTGAAATATCCGCGTTCATATCTCCAACAATAAAAATGTTCGTGACACACTCACTTTGAAGGTAAGAAGTAATAAAAGCAAGCTTATTTACATATTCTTCTTCATTATGTTGACATTCATATGGGATGTAAATAGTTAAAATAATAAATTTCTTATCCCCCTGAGTGACCTGTATAGCAATACACCAGTCCACAGCAAGCCTTATGACATTAATGGCTGAGTCCAGTCTCTTATTCCACAGGATTGCCACACCTCCTGGAATTCTGCCCCTTTTTATACCCTGGCTGAGGTCAGTGGTGGACTCTCCTGCCCCATGGAAACTGTCACTTACGGAATTCAGTCCCTTTAAATCCTGTTTTGCTAGGAAAATTTCCTGTAGGCATAGTATGTGACATTGTTCCAACAGTTGATCAACAACCAAGCGGCGAGCTTTATCCGCTGCACTTTGGCCCAGACGTAGGCCACGACAATTGTCTCATCTCATCTCATTATCTCTAGCCGCTTTATCCTTCTACAGGGTCGCAGGCAAGCTGGAGCCTATCCCAGCTGACTACGGGCGAAAGGCGGGGTACACCCTGGACAAGTCGCCAGGTCATCACAGGGCTGACACATAGACACAGACAACCATTCACACTCACATTCACACCTACGGTCAATTTAGAGTCACCAATTAACCTAACCTGCATGTCTTTGGACTGTGGGGGAAACCGGAGCACCCGGAGGAAACCCACGCGGACACGGGGAGAACATGCAAACTCCACACAGAAAGGCCCTCGCCGGCCCCGGGGCTCGAACCCAGGACCTTCTTGCTGTGAGGCGACAGCGCTAACCACTACACCACCATGCCGCCCTCACGACAATTGTATGACAGAATATTTATATCCATAGCAACACCATGGTTAGGCACTCATGTCAGTAGCGAGCGCACTCGTGGCCCCAGCAGATAGTGTAGCCGCATTACCAATTATTACAGCCTTCCGTGGTTCGTAAAAACGCCTTACATATGTTCCCTCGGGCCAAAGCTCCGGGTTATACATATCGCCAATTTCTTTGCATTCAGCGGACACTTTAAATGATGCGTATCTGGTGTTAACAGTGACAATCCTTTCACATAACACACCATGTCCAAGTTTACTCGCAAGGTGAGTACGCAGTACCTCAGCATCTATATCGGGTGAAAATCTGGATGCAAAGACACTCACCCTTTTTGTTGTTATCATCTTGATGCCCCCTGCATCTCCTGTGCCCACAATAGTTTTTCCAGTTTTCTTTTGGCCCAACGAAGATTTCCCCGAGCATGTTCCATGTTGGTACTCCTCAGTTCTCTTTCGTTTCCCCTTTCTCACCACGTCGCTCCACTTTGATAATCCGGGGCTGTGTGTTGGTGTGGCACTTTCCATTGTAAGGAGCTTCGGTCTCTGTAGCTCTCCTCGGTGTCGGTCCTCTAAAATTTCGGTCACCTCTGCCAAGCTGTCGGCATCTCCAGCAGCCGCGAATTTGGCAGCATGGTCAGTGCTTACATTCCCATCCTCCAGCCGCTTCACCGGCCCAACAAAACCATTGTGGCCATGATCAGAGTGCTGTTCCAGGGCACCAATACGGCGGGTCACATCCGCCGTAGACACCCACAAGCACTCGCTTATTTCAGTCTGCCGATGAAGGGCATGTTTCATAGCGGAAACATCACAGTGTAGCTGCTCTATTTTTCAAAGTAGGCCGCAGACATCCATATTGGAAAAAGTCACAGGTGGCAACTCATCCAAATAGTGAGATACAAATCTCGGGACATTTTCCCCACACTCATTTAGCACTTTGAGACAGCTCTTGATGTTATTAGCGTCCTTTTGTGCTCCCTTGTGTACGATATTCCGTTGTGAAGTAGGACAGATTTCAAACAGCACTTTCTTTGAGGCTTCTATCCAGTCGGAGTCAAAGTTGTTAGCAGCTAACAGAACAATCTCATCCTGACTCAGTGTTCTCATTTTTATGGCAAGGAAATGTAAAAGTTCATCTTCCACTATGACTTTGCCATCAGTAGTCTTATAGATGTCTGGTTTTAGTCGTACTCTGGCTAACACTGGTGCACCCGAGTAAACGGCAGTGTCGCCCGCCATCTTGGAAAAAGAGACCTATGGCAACATGAACCATTAACAGAGCTGGATATGAATTAAACACAGCTACAATTTGGAAAACATTTTTAAACAAAAACACAGCCGAGAACATTTCACACTACAGACCTGGATTAAAAGTGAAGGGTTATCAAAATTGTCAATAAAACATTTCTCAGTCAAAATAAGTAAAATATAGGGAAAGTGTCATTGAATGAAATGTGTGGCACCCAGCTCTATGTTTGGCTCCCCAAGGTCAGTGCTTGTGCCTATTCCAGAACACTCTGCTGTTACTGCTGAGGTTCCTGACAAAGAGCTGTTTTCAATAATGATCAATTTTTAAACAACATGGCACAATTTTAAAATATAAAATATTAAAATATACCCCCCCAACACCACCATCATGTATATTGGACAGTAGGCTACTGGGCCAAAAGAACCTGTTATTTCACAGTTTGTGACCCTGCCAACAATCAGCCAGATCAGACGCAAGAGTATGGGCAAAATTGATGTGTTTTTTCTTTTAAAATCTGGAAATATTGTAACCGACCAGCCTCCCCTGTTTGAAAGACTACCAGCTGCCACTGATTGCAGGGTAGTGCTGACAATCCAGCTGTGACAGTGCTCAATGATTGTTGGGAGTATTGTAAAGAATATAAGGGGTTTGGATGGAATATTAAACAGGCTGTAAGACTATGTGGGCTAAACAGCTTGGGGTTTAGTGCTGCAATGGCTATTAGTAGTGTCCCTCCATGGATCCTCCCTACACCTGATGTCAGTATTGCACTTCTTACAGAAAAGAAAGAACACCCAAATGATCACACTTTTGCAATATATTGCAAAAACTATCTGTCTTCTTCCTTCCAGGAACATCTGCAAATATTTACTGATGGCTCTAAAAACATTCAGGATGGCCAATGTAGTATAGGACTTTACATACCAGAACTGAATAAGACTTATGGATATAAATTGAGTAACTTTTTATCAATCTACACTATTGAACTAACTGGAATAATTACTGCCTTAAGATGGATCGAGGAAGTCAAACCCCTCAAGTCAGTCATATGTACCGACTCATTATCTGTATTACAAAGCTTTTCCTCAGGTAACTCAGCTAGAGATGATTTAATCATTGAGATGAAACACGAAGGGCGTACCCCGCCTTTCGCCCGTAGTCAGCTGGGATAGGCTCCAGCTTGCCTGCGACCCTGTAGAAGGATAAAGCGGCTAGAGATAATGAGATGAGATGAGATGAGATGAGATGAGATGAGATGAGATGAGATGAGATGAGATGAGATGAAACACCTTCTTGCTCATTTGAGAAACCTTGGACTTGCTGTCAGCTTCTGCTGGGTCCCAGCTCACATTGGCCTTAAGGGCAATGAGATAGCAGATAAAACTGCTAAGAAAGCTTTAGCTCGTGTGTGCACTGATATTTATATTCCTTTAGGAAGAGGGGAAGCTAAATCCATTATAAAAACAGAGATCATGAAGAGATGGCAAGAAGAATGGGAGACAGGAACAAAGGGTAGACAATACTTCAATGTACAGCGTCAGGTTGGGGGTAAAAGAATTACATATATAGGACTTGGCAGAAGAGAAGAAGTGACAAAGGAAGACCTTTCAGTTACACAAATTGAAACGTAGCGATTTTCTATGCTATGGAAAGTCCGCACTATAATGACAGGCGTACTAACACCTTCTGCGCGCTTCGGCAGCGCATTGATATCTGAGCTCCGTATCAATGCGCTGCCGAAGCGCGCAGAAGGTGTTAGTACGCCTGTCATTATAGTGCGGACTTTCCATAGCATAGAAAATCGCTATGTTTCAATTTGTGTAACTGAACTTGTTTCATATCACTGGTCATATAAACCTATGTAAACAGGAAAAACGTGGAAGAGTTTGGTCGCATCTAACTACAGCCCCAAAAAATACCATTGGCCATACTGAGCCTAGCTACATTGCTAACAGGAGTGACAGCGCGTCTGACTGCGTCTGACTGACTGGGATGTCGCGCAAAGCTCGGAGAGGTACGGAGCAGCTCGTCTCGATTCAGATAAAAGCATATTTCATTATGGAAGTACGGTGGACTGTTCCTTTAAAGGGACAACAACTATCCCATCCTTTTTTAAAGAAAAGAAACTTAGGCTAAATGAAAACAATATCCCATAGCCCACGCCTATCAGGAAAATGAACGACTGTGAACTCAAGAATGTTAAAAGTTGGCCCACTTTTAAGAATTTCAACAAAGGAAAAACAGACACGTAGCCTAACAGGCCTAAAAGGACATGCACACTCCAAAAACA
Source organism: Neoarius graeffei (assembly GCF_027579695.1). NCBI lineage: Eukaryota > Metazoa > Chordata > Actinopteri > Siluriformes > Ariidae > Neoarius > Neoarius graeffei. Next base: position 53,465,965 of record NC_083578.1, read on the forward strand.
TTTAATCTATTTTGAGCTTTAGCATCCTCTCCTTCATGTTTACAAATCTGTCGACTACTTTATCCTTATTGGCCTCAATGTCTCTCTCAATACAGAGCAGTGCCAGGTCTGACAGCTGCGACTCACCCATGGTGGAACGCAAGAAACTCTTAATAAGTTTCGGCCTACTACATCTCCTGAGTTAGACTTATGGTGCTCATCTGTGTTGTTTTGTTGTCCTGAAACCTCACCTCCTCCATCATAATGTTCCCTGGCAGAAGGAGGTTCTAAGTACTCCTCCTCAATGCTGGACATCACCTGGCTAGTATCTTTCTCCACCGCGCTAGCAACTGTCTCTGTCACCTCAGGCGACGTGTTGGCCTGAGCCTGGCAAAAGTACCTTGTCAGTGGGGCACAGCTAGATGTGACAGTCTCGTCGGCTGCACCTCCAATCTTTCTCTCCATTTACAAGCACCGGATTTATACTTCCTTATCATATTTGCTCATTTATTCATAACCACGGACATCCGAACGTTGCTTGCGGTTAACCACTTGCTTTGAACCAAAGGTTCTAGAGCGCTCTGTAGGGTTACGTTCTGGAGGGAAATGACGCATTTTATAAACAAAATGTTAAACAGACAAAAACTATGCCTAACCCAGCCTACATAATATATTTTTATTGAACAATTTTGTTGTAAATAATTCCGAATGGACACGTGGTCAATAAACTGTATTTAACCTCCTAGGGCTTAGCGGTCACATGCGTGGACAGCACTTTATGGAAATTCGGAACAAGAATCCACATATGTGGACATACTTTTTCTCTAAAAGTACATCTTATCAAAAGATGATGCTTAGTTTTTATTCTAATCAGGTTCTAATAAGCCCAAATAGCAAAGAGAAATAAAAAATGCATGTAAAAAAAACAGCTTGGGCCTTAGGAGGTTAAAAAAAAAATCCCGACCAGTGGGGGCCTCCCTTAGCAGTGAGGCCCCCGATTGTTCACGCCGCAGCCCCCCCCCAAATCTCCCCTACTGAAGAATTCTCAATGGAATTTGACCAAAGCAAAACACATTTTTGTAAAGCAAATGAGTGCACTTCGACACTAAAGAGTGTACTAAGGGGCGTAACCATGTCGGGCTGTGCCACTTGCTGCCCCTGGGATGAGTTAACTCCCTTGTCATTGTAGGCTGCTCACTTGCATGTCTGTTTTTTTTTTTTAAGCATTTTATTTTTGAAAGGGTTTTTTTTGACAAGTTAAGACACAGGTAAAGACAGCACACAACAAACAGACAAAACATAAACCACAACAAGACAGCATCACAACACAAACTACATCTACAAATACTGCCAGTCCATTCAAGATAAGCATCTCAATAAGTCAGTTCAACAAATGATAGAAATGTTCTTTAGATGTCAGGAACTGTCCATGAGGTGAAGGCCAGAAGTGATCAGAGAGGTCCCAAAGGCAATGTCCCAGAGTGTTTTTTATATTCAAAGGGCAGGAAAACAGACAGCTATACAAAAAGGTACATTATAGAATACTCAGGTGTGCCTAATTCGACACTGTCTCTCTGTCCCTGTTAATATAATCAATAAAGGGACCCCAAATCTTAAAGAATTTGGTGCAATTATCAGATATTGTGTACCGCAGTTCTTCAAGGTATAAACAAGACACCATATCATTCAGCCATTGTTTAAAACATGGTGGAGAACAAGATTTCCATTCCCTTAAGATCACCCTTTTTGCTATAACCATACCAAACATAAGAGCCTCTTGTAGAGCCATTGGAAGAGTTATGGAGTAGGTGGAGCAGTGTAATATAGCAAAGATACCATCTGGTTGCAGTGGCTTGTTCTAACACTGTATAAATGAAAAATGTCATCCCAGAAACCTCTGAGCTTATGACAGTCCCAAAAAAGGTGAGCCAGGGTCCCATCATTTGATTTGCACTTATCACAGATAGCTGAGACAGAGGGGAATATCCTATTAAGTTTAGTTTTTGAGGAATGTAAGTGGTGGATGACTTTATACTGAATAAGCTGAAGTCTAGCATTAATAGAACATACTTTAATCCTTTCTAACCCCATTGCCCATAGCCCATCCGAAATCTCCACACCTGTGTCCTTCATCCAGGCATCCCTAATGTGAAAAGAGGATATGTTTACTGGGAAAAGTGAAACAAACAGAAATGAGACCTTTGGATATAGGGCTTGTAGTCAAAAGATTATAGAAGTTATGTTGGTCAGGCAACTGACCAAGAGGTAGAGACTGTTTTACAAAGTTTCTGATTTGTAGATAGCGAAAGAAATGCCCAGTGGGAATTTGATATTTCTCCTGAAGTTGAGCAAAAGATGCAAAACATTTATTTAAGAAATCTCTAACTACAGACAGGCCCTGCACAGCCCAGGAAGTAAATGTAGAGTCCAATAAACCTGGTTTGAAAGTAGGATTCTGCCATATGGGGGCGTAACTGGACAAATCAGAGAGCTTCAGCACACTTTTAATTTGCTTAAGAATTCTAAGTGAATTAGATAAAATAAAGTCCGCCTTAAGCTGCTTGAGTAGTTTGGTGAGCAGGTTTGACTCAGAGAATAGAGCTGCAGGTAAGGATGCTCCTGTTAGTGATAGTGCCTTATGAGACTCCATCGCAGGCCAGCTGGGGTGGAGGTTGCTCTCTTGTCCACCAGCAGTTGCAACATGACACCAAAAAACCCATGTTCTGGCATTGCAGGCCCAGTAATAATGGCGCAATACAGGGAGTCCAAGGCCACCTTCAGTTGTGGGTTTCTGTAGATGTGCCTTGGTTATGCAGGGTGGCTTGCTGGCCCAAATGAAGGGCATGATGATAGAATCTACTGTCTTAAAGAAGGAGGATGTAAGAAAGATGGGTACATTTTGAAAAAGATAGATGAATTTGGGTAGCACAATCATTTTAATAATATTAACACGCCCAATTAATGATAGAGGGAGAAGTTTCCATTTTTCAATCATACATTTAAGTTTTGCAATAAATTCCATATAATTGTGTTTAAAGAGAAGTTTGGGATTTCTAGTGATGTTAATCCCTAAGTATTTAAAGTGGTCTGTTGCAAGCTTGAATGGCAGAGCACTGATAAAAGTGGAGTCTAGGCCACTAGACAAAGGCATGAACAGACTTTTATCCCAGTTAATAGTGAACCCAGAAAATTGCCCAAATCGCTTTATCAAATCAAGGAGGGGGGATAGGGATGATTTCGCATCCGACAAACTCAAAATCACATCATCTGCATACAAGCCAATGACACAGTCAGATATGCCACATCTTATCCCATTAATTTGAGAGTTGGCTCTAATAGCTATCGCCAAAGGCTCAAGAGCCAGGGCGAAAAGCATGGGGGAAAGACAGCATCCCTGTCTTGTACCACGCCCTAACGTAAACTGAGGAGACCTATCAAAGTTTGTCAGAACAGAGGACTTGGGACATGCATACAGCATTCTTAATAATGTCATAAATTTGTCGCCAAAGCCAAATTTTTCCAGGGCTGCAAACATATATCTCCATTCAACTTGATCAAAAGCCTGCTGAGCATCTAGTGAGATAACAGCAGCATGGGGCAGTTTAGTAGAGTATATAATATTCAACAAATGGCGGGTGTTAGAGAATGAGAATCTATCAGGAATGAACCCAGTTTGATCAGAGTGGATTAAGGTGCCAATGTATCTGTTCAGTCGATTTGTTAGAACTTTGGCTATAATCTTTTGATCAGAATTTAGCAGGCTTAGGGGATGATAAGGTGCCACATCAGCTTCATCTCTGTCCTTCTTCAGAAGCAGACAGACATGGGCATCATAGAGGGTTTGGGGAAACATTCCATCCTCCAAAGATCAGTTTATCATACGAAGTAAAAGGGGTGCAATGGTGTCAATGTGAGCTTTATAAAATTCAATACCAAATCCATTGGGACCGCAAGCTTTGCCATTAGGAAAGGAGCGTATGGCATTTTTAATTTCATCCAGTGTTATACATGCATCCAAAACCTGTCTGGCATCATCATCAAGGGATGGAATTTCCAGCGCATTGAGGAAATTTGCTATCTCTGTGTCAGTGGCTGTGGACCTATAAATGGCTGTAAAAATCCAAAAATCTTTTGTTTATGTTTTTGGGATCGGTTATCAGCTGACCACTAGTAGAGTAGATTTCATGTATTGCCCGATCAGCTTGCACTCCTTTTAACTGTATAGCAAGCAGCTTATGTGCTTTCTCACCAAGCTCAAAGTGTGTTTGTCTCAGCCTATTAATATAATGCCTCACCTGTCCACCAAGAATCTGATTGTACTCATATTTTATTTTCAAAATAGAGTTGAGGGTGTCCTCAGATTTTGAGTTTCTATAAGATTCTTCTAATGCAGATAACTCCGACTCAATCTCAGAAAGACGTCTTAGCCTAGCTCTTTTACAGGAAAACTGGTATGATATGACTTGCCCCCTCACAACAACTTTAAAAGTCTCCCATAATATTGAATCTGAGACCTTCCCTGTGTCATTACTTTGCAGGAAGTCTGAGATCTTAATGGATATACACTCACCGGCCACTTTATTAGGTACACCTGTCCAACTGCTCGTTAACACTTAATTTCTAATCAGCCAATCACATGGCGGCAACTCAGTGCATTTAGGCATGTAGACATGGTCAAGACAATCTCCTGCAGTTCAAACCGAGCATCAGTATGGGGAAGAAAGGTGATTTGAGTGACTTTGAACGTGGCATGGTTGTTGGTGCCAGAAGGGCTGGTCTGAGTATTTCAGAAACTGCTGATCTACTGGGATTTTCACGCACAACCATCTCTAGGGTTTACAGAGAATGGTCCGAAAAAGAAAAAATATCCAGTGAGCGGCAGTTCTGTGGGCGGAAATGCCTTGTTGATGCCAGAGGTCAGAGGAGAATGGCCAGACTGGTTCGAGCTGATAGAAAGGCAACAGTGACTCAAATAACCACCCGTTACAACCAAGGTAGGCAGAAGAGCATCTCTGAACGCACAGTACGTCGAACTTTGAGGCAGATGGGCTACAGCAGCAGAAGACCACGCCGGGTGCCACTCCTTTCAGCTAAGAACAGGAAACTGAGGCTACAATTTGCACAAGCTCATCGAAATTGGACAATAGAAGATTGGAAAAACGTTGCCTGGTCTGATGAGTCTCGATTTCTGCTGCGACATTCGAATGGTAGGGTCAGAATTTGGCGTCAACAACATGAAAGCATGGATCCATCCTGCCTTGTATCAACGGTTCAGGCTGGTGGTGGTGGTGTAATGGTGTGGGGAATATTTTCTTGGCACTCTTTGGGCCCCTTGGTACCAATTGAGCATCGTTGCAACGCCACAGCCTACCTGAGTATTGTTGCTGACCATGTCCATCCCTTTATGACCACAATGTACCCAACTTCTGATGGCTACTTTCAGCAGGATAATGCGCCATGTCATAAAGCTGGAATCATCTCAGACTGGTTTCTTGAACATGACAATGAGTTCACTGTACTCAAATGGCCTCCACAGTCACCAGATCTCAATCCAATAGAGCATCTTTGGGATGTGGTGGAACGGGAGATTCGCATCATGGATGTGCAGCCGACAAATCTGCGCCAACTGTGTGATGCCATCATGTCAATATGGACCAAACTCTCTGAGGAATGCTTCCAGCACCTTGTTGAATCTATGCCACGAAGAATTGAGGCAGTTCTGAAGGCAAAAGGGGGTCCAACCCGTTACTAGCATGGTGTACCTAATAAAGTGGCCGGTGAGTGTATATTCACAGAAACCTTTATCTGTGAGTAGAGTAGGGTTGAACTTCCAGTTATAGTGATGTGCATTTAAGTTAAAATTAATGTTCATTGAGAGGGGAGCATGGTCTGAGACCAAGATACTATGATATGCGGAATTGTCTACTTTTGATATTAATCTAGCATCAACTAAGACGTAATCAATTCTGGAGAAGCTGCCATGGACTGGGGAGAAAAAAGAATATTGTCTGTCAGAGGGGTGTTGAAGTCTCCATATGTCTACTAAATCAAGTGACTTCATGAGATTATTAAGAGTGGGTACAGATGTTAAAGGTGGGGCTGGTTTCGAAGAAGACCTGTCAATCTGAGGGTCTAGATAACAGTTGAAGTCTCCACCTATGATAATATTGTGAGTGCTATGGTTGGCCACAAGATTGAAAATTTTGCAGAAGAAATCAGGGCAATCAAAGTTAGGGGCATATATGTTTAAGAAGGCTACTGGAACAGAGTTAATTGTACCTGTGACAAGGACATATCTCCCAGCTGGATCAGTGGACATGGACTTGAAACTAAGTGGAATAGTTTTGTGAATAAGAATAGCAACCCCCCTTGCCTTAGAAGAAAAAGAAGACTGGTAAATGTGGGATATCCATAAAGATCGTAATCGCCCTTACTCAGTTGGCCGAATATGGGTCTCTTGCAAAAAAAATAATATCTGCTGACAGGGATTTAAGATGTGAAAAAACTTTCCCTCGTTTTAATGCTCTACCAAGGCCTCTACAATTCCAAGATATGAAAGTAATAGGACCTCGTCCTGACCTTATTGAACAATTATCCTGCATCTAAGTAAACACATTGTAGAGATTGACATATAGACTGACTGACATATAAGAACTCCATATCTGGCAGATTGACATAGAACAAACACAAACCACCCAAAAATAAACCCCAAGCCGCAGTGGAGAACTATGCAGCTTACCATACTTCCTATAAGGAGACTGCCGGGTAACAGAGCCAGCTGAACTACACACCAAAAACTAGCCTAAGCCAGCAGCTCTGTGAGAACCTCCGATACAGTGAAATAAACCAACGTATTACTGCACAGATAATATAGCCTACTGTATGCCTCGCTGAATTACCATATTCATGAATAACGCATAACATGCAAAGAAGTTAGACCGGGCAACTAAACTCAGTTGAACGAAAAGTCCCGCTTCCTTTGCAAGCAACTTATTGCCCATAAAACAAAACAAAAAAACTTGGCTGCAAAGAATAAAAACTTACTAAACATCGAGCTTTCTATGAAAACGTTAAGCTTTATCTGTTAGAGTTTCGGCAAATCGTTCTGCAGCTGCTGCTGTCTCAAAGACATTCACGGTGTTGTCGTAGACCACATGAAGTTTGGTGGGATAGCGAAGGGAGCACTTGGCTCCCGCCTCGGTGAGCCTGTACCTAACGGTGTTGAAGGACTGTCGCTGGGCTGCCACCTCCGCTGTATAGTCGGGGAATATCGACAGCTTCTCTCCATTGTAGTTGAGCGGTACCAGCTGACGACTTAGCCGCAAGATGTCTCGCACGTCTCTGTCGTTATGGATTTTAGCGATGATGGGTCTTGGCCGCTCGTTTTCTTTGGGCTTGGGCTTCAAGCTGCGATGTGCTCTGTCCACCTTCACTGGTTTGCTGAAGTTGTCCTGACCAAGTAACTCTGGGATCAACTTGGAGATGAATTTGGCAGGTCGACTCTTCTCTTCTCCCTCTTTGATACCAACAATCCGTATGTTTTGCCTACGAGAGCGCCCCTCTAAATCATTGAGCTTGGCACTGAGGTGGCCATTAGCCACCTGCAACTCGTTGCATGTGGCCTCCAGTGTCGTAAGGCGTTGGTCAGCAGTCGAAAGAGCCTCATCCATATCACCCATATGACATTCAACTTCGTGATGTTTGTGCTGAAGAGTGGACAGGCATGACTCTATTGAATCAAGACGCTCTTCCATTGATTTCTTAAGACCATCCACTAGTTTAGAAACTTTGGCTAGCTCCGCACCTTGTTTAGTGATAGCAGCTAATATCGCTTCGTTGCTAGCAGCATTGGAAGATGAACCTTTCCCACTTTGAGTTTCTTTTTCCTTATTGGGCATCTTGGCGTAAAACTGAGTTCGATAGATGTAAGAAGAACTTAAACAGCAGGCAGTTTCAGAAAAACATTGGTATGTCATAAATATTAACTTTTAAAAGGAGGTAACAACACGGAGCTCAAGAGATGAACGTCTTACTCCATTACTGCGCACTAGCACCCCCTTGCATGTCTATGTTTATGGCTGAATCACATTAAATCTTAAGGCACCAAACAGCGCTCTTACGGGGGTTTCGTTTGTGAATCCCAGGCTGAGGTGCGGTCCTACCGACCCAAAACCATGCTCTTTCGAAGGGAGAGGCTTAGAGGGAGGTGCCTGTAAAATTTGGCTTCGCTGCGAGCTCTTCTTCTTCTTTGTTGTTTAATGGGCGGGTGGCGCACAACATTTTAGGCGCATTTTCTCCCCCTACTGTCTACTGCTTCTGAGCCAGAGTTTCACTTTCCCCTTAATACTAACGAGTTACATGTGTGTGGTGTAGAGTGATGCTTATTCAGATTCTGTTCAATAAACCTGATTCTTTAAGAAAAGTTAAAAGTGTTTTCTGTCTGATACCTGTGAGGATGTTCTTAAGACTAAGTTCCTTTCGCTGAATCCTGAGTTCATGAATTATGTGTCTCCTTTGTAATGCATACCTGCTACAGTGAATTAAGACATGCTCAACTGACTCCTGCTCATTGCACTGCGCGCAGAGGCCTGATGGGTGTTTTCCAATGAGATGGAGTGATTTATTTAACTGGGTGTGACCTATCCTAAGCCGGGTGATGATTCTCTCCTCCTTTGTGCCTCCCAACGCTACCCGTCCCCTTAAACCCACTGTTTCCTGCAAGGTAAACAAATGCCTCCCCTTAACTGCCCTTTCCCAGTATCCCTGCCATTCTTTAATGAAGTACTCTTTAATGATTGATTTACTTTCAGATCTACTTAAAGCTACATTCATTAGAGGGCTGTCAGATACCACTGCCTGCTTAGCCAGCTGGTCAGCTTCTTCATTACCTCCTATACCCCTATGTGCTGGAACCCACATAAATGAGACCTTTGAGTTTCTTTTATGAAGCCTGTACAGGGTTTCAAAAATCTCAACTATTAAATCCTGTCTGCTAGTAGACCTGAAAGATTCAATTGCCTTCAGTGAGGAGCTTGAGTCAGAGCATATTATCACCTCCATCACTTGGACACTTTCCAGCCACTGGAGAGCTGCTAGAATTGCCAATAATTCCACTGTAAACACAGCCAGATTATTTGATGTCTTCTGTTGTACTGAGATATGCAGAGATGGGATAACAAATGCGAATCCTGTGCTACCCAACTTGGGATCTTTTGAACCATCGGTGTACACTGGTACACAAGAGCCATAAAATATTCTTAGTCTTTCATCCACGACCTGCTTTACATCTGCAGGTGGTTTGCTTGACCTTACTTTATCTAGGATACTGAAGTCCACTGAAATCGTTGGAAACAGCCATGGAGGGGTAACAGATAATGCCACACTGGGGGAGAATTGCTTCTGGGTGAAGAGCATCGTTTCTGCTATGCTACTGCTTCTCCATGCAAAACACTCTTGCTTTGCCCTCTCACTCTCCCAACACGGCTGCAGGGTACCAACTGTGGGGTGGAGAGAAACTGAGTGCCCTCTGAGGTTCACCCAATAGTGCATCAGTTGCCTCCGCCGCAACTCTAGGGGCATTTCTCCCACTTCTACCTGAAGTGCTGCTACTGGGGACGTCCTAAACGCCCCACAGCACAGTCTCAGGGCTTGCGCCTGGATCACCTCCAACTTCTTTAGGCTCGTTATTGCCGCTGAATCATATGCCACACATCCATAGTCCAGTACAGATCTAATTAGTACTATATAAATCTTTTTCAGGGCCGACCTGCTGGCTCCCCAGTCCACCCCCAATAGACACCTCATCACATTTAGGATTCCCTTACATTTTGTAACCACATGCAATATATGAGTGTTCCATGTTAACCTAGAGTCCATCCACATACCTAAAAACTTAAACTCTTTAACTTGCTCTATTACTTGATCATACATTCTTAGTAGTATCTCAGTGTTCCTCTTCTTTGTGAAGAGCAAAACTTTAGTTTTTTCAATTGAGAACTTAAAGCCTCATGCGTATGACCACTTCTCCACTAAATGAATGGCCTCCTGCATTTTTGATACAATATGCTTGATATTCCGCCCCCGCTTCCATAGTGCCCCATCATCCACAAATAGTGAGCGCCCAATACCATCATCAACCTGTCTGAAAACTTCATTTATCATTATAGAGAATAAAATTGGGCTAATCACACTCCCATGGGGAGTCCCATTCTCCACTGGATATCGCCCTGACAAAGCTCCTCCTACTCTAACTTGGATAAATCTTTCAAATAAAAAATCCTTAATCCAGTTAAATGTGCGCCCTGATATGCCAATTTCACTTAACCTGATCATAAGGCCTTCCTTCCATACCATATCATATGCCTTCTCTACGTCCAGGAACACGGCTACGACTGACTCCTTGTTTGCCTGGGCTTTTCAAACATCTGTCTCCAAACATATGACCGGGTCCATGGTCCCCCTCCCCTTCCTGAACCCACTTTGATACACTGACATCTTTCCCTTACGCTCCACATAATACACTAACTGCTCTGTAATCATTCTCTCCATTATCTTTCCCATGTGTGATGTAAGCGCAATGGGTCTATAATTACTTGGGTTGGAGGGGTCCCTACCTGGCTTCCTGATAGGGACAATAACAGCCTCCTTCCAATTTGTGGGCAAGATGTCCATCTCCCACACCTTATTATAGAATTCAAGGATCTTCATCATGGCCCTTGGTCCCAGCTGTTTGAACATGCTATAGCAAATATTGTCTTTCCCAGGAGCCGAGTGACCAGACCTCCCTATCGCTCTCTTTAGCTCATCCAGGGTGAACAAGGCATCCATAGTACCCCCATTTCCCTCCCTCCATCTAAACACGTCAGGGTAAGCTGCTTTCGTTTCCCCACATCACCGTTTACCCAACTCTGTCAGATTGTCAGAGCTATGTATTTTAATCAGAGCCTTGGTTATCATCTCAGCCTTCTCTTCATCATTCACTGCTACTTCATCTTGTAATTTAAGTACAGGGTACTGCCTCTCTTTACGAATCCCCTTCATACTTTTAATTGCTCCCCAAACCTCCCCAACCGCTGTTGATCTGCCCATCCCATCACAAAATTTTCTTCAACTTTCCCTTTTTGCCTTTCTAACCACCCCTCGTGCGATAGCTCTTGCCTTTTTATATGCCATTAATTTATCAAAAGTTAAAGCATCTCTTAAAACACCCAGTGCTATATTCCTCTCTTTGATTGCCTTACTACATTCATCTGTCCACCATGGTACTGCCTTTCTATTCATTTTTCCACTACTTTTTGGGATACACTGCTCTGCCACCTCAATTAAAATTGTTCTTATTTCATTATCAGTGGTTTCAATGTCCTCATTAACCTTTACTTTATCAATCTCCATTTCAATTATGTCTTTAAAAACACTCCAATTTGCCTTACCAAGTATCCATCTATTCCCAATCCCCCCCTGTGTTGCCATCCCCCTTAATAAAATTCTGCATTCTACTGGAAAGTGGTCACTACCAACTGTTGTATCCTCCCTCACCTCCCATTCACAACGGCTTGCAATGTTCCTACTCACCATAGTTAGATCAAGGGCTGACGTGTTTCCAGTGTGTACTTCTATCCTGGTTCCCCGCCCATCATTAAGACAGACCAGGCCCCTCTCCTCCATCAACTGTTCCACCACACCCCCATTTAGCTCATTTCTAGTGCTCCCCCATAAAGTGCTGTGTGCGTTAAAATCACCACATAATACAATCTTACTACCCCCCATACCCTCTATGGCCAACAGCTTATTCAAATCCAGTGCTTTGCATGGGTTGTAATAATTAATAACACTTAGCTCACCTTCTCCTGTCCAGATTTCTATTGACACATACTCTTGGTTCTTTCCTATCCCAGCTTCCTTAAATGAGACATCCTCCCTTATAAATGAGGCACACCCACCTCCACCCCCCTCTGCTCGGTCACATCTAACACCCACATATCCTCTAATTCTAAAATCTAAATTTGGCCGCAACTATGTCTCCTGAACACACACCACCTCAGGTGTACTAGGCAAATCATCAATAAATTTCTTCAGTTCCTGCCCATTGGCCAGTAGACTCCTAGCATTCCACTGTAGGATAAGAACCATTACAAGGGCTATCAAGTACCTGACTTCTCCGCTCTAGTCTGATAATACAGCTCCTTGCTTACATCCTCCCATGTCAAATCCTTCAGCCCTAGATTACACACTGCAGCTTTCACTATAATTTGTGTCCTCTCTGATTTGGACTTCACTTCCATTGTTGAGTTCAAGACCGCCACGATAAATGTCATTAATTTCTTCAAGTTAATTATGATCTCCTGATTTAGCCTATCCGGTTCCTTCCTAGGTCCTTGGCTGTTTCGGATTGCTTCCCCACACCCTCTGATTGGTCTTACCATTCTAGCTGCCGCCGCATATGTGATCTTCTGTTGAACTCTCACCTGTTGAATTTCCTTCTGCCTTTTTAATTCATCACAACCTCTAAACGCTACACTGTGATCCCCCCCACAGTTGCAACACAGAGGCTTCTCTCGCGCACACTCAGAGTACTCATGATCTTCCCCGCATCTAGTGCACCTGTGTTTCCCATTGCACACTTTTGCCACATGGCCAAACCTTTGGCATTTATAGCACCTTACTGGCCCAGCCACATATTCCCGCACCTTATAGCTTAGGAACCCCAAAAACACATTCTGTGGCAATATTTCATCCTCAAATTCCAGCAGGACACCTTCACTGTCTCTTCTTTCTCCATCCCGAGTTACTTGCATACGCTTCACCCCTCTTATTCTCCCCCCTTGCAGGTTAGCTCTTATTTCCTCCATTGGCATTTCCACTGGGACTCCCCATATTAAACCCTTTTTTAAATCGGCCCCTCTCACCAACACTAACCACTTTTCGTTGCTCTATGGACTTCAAACCAAATGCACGTTCACTTTGTTCCCTATCTCTGCATATGATCAGGAAATTCCCGTCATTTAAGACCACTCCTCGAATAATGTCCCCCACCTCTTTCCTTAGTACCTTTGTCAGTGTGACAGGATTCATAGTTTTGAGTCCTCCCTGCTCCTCAAATCTTAAGATGACCTTAAACTCAGTGTTTGTTTCCTCTCTGCCGTGTGTGCTTGTGTTTCTTACCTTCCCTATGCTACTCTCTGCCCCGAACCCTCCACTGCCTTGTACCTGTTCCACCTGGCTTCCTGCCTGTTTGAATTCCATTGCCTCTTCATTGCCACTTGTCTCGCCTCCCCCCCACTCTGGCTCATCCGCAAGACAGATTAGCTTATCAACCGCAGCAGCGGCGTTTTTCTTTCCTTTTTTCTCCATTGAGCTATCTGTAGCTCCATCCGCATTACTTTTCCTCTTCCCCGTCGTTAGGCCAGTTTAGTGTCGCTGAATCATACGCCTCAGAAAATAAACTTTCAAAAGCCTCTCTCCCACTTCCTTGTTGAAAACAAGTTTAAACCTCGCGCTTCGCAGCCAAGCTCCACACACTTCCGCCCGAGCCCACACACCAATCCTCTCCTTCCTCTTCTTCCTCGAAACCCTGCCGCTGCGAGCTCTGTTGGCAGAGTTAATTTTTAAAGCCGGCTGGATCATGTTAAATCTTTCAGCGCAGAGCAGTGCTCTCATGGGGGCTTCGTTCGCGAACACCGGAATACCTGAAATATAAAATAATTGATAGTGCATATGAAAAAGGCTTTGGACGAAATGGTCATTGGATGAAGTGTCCTGATCCCCTCGTCTCCTGTCTTTACTAAGCCTCAGTTTCCTCACCTTCTTTCCGAATCACAGACGGAATTCTAAAAAATCGGAATGTGCCATGGTCACGAGTACTGTTGTCACCACAACCATATACAGTACAAAGATATGGCATAGCTAAAAGAACACTTAAAGCAGTGGACAAACAAAGAGAGTTGCGCACACGTGACTGTTTTGTATGAAATGTCACTTGACCCCGCATTTATATATCCACCAACATGGCCAACATCTGGGTTTCTATTTTGCTTTGACGTCACTTGAAAGTCAAGGATAGTCAGGATACCATTTTCCTTTTCATCCACCAGAGCTTCACCATGGTGTAACAGGACAGTCTCTTCAGCTGTGGGGCTGGGTGCATGTAACTTCAGACAAGCCTTTTCTTCCTTTCTATCTTGTCTTTTTGATGTAATGGTTTGGGTCTGCCTCTCCTTTGATTCTGAGAAACACTGAAGATGGGGACTGCTGGTGCTGTTCGGAATTCAAGGTGACTTTGGAATGCCGGAGTTGCATCTTTACTGTAGCTTGAGCTTGATATTTTTCAGTCTTTTTTTTTTTTTTTGGTTACTTCTCCTGACTACAGGTGTGCCATTCTCTCAGTGCTGCTTTTTCTTGGTCTTTGATTTGCTGCTTATCTTCTCTATCTTTCCATCATGTGAATCACGTGTTCATTGAACTCCTGAAAATTCTAAGACTACTGTTGGCCATTTTATGACACTTATGAACTCTGGTTAGGCATCCTGCAAATCACTCAAGATCCTGATACTTAACATTGGCTATTAATTTTACACCTTCTCTTCTGTATTTTCCCACATCTTAGAACACTTCTGTGTTTAGGGTCCCTCACTGACATATCCTTAAACCTCTTAATTTCTCTATTATTTTACAATGCTTGACTTATTTTTCCTAATTTCATAAAAAAACCTTTTTCTTAAGTTTAATATTTCTACTTTCTATCCTTCCTTATCTTTAATTTGTCTGGCTATAATTAACTGATTAAAACTTCCTTCCATCCATTACCTGTAGCCGCTTATCCCGTACAGGGTCACAGGCAAACTGGAGCCTACCCCAGCTGACTATGGGCGAGAGGCGGGGTACACCCTGGACAAGTCGCCAGATCATTCCAGGGCTGACACATGGAGACCAACAACCATTCACACCCACGGTCAATTTAGAGCCACCAATTAGCCTAACCTGCATGTCTTTGGACTGTGGGGGAAACCGGACCACCCAGAGAAAACCCACGTAGACACAGGGAGAACATGCAAACAGAAAGGCCCCCATCGGCCACTGGGCTCGAACCCAGGACCTTCAGGCAGCGGTTTGTGAATGGAGGGCAGGGCCAGGGAAGGTGAGCAGCAAAGTCAGTACACCTGTTGTCGATTAATGTGGTGTGTGCGTGTTTTGCAGTGACGACAGAGAGAGTGAAGGGAGAGCTCTCCCGACCAGAGCGTGTGTGGCTTTTTTAATTTATATTATATATGAACTAGAATAGTAAGCTGAAAAGCAAGCATGATATTTGAAAATAAAAGTATCTGTTAACATCAGTCCCTGCCTGCTGCGCTTCAGTATTCCACCCACATCAGGAACGTAATACACTTTGCTTTTCAACAACAGTTTTCACTACTACAAAAAACTCTAGTTACTCTTAATACCCAGGACCAAAATTACACAAACTTTTACTTCATCCAATGTACACAAGCAACACACATACCATACGTGTTTCATTCTGTTCCGTTTTCTATCTAACATTAAACTGTACAGAATGGATGGTTAAAGCTTCACTTGCTTACTTGAATAACTTTATTGAACAAGCGGCCTGCACATAACATTCAGCTCTAGCCAGCATTACTTCCACTGTATGTGTCACACTAAGTGCTCCCCAGAACAACACAAACTAGGAACAACAATTCTATTGTTACATCTTTTTTCTTGAAGTGAAGTCCCTTACTCTTAACATACCACTTAATCACAGTGATATTAACAGAGGTGGGACCAAGTCTTTGCCCTCAAGTCCCGAGTCAAGACTGACAAGTCTCAAGTCCTGCAGTTTGAGTTTCGAGTCCTTTCAACCACAGAGTAATAATATATTTACACAGATCATGTATGCTTTTAAAATCTGTATTTATTTATTAAAACAAGTGCAACTGAAATTGCAGGGGAAAAAAATAGTGCTGACATTGCACTATTAACCAGTCATTTTTAACATTTAACTCATATTTGGTAAGAATATTCTTCATTTTAAACCACTCCTTTACAGAATAAAACACATTTGAAAAAACAAGTGCAACTGTAATTATTTGTACAAAAGTGCTAACATTGTATTTCCATGGCATATTGCATTTCAACTAGTTCCACAGCAGTTTGTCCTGTCCTGTACTTATCTCATTTATCTCATCTCATATTGTGTGTGTGTGTGTGTGTGCGTACATGTGAGAAACATATGTACACGAACATAACAATGAACAGGGTTGTGCTTTTTATATGTCAGAGCCCTATGCTGCATTGCATTTGCAAAAGACCAAATTGGCCAAAAGTCTGTCAGTCATTTGTGCACGATGGGGACGTAGTATGATGCCACCATGGCTGAAAACTCGCTCCACTGGAGGCAGGCACTGCCAAGACTCTGATGGCCACTCGGAACAGTGAAGGAAGAGTCTTCATGTTCAATGCCCAGAACAAAAGGGCGTTCTGTCCTTTGGCTATGTCAAGGTAGTGACTTAGCTGTAGTGATGGAGTAGTCCTAACATCCTTCTTCTGCCTCTTATGGTATGCAGCAAACAGCCCTTCTCCTTCTCTGAGGTCCTCTTGCTCTT
Source organism: Neoarius graeffei (assembly GCF_027579695.1). Lineage (NCBI taxonomy): Eukaryota > Metazoa > Chordata > Actinopteri > Siluriformes > Ariidae > Neoarius > Neoarius graeffei. The sequence goes on from NC_083578.1 coordinate 53,482,542, forward strand.
CTTTATCAACAAAAGGCACAGGTTGCTCAGTCTCTGCAGGATCAATTCTGGCAAAACGTAAAAACAATAGCAGAAACAATGGTCCTTATTACCATTTGTGTTGGTGATGCAGTGTGTTAGACTGAAATACTACAGAACACTTAATTATTGTTGCAGTCAATTAGATCAGATTATGAGGGGAAAAAGTTACATTAGACTCAGTAACATTTACCTTTAACTCGTTGTGCCACCTCTGCCTTGACATCACGATTGACCAGCACATGGGGCTCCACCCACAACAGAGAAAAGCCTGGATCCAAGGCAGCTGATTTGAGGTAGACTGGATCTGAAAAGGGAGCAGTGACCCCATCTTGTGTCCTGGCCATTTTCACGTTGAAGATTCCAAGAAATCTTCTGTTCAGGGATGCCTGGAGACTTCTGACCAGGCTGCTCAGGAAACAGACTTGAGGCTTCAGCTTCTCAAGGTGGTGGTTGAGGGACAAGATGGATGGAACAGCACTGATTGTGATGACCTTCTCCCCCTGTGTCAAATCAGTTGCTTCTCCAAATGGCTTCAAGATATCCACCAACTCCTTCAACAGATTCCACTCCCATGCTGTGAATGACAACTCCCTGTGCCCTGCCTTTTCTAGAACAGCACAGAGCTTTAGATGATTGCACTGGAGAACTGCCTTCACTTGCCTCAGTGTTGAGTTCCATCTTGTGTTAACTGCAGCAGGGATGTCTTTCTGTTCCCCAAATTCAGCATCAAACACATCTTTGAATGTTGTGCTTGTGTGCAGCAGTGAGCTGAGTTTTAATAACTTTGAAAGAGAAGGAGATACCACTTTTGTTTCTTTCAAACCGTCTCCCACCACCAGCTGAAGAGTGTGCGCAAAACACTGCAAGCACTGTTTCTTTGCCATAGCAACATCTACTGTTTGCTGATCTTCCAGGGTTAAGTCACACCAGAGCTCAGGGTCATCAAGATGATCTCCATCATCGTCATCCTCTTGTTCACTGGGGAAGCACACAGTGAATGCTTTTCGCATGTTAGCAGCATTATCACTAATAATGCAGTCCAGTTTATCTTTAATGTTGTATTCATCACATATTGACTCAAATTGGTCACAGATTCTTTCTGCTGTGTGTGAGCCTTTGAAGCGGTCACAGGCTAAGAGATTGGACTTCAGCTGTATCCTCTCTGCCTCTTTCTCTATCCAGTGCACAGTGACACCCAGGAATCCCCTCATCTTTCAGTCAGACCAAATGTCCACAGTGACTGAAACATGGTCAGTGTTGCTCAATTGAGTTTTTAATTTTGAACGTCTCTCTTCAGCAAGGTTCTCTGTTTTTGAGGTCAGTGTCCTGCGACACACTGGGGGTGTACTTGCTGTCAAGTACTGTCAGAAAGTGCCTAAAACTCTTGTTTTCCACAATAGACGGGGCAAGTTGCAATCAATAATCAGGTTGGACAGTATTGCATTGGTGATAGCTTTCTGCTGTGGATGACTCATGCTGTAATGCCCGACACGATTGTCCAGGAATTGCGAGATTGAAGGCTGTTGTGGTTCATTTGTGATGCTTTTGTTCATCTGGTATTCTTCAAATCTGTAAGAGGTAAGCATATTAAACAGATGTCAGAAAATCCCTTATAGCCGCAAATGAATTGTATTGAAACTACTCTTTATTACTCATATTATTAATATCAGTCTTAACATTGTGTTATGAATTGTATGTGTATGTATTGTATGTCTTTGTAGGTGGCTAAAATATGCGTTGCTACTGACCGCCGTCTACTGTGTGTGATACTGTACATTGACTAACGTTATGTATAAGTACCTCATACAACCCCGCTTAAAAAAAATTTTTTTTAATTCACTTTACAAATGTATGAATCAGGGAGTGAACTCGCAGTGGACGCAACAGATTACTGTGTTTGCAATGTAACGTTAACAGTGAGTTTACAGCCTCATTGATTTAACTACACAGCAAAGAAAAGTTGGCCAATAAACGTTAGCTTTTATTCAGAACTTACCATTCTCTGTACAACTTCAAATGTCGAACGAAGTTGGAAGTTGTTGCGTCTCCATCTGTAATTTGACTCGCATGTTTTGCATACTGCAATTCGTTTTTTGTTGACCACCTCGTAGTTTTGATAGCCAAATGAAACCATCTTTGGTATCATTTTTTTTCTAACTGGCACGTTGTTTGACAGTTCCTCTTCATTGGTTGTCCTGCAGTTTGATTGGATGGATGCTGTCGGATCAAAACAATGTGGATCTAATTTGATTGGATGTTGTGCCGACAGCAAATACACGCACACATACACACAATGAAAGATACGTTCCTTAATAACATACTTTTTAATCTTTGGGTTTTGGGGAAAGCAGCAAGTCTTGTCAAGTCAAAAGACTCAAGTCCAAGTGAAGTCACGAGTCATTGATGTTAAGGCCCAAGTCGAGTTGCAAGTCTCTTAACATTTTGTCAAGTCGAGTCTAAAGTCATCAAATTCATGACTCGAGTCTGACTCGAGTCCAAGTCATGTAACTCGAGTCCACACCTCTGGATATTAACAATATAAATTTTGTAACAAATTAACTTAGAGGCCCAACATCACTTAGAAAATAAATTCCAGTATGAAAAACAAGATCATCAACTAAAAATCATCCTACATGGACTGTCTCATTTAAATTGTCACTAGAGATAAACATAACCAACACTGTAATCAAAAACTGGTGCAACTACTTTACACTTTAAACTATTTTTTTCTCTTTCTTTCTTCTTTCTTTCTTTCTTTAGAATACTTAATACATTTCAACAAAACAATACACTTTTTTTCCTTTTTCTTCTTCAGTATGAAAACAATACTTAGTACAACATTCCACTCTACTCAGTCTTTGCTAAAGTCCTGGACCCAAAAAAATCAAACCTGACATAACCTGACACCCTGATCTGGTAGAGACAGGACGTTTCTCCCCGATTGTCCCTGCAACACCGGCTGCTCTTTTGGTGTGTGAACCAGTCTCTGTTTGTGTTGGTGAGGTGGATGTGCCCTGGTTTCATCTGAGGTGCCATCGATTTCTTCTCAGCACACTTCCTGACTCCAGTTTCACCTCATAAGACCTGTGGCTTACAGGTTTAAATCACCCGTGCTGTTCTCCAGACCTTCTGTGGTTCAAATGGCTGAACTCTCACACTGTCACCTTCTTTTAAAAAAAGTGTCCATGTCCTTTGCTGTGCAGTTACAGTATTTTTCCTGTCTCTGTCTGTTGTGTATCAATCCTTGTGTGTTGTTTGTTACCTCTGGCTCCAGCAGCATGTCTGCGGTAGGAAGAAGGGTCCTTGTCCTCCTACTCAGCAGTCTCTGTGCCGGCCTTGTGTTAAGACTTTGGCTTGGTGTGTTGCGATGGCCCAATATAGCCAAGTATGGATCTTGTCCTGCACCCTGGGCTTTCATCATGAGACGCTTGGCGGTCTTTACTGCTGATTCAGCTTTTCTGTTGCTCTGGGCGTATCCAGGTGAGGATGTTCTGTGTTCAAATTCCCACCTTTGGCTGAATTGTTGAAATTCCTGAGAGGTATACTGTGGTCCATTATCCGAAATGAGAACATCTGGTATTCCCTGTCGAGCAAAGTGGGCTTTAAGTTTTCTGATTACTGTGTTACTCTTTGTGTCTGGTGGATAGTCAACCTCCCAAAATTGGAGTAATAATCCACAGTTATCAAATAGTCTTTGTCCTGAAAGCAAAACAAATCTGTTCCCACCTTGGCCCAGGATCTGTATACCATATCATGCAGGTGTAATGTCTCTTTGTTTTGGGTCTACTGCCCTTCATATGTCACATTTAGAGACAAAAGTCTTTGTGCTCATTCATCCCTTGCCAGTATACGCACTCCCTTGCTCTCCTAAGACATCCTTCTACTCCTAAATGAGAGGAGTGGACATGGCAAATTATGTCAGCTCTGAGTGCATCAGGTATCACTGCTCTCTCTCCTCTGAAAACTATGCCATCTTGAAAACTCAATTCATCCTGGAATGAGTGATAGTGTTTGTCTGTTTGAATGTCAGTTTTGTTCTGTGGCCACCCAGTCAGAATCATGTCCATCACCCTCTGTACACTGCAAAAAATGATGTCTTGGCAAGTGAAAATATCTTAAATAGTTCAAATGATCTAGCATTTCCTATTAGAAGAACACAAAACACCAATTCTGAGATTATTAAACCTAGTTCTAGATTGCAACCAACTTATTCTAAGATGTCTTCTCATCTCATTATCTCTAGACGCTTTATCCTGTTCTACAGGGTCGCAGGCAAGCTGGAGCCTATCCCAACTGACTGCGGGCGAAAGGCGGGGTACGCCCTGGACAAGTCGCCAGGTCATCACAGGGCCTATACATAGACGCAGACAACCATTCACACTCACATTCACACCTACGGTCAATTTAGAGTCACCAGTTAACCTAACCTGCATGTCTTTGGACTGTGGGGGGAAACGAAGCACCCGGAGGAAACCCACGCAGACACGGGGAGAACATGCAAACTCTGCACAGAAAGGCCCTCGCCGGCCACGGGGCTCAAACCCGGACCTTCTTGCTGTGAGGCGACAGCGCCAACCACTACACCACCGTGCCACCCCTCTAAGATGTCTTCTCATCTCATTATCTCTAGCCGCTTTATCCTTCTACAGAGTCGCAGGCAAGCTGGAGCCTATCCCAGCTGACTACGGGCGAAAGGCGGGGTACACCCTGGACAAGTCGCCAGGTCATCACAGGGCTGATATATAGACACAGACAACCATTCACACTCACATTCACACCTACGGTCAATTTAGAGTCACCAGTTAACCTAACCTGCATGTCTTTGGACTGTGGGGGGAAACGAAGCACCCGGAGGAAACCCACGCAAACACGGGGAGAACATGCAAACTCTGCACAGAAAGGCCCTCGCCGGCCACGGGGCTCAAACCCGGACCTTCTTGCTGTGAGGCGACAGCGCCAACCACTACACCACCGTGCCACCCCTCTAAGATGTCTTATGAAGTAAAAATATCTGTCCATGCAGCAAGATAATTTCACTGGTATTAAGTAATTCTCCTCAAATTCAGTTTTCTTTTTTTTGCAGTGTAGCTTTGTATCCTCCCTTGTAGCAGATCAAATGGAGCTTGGTCTCTCGGCAGAGACCAGTAAGTAGTGAACCATGTTTACAGTCTCTAACTCTGTCTCACTGTCTCCCTTAGTGTTCTCTGGTAAGTATGCTCGACTCAGTGTATCTGCCAGCAGCATATCTTGGCCTGGTACATAGGTTACACTGATGTCATACTTCTGCAGCCTCAGAAGCATCCTCTGCAGTCTCTTTGGTACACTATGTAGTGGCTTCCTGTGAATATTCTCTAGTGGCTTATGATCACTCTGCACTGTCAATTTTCTACCATAGATGTACTGATGAAATCTTTCCATCCCGAACACTATGGCTAAAAATTCCTTTTCAATTTGGGCATAGCCCCTCTCTGTAGGTGTAAGCACCCTACTACCAAATGCCACAGGTTTACCTCCCTGAGTTAGTGCAGCTCCCAGTCCTGTTTCAGATGCATCACATTGCAGCATCAGTTCCTCTTCCTGGTCATAGTATTTCAGAACTGGACTGTTGGCTATTTTGTCTTTCAGCCTTTGAAACGCTACTTCATGTGTGTCAGTCCACTCCCACATGTTATCTTTGTGGGTCAACTGTCTCAAAATCTCACAGTCGTCTGCCAGGTGAACATAGAACTTTGAAAGGTAGTTTACCATACCCACCAGTCTCTGTACCCCTTTTATATCTGTTGGCCTGGGCATCTCCCTGATTGCTTGCACTTTGTCTAGGTCAGCCTGCATTCCCTCCACTGTTAGCAGGTGACCAATGTAGGGTACTTCCTGACGTCATAGTTTAAACTTATCAAAGTTCAGTTTAATATTTAATTCTCTGCACCTGGTCAGGAAACATCTGAGCTTCCTGTCGTGATCTTTGTTTGCATCCACCAGTGTCTCACCTTCACCCATGACCAACACATCATCTGCAATGATGTATACACCTGGTAAGCCCTCAAGTGCTTGTATGAGCTTCCTTTGGAAGACTTCTGGTACTGGGCTTATTACCATCGGCATTCTTAGCCATCGGTATCGGCCAAATGGGGTGGAGAATGTGGTGAGGTAGCTGGACTCTTCCTCTAATTTGACATGCCAGAAGCCATGTTTCACATCACAAAATATAAACACTTTTGCCTTCGACAATTCTGGGAGGATGTCATCAATCGTCAGGAGGGGGAAATGGCTCCTTTTCAGTGCTCGATTCAGTGGTTTTGGACCTATGCAGATTCTTGGTTTTCCATTTGGTTATGTCACTGAAACCATACTACTTATCCAGTCTGTACTTTTTTCCACTGGAGTTATGATCCCTCTTCTCTCCAGATCATTTAGTTCCTGTTTCAGCGGCGCCATCATAGCAACAGGCACTCTGCGCTTCAGCAGTTTCACCGGTGACATATTTGTCTGTTTCAATGCGGTATTCACCTTCCATACAGCCATCCCCAGTGAACACATCCTCAAGATCTGTTTTAATTTTCTCCATCGTCATGTGTTCATCACAGTTCTCCTCATTTGTCACAGGATTCAATTCCTTTTTCACGATGCTGTCAATGGCCAGGATATTCTCATACTGTACTTTAATTTCATGGCTTCACTGGCCTTCCTGCCCAATAATGGGATTTTGTCATTCTGGTCCACCACTTGAAACTCCAGTCTGTACTGCTTGTTGTTTCTGGGGTTTCTGACTTTGAATTTACCAAGTGGTTTCAGCTTGGTTTTATTGTACATCAAAAGCACTTTCTCAGTGTGTTCCAGCTGTGTGTCTGGGCTGAGGAGATGTATGGGGATGATGTTGCATGTGGCTCCACAGTCTATCTAGAAGTCAACTAGTGTCTTTCCCATCATTCTTACAAAGAGGTGTTGGTTCTGCTCATGGCTCTCATTCACTTGAGTCACTGTTTCATTATTCACATTTACTTGTGTTATGGTCACAATGTCCTCATAATTGCTACTGTCCTCCTGTGTAACAACATGTACAGGTCTGACTTTCCTGTTACTCTCAGTTTTTGTCTTGCATTGAACAGCAAAATGATTGTCTTTCCCACACTTCTTACATTTCTTGCCAAAAGCTGGGCATTTGTTCTTGTTTTTCTCATGTGTTCTACCACAGAAAAATCTTGTCTTTGTCTTTCCTTGTAGTCTGTTCCAGTGCATGTACTTCAGTAGTGGAGATTTGGGGGGGCATGAACAATCGGGGGCCTCACCGCTGGGGGGCCCCTACTGGTTGGGATTTTTTTTTTTTTTTAATACAGTCTATTGACCACGTGTCCATTCGGAATTATTTACAACAAAATTGTTCAATAAAAATATATTATGTAGGCTGGGTTAGGCATAGTTTTTGTCTGTTTAACATTTTGTTTATAAAATGCATCATTTCCCTCCAGAACGTAACCCTACAGGGCACTCTAGAATCTTTAGTTCAAAGCAAGTGGTTAACCGCAAGCAACATTCGGATGTCCGCGGTTATGAATAAATGAGCAAATATGATAAGGAAGTTTAAATCCGGTGCTTGTAAACGGAGAGAAAGATTGGAGGTGCAGCCAAGGAGACTATCACATCTAGCTGTGCCCCACTGACAAGGTACTTTTGCCAGGCTCAGGCAAACACGTCGCCTGAGGTGACAGACAGTTGCTAGCGCAGTGGAGAAAGATGCTAGCCAGGTGATGTCCAGCATTCAGGAGGAGTACTTAGAACCTCCTTCTGTTGGGGAACATTATGATGGAGGATGTGAGGTTCCAGGACAACAAAACGACACAGATCAGCACCATAGGCCTAACTCAGGGGATGTAGTAGGCCAAAACTTAAGAGTTTCTTGCGCTCCACCATGGGTCTCTGCTCTGTATCGAGAGAGACATTGAGGTCAATAAGGATAAAGTAGTCGACAGATTTGCAAACATGAAGGAGAGGATGCTAAAGCTCAAAATAGATTAAATGTTTTTGGAGTGTGCATGCCCTTTTAGGCTACGTGTCTTTTTTCTTTGTTGAAATTCTTAAAAGTGGGCCAACTTTTAACATTGAGCTCACAGTCGCTAATTTTCCTGATAGGCGTGGGCTATGGGATATTGTTTTCATTTAGCCTAAGTTCCTTTTCTTTAAAAAGGATGGGATAGTTGTTGTCCCTTTAACATGAGTTTGCAAAGTTGTTGTTTGCTTGTTTGACTGGAATAGGCAGCTATGATCAAAGGTTTTTTTTTTCCCTGAAATAAACATTAAATATTTTGGTTTGTACTGCATGTTACATGTGTGAATGGAAAGGTTGCTGAAATTACGCTAGTGTAAGCCAACGTTTAGAATGGGCTAGTATAATAGACTGTTTGGGCTACTGCAACATATCAGTGAGAGGGGCCCAAATAGCTCCCGCCCCCCCACACACACAATACCCGAGCTCCACCCCAGATGTACTTCCTCCACTGTCTGTCCTTGCAGTGTTTTACTCTTGACAGTTCTGTAGCTCTACATACTTGCAGACATTTGTCGAATGTCAAGTTCTCTTCCTGGAGTAATCTCTCTCTCTCTCTCTCTCTCATTGTAGAGCTGTTTGTGCCACACATAATACGGTCTCTTAAAGTCTTTAATGTCTCAAATTGTAAGTACTGGCCAAAACACTCAAATCTGTGACATACTTGTCAACATTTTCATCTAGTCTCTGGTTCCACATAATTTGTACCTCTCAACAGTCTCATTCACTTTAGGATTACAGTGTCATCATTGATGTCACCATTCCCCTCACTGATGTACTATCATTTAAAGTTTCCAACAGCTCCCTACCGCTCTCTCCAATGAGATAGAACAGCTTGGCTCTCGTAGCTTCATCCACATCAGGCATAATGAGGTCCATATAATAGTATAAACTCCTCCTTCCAGCTTTTCCACGTGTTTGCTAAGTTGTTGGAGTCCAACACCAGCATTGCTGGAGGCTTTAGTCCCTCCATCCCGTCGTCTGCCTTTCCTCCACTCACCTGTTGTGATGGTCAGATAGCCAGTCATCTATTCGGAGCTAATTAGCTAGCTAGCAGCACTCATCGCAACTGATAATGTGCATTGCTGCCACCATGTTTCATTCTGTTCCATTTTCTATCTAGCATTAAACCATACAGAATGGACAGTTAAAGCTTCACTCGCTAACTTGTATAACTTTATTGAACAAGTGGCCTGCACATAACATTCAGCTCTAGCCAGCATTCCTTCCACTGTGTCACAATCCGTATACATAAACACTCCCACAGCACTTTTCATGACTTGCCAGCTCTGTAATCCATAGATTTTTCACAACTCTACCAGCGTCACTTTTTAATTCTGCTATATTTAATAAGTTACTGATCTACCTTCCACAACACAGTAACATCAGTTAGTATCCCAAGTTACTCATAACCTATGACAGTCTTTAAGACACCGTCTCCCAGTAATGCAGTGTTACTATGAATAAAATTAACAATGTCTGATGATACACTTCCCTCACCCATTACATATATACCATGATTCAGTGCATCCCCCCTACACACACACACACTTATACAGTCACTTGACCATTCAGCTCAACATTTATTCTTGTTGCCGTATCTCAGGGTTTTCTCTGGCCATTCTCAACCCCTGCCCATACAGACTTATCCATCCACTACAGGTGGACGATAAAGTGGTATCCATGGGTGTTATTCAAATTCTGTGTGATCTGTCTCACTACAGGCTTTTCAACTCTTCCCAGGACACAAATCACAAAAACATTGATTATTCCCAAAATATTGTCACCCTGAAGGCCCACTTGACAACATGTAGCAGAGATTCACATACAAACTTTCAGTGTGGGCAACTCCGTTCATATTTCTTATTATTCCAAAAACCTATTCTTTTTTGTTAGACCTCATAATCTGGTTTCTAAGCTGGTAAAGTTTAGACATATCAGCACGAGTGATCACTCGTGCTGATGTCACAAGAGCAAGCTCCCTACTGATGGGGTTGATTATGAGAGGCCAGTGGCTCCCCTGACTTGCACACAACTTCCCACTTTGGCTGACCCAGAAAACAAACAAAACTACTTTTCACAACCACACAGCTAATCTGAATTTCTCTGAACCCTGTAGTAGCATTCAATTTTTGCCAAACTCCATTCCTCTTAGCGCTACACTGACCAAACACAGCCCTGCCACCCAGCCACTTGATTAAAATCAGAAAATGTAATGGCATAAGCAGACATTTGCATCAGCCTTAACCCTGATCAGTCATCCAAGCAGAAAAAGCTGTCAAATCAAAGGAAGCTGGAGACCGTGCCTCTCTAAAAGTTTTACTCCTGCATGGAGCTCAAGCCAAGGCATGCCAAACACACAAACATGACTGCAGATATTTTCAACTCAACACTACAGTGTCCACAAATTTGGAGAAATTTAAGCTTCTAACAGCTGGACTTGCAGACAGAAGCATTTGCACAGAATGTTAATTTACTGGAAAAAAAAAAAGTGCAAACCACTTAACATGGCTAGCCATGTTCTTTGCAAAGTCTCCAGAAATCAGAACAGCTATTAAGTTATGACCAAAATCACACTGGGGTCACCAAATGAACATGTCATGGAAGTGTGAACCGCAAAAATAGCCAAGAAGTCACCTTGATGCGCTTTAATTGTATAAAAATTCAGGCAGTAAGCGATATCCATGATACACACCAAAGTCTAAACTTCTACTGGTAATTTTTAAACTCTGTCCCACAACAAAGAACCCACCCCAGAACAAAATGGTGGCTCCTATTAAAATCATTGTAAAAGGACCTTTCATTTGAAAACAGTTCTGATTGGCTACCCAATGCAGGCTTCTCCATTGGCTAAAGCAGTGTTTCTCAACCACTGGGCTGTGACACACCACCTAGTGGGCTGTGAATTTTTAAGTTTGAAGCTAAATACTAAATAGTTCAGGATATCGTTGTCCCCCAAATCTGGTAGCTGGTTTGCCATATACTTTAAGTGGAATAAAGATACATTTGTGGGTAAAGATGAACAAGCCTTCATTTTGTCACTTTCCTCCTCTACATTTAACCTGCATGCACACACAGAGCAGACATGTAAATGCACATACACAGTGTGCTACAAGTAGATGTTTGTGGGTAAATTCTATGGCTCTGTGATACCTGCAAGAATAGAAGAGCAAGAAGTATTGGGAGCCGAGCAGCTGTCATTTGTTTACACCCGATACCAAAACTTGTAGTGTCCTACCAACTATCGCAAAGACATGGACAAACAGCCCAGAAACTCCTACTCGGGCAATACAGGATTTATCTTGTGTCCTAATCACCAGATCTTCAACCAAGCCACACATAAAAAGTTGTACTCCTCTGTGCTCTTCCAAGTTCTCATACATTTGTCCATGTAGAACAACCTACCTGGTGCTGCAGATATTAAGATGTCAGGGAATTCAACAGATGGATAATTTTCCAACTCATAACTTGTTTAAACACAAGTTGATCAGCAGAGCTGGTAGGGTCATGCATGTACAGATACAAATAATTACAAACAAGACTAAAAATACACAATTAAAAAACTTAATCTTGTTAATTATCTTCACATTAATAGTATGCATAACTATTCTTTGTATTTAATTAGAGCTATAGTAGAATAAACTGATTCTACTGATGTCAAATTTAGTGAGACTTTCATGAAAAAAAAAATCCTCACATGTAAAGATCTACCCCATTGAGTGGTTTTTATATCCACTTCTTGAGTGTACTTAATTTTAATAAGCTTCTGTACACAAACATAAGTTCTTGTGTTAATCGATCAGACTCCACTTTTGGATCATTAATCCCTTTTGACTGAGAATGCCCCGCATGCATGGTTTGTTGGCTTCTGGCACACCCATTCAGTTTTAAATACAATAGCCACAATCTTAAAAAAAAAGTTGCCTTTATTTAATTTCCACTTGTAATAAGGAGTGATGCTGCATCCCACTAATACACTTTACAATAGATTAGATTCTAATAGATAACCCAAAATAATTGGTGACTTTTAATGGGCCCCAACTTGGTACAAGTATGAATAGATGGGCCTTAGCCCAGAAAAGGTTAAGAACCCCTTGGCTAAAGCATACCTTCTGCTGACCTTAAAATAAAAGACGCTCGTATTTCCTACAACGGACATTAAGGTTTGAACTACAATGGCAGTTCTGTGTTTAAAACACAGAATGCATAAATTAACACAATCAGTGGTGAAGAAATGCAAGCTGGTTACACAAGATCCTCTGAAACATGAGCTCAAGTTGTTCCTAGACTCGGGTTAATGGAGCCTAGTGTCAGAAGACCTCCCAAGTAGATTATAAGTTCAAGCCAAGTAATAATTTCTTCATGGTCTTAATATTTATAACAGGCTAATGCAGTTGTGTGTAAAATAATCCTACACATCCATGGCAGTGGTGAAGTATTCTTCAAATGTAAAAGCGGAGAGAGTTTATTGAGGCAACTAGCAGACAAATCCAAATCATGAGGCAAATGGCAGAATCACAAAACAGGTAACAGTCAGGCAAGGCACAGACAGGTAATCAGAGGCAAAAAGAGTAAAAAATCCAAAGTCAAACTCAGCAGTCCAATAACAAAAAGCTTACCAATACCAGTGACAAGGAATTAAGCATATACTCCACAAAATGTGAATGAACTGAATGTCCTTAAATACTGTGGCTGTGAGCCTGAGCAATGATTGAGTTCAGGTGTTAGTGGTTAGAATTCCAGAGACTTTGAGCAGTGAGGTGCAGGATGGTCATTGTAGTTCGTGGTGGCCATATTTGAAGGCTGCTGTGAATTCTGGGAAGTTGAGTCTTGAGTGCAAGCAGGTGCAGATGTGACAAGGACATTTACTCTTCCAATATAGTACTAATGGACCTATAATCAAAAATGAGTTGTGTTCTAAAAATTCTATATTACGAAAAGAAAAATACATATATTTGACATTTGATAATTTTTTTGTGATACATAGTACATTATCACTAATAAGAACAAGATGGTTCCCCATCTTTCCATTTTACAAAGAGATATTATATAACCTAATTTTCTATTCTTACACTGATTTCTGATACATTTTCATGTTATTTTATTTATATTGTTTTCTGTTACATTAAAACACCTGCCAAATAAATTTAAATCTACACTTTTAGAAAAAAAAAGGGGTTCTCAAGGGCTAATCTTGGCTAATCATGGCTTCTTAAATGAGTTATACTTGAAACCCAGTTTGATAGAAAATACAATGTTGCATGGTTTTACTTAGAACCATTAAGGCTTCCCCTTATGGGACCCAAGATTTAACCTTTTTTTTCTACCAGTGTACTGTACTGTAACTGTGATTTAACTTTGTGTAATTGCCTTTACATAAATTTTGATGTATTAAAAATAACAGGATTGTACAGGCTAAAAAATTACAAAGATAATCATCACTGCTATGCACCATTTGACCCCTTGACTTCCCCATCAGGCTTGTACTTGCAGTGGGTGAGGTGTTTTTGTTTTTAATGACTGAGATTTTTGGTTTGAAGACAATACTCTGCAATCAGTATCTGAAAATCAAGAGAAAGAAAGCATATGCAAGTTGTGAAAATTTATTTAACATAATTTATGTGGCATCTGGGAAAATATGTAAGATCTCATCTCATCTCATTATCTCTAGCCGCTTTATCCTTCTACAGGGTCGCAGGCGAGCTGGAGCCTATCCCAGCTGACTACGGGCGAAAGGCGGGGTACACCCTGGACAAGTCGCCAGGTCATCACAGGGCTGACACATATAGACACAGACAACCATTCACACCTACGGCCAATTTAGAGTCACCAGTTAACCTAACCTGCATGTCTTTGGACTGTGGGGGAAACCGGAGCACCCGGAGGAAACCCACGCGGACACGGGGAGAACATGCAAACTCCACACAGAAAGGCCCTCACCGGCCCCGGGGCTCGAACCCAGGACCTTCTTGCTGTGAGGCGACAGCGCTAACCACTACACCACCGTGCCGCCTAATATGTAAGATGTAACTGGTTAAATTATTTTTAAAAAAAAGCCTTTTTTGACAGTTTATACACTTTATATTTCTATAATATACTTTATATTTTACCTAAACAACATGTTTTATTTACTTCTTAATCTTGTCTCTGCTTTCTGTAATTACAATGTTGTTATGGAGCCAGTGGTGGTAAAAGCAATCACTCTGCCTCAAGCTGTCAAAAGGTTTGCTAGCTAAATATGATTGCCTCACACAGTGAATGTCAGGCTTTGATCACACTTGTGGAGTGGACATAAGACCAGGAGTGTCGCCTGACTTTATTTAATAAGGCGCATGCCCTAGTAAAATGATGTTATGCCCCAGTAAACAAAATGGCATATAATTTCATTTAAAAACACATAGTAATTTCACTTTTGAACAACAAACAACCTGGTGTTCACATTAGCCTGTGTAGTCCTCACCTTTATCATCATAATAAATTCACCAGCATATTGTTATGCTGCCAACAAACCCTCCTCAAAGGAAATGAATTTGTGACTATGACAGGGTGTGTGTTCAAGTAATTTTGGTTGGGAAAAGAAAATGGACAACATGGGTTTCGTCTGAAAAAAATGGATGGTGTGAATAGGTAGGCTATTCCTCACCAACATCAGTGCACAATTGTGCACAAAATTGCACAAACTAAAACCGCACAGTACAAAATTGTACAAACTGCATCTGTACTCTACAGTTAATATGCAAAATTATCACTTAAAACTTACTGTCTGTTGTAGGCCTCATATTTTTTTTGTTATTGATAGGCCCCCAACTCAGACACTCAGAGCTCATAGAAAAACAAGAGTCATGAGGTACAAGCCTCAAAACAGCCAGCTCTATGTATAACAAATTCAGAAAAGCTCAGAGAAACTCCTCAAGTCTCCATGGAATTTTCCCTAGTTGACTTCTCTTTAGGAGGAGGCCCAGGATTTGATGTGGCCAAAGAGGCTTGGGGAGAACAACCCTCACCTTTCCGTACTACCATTGAATATCTGTGCCACATTGACCACATGAGTCCAATTATCAGAGAACATATGGAACAAGCACAGAGGGCCCAGCAGAAAGTCTATAACTGCCTGGCACAGGCTCATGAGTTCCAGCCTGGTGGCCAAGGGCTTCTACTGGTCTCCAGTGGCGGCAACTGCAAGATCCTGGTTCAGTGGCAGGGTCCATTTACAGTGGCAGAGAAGGTAGACCCTTGATTGATCCACATCCATGGACTTGCCAGGACCTTGGTCAAAAAGGGAGAGGGGTTGTCCCCCACCCAGCAACAAGACCTCACCAACCTAACAGACCAGTTTGCAGATGCAGGATGGAATTGTTGAAGAAACATAGCACATGATCTAAGCCCCATTGTTGTAGTTCAGAACCCTGACAGCAGCCTACAGATCTGCAGCAACTTCTGGTGGCTCAACCAGGTCTCAGACTTCAACAGCTACCCCTTCCTTGGTTGGATGATTTACTGTAGTGCTTGGGGATAGCCTGCTTCAGCTCCTGGCTTGAGGAATAATGGAATAAATGGAAAACTTGAGATGCTGACCTCTTCTGCCCCTCGGACCTGCTTGATCCATCCTGGTGCCCTGTGTCTGGTTGGAGTTTTATCGCATCGCTCCTGTGGAGGATGGCCCCATGAGGACCATTGAAAGTTACACCTGGGGGACGCTCTGGACTCTTACAGTAATGCTTTTATGGCTGAGGACTACAGTTGACTTGCTAACTTTAGGACTGCAGTTGTCATGAACAGTTTTGCACTCAAGTTTCCATCAATGAAGAGTTACAACATCAACGAAACTGTCTTCATGTTAAAACTGTTAATGTTATACTCATGCTGTCTGTTGTTGCCCAAATGAGGATGGGTTCCCTTTTGAGTCTGGTTCCCCTCGAGGTTTCTTCCTCATGTCGTCTGAGGGAGTTTTTCCTTGCCACCGTCACCACAGGCTTGCTCATTGGGGATAGATTAGGGACAAAATTAGCTCATGTTTTAAGTCGTTCAAATTCTGTAAAGCTGCTTTGCGACAATGTTTATTGTTAAAAGCGCTATACAAATAAACTTGACTTGACTTGAAAGGCGTTAAGTAATTAGGATAAAATAACTCCAACTGTATTCCATTACAGTTACAGAAAAAAGGCAGAATCAGATTACCAGTATGTTTAGTAAAAATTGTGATTATTAGTGGAATTACAATTTTAAAATGTATTTTTAAAATAATGAATGATAAGTTTAAACTGCCATGCACATGTGCAGATATTTTAACACTTCACAAGTCCCACAACACCACTCTCTCCACTGAAACCACTATCATGGCTACTATACTGCCTGGCCAAAAAAAGTTGCCATTTTGATTTAAATAAGCAAATACATGATTACTGCACCAATTAATGTGTTTCAGCTGGCAACAATTCTTTTAGCCTTAACTGATGCAGTGAATAGTTTCTCGTTTCTTAAACAAACATGTCGGAAGACATATCCTGTGCTCATGGAAAAGATGTTACTGTTTCAGAAGGGTCAAATTATTGTCCTGCATCAAGCAAAGAAACCAACAAATGCCGCTTTTCCACTACCAACGCGGCTGAGTTGGGCTGAGCCGTGCCGTGCTGAGTTGGGCTGAGTCGAGCTGAGCGGGGCTGTTGGAGTTGCATTTTGACTACAACCGCGCTGAACCGTGCTGTCTGGAAGTGGGTGGACACATTGGGTGGAGTTACCGAAAGTGGGTGGACGTCACGTGATGTCGTTAGGCGGCGCAAACAGTGACATCAGTGAGCTTTTAAGCGGTAGTCTCACGACCTGGATAGTAAACAATAAACATGGAGGACATGGAGTCGTTAGTGTTGCTGGTCTTGGTGCTGTGGCTTGTTGTCACCGACAACGCCAACAGATACTGGCAAGAGCGTATAGATGAGGCGAGGTGCATAAGGCTTCAGAAATTCTCGTAATTCATAATTCTTCCGGGTTAACGGTGTTTACAGATCCCAGCGTGCTCGCGGGGCGTGTGTGGGCATGTGAGGACACTTCTCCTCACCAATCAGTGCACAGGGGAGTTTCTCCTCACGCCCCTAGCCCCACTAGGCTCGGTTTGGCTCGCTTCAGCCCTACTCCAAAACCGTGCGAGTTTTGGGTGCTGGGTAGGGCTGAAGTGAGCTGAGTCGTGCTGCTCTGAGGTAGTCAAAACGCGAGCCGTGTCAGGCTGAAGTGAGCTGAAAAAGGGTAGTGGAAAAGGGCCAAAAGAAGACTCCTGAAATGGGTTAAGAACTGTTCAACGCATTATTAAAACCTGGAAGGATAGTGGTGACCCATCAACTTCATGGAAAAAACATGGTTTGAAAAAGATCCTGATTGACCATGATCAGAGATCACTTAAATGCTTGGTGAAGTTGAATAAAAAAAAATTCAACACTAGAACTCACGGCTATGTTTAATAGTAAAATTAAGAGCATTTTCACACTCACAATGTGATGAGATTGGTAATAAACAGCTGTGTAGCCATAACAAAACCACTTGTTAGTGAGACTACTCAGGAGAAAGGGCTTCAAATTTCAAGGGCACATAAAGATTGGACTCTGGAGCAATGAAAAAAAGGTCATGTGGTTTGATAAGTCCAGATTTACTCTATTCCTGAGTGATGGGTATGTCAGGGTAAGAAGGGAAGCACATGAAGCGATGCATCCATCATGCATAGTGACCACTTTACAAGTCTCTGTAGGCAGTGTTACGATGTGGTTGCTTCAGTCGGTCAGATTAAGGCTCAGCAACGTTATGGGGCAATAAAATTAAGTCAGCTGACAACTTGAATGTACTGAATGACCAGGTTATCACAGCAATGGATTTTTTTTCTTCCCTGATGACATGGCCATAAAATTAGGGTTCAGATTGTGAAAGAGTGGTTCAGGAAACACGAGGACTCATTTTCACACATTAATTGGCCACCACAGAGTCTCGACCTTAACCCCATTGAGAATTGTGCTGGAGAAGACTTTATGCAGTGATTCGACTCTTCTATCCTCAACACATGATCTTGGTGAAAAATTAAGATAACACTGGACTGAAATAAATGTTGTGCCACTGCATAAGGTTATTGAAACAATGCCATGGCAAATGCATGCTGTAATCAAAGCTAAAAGCAGTCCAACCAAATATTAGAGTGCATGACTTTTTTTTTTTGGCAGAGCAGTATACTTAAAACACTTTCATTGGTTGGAAATTTAGGCATTATTTCATCTACAAATCTGAAAACAGAAACAAATTAAGAGTGTAGTGCAGCCTTTGCCTTCCAGCTGTGAAACTGCTGTCATCATCCAAGTACTCGGTGTCTAATTTAAAGAAACTTTTACAGGTAAGACCAACACATTAGCTACACAAAAATCCAGTTAGCTAATGTTAACGTTAGTATGCTATTAATGTTATGCTATTAACGTTAGTTAGCAAACCTGTCAATACTAAGAGTTACTAGCCAGGGTATTAAAGCCTACTAAAAAATACCTTGAGACTTTACATGTTGGTGCTTATGACCAGGATTGTGTGTGGGTAAAAACACAAGCCCCAGACCGGAATAACTTTATGGCAGTTTAATTGAAGTTTAAGATTGAACTGTGAGTAGTATAACGTAGCTTATCAAAGTCTTAGCCTAAATTTAAATGTGCATCATTAACCTTACTGCTATTAATGTAAACACATAATTGCACACAACAAAGAAAGGACAAACAATAAATACACCTAACAGAACAGAAAACATTATATTTGGCTAAACAATTTCAGTAGCACAAATATGGAATTAACAAGGAAAGGAGAACAACTTGCATTTCAATAATGTACTTCTCATCTCATTATCTCTAGCCGCTTTATCCTGTACTACAGGGTCGCAGGCAAGCTGGAGCCTATCCCAGCTGACTACGGGCGAAAGGCGGGGTACACCCTGGACAAGTTGCCAGGTCATCACAGGGCTGACACATAGACACAGACAACCATTCACACTCACATTCACACCTACGGTCAATTTAGAGTCACCAGTTAACCTAACCTGCATGTCTTTGGACTGTGGGGGAAACCGGAGCACCCGGAGGAAACCCACGCGGACACGGGGAGAACATGCAAACTCCGCACAGAAAGGCCCTCGCCGGCCACGGGGCTCGAACCCGGACCTTCTTGCTGTGAGGCGACAGTGCTAACCACTACACCACCGTGCCGCCCAATAATGTACTTGCAATTTCCAAATTAAAAAAAACAGATCTGGCTTGTAATAGTAGATGGGAAGTTGCTTGATTTTTTTGCTTGAATTTGCACTTTCTGTTTCTCAGAGGAAGCATCCAAGTCACTCACATCTGACCAAAGAAGACACTAGTCAGTCTGAGATGAGTGAGCAGCCAAAACATGGACAAGAGGCTTCCTTTAAACAAGCAAAACCTGAACTTGGACACAGCAGCACATCCCAGAGTACAGTCAATAGAGTAATATTTGAATTTGTGGTCAATGATGTTTAGGCTTTCTCCTTGGTGGAGCAGCCTTCATTCAAGAAACTTATAGAGGGAATCAGTGGAGTTAAAACAGTCATGTGCAGAAAGACACTAGTCCAGCATATTGAGAGGAAATTTTCTACCATGAAAGAAACCTTGACTGTGACACTTCAGAAAATGACAGTTGTCTGCATAACAGCAGACTTGTGGCCTGCACATAATATAAGTTTCTTTGGCATGACATGCCACTGGATTGAGGAGGAAACAATGGAGAGAAAGTCTGCAGCATTGGCCTGTGCGGAATACATTCGATGTCATTGCTGCAAAAATTTGTGCAAAACATGCAGACTACAAAATCCTACACAAAGTAAGTGCCACCGTTACAGACAATGGGAGTGAATTTGTTAAGGCTTTCTGTGAATTTGAAACAACTGAGGAGACACCACCAGGTGAGTTGGATGACGAAAGAAGGTTCTTAGATCTGGGTGCTGTTCTGGAGATGGAGGGAGATAAGGAGCTTAATTTTTTTCTCCCCCCTCATCAAAGGTATGCAGCACACATGCTCAACCTGATTGCCACCAAAGAGGTGGATTAGGCAGCATCAAAAGGGCCAGCCCAGAAAGTGTACCAAATATTGCCAACATGAGGGTTTCTGTTCCATGTGTCACAAATGGAGCTCTGAATATTTGTCCATTGCCAAACTGATTAAACTTACAGAAGATCAGTTGGGTGACATCTGTGGAAGGCTCAAAGTGACCAGGCTACTTGCTCATGAGATGACTTTTCTCAGGGAATATGTAGCTGTGTTACAGCTACTTACTCAATCCATTGATCTTCTACAGGGGGAGAAAAAATGCTATCTTGGGTTCCTCATTCCAACAATCTTAAGCCTCAAGTCTAAACGCTCGGACAAACTGTAACATGTGACCTACACAGCAAACATCATTACTGTCATCGAGGCACTGGACAGTCACTTCTGGGCCATGCTGAACAGCCATGATGCAAAATTGGCAACGACCACCATGCCATAATTTCTCCTGTGCTGGCTTCCTCCGGAGAAGAAAGAGGAAGAGGATATGTACAAAACAGTAATTCAGGATACACCAAAATGGATTATTTAAGGATATGTGCAAAACACTGATTCAGGGGGCAACATTTATGGATTATGTGCAAAACAGTGATTCAGGAGAAAACAAAATGGATTATTTAAGACTGGATTTGTTCACCCAACATAAGGTAAATCTTAGGGTGGTGGTGTGTGCCCTGGTGAAAAATAAATGTGCTAAGTGTACTAAAATTTAGCATACTTTTGTGTACTTGAAGCCACACTAATCATCAATATACTTCAAGTGTGCTTATGATTAGTTAACTTGAGGCATGCTATTTTGGAACAACTAATTTTGTACTAAATATATTTTAATTGTAATTAAATTGTAGAAAAGTGCAACTTGAAGTGTATTTAGTGTACTTTTATGTGCTAAAGTGGAACAACTTAAAGTATATTTTGTATACTTTAAGTATATGACTTTATATGTACTAATATATGCTTAATTAGTACTTTGTATTATAAGTACCTTAAAAATTAGTACACTTTAGAAATTACACATAACTTTCACTTAAAGTATATTTTAGTATAATATATTTCTATAAAGGGTAATATAGTATAATTATTTTAAAGTGTGTTAAAAGTGTTAGCGTGAAAGTGTGATGTTAGTATACTTTTTATATATTTACAAAAAGTACAATTTGTGTAAGTACATTTTCAGTATACTATTGAAAATATGAATATACTTTAAATACAATAAAGTACTTTTTTTTCGCCAGGGTGCATTTACATTAACAACAAATAGTGCACTAACGTTAAAGTTGTCTCAAGCCATTGTCCTCCAGATATGGCGTTCCTTACACTAAAATGCCAACCTTTCTATCTGCCAAGGGAATTCATAGCCGTATATATTCCCCTCAGTGCTAACACAAAAGATGCACTATCCACATTGTATCAGTCAGTCAGTGTGATGCAAAATACTCATCCAGACTGTGTTTCTATTATTGCTGGAGGCTTTAATCAGGCAAATCTGAGGACCATCTTACCTTATTCAGTCCCCCCAGGATTTCGCGGGCCTTTTTTGTGATTGTTGCGGGCTAAAATGTCTGATTTTGCGTGGGGGTTTCCAAAAAATTGCGATGAAAGTTGTGGTGGTTTTTTAGGTTTTTGTTGCGACTACATTGCGGGAGGAAGTGAAAGTTGCAAGAAATTGTTGCGATTTTCTCTTTTTGTGATTAAAATTGAGTGATATGTTAAATATTAAGTTATTACTGAAAAACTATTGATTAAAAAAACAAAGACACTGAGAAATGGTCCTATAAACATCTTTACCAATATAAAAGATTACCAGGACTACAAAAATGCAGAAAAATAGGCTTTACTTATCCAAATGCACCTGTTGGTTCAAAAGTTAAAGTGCATAGAACCTCACAGCACAACATGAAGTTACCTTAAAATATAATATAAATGCCTCAGCTTTCATGTAAGAAAAAAAAAAAACTATTAATACTAGTACTGTGTGCAGGCAGTCTCTCCTGAAGACTAAATTAAACAATAATTATAAACTAATAAAATAAATGGCTCAGGCTTCATAGAAGAAAAAAAACAACAGAATCTCACAGTATGATGCTGAAGCTGCCTAAAGAATGGAAAATAAAATACCATTTTGGCAAAAATGTTGGCATCCATTAATTTATTGTATTAAGTAAAAAAAATAAAGTGCACACAGTCCTTCACCGTAAACATAACACACTTTCAGTAACAGAATTTAAGCCTATATAAACACTGACTCGCACATGCTGCTTCTCTTGAACGTATGCACAGAAGTAAGGCAGAAGGTAGTTTGTTGACGTCACCTCAAGTCGACACCAACGATTGGTCAAATTTGCGGGAAAGTTGCGGTGATTGGATATAATTGCAACACCACCCTGAATTCGTGGGGATTGGTTGAATTTGCGTTGAAGTTGCAAATCGCAACATCACGAAATCCTGGAGGGTCTGCATATTATTATTGAAATGTGTACTTTGCAACCAGGGGAGAAAACACACTAAACCAGGTTTACACAAACATCAAGCAAGCAATCAGGGCAGCTCCCCCACCTTGGAAATTTGGATCATCTCTCTGTTATGCTAATTCCAGCATGCAGTTCCCTGCTCACTAAGGCCCTGTCCACACGGCAACGGATTCAGGTGACTCCGATACAATTGCTTATCGTTTAGGCCTGGCGTCCACACGGCACCGGCGTTTTGGGTGCCCAAAACGCAATCTTTTTGAGAACGGGTTCCAGAGTGGAAAGATCTGGCAACGTTGCCGTTGTGAAGTCGTCTGGATGAGTAAAACGGATTTGTTTACGATGACGTCACAACCACATGACTGTGAGTGCTTCACGCCGGGTAGAAGTGTAACGAATATCACCAGGAAAAAGCCTTACAGAGCACTAGTGAGAGTGAAACACGAGCTTGGATATTATTATTATTATTATTATTATTATTATTATTATGTTCAGTGTTAGTTCACAGTAGTAATGCAAGAAGCAGAATAGTGACAGTAATAGTGAAGCAAAAACATGCAATTGTACAAACACTGCAGCTCTACAGCAAAATATTCATTTATGAAATGGTCTGATTCTTAACACCAGTAGTGCCAATGATCTTCTCATTGCGATGCGATGCGAGTTGTCAACAAATCCTATAACTTGGTTCAGGAAACGCACTTACAAAATATTTTCACTGTGAATATTTATTGTGTAATGGTGCAAAGTGAGAGAGAGAGAGAGAGAGAGAGAGAGAGAGAGAGAGAGAGAATAGCCCTTAGGGCAGAGTCAATCCCACCAGCAAAACTAGGGGGGAAAAAGAGCGATCTCACCTCTTCAGATGATGGTTTAAGTCCTAGAATACATTCCTCAAAAAAGCAAATTAATCCATCAACGTGTATCATTCAATTTATTCCGGACCATTAAAGACGCCGCCTTCCGCGTACGTCATCCTCGCCGCCATATTGGAAAGGTCAAAGCGGAGAATAAAGATTAGCTGCGTTTAACTGTACCAACAGATTTACCGTCCAAACGAGATCACATGGGATTGCCTTTCACAGGTGAGAAACAACAAATTAATCCATCAACGTGTAGTATTCAATTTATTCCGGACCATTAAAGACGCCGCCTTCCGCGTACGTCATCCTCGCCGCCATATTGGATAGGTCAAAGTGGAGAATAAAGATTGGCTGCGTTTAACTGTACCAACAGGTTTACCGTCCAAACGAGATCACATGGGATTACCTTTCACAGGTGAGACTGGAAAAATACTTTTCATTGTATTTGGTCATTATAATGTAATTTTACGAACAGATTTTCCTGACTTTGTGGCTAATATGAAGTCTCGCGCATAATAGTTTATGCGCATGCGTCCTTACTTCTTCTATTCCCATACAAAAAAGAACAGTAAAGAACTTATAAGAGTTTACCACTGTCTTAGTAGTAAATCCTTATAAATATAAGGATAAATCCTTATAAGGATTTATAAATAAATATATATGCCATGTATGATTTACTCCTGAAAGTGGCCCATTTTGCATTTTCCTCATACAAATATTTTATGAAAATCTAGTATGTATGAAGTGAACATTATGCATGGTTTTGACAGATAATGTGTATGATGAATTACACCGTCTTTGTATGCTTCACGTAATGTTTGTAGTTTTAAATTATATTTTACAGTTTAAAATGTATATGCCTTTTATATGTAAATCCACACAAACATATATGTTTCTGTTGGATTTACATATAAAAGGCATATACATTTTAAACTGTAAAATATAATTTAAAACTACAAACATTACGTGAAGCATACAAAGACGGTGTAATTCATCATACACATTATCTGTAAAAACCATGCACAATGTTCACTTCATACATACTAGATTTTCATAAAAAATTTGTATGAGGAAAATGCAAAATGGGCCACTTTCAGGAGTAAATCATACATGGCATATATATTTATAAATCCTTATAAGGATTTACTACTAAGACAGTGGTAAACTCTTATAAGTTCTTTACTGTTCTTTTTCGTATGGGTTGTTCTGGTGTCTCCGAAGGGACCATCTTACAGCGCCCCTAGAGGTGTGGCATGTGTATTGCATCGTTTTCAGCAAGCGTTGCGTTGCCATATGGACCTGATATTTTACTGATTGTTGCCCATTTGGACGCGATATATTTTTAAATAACATCTCGTTGCCGTTGTCGTGTGGATGTAGCCTAAGGCCCTGTGCACACGGCAACGGATTCAGGTGACTCCGATACAATTGCTTATCGTTTAGGCCTGGCGTCCACACGGCACCGGCGTTTTGGGTGCCCAAAACGCAGTCTTTTTGAGAACGGGTTCCAGAGTGGAAAGATCTGGCAACGTTGCCATTGCGAAGTCGTCTGGATGAGTAGAACGGATTTGTTTACGATGATGTCACAACCACATGACTGTGAGTGCTTCACGCCGGGTAGAAGTGTAACGAACTCGATGCGAGTTGTCAACAAATCCTATAACTTGGTTCATGAAACGTGCTTACAAAATATTTTCACTGTGAATATTTATTGTGTAATGGTGCAAAGTGAGAGAGAGAGAGAGAGAGAGAGAGAGAGAGACTCTGCCCTTAGGGCAGAGTCAATCCCACCAGCAAAAATAGGGAAAAAAAGGAGCGATCTCACCTCTTCAGATGTTGGTTTTAGTCCTACAATACATTCCTCAAAAAGAGCATAGAAGAGTAAATTAATCCATCAACGTGTAGCATTCAATTTATTCCGGACCATTAAAGACGCCGCCTTCCGCGTAGAATCATACGTCATCCTCGCCGCCATATTGGATAGGTCAAAGCGGAGAATAAAGATTAGCTGCATTTAACTGTACCAACAGGTTTGCCATCCAAATGAGATCACATGGGATTACCTTTCACAGGTGAGACTGGAAAAATACTTTTCATTGTATTTGGTCATTATAATGTAATTTTACGAACAGATTTTCCTGACTTTGTGGCTAATATGAAGTCTCGCGCATAATAGTTTATGCGCATGCGTCCTTACTTCTTCTATTGTTCTGGTGTCTCCAAAGGGACCGTCTTACAGCGCCCCTAGAGGTGTGGCATGTGTATTGCATCGTTTTCAGCAAGCGTTGCGTTGCCATATGGACCTGATATTTTACTGATCGTTGCCCATTTGGACGCAATATATTTTTATATAACATCTCGTTGCCGTTGTCGTGTGGATGTAGCCTAAAAGTAAACTATCTGTGAAGCAGATTAGAGCCTGGCCAGAGGGAGCCATCTCAGCAGTCCAGGACTGTTTTGAATGCATGGACTGGAATGTGCTCAGGGAGGATGCAACTGTCAATCATCACATCAGTGTGGGGGAATATGCTGAGTCTGGGACAGGATACATAGCCAAGTGTGTAGAGGATGTGACAGTCATCAAGAACATCTCTACACATGTCAACCAGAAACCCTAGCTCACTAGAGCGGTGCATGCACTTCTGAAAGCACACAGTGATGCCTTCAAATCTGGGAACAAAGATGCCCTCAGATCTGCTAGAGCCAATCTGAATATCTTGCATAATATCTTGGAGCTGAATATCTTCTTTGCTCGCTTTGAGGTGACACCAACAGCAGCTCCATCACAGCCGCCTGTCCACAGCAGCCTCACACTCATGGTAGAGGAGTGTGAGGTGAGGCGGGTGATGAGGAAGGTGAACCCAAGGAAGGCTGCAGGACCCGACGGTGTGATGGGACGGGTGCTGAAAGACTGTGCGGATCAACTGGCTGGAGTCTTCACAAGGATTTTTAATCAGTCCCTGTCTCAGGCCATTGTCCCATCCTGCCTTAAGTCCTCAACCATTGTACCACTGCCAAAAAAACCTAACATCAACACCCTGAATGACTACCGCCTAGTGGCACTTACACCTGTCATCATGAAGTGCTTTGAGAAACTGGTGCAGAGTCATATTCTTGCCTGCCTGCCTGCTGAGCTGGACCCTCTTCAATTTGCTTACAAAGCAAAGAGATCCATGGAGGATGCTGTATTCACAGCACTTCATGCTGCACTGACCCACTTGGAGCAGCAGGGGAGCTATGCCAGAATGCTCTTTGTGGACTTCAGCTCGGTGTTTAACACCATCCTTCCACAACGACTGGTGTCCAAGCTGGCAGACCTTGGGGTTCCACCACTCACCTGCAGCTGGATATTGGACTTTCTGTCAGGCCGCTCACAGAGGGTCAGGCTGGGTTCCCACACCTCCACCGCTCTCAGCCTGAACACTGGCTCGCCACAGGGTTGTGTACTTAGCCCACTCCTTTACACCCTCTACACGTATGACTGTGTCTTCACCCACCTTAGCAACAAGATTGTAAAGTTCACAGATGACACGACCGTGGTCGGACTCATCTCGGGCGAGGAGGGTGAGCTACCATACACGGACGAGGTGGAGCAGCTGTCAGAGTGGTGCAAAGTCAACAATCTGCTCCTCAGTACCACCAAAACAAAGGAGCTGGTTATTGACTTTAGGAAAAACAAAGCTGGTATCCAGCCACTCATCATCAATGGGGCCTGTGTGGAGAGAGTCCCGGTGTTCAGGTTTCTCTGCATTGAACTGGAAAACGACCTAACCTGGAGTGCCAACACCAAGGAGCTGCTGAAGAAGGTGCAGCAGAGACTGTACTTTCTGAGAATCCTCAGAAAGAACTGTCTCCCCCAAAATCTGCTCCGGACCTTCTATCATTGCTCCATAGAGAGTGTGCTCACGTACGGACTGTGTGTATGGTACGGCAGCTGCACATCCTCAGAGAAGAAGGCACTCCACAGGGTCGTTAGGGCAGCAGAGAAAACAATAGGCTGCCCCCTCCCCACCCTGGAACAGATTTACACATCCAGATGCTGCAGGAAAGCAATGGACATTTCAAAAGACTCTTCACACCCCGGTCATTGTCTCTTCCAGCTTTTGCCATCAGGCAAGAGATACAGAGCAATGAAAAGCAGGACAAACTGCCTAAAAAACTGTTTCTATCCCAAAGCAATCATGGCTTTAAACTCAAATGTGCAATAGAACTATTCTTGGCCAATGTGCAATTTGTGCAATACAGATAGATAGATAGATAGATAGATAGATAGATAGATAGATAGATAGATAGATAGATAGATAGATAGATAGATAGATAGATAGATAGATAGATAGATAGGTTTTCTTATAAGTGCAATCCGTGTACATACTACGGTGGCCAACAAGGGTCAAACGGACGGCAACGGCCCAATACGTCTCAGATCGAGAAAACAGCTTCAAGTACAGAAACGATGCAAAATCACAAACTCAAATGCAAGTCTAAACGAGGTCTAAATGAAAAAACGTGCTGCAAAAAACAAAGACAAATGCATCATCATCAAATGCGATGCAAATAGAGAAACGATCTGCAAACCAAGAAACAATCTGCAAACGAAAAACGCTGCATTACCTGTCACTACAAACGGAGATGCTCCAAAGCTGCAGGGGGCGCTCTCAGCATAACAGCTCAATAGAGAGACAAGGGTCAAACGGACGGCAATGGCCCAATACGTCTCAGTTCGAGAAAACAGCTTCAAGTACAGAAACAATGCAAAATCACAAACTCAAACACAAGTCTAAACGAGGTCTAAATGAAAAAACATGATCTAAAGGTCTAAATGAAAAACTCTCTATTGAGCTGTTACGCTGAGAGCGCCCTCTGCAGGTTTGGAGCATCTCCGTTTATAGTGACAGGTAATGCAGCGTTTTTCGTTTGCAGATCGTTTCTTGGTTTGCAGATCGTTTCTTGGTTTGCAGATCGTTTCTCTATTTGCATTGCGTTTGATGATGATGCATTTGTCTTTGTTTTTTGCAGCACGTTTTTTTTCATTTAGACCTCGTTTAGACTTGTGTTTGAGTTTGTGATTTTGCAGCGTTTCTGTACTTGAAGGTTTTTTTCTCGAACTGAGACGTATTGACCCTTGTCGGCCACCGTAACATACAGAACCAAAACAATTCTGTTTGTACTATTTTAAGTGCAATCCGTGTACATATAGAACCATACAATAGATTTCTGTTTATATTCTGTTTATACCACTTTACCAGTGCAACTCTGTATACTTTACTATTTATTTGTATACTTTATTTGTTCTCCCCTTTTTTCCCCTTCTTTTTTCTTTTTTCCTTTCTATAACTCATAATGAGTCAACAGCACCTTCAATTTCGTTGTACCTTTGGAAAAGTGACAATGACAATAAAGACTTATCTTATAAGAGTAGCTAAGCATGCTTA
Source organism: Neoarius graeffei (assembly GCF_027579695.1). Taxonomy (NCBI): domain Eukaryota; kingdom Metazoa; phylum Chordata; class Actinopteri; order Siluriformes; family Ariidae; genus Neoarius; species Neoarius graeffei. The sequence continues at coordinate 53,511,436 of NC_083578.1, forward strand.
TGGACAGAAAATCCAGAGTCACTTCCTTGATGCAAAAGACCCTCTGTCTTGATCCAACTGACATCAGGAGGACCCTGCTCAGAGCCAACCCATGGAAAGCTGCTGAGCCTGACAACATCCCAAGGTGTGTACTCAGGGCTTGTGCAGACCAACTAATGCACATCTTCACAGACATTTACAACACTTCTCTGAGCCAAGCCATTTTACTCCTGTGCTTCAAGGCCACCACCATTATACCAGTACCAAATAAAGACACCAGCATCAACCCTTAATGCCTACCACCCTATAGGATTCACTTCCATCATGATGAAGTGCTTTGAGAGGCTGGTCAAGGACCACATAACATCTAGACTTCCAACAACACTCGACCCTCTCCAGTTTGCATACTGCCCTAACCGCTCCACCGATGATGCCATATTGGCAGCACTGCATCTGAGCCTGGCACATCTGGAGAATAAGAACAGTTACATGCAGATGCTCTTCACTGACTTTAGTTCTGCCTTCAATACAGTTATCCCCCAACACCTGGTTAGAAAACTTGATCCACTGGGTCTCAACACCCCACTGTGTAACTGGATATTAGACTTCCTCAAAGACAGACCCCAGACAGTACGAGTTGGAAAAAGCACTTCTAAGACCATCATCCTAAACACCAGGGTTCCCCAGGGCTGTGTTCTGAGTCCTCTACTGTTCACCCTGATGATTCATGACTGTTGTGCCCAATATACCTCAAACTGCATTGTTAAGTTTGCCAGTGACACAACAGTTGTAGGCCTCATCAGCAATGATGATGACTCAGCCTACAGGGAGGATGTGAACCAACTCATTGCCTGGTGTAATAACAACAACCTGTCAGTGAATGTCAACAAAATGAAGGAGATCACTTGTCAAGAGGGCACAGCAGCAACTGTACTTTCTGTGTCAATTGAGAAGGGCAAACCTCCCCCCCACCCCCACCACTTTCTAGAGAGGCACTATAGAAAGTGTTTTGACCAGCAGTATCTCAATCTGGTATGGCAGTGGCACCACCTCAGACTTAAAGTCACTCCAGAGGGTGGTGAGAACAGCTGAGAAAGTCATTGAGATGTATCTCTCACCTATACAGGAGCTGTTCCTGAAACACTGCCTGAACAGAGCCACCAAAATAACCAGAGATTCCACCCACCCTGCCCATGATCTGTTTACCCTTCTGCCCTCTAGCAAACACTACCACAGCACAAGGTGTAAAATTGCCATGCTAAGCAGGAGCTTCTTCCCACAGGCCATCAGACTCCTCAGTTCCCTTTAAAAATAAAAACATGTGTGCACACACCTCATCTCAAGCCATTTTAATGAACATTCAACTGTTTATATTTCTTACAAGCACTTGATTAATACATATCAGTGTCAATGTTTACATTATTTATTATCACATTGTGCAATAACTGCAGTACTGGAATAACAGGTGCAATATTTATTTTTGAGGTCTGTTTGTCTATTTATGTCTTATGTGCAATATTTATTAGGTCTGAGGTTGTCTATTTATGTCTATATGCAATATCTGTTAGGTCTTAGTTTGTCTGTTATGTCCGTTATATCTTTCACTGCATGTTGGAGCGAGGAGAAACACAATTTTGTTCTGAACGGCAATAAAGTTCACTTTGACTTTGACTTTAACATCTTTGGAATCCAGGGCACCTTCTGAAGCTGCAGGGAATATCAGCTCTAAGACTGATAGATCAGATCAGGAGTTTTTCATGTTTGGGAAGACAAGCAAGGCTAATAAAGGCACAGCAGAAGAAGAAGTTAGGTAGTTCCTTGATGATACTGTGAAAAGTATGGATTCCCTACATGCATTTCCCTTGGTTAAGCAGCTTTTCGTGAAGTACAATACTACACTGCCTTCAAGTGCTCCAGTTGAACATCTATTCAATTATGGAGGAAATGTACTTACCCCATCTCAGAGCCAAATGTCAGATGAACACATGGAGCAAGTCCTCCTCTTTTGTTACAACAGAAGGTTTTGCTCAAAGATAGTCTTTGACTATTGTATGGGCTCAACACATGCTCATCTCTGTAGTCTTGTCTCTGTAGTTTCTGTAGTCACTGGGACTTCTATAAAATGGGAGTAGACATGTCCCAAGCAAAAATTCCTCTGACAAAGAAATTGCAGCTACAATGCCACCTGCATATCAATTATGCTATACAACTGCAATAGCTGGGCAGCCCCAAAGGCAGTCATGGACAAACTAGATGCTTGCCAGTGAAAACACCTCTGCAAAATCACAGGACACCAGTGGCCAAACAGTAAAATATCAAGCAAAAACTTATATAAAATGTGCAATACAACATCCCTCTCTACAAAAACTGCCCAACTCAGGTGGTCTATGCTTGGACATGTGCTAAGAATGCCAGAAGACACACCTGCACAAAAAAATACTAGAATATGCAGTTGTTGGATCCAATAAATACAAAGCCTGCAAAGGACGACACTGCACAAACTTGTTAAGTTTACTGAGAGCGGACCTCAAAGAGAGAAGCCTAGGCACACTAAGAACTGCAAAGAAACTCCGGGAACTAAGGATGCTCGTTAGGGACAGGGAACAGTGGAACAGCTTGAACAAAGACTGATTGCAGTGGTAGGATGTTTCAATTACTACAAATGCAGAACCCAGTGGATGATGATGATGATGATGATGATGATGATGATGATGATGATAGTCTGAATGTAGGCCTACTGTTGGGATACACATGTATCCAGTCTTTGGGTTTTCCAAATGGTGCCTACACACCAGTGGCGGAACCAGACAATTTATCTAGGGGTGGCCAGACTGAGACCATTGTTCACACAGGGATGGCACATAAACTGATATCTTCTTGTTGTTATTTTTCTGTGTGGCAAGTCGCTATAGGTCTAGTGGTGTTTCTTGGTCACTCACTCATTAATTTGGGCAGGCAGTGACTGCCATGTAGAATTACATCATGAAGACCTGCATAATAAGCTTTTCAATGTATTACTAAGCTGATTTTAAAAAAAAAAACTTAAACAGTTGTGAAAATTGTGTCTTTTTAATTGGTGATAAAGCTCACACAATAATTTTTAAAAAATTACACACACACACATAAATATAAATAAAAGAGAAGGTACTTATAGGTACTTATATTCGTGACCGTGGCACGTTCCGATTTTTTAGAATTCCGTCCGTGATTTGGAAAGAGGAAATTCTGAGGCTTAGTACGAAGAGGAGACGAGATCAGGACACTTCATCCAATAGTTAAGACATTTTGTCCAAAGCCTTTTTCATACACACTATCAGTTATTTTATATTTCAGGTATTCCGGTGTTCGTGAACGAAGACCCCGCGAGAGTGCTGCTCGGCACCTAAAGATTTAACATGATCCAGCCAGCTTTAAAAATTAATAACTCAGCCAACAGAGCTTGCAGCAAAGCCAAATTTTACAGGCACCTCCCTCTAAGCCTCCCCCTTGGAAAGAGTATGGTCTCCGGGTCGGTAGGACTGCGCCTCGGCCCAGGATTCGCGAACGAAGCCCCCACGAGAGCGCTGCTCGGCACCTAAAGATTTAACATGATCCATACTATGGCACTCATTTGCTTTACAAAAATGTGTTTTGCTTCGGTCAAATTTAATTGAGAATTCCTCCTTTTTTCGAACAAACAAACAAATATCTGAAATATAAAATAACTGATAGTACATGTATGAAAAGGGCTTTGGATGAAATGACCTGTATTCATATTTGATGGTCCGTAGAAGCATTTTATCTTCAGAAAAGCCTGACTTTTTAAAATAATATGGGTCAAAACCACACATATCTATCTTCGCTCAATCATTGAAATCGTGGTAATACTGAGAAAATTCAGCATTGTTTACAGACGCACTTTCAGCAGCTACCATCCTAGTTGCTTTGTATATCCACCATCATGGCAGACGCTCATGATGTAGCATATTTTGATCACTTGGTTGCAAGTCATCTATAGAGATCTTGCAGTCACGTGACCGGAAAGTACACAACCGCCATCGTGTCGGTCAAAAACACCGCTGAATACTGCTGCACTCGTGTACAGAATGGATCAATTTCAACCGACGGACTACACGGCTCATTTTTCGAATGAACAGATAACTAGATATATGTCTAAAATAAACGATCTACAGATTTGTGACCCTTATGGCTTTCCGGACGGAGTTTTCACGACCGGATTTTGAACTGCCAGCGGAATACCCGGACGTGTATGATTACCTCATCAACTTTCCCTCGCTGTTCAGTGGTGAAGCACTGCGTGCTTATAAATCTCTGGACAGTTTTCTTTACAGAAATTCAGGATTTGTCAGCGACTCAGATGTGGCATCTTGTAAGAAAGAAAATGATCCTCACTGGATGGATAAGTCACTTAAGTATTGAGTATAGCACTGACCAGCCGATTATAGAATAAGGTAATTCCAAATCGTCCGTGTTGTTTACATGGATCTGGCGTTGGAGAGGTAGAGGCTTGGCAGTGGAGGTTTGAGTGGCTGTTTTCTGAGCTTAGTCAACAGGCCGGCTCTGCCTGTAGCCTCGCTTTTGCTTCGGGTCCCGGCGCCGCCTCCTTCGCTTTGCTTCCGATAACAATCCACGGAGACCCCGCTGGTCTCACAATCTGGTCTCGTCCGGAATGTTTGTTTTTTTTCTCGTCCGGAATGTTTTTTTTTTTTTCTCGTCCGGAATGTTGTGCATGCGATGGAAATCGCTACAAATCGTCATTTTCTGCTGGAAACCAATGTCCACTAAGTCCATACAGTTGTAGTGGATATATGAAGTCTGGTACAGACGAATAACGCGCAAAAATACACACAAAAAACATAAAAACCGTGCACAGGTAGGGAGAGCTTGTAGCCGCAGCCGTTGTAGTAGAATTGTATATAGTAGGGTTTTCCAGAAGAAAAGGTAGAAGTAAAAGCAGAAGTAGAACCAGAAGTAAAAGTAGAAGGCGGAATATGGCGTTTGACCGACACGATGGCGTCTGTCACAATCTAGATTGGCTGTGACGTCATATGCAAGATCTCTATAGACAGCTACTTGTACTTCTGTAATTGTGTTGATGGTTGTGGCAGCAGGGGCGTGGCCGAGCGTCGGTTTGTGAATAGAGGGCGGAGTCAGGGAAGGTGAGTGGCCAAATCGCTACATCTGTTGTCAATTAATGTGTGTCTGTGTGTCTCTTGGAGTGACGGCGCTGCATAAAAGGAGTGAGAGAGCAGAGGAGTGGTGGATTGGGACTAGAACATGACGGTGTGTGCGTGTGTGACTGTCCCAGTTGGGAAAGTGGTGTGCTGAAAAGCATAATTTAAAAAAAGTGTATCTAAACACTAACAACAGCCTGCCATACTTCTGTGCTCCACCCACATCCGGGCAGCTTCCACAATGGTGGTTGATATTCAAGTTGAGTGTATTACCGCCACCTACTGTTTGGGTGGAGAACTACTGGTTTGAGAGTGCGCTGTTGAATTGTATCCGTATGGGAACAACTGTATAGTTTATGCATAGTTCTGCATAAAAGTTGCCGAGAAAGTGGTGTTGGGGTGGCCTTGGCTCCACCCCTGCTACACACTACAACTATAGTGCCTACATACTATACTTTGTTATGAAGACAGCAGATGTGCTTTTTGCCTTGTAAACTATGCTATATAAGGTCTTAAGTTGTAGGCCTGTATTTTAATGTAGAATATTCTACCTGAATTTGAGTCATGATTTTCTTTGTATTTCTTAAAGGTTCTGTAGGACACCTGATTTGTTTGAAAAAAAAAATACAGTGGATGCTCTTAACCCACATACTAAGACATATCACTTTCTGCTTACCTTGTAAAATGAGCATACTTTGCTTTGTAAATTGTCTCCTACTATTGTGTCCTCCCTGCACTTTCATTTGGAATAGGTAGGAGTACTGCCTGAATGTACTTTATGGTTTTCATTTTCTTTTGTTCTTTTTTATCAGTTGGTGGACACTTGATTTGTTAAAAAATGTGTGCACCCTTAATTCATGTATTAGATTAAACTAGCATTTTTGTAAACCTTACTGTTATAATGTGGGGTAGTAGAATAAGTAGACTATGTAAACTGTAGTAATAGAGTAGTAACTAGAAAGGGACGCAGTAAGAACGCAGTGGTGTAACATTCTCCATCTTTTATCTTCTTCAACTCCTCCTCCACTTCCCTGTACAGTACATCGTATAGGCATATCTAACTGGCGCCATCTGGTGGCGTAACATCAACACAACATTCCCCTCTTACTTAAGAATAAGTCCTGTAACACAAAATACATTGGGGAAATCAAATAGTAATACAATATTAATCAGAACTTATTCGTATCGATCTGAAATGGCGTAACTTATTAAAATGTCATTAACCTCCAGTATGACAATCAAAATTATTACAATGACACTTCACAGTAATGTAACTTAGAGCAAGTTTAACTTTTCGTAAGAGATTGCGAAAACACTTAACACTTAAACAAGAAACCAAGATGAATAAGATCAGTGTGTACTAATGTCAGTAGCTTAAAAAACAATGTGTGTGTATGTATGTATGTAAGTGTGACGTTTGTGTACGCACGCCTAAGTCACATAGTCCTCAAGCCAAACCAGACGTTGTCTGAAGCGGGCAGGATTGGTGTGAAAGTTCACAGCATCAGGCGGGTCAGGCTCAGGGGCAGCAAAGTCATTTCTCAAAGTCTCTGGTGCGAATGTCTCTGGGGTAGCTTGGGCATGGTACCTAGCAAGACGTGAGGCATGCCATTTCTTTCCATCTGACAACAGGTAGGTACTTGGACTCACTTGCTTTCTGACCAGCAGAGGTTCAAAGTAACGTGGGTGTGCCTTTGGCACATGGAAGGGCTTTCAGACACGCACTCTGTCCCCTTCTTTGAAAACAGAAGTGCGAGCTCTCCGGCGGAAGTCAGTGTAGTGTTTCATGTGAGCTTGCTTGGAGGACACTCTCTTGCGAAGCTCATCAGTGTCAATGTTTGTAGGCGGCGGCGGAAGAACATGAAGGCGTGTGCGCATTTTTCTGCCATGCAGTAACTCAAAAGGTGACAGTCCAGTAGCAGCGTGTGGCGTGGCACGGTACACTTGCAGGGAATCTGTCACTGTAGCTTTCCAAGGTTTCTTTGGCAGGATGGCAGATTGTATGGACGATCTCAGGACACGGTGGAAGCATTCAATCGCTCCATTTGCTGCAGGGTGGTAGACTGCTGTACGTATGTGCTTAATGTCTCGATCTTTCAGAAATGCAGCAAACTCTGAGGACAGGAATTGGGGACCATTGTCGGATACAATGTGTCTTGGGTTACCCAATCTGCTAAACACTGACGTGAGAAATGTAATAATGTTCGCTGTAGAAGCAGTGGCTGAGAAAGCAACTTCAAGCCACTTAGTGTGATAGTCAATGAGTGTCAGTGCAAAACGACAGTCTGGGGAAGCATTCTCGAACGGACCCACCACATCTACTCCTAGCTTTTCCCAAGGCCGTGCAGGAAGCTGTACTGGTTGCAAAGGAGCAGCAGTGGGGGCAGCAGACTTATCCATTGACTGACATATGTAACAGTTCTGAATCTGTGTATTCACAAAGTCATCCATACCTGGCCACCAGTAGACTTCATGGAGGCGTTGCTTGGTTCTCACAATGCCCTGATGTCCTTTGTGAGCAAGATCAACGAAAGTATGACGCAGGGTGACAGGAGGGATGAGCCGTAGGCCTCGAAAGACCAAGTCATCTTGAATTGACAGTTCATGGCGCAGTTTGTAGCATGGGCATGTGACTGTACTCACAGCAGCAGGAGAAGGAGGCCAACCATCAGTGCTTTGAGCACGCAGTGCAGAGAGTTCAGGACAGGAAGCAGACGCAGCAGCAAACTCGGCAGGGGAGACAGCAGACAGGTGATCAGCAGACAGCATGGCAACAAACTCAGGTTCAACTTCCTGTTCAGCAGCAGCGGCAGGCAGAGGCAAACGTGAAAGGCAGTCAGCGGTATTGTTCTGTTTACCAGGCAAGTAGGCAACATCGTAGGAGAAGCAGAGCAGGCGCGCAGCCCAGCGCGCAATACACATACCAGCACGGTCAGCTCCTTTGGTGGTCAGGAGGGTAGTCAGAGCCTGGTGGTCAGTATGCAAGGTGAATTTTCGGCCCCACAAGTATGTTCTCCATTTCTCCACAGCCCACACACATCCCAGGGCTTCTTTCTCAACTGTCGAATACTTGCGTTCAGCAGGAGTCAGATTTCTGGAGGTGAATGCAACTATACGCTCAGTGTGGTTGGGCTGAATCTGTGAGAGAACAGCACCAAGGCCGTATTCGGAGGCATCAGTGGATACAATTGTGTCCAGGTCTGGGTTGAACAGAGCTAGGGCTGGACTATCTACCAGGAGCTTTTCACAGTCTCAAAACTTTGTTGTGCATCGTCTGACCAGCTGAAGTCACTGTCCTGACGAATGCAGCTACGTAGAGGCTCGATGATGGTTGCAAAGTTGGGAATAAACTTATTGTACCATGACAGGAGACCCAAAAATGACTGTAGCTTGCCTGCATCAGTAGGGGCTGGAGCATGTAACACTGCAGAGATGTGCTCATCATCTGGCTGAATGCCATCTGCAGTCACTGTATGGCCAAGGAAACGCAGACTGGCCTTGTTGAAGTGGCATTTGGAAGCATTAAGTTGTAGTCCAGCATCATTCAAGCGTTGCAGGACAGCTCTCAGGGTTGCATCATGACTGGCTTGTGTATCACCCCACAAAATCACATCATCTAAGTAGTTTGCAACGTTTAGCAGGCCTTTGAGAATTGTTGCAAGCATCTTCTGAAAGGCAGAGGGCGCAGATGCCAGACTATAAGGGACACGGCAAAACCTAAACAGTCCTTCGTGTGTAATAATGGCGGTCAAATCTCTGCTTTCCTCATGAAGAGGCAGTTGAAAGTAAGCACTCTCCAGGTCAATGGTGGAGAATACAATAGCTCCATGCAGTAGATCTAACATCTCGTCGATGTGTGGGAGAGGGAAGGAATCGACAACAACAGCTTTGTTGGGCTCCCGCAGATCCACACACATACGGATTCTGCCTGACTTCTTTTGTACAACCACGATTGGGGAGACCCAGGGAGACGCATCTATCTTCTCAATCACACCAGCATGAAGGAGACGTTGTATTTCAGTACTTACAGCATGTCGCACGGACAGGGGTAAGCGGCGTAATTTCTGACGCACAGGCGTTGCATTCTCAGACACTTTTACCTTATGTACAAAGCCTGTTGCGCAGCCAAGGGTGGTCTGAGGCAGAGGAGCAGTAGTCATGACAGGAGCAGGAGGCTGAGGAGCAGAAGGTTGGACAGTAGAGCCCTTGAAGCACAGGTTCAGTCCATTGATCAAGTCCATTCCGAGGAGGGCAGTACCAGATTCCACAATGAACAGAGAGGACTGGCATTTTGCAGAATTCCAGGACACTGTAACAGGAAGGCAGCCAATAACTGGGATCAGAGCACGGGAGTAAGTCACCAGTTTAACTGTAGGCGGTAGCAATTTCTCAGGTTTGAATAATTTGTTGTAGATACATTTAGGCAAGATGGACACAGAAGATCCTGAATCCACTGTGAGCTCAACAGGCACTGGAGCAGTAGTTACAGTCTCAATGTCAACTGTGCACTTAATTTTATCAGACGCAGTATGCTCCTGCAGGTAAAGGACTTGCACTTCAGGAATGTCTATTTCGCGCACAGAGCGTGTTGGACCAGAATGGCACACTCGGGCAAAATGTCCAACCTTATTACAATTCTTGCACTTAACTGAGGAAGCAGGGCAGGAGGCGTCATTGGCAAGGTGTTGATCAGATCCACAGCGATAGCAAGTACGGCTAGATGAACGCGAAGGCACGGGAGGACGATGAGTAGGAGATGCAGTGGAACGAAGAGTGGCAGCAACAGCAGAAGAAAGTTTCCCTGAAGGCTTGCGGCGATGGCGGGAAGTCGGAGCAGCAGACACAGCTTGCACAGGCGCGGCGGAGCTATCAGTGGCCATACGTTTAGCTTGCTCACCCACAGCTTCGATCTGTGTGGCAAGGTTTATTGCTTTTTGCAATGTCAAGTCAGGTTCAAGAAGCAGTCTTTCACGTATACGAGGATTGCTTATGTATTCCACTAGCTGATCGCGTAGCATTTCATCTGCGTTTGATCCAAACTCACAGGTTGAGGCTAGGTCTCGCAGAGCAGCAACATACTGTAGCACTGATTCGTGTGGAGCTTGTGCACGCTTTCTAAAAGCATGACATTCTGCCACTATGTTCCATCGCGGTGTGAAGTAAGTTTCTAGCGCAGCATATGCATGTTCAAGAGAAGTACCTGTCTCTGGCAACGTGTAAAAGAGTCTCTGTCCTTCAGTTCCCAAGCAATGAAGGAGTAGTGCACGCTTGCGAGCGTCCGGCCATCCAGTATTGGTCACCACCACTTGAAGATAGTTATCAAACATTTTCCTCCACGTGTTGAAAGGCAATGCAGGCTCACCCAGACTTTGTAAAAACGGCGTAGAAAAAGGTGCAAAAGAAGCCATTTTTGCAGTAGTGGGAACGAAACTCGTCGCCAATTTGTTATAATGTGGGGTAGTAGAATAAGTAGACTATGTAAACTGTAGTAATAGAGTAGTAACTAGAAAGGGACGCAGTAAGAACGCAGTGGTGTAACATTCTCCATCTTTTATCTTCTTCAACTCCTCCTCCACTTCCCTGTACAGTACATTGTATAGGTCAGTTAGATATCTAACTGGCGCCATCTGGTGGCATAACATCAACACAACACTTACTATTGTGTAAGCCTAGCCTATAATATTATGTGGAATCTGTAGGTCTACTGTCTGTATACTTTTTGGTTTACTTCTTTTTAGTTCAGTAGGTGGACACCTGATTCATTAAAATACTTTGGTGGCTCTAAATCCATGTAATAAACTAAAAAGAGCATTTTCTGTTTGCCTTTTAAAAGGAGCTGATTTTATTTTTGCTTTCTAAGCTGTATAATAAGGTCATGTGTTGTGCATTTTTTGATTGTTGGTCTAGCTATAGGCTACAGCACTGTTAGGATGCAGGCCCTTACGGATGCATGTGCAGGGGAGATTGGGGAACACAGACTGGCAAACAAATACAAAACACTAGATGAAATCGAAGCTGAGGGACAGGCAGGGGTCGATCGATCATCAGATAGAGTAATAAGGGCTAGACTAAAGAGTAACGAGAACAAGACAATAACAAGGGTCAAGAACATGATAAGGGCACGGTGGTGTAGTGGTTAGCGCTGTCGCCTCACAGCAAGAAGGTCCTGGGTTCGAGCCCCGTGGCCGGCGAGGGCCTTTCTGTGCGGAGTTTGCATGTTCTCCCCGTGTCCGCGTGGGTTTCCTCCGGGTGCTCCGGTTTCCCCCACAGTCCAAAGACATGCAGGTTAGGTTAACTGGTGACTCTAAATTGACCGTAGGTGTGAATGTGAATGTGAGTGTGAATGGTTGTCTGTGTCTATGTGTCAGCCCTGTGATGACCTGGCGACTTGTCCAGGGTGTACCCCGCCTTTCGCCCGTAGTCAGCTGGGATAGGCTCCAGCTTGCCTGCGACCCTGTAGAAGGATAAAGCGGCTAGAGATAATGAGATGAGAAGAACATGATAAGGCAGGCAGAATAACAAGGCTTGGTATGACAGGTAAGACACTAAACAATACTTTGCATCAAATGAGTGTGGGAGAGGTGTTTATATAGCATGGACTGATTAACCAGGAAATGAGTGATAGGTATAATTAATAGACAGGTAATAGAGGGCACTGTGGTTCTCAGGTGTTGTAGTTCAGATTGGCCATGTTTGTAGTCTGACTGGAAGTGGTGCTCCTCTATCGCATTACTGACAGAACCAAACACCCACCCCGAGGAGCTCCCTCCAAGAGCTACATTCTTCCTAGGACGCCCCCTCCTTCTGGGTGTGGGCTTGTCAGGGTGTTGGTTGTGAAATTCTTGAGTAAGGAGAGGGTCTAGGATGTCCTTAGCTCCTACCCAGCTTCGTTCCTCTGGTCCATAGCCCTCCCAATCTACAACCCCGATTCCAAAAAAGTTGGGACAAAGTACAAATTGTAAATAAAAACAGAATGTAATAATTTACAAATCTCAAAAACCGATATTGTATTCACAATAGAACATAGACAACATATCAAATGTCGAAAGTGAGACATTTTGAAATTTCATGCCAAATATTGGCTCATTTGAAATTTCATGACAGCAACACATCTCAAAAAAGTTGGGACAGGGGCAATAAGAGGCTGGAAAAGTTAAAGGTACAAAAAAGGAACAGCTGGAGGACCAAATTGCAACTCATTAGGTCAATTGGCAATAGGTCATTAACATGACTGGGTATTAAAAGAGCATCTTGGAGTGGCAGCGGCTCTCAGAAGTAAAGATGGGAAGAGGATCACCAATCCCCCTAATTCTGCACCGACAAATAGTGGAGCAATATCAGAAAGGAGTTCAACAGTGTAAAATTGCAAAGAGTTTGAACATATCATCATCTACAGTGCATAATATCATCAAAAGATTCAGAGAATCTGGAAGAATCTCTGTGCGTAAGGGTCAAGGCTGGAAAACCATACTGGGTGCCAGTGATCTTCGGGCCCTTAGACGGCACTGCATCACATACAGGCATGCTTCTGTATTGGAAATCACAAAATGGGCTCAGGAATATTCCCAGAGAACATTATCTGTGAACACAATTCACCGTGCCATCCGCCATTGCCAGCTAAAGCTCTATAGTTCAAAGAAGAAGCCGTATCTAAACATGATCCAGAAGCGCAGACGTCTTCTCTGGGCCAAGGCTCATTTAAAATGGAAAACTGTTCTGTGGTCAGACAAATCAAAATTTGAAGTTCTTTATGGAAATCAGGGACACCGTGTCATTCGGACTAAAGAGGAGAAGGACGACCCAAGTTGTTATCAGCGCTCAGTTCAGAAGCCTGCATCTCTGATGCTATGGGGTTGCATTAGTGCGTGTGGCATGGGCAGCTTACACATCTGGAAAGACACCATCAATGCTGAAAGGTATATCCAGGTTCTAGAGCAACATATGCTCCCATCCAGACGACGTCTCTTTCAGGGAAGACCTTGCATTTTCCAACATGACAATGCCAAACCACATACTGCATCAATTACAGCATCATGGCTGCATAGAAGAAGGGTCCGGGTACTGAACTGGCCAGCCTGCAGTCCAGATCTTTCACCCATAGAAAACATTTGGCGCGTCATAAAACGGAAAATATGACAAAAAAGACCTAAGACAGTTGAGCAACTAGAATCCTACAAGAATGAGTTAACATTCCTATCCCTAAACTTGAGCAACTTGTCTCCTCAGTCCCCAGACGTTTACAGACTGTTGTAAAGAGAAAAGTGGATGTCTCACAGTGGTAAACATGGCCTTGTCCCAACTTTTTTGAGATGTGTTGTTGCCATGAAATTTAAAATCACCTAATTTTTCTCTTTAAATGACACATTTTCTCAGTTTAAATATTTGATATGTCATCTATGTTTTATTCTGAATAAAATATGGAATTTTGAAACTTCCACATCATTGCATTCCGTTTTTATTTACAATTTGTATTTTCTCCCAACTTTTTTGGAATCGGGGTTGTACGAGGAACTCTAGCTGGCCTCTTCTACGTCTAGAGTCTAGGATCCAATTTACCTAGTACATGGGTTCTCCTTCTGGGCCAGGAGGCAGGTGGTCGGGGGTGGGCATGTTCTCAGACAGGGGACCCTGGATGGAGGGTTTGAGGCACGAGACGTGGAAGATGGGTGACAGACGACTGTGAGGTGGGATCTCAAGTCTATAGGAAACCTCGTTGATGCACTGGAACACCTTGTATGGTCTGATGTAGCGTGTCTGTAATTTTCGGCATGTGTTGGGCTCCCTAAGGTTCCTGGTGGACACGCATACCTGATCGCCAGGAGAGTACTTGAGGTTGTTGCTCCGGTGCTTATCGGTGTATTCCTTGTACTTGGCATTAACTGATATGATGCATTGGTGAACGTCCTCCCAAATCAACTGGCTACGGGTGAACCACTCTTCCACGGCCTATACCCATGCTGGATAGTCATTCCAAGGAAACAGGGAGGTTGGTAGCGAGCATACACTGGAAACTTGTAAGTTGTGTGGCTGAGTGTTTGAGAGAGTTTTGCGCGTATTCGGCCCATGGGATGAATCAGGCCCAGTCCCCTTGGTTTCGCATGCAGAAGATTCTGAGGAAACATCCTATTTCTTGGTTGGCTCTCTCTACCTGGCTATTTGACTGGAGATGATATCCCAAAGTGAGGCTCACCTTGACCCCCAGCTGCTCCATGAAGCTGGCCCACAGATGAGAGATGAATTGAGGGCCCCATACCATCAAAGATGCAGGCTTCTGAACTGAGCGCTGATAACAACTTGGGTCGTCCTTCTTCTCTTTAGTCCGAATGACACGGCATCCCTGATTTCCATAAAGAACTTCAAATTTTGATTTGTCTGACCACAGAACAGTTTTCCACTTTGCCACAGTCCATTTTAAATGAGCCTTGGCCCAGAGAAGACGTCTGCGCTTCTGGATCATGTTTAGATACGGCTTCTTCTTTGAACTATAGAGTTTTAGCTGGCAATGGCGGATGGCACGGTGAATTGTGTTCACAGATAATGTTCTCTGGGAATATTCCTGAGCCCATTTTGTGATTTCCAATACAGAAGCATGCCTGTATGTGATGCAGTGGCCCGAAGATCACGGGCACCCAGTATGGTTTTCCGGCCTTGACCCTTACGCACAGAGATTCTTCCAGATTCTCTGAATCTTTTGATGATATTATGCACTGTAGATGATATGTTCAAACTCTTTGCAATTTTACACTGTTGAACTCCTTTCTGATATTGCTCCACTATTTGTCGGCACAGAATTCTCCTGAGATGATTAGGGACGTACAGGCAGCCCGGTGAGCAGTTGACTGGAGAATTCTGTGGTTGTGAGTCCCTTATCTCCTTATCGAGGTCCCAGGTGATTGCCTGGACGAAGCATTCAGGTGTCAGGATGGGATGAGGTTCCTGGTCGTGAAGAGACAGGCTGAAGATGCATGACAGGGCATCAGCCTTGGTGGTTTTGGTGCCAGGATAATAAGATATCGTGAAGTTGAAACAGGTGAAGAACAGTGCCCATTGGGCTTGGCATGGGTTCAGTCTCTTTGCCTTCTTGAGATAATCAAGGTTTTTATGATCAGTAAAAATAACAAAGGGGTGTGTGGCCACCTCCAAACAGTGCCTCCATTCCTCTAAGGTGAGCTTGATGGCCAGTAGCACTCAGTTCCTGATGTCATAGTTTCTCTCTGCTGGAGTGAGCTTTTTGGAGAAGAACGCTACTGGGTGGAGCTTGGGCTTTCACTTAAGTGCTGGGAGAGAACCCCTCCTACACTATTCTTGGAGGTGTCCACTTCAGCCGTGAAAGGTCAGGTCGGGTCTGGATGCTGAAGGATAGGGGCTGTGGTGAAAACCGTTTTGAGTCTGTCGAAGGCCTCTTCAGCTGTGGGGTTCCAGTGGAGGCATTTGGGTCCCTTCTTCAGGAGGGAGGTCGGGGCACTGTGAGGGTGCTGAACCCTCCAATGAAACGACGATGAAAGTTTGCGAAGCCTAGGAAACATTGGAGCTCCTTCACCGAGGTGGGTATGGGCCAGGATGTGATTGCAGTTACCTTGCAGGGATCCATGCTGACCCCCCCCCCCCCCCCCCCCCCCCCATGCAGACAGCACAAGTGAAAGTGGATATGGGTATTTCACTGATATCTGATTGAGTCCTCAAAAGTCTATATACGGACAAAGCCCACCCCATTTCTTCACGAAAAAGAATCCCGCTGATGCTGGTGAAGTGGATGGGCATACAGTGGTGCTTGAAAGTTTGTGAACTCTTTAGAATTTTCTATATTTCTGCGTAAATATGACCTAAAACATCATCAGATTTTCACACAAGTCCTAAAAGTAGATAAAGAGAACCCAGTTAAACAAATGAGACAAAAATATTATACTTGGTCATTTATTTATTGAGGAAAATGATCCAATATTACATATCTGTGAGTGGCAAAAGTATGTGAACCTTTGCTTTCAGTATCTGGTGTGACCCCCTTGTGCAGCAATAACTGCAACTACATGTTTCCAGTAACTGTTGATCAGTCCTGCACACTGGCTTGGAGGAATTTTAGCCCATTCCTCTGTACAGAACAGCTTCAACTCTGGGATGTTGGTGGGTTTCTTCACATGAACTGCTCGCTTCAGGTCCTTCCACAACATTTCGATTGGATTAAGGTCAGGACTTTGACTTGGCCATTCCAAAACATTAACTTTATTCTTCTTTAATCATTCTTTGGTAGAACGACTTGTGTGCTTAGGGTCATTGTCTTGCTGCATGACCCATCTTCTCTTGAGATTCAGTTCATGGACAAATGTCCTAACATTTTCCTTTAGAATTCGCTGGTATAATTCAGAATTCATTGTTCCATCAATGATGGCAAGCCATCCTGGCCCAGATGCAGCAAAACAGGCCCAAACCATGATACTACCACAACCGTGTTTCACAGATGGGATAAGGTTCTTATGCTGGAATGCAGTGTTTTCCTTTCTCCAAACATAACGCTTCTCATTTATACTAAAAATATCTATTTTGGTTTCATCCGTCCACACAACATTTTTCCAATAGTCTTCTGGGTTGTCCATGTGATCTTTAGCAAACTGCAGATGAGCAGCAATGTTCTTTTTGGAGAGCAGTGGCTTTTTCCTTGCAATCCTGCCATGCACACCATTGTTGTTCAGTGTTCTCCTGATGGTGGACTCATGAACATTAACCAATGTGAGAGAGGCCTTCAGTTGCTTAGAAGTTACCCTGGGGTCCTTTGTGACCTTGCCGACTATTACACACCTTGGTCTTGGAGTGATCTTTGTTGGTCGACCACTCCTAGGAAGGGTAACAATGGTCTTGAATTTCCTCCATTTGTACACAATATGTCTGAATGTGGATTGGTGGAGTCCAAACTCTTTAGAGATGGTTTTGTAACCTTTTCTAGCTTGATGAGGATCAACAACGCTTTTTCTGAGGTCCTCAGAAATCTCCTTTGTTCGTGCCATGTTACACTTCCACAAACATGTTGTGAAGATCAGACTTTGATAGATCCCTGTTCTTTAAATAAAACAGGGTGCCAACTCACATCTGATTGTCATCCCATTGATTGAAAACTCCTGACTCCAATTTCACCTTCAAATTAACTGCTAATCCTAGAGGTTCACATACTTTTGCCACTCACAGATATGTAATATTGGATCATTTTCCTCAATAAATAAATGGCCAAATATAATATTTTTGTCTCATTTGTTTAACTGGGTTCTCTTTATCTACTTTTAGGACTTGTGTGAAAATCTGATGATGTTTTAGGTCATATTTATGCAGAAATATAGACAATTCTAAAGGGTTCACAAACTTTCAAGCACCACTGTACGTACCCCTGCTTGAGGGCCTCCTGTATGTACTTTTCCATAGCAGCTTGTTCATTCTGGGGCAGAGGGTAAATGCGGCTGTGTGGGGGAGAACTACCAGGTAGGAGGTCGATGGCACAATTGTATGGACGATGTGGGGGTAGGCCGCATGCTTTGCCCTTGCTGAAGACCTCCCCTAGGTCCAGTAGCATGTGGGGATTCCTTCCAGGGAGTCAGGATGAGGACTCTCTGCAGAGGTGGAGGAAAGATTTAACTGAGGACATCGGAGACAGTTTGGGAAGCATGCCAGGGACCACTGGAGAATCTCCTTGTTCTGCCAGGAGATGAATGAGTCATGAAGCTGTAGCCATGGATAGCCCAGGATGATGATGTGATGCTTGGTAGCTGTGACAAGGAGTGAGATTTGTTCAGAGTGAAGAGCTCCCACTTGAATATGCACGAGAGTGGTCCAGGAGGTGACGAGGCCCACCCCTATGGACCAGATGCTGAGTGGGCTCTGCAGCGAGTTAGTGGGCAGATTGAACCTCTGGATAACTGAGCTGGCAATGAAGTCTCTGCCCCTGAGTCGATAAATGCAGACAGCACGTGGGTAGAGGAAGACAGTTTCAGTAATACAGGAAGCTTGAAAGATTGACCTCCTAGTGATCTCATGGGACTCACCAAATCAGCCTTGGAGCTGGTGCGTGGTGGGAGGACTGGACACTGGATGATAGGGTGACTGGAGCTCCCACAATAGAAGCACAAGCCCTCCTTCTTTCTCCAATCTTGTTTGGAGCATTTCAGGCATGCAGAAGAAACTTCCATGGGAGAGGGAGAATCAGAGGCCATGACAGGCTTGGCTTCCTCCCAGAGGGACAGGTGGCTGGATAGCAGATGGTCTAGCCAAATGGTGAGATCAATGAGAGTGTCCAGAGTGAGATGTTCAGTGCGGCATGCTAGTTCACTCAATACTGAGGGGTGAAGT
Organism: Neoarius graeffei; assembly: GCF_027579695.1. NCBI lineage: Eukaryota > Metazoa > Chordata > Actinopteri > Siluriformes > Ariidae > Neoarius > Neoarius graeffei. The sequence goes on from NC_083578.1 coordinate 53,529,918, forward strand.
CCTTGGCAAAACACCACCTTTAATGCTGGCTCATTCCATCCTCTGGTGGCTGCAAGAGTCTGGAAATCTAGGGTATAATTGGCAACTCTCCTTGAACCTTGGGTGATGGTGAGTAGGCTCTCGCCGACTTCGATTCCCTCCAGTTCATGATCAAACACATGCTTGAATAACTCCAGAAAGTTGTCATAGGAGGTGGTGTGTTCACCTCCACTCCTCCACACCGCACTGGCCCATTATAGCACTTTGCTAGTTAAAAGCGAAAGAAATCCAGCAATCTTGCATTCATCCAAGATTTGTGCGAGTGAGGAGAAGTACATGGAGCACTGAAGCAGCTGAGTGCATCCCTGGCGTACTTCTTGGGATGTGGAAGTGGGAGTGCAGGACTTGGAGGAGCTTCGGGGCGCGTTAGGAGGGCCTGCAGCATCATAGCAGTGAGCTGAGCCATCTTGGTGTTGAGATCGGCGAACATCTGCTGATGTTCTCCTAAGAGGCGCATCTGAGTGATCAAAGCAGTCTGTTGCCCCTCCTCTGCTACATCAATATGTGGCGAAGTATCCTGTCAGGATGCAGGCACTTTCGGATGTATGTGCACAGGAGAGTGGGGAAAGTAGAGTGGCAAACAAATCCAAAATGCTACCGTAGATCAAATCGAAGTTGACGGACAGGCAGGGGTCGATCAATCGGCAGACAGAGTAATAAGGGCTAGACTAAAGAGTAACGAGAATGAAACAATAACAAGGGTCGAGGACATGATAAGGCAGGCAGAATAACAAGGCTTAGTATGACAGGTAAGACACTGAATGATACTTCGGATCAAGTGAGTGTGGGAGAGGTGTTTATATAGCATGGACTGATTAACCAGGAAATTAGTGACAGGTGTAATTAACCCTCTGGGGTTGAGATCTTTGCCGGTAAAGCTCGACAGGTTCAGAATGAGTAGATCATGTATTTAGATAAATATCTTCAAGTTTTTCATCATACAAGCATGATAAATATATTGACAGAAATTTTATACTTTACACTTTCCTATGTGCCCACTGCCAAATAATATTATAGTTTTTAAATTACCTAAATTAGATGAAGCATAAAACTTGTCACCTTACTCAGTCACACTGGAGTCAGAGCGCTCAGCACCCACTTACACATTCATAAAGACTATTCACATGGTAATGGCATGATAATCACTTTCACTCTTTCGGTTTCAATTGGTTTCTCTTTTATAGCCCACCATAAACAGGATAAAATCTGTCAGCCAAAGTTCAGGCTATTTGAGGTAAAACTTGTTGTGAGATGGCACGTGGATTTTATGCACTCACTTATGCATTCATTGGATCACCTCAACAGACCATGTTCCAAGTGAGGGAGGTACTGGAAGGGCTCTGGAAAGCAGGGCTCACAGCCAATCTTGACAATTGTCACTTGGGGCTGATTGAGGCATAGTATCTGTGGTTCTGCATTGGAAGATGTCTGCTGAAAGCCCAAGAGAAGAAGATACAAGCAGTGAAGAAGTATCCCTGGCCCACCTCTAAATGTCAGGTAGATGCCTTCCTGGGCTAGCAAGATACTATTGAAGATTTGTGCCATCCCCTCCTTCAGACATCACAAAAAAGGGTCAGCCTGACAAAGTGCACTGAACAGACAAAGCTGAGCAGGCATTCCAGACCCTGAAGGAAGTTGTTCAACCATTTTCTTCAACCACATCACTGCCAACACAAACCCTAATCTCATCACCTCCTCTCACAATGATCCCACTCCCTTTTCTTGCAATTCTTATTCAACAGTGAAGAATGGTTAAGGGCTTCTTAAAATTGTTATTATTTCAGAATATTTGTAATTGTCTGCCTGATGGAGAAAATTGGTATGTGTGTGCCTTATCTTGTTATGGTTTAAATTTTTTGAGAAAGAGCTTTTTGCTTTGAGAAACCAGAGAGTGAGTGAGAGTGGTTTTTTTGGGCATTCAGAGAGAGCGTCTCAGGCAGAGAGAGTCTCGTACAACACTGGTGTACATACATGAAGCTTTTTAAATAAACTCTATCTTCCTCTCTCTTTAAGTCTCTGCACTTGTTTGCATCTTTGTTGAAGGGGAAACAGAAAGTATATTTCACAATCTAACAACAGCAATTCATGTGTTTATTCCTCTATGTCAGACATGTATGTCAGTACATGTCAGAATGTTTGTTTTCTGAAAAAGTTCAATATTTTCAATCATTTATTTAAGAAAATGAAATTTTAATATACTTATTACACATAAACTAAAATGTCTCATCTCATCTCATTATCTCTAGCCGCTTTATCCTGTTCTACAGGGTCGCAGGCAAGCTGGAGCCTATCCCAGCTGACTACGGGCAAAAGGCGGGGTACACCCCGGACAAGTCGCCAGGTTGACTTGTGACAGGGCTGACACATAGACACAGACAACCATTCACACCTACGGTCAATTTAGAGTCACCAGTTAACCTAACCTGCATGTCTTTGGACTGTGGGTGAAACCGGAGCACCCGGAGGAAACCCACGCGGACACGGGGAGAACATGCAAACTCCGCACAGAAAGGCCCTCGCCGGCCACGGGGCTCGAACCTGGGCCTTCTTGCTGTGAGGCGACAGCACTAACCACTACACCACCGTGCCGCCCTAAACGAAAATGTTTCAAGCATTTTTCTATTTTAATAGAAAAATGTTTGAAACATTATTAAAAATATATCTCAGAATATTAGAGTATTTCATTTTGAGTTTGAGTAAAACAGTAGAAATACCATGTATCTCTCTGTCTAGTTCAGTACACACAACCACAATCATGGGGAAGACTGCTGACTTGACAGTTGTCCAGACACCCTCCACAAGAAGGTCATTGCTGAAAAGGCTGGCTGGAAAAGGTGCACAAGGAACAGGGATGACCACAGCCTGGAGAGGATTGTCAAGAAAAGTCAATTCAAGAACTTGGGAGAGCTTCAAAAGGAGTGGACTGAGGCTGGTGTCAGTGCATCAGTGGTGTCAGTGGGTCAGTGGGTCTCACCATGCACAGACATCTTCAGGAAAAGGGCTACGACTGTCATGTTTCTAATATCAAACCACTCCTGACCAAGATACAATGTCAGAAGCATCTTACCTGGGCTAAGGAGAGAAAGAACTGGACTGTTGCTCAGTAGTCCAAAGTCCTCTTTTCAGATGAAAGTAAACTTTGCATTTCATTTAGAAATCAAGGTCCTGGAGGAAGAGTGGGGAGGCACAGAATCCAAGGTGTTTGAAGTCCAGTGTGAAGTTTCTGCGGTCTGTGATGATTTGGAGTGCCATGTCATCAACTGGTGTTGGTCCACTGTGTTTTATCAAGTCCAAAGTCAATGCAGCCGTCTAGCAGAAGATTTTAGAGCACTTCATGCTTCCTTCTGCTGACAAACTTTATGGAGATGCCGATTTCCTTTTCCAGCAGGACTTAGCACATGCCCACAGTGCCAAAACTACTACCAAATGGTTTCCTGACCATGATATTACTGTGCATGATTGGCCAGCCAACTCATCTGACCTGAATGCCATCTATGGGATATTGTCAAGAGGAATATGAGAAATGCCCAATCCAAAAATACAGACCTGAGCAACCTGGGTTTCAATAACACTTTTTAGAAATAAATCCTGCTTTTCATTCCAGGCTAGGAGATATCTGTTTTCAGTGAGTTTTTTGCCCTTATTCAGTGTTCTCCCCAAGATTAAAATAAAGCCCTAAGTTTTGGGTGGCCACAGGCCACCCTGCGCAGCCTGTAGGGTGGAGAGTACGTAGGCGCATGGGGGGGGGGGGGGAGTATAAGCGGGGGTTTCCCCAAAATTTTGATTTCCCCAAAATTCTTCCCCAGAATTTCCCCTAAAATTTTGAAAAAAGGGAGCCCATTTAGTGGCATCAGGTGACTTTTAGGAGCATTTTATGGTGGTACTGACACTGTCACTTTTTACTGTTAACATGCTTGAAATGTTTGCTACAGCAAGTGGAGGTCTATGATGGTGTGGTTTGCAGCATGGGGTTCACATGAGCAATAAATAAAGTCATCATCTGACAACAATGTAATGAAGCTGCTTGTTACCTGAACCACTGCCAGAACACCACTAACCAAAAGTTTTAATGAGTTCTGTTGCAGTTAGAAAAATTAGTAATACCCCCTGCAGACTGCATTTACTGCACAAATGCCCTTTATACTTAGGCCTACTTAATACTTCATACTTTGGATAAAATTGTTATTGACTGTTACACACTTATCAACCTTTGTGACTCAGTTGTGCCTTTTGAATAGAGAATAAATTAAGAGGGAACTGAACATTAACTGTTTGTATTGAAATTATTATTACAAGGGTGATTATAGTTACTGTATGACTATATATAATACTACAACTGGAATGTGCTGATTCTGTTAGCATTTGTAATTATTGTACCATCCGCCATTAGATAAAATTAAAATAAAATCTTACAATATTGTTTGAAAGTCTAGAGCAAGATATTTTGTTATTGTACAAATAATAACACTTCAAATATTGTTTTAACAATAATAAGCATCACTGTATAAATGAAAGAGTGCAAATAGCTCTGTAACTAGATGTCCTTGGTGTTGTTGAGACATGGAGGGCCGGGAATACCAACGAGCCCACAGTTCAGGTAGGAGTCCTTTGAGAGTAAATGCTTTGGCTTTTGCAACATTCTGTTCCCAAAAGCTGATGTCAGGAAAAAGTCTTTACACAAAGAAGGTTTTCATGCTTTTGTATTTTTTTTAACTGTTCTTCCGTGTCGGGACTCTTCGGGAAAAAGAAAATATATTCCAACATGTAGTTAATGCTAGGCCACAAATCTGCACTGTCACTCCAGTCATTTTGAGGAATTTTGTAAGGATCATAACCGCTAATAAATTCTAATTTCTGCATATATCTATCCTTTGCTTCTTTCTGACTAAGATTATCCAAGTAATCTGCTAGTAGAGCTTGTTTTAGTTGTAGTTTTCTTCGGGCAACAGATGCTGGACATCTTCGCTTGGCTTCAGTATGTAAATAGTATGTAAACAAAGTTCGTTTGTCCCCAGGCATAGGGTAGCAATGGTTGCTAAGGTAAATGTGACGTCAGTGCAAGGGTGCTTGCCCACACACTGAAGCATCATGGTACCAGTGCAGCAGCAAAGTGATTGAGAGCATTTGTTGTGATTGGGGATTTCCCGGGGTATTCCCGGTCTGCCCGAGTGCATCCTGGCAGCAAACCGGCCAAAAACACTGATTTTCCTTCAAAATATGCCCCAAACATCGCAAGGTAGAAATCTGACGTGATTTTTCAGTGCGTGTCAGAGCAAAAAAATAGCATGTTGGCAAATTTAAAGCACGTCAGCATGAAATTAAAGTGCTCTGAGGAGAACACTGCTTATTGGACTGTGGGGCGCTATTCTTTATAAATGCACCTGACCAGTACTTCAAAGAGTTGGACACTATTTATCACTGTGCCTTACATTTTATCACTGGCTGTGGCAATCTTGTACATCTTTCTATTTTGTATAATATAGCAAATTGTCCATCTCTGTCTCTCCGCAGACTTTCACACTGGTTGGTGTTTGTTTATAAATCTGTTCCTGGGTTAGTTCCTTCTTATCTTTCTTTATACTTGCATCTAAAACAAAATCAACATGGCCTGCACTCTAATAACACATTGCAGATGTTGGTCCCTGGAGTGAGAAGAGACTTAGGAAAAAAGGCTTTTAAATATGCTGCTCCCTCATCCTGGAACAGTTTATAAAGGGACTTGAAACTGTCAGAGCTGATGACCCTAGTGGAATTTCAATCCATTCTAAAAGATAGAGAAAACACCTCTCTTGTTTAATGCACTTGCTTTGAAAATTCTATGAATGTTTTAAATTGAATTCTTAACCTTGAGCTTTTATGGCACTTTAACTGAATACTATGTTATCTGTAATCATCTATAATGCTGCACCAGGTGTATTTTGTCTGTTTGTATGGTTGTATTTTTATTGTAATATTGTTTATGCTGCCCTCTTGGCCAGGTCATTCTTGGAAAAGAGATTATAATCTCAATGAGACTTCATCTCATCTCATCATCTCTAGCCGCTTTATCCTGTTCTACAGGGTCGCAGGCAAGCTGGAGCCTATCCCAGCTGACTAGGGGCAAAAGGCAGGGTACACCCTGGACAAGTCGCCAGGTTGACTTGTGACAGGGCTGACACATAGACACAGACAACCATTCACACTCACATTCACACCTACGGTCAATTTAGAGTCACCAGTTAACCTAACCTACAGGTCTTTGGACTGTGGGGAAACCGGAGCACCCGGAGGAAACCCACGCAGACACGGGGAGAACATGCAAACTCCGCACAGAAAGGCCCTCGCCGGCCACAGGGCTCAAACCCGGACCTTCTTGCTGTGAGGCAACAGCGCTAACCACTACACCACTGTGCCGCCCTTCAATGAGACTTTTTCCTGGTTAAATAAAGGATATTGAACTGAATTGAAAAAACACCTCATTAGTGCCATAGGCTGATCGCCTTCATCCCATGCCACATTGAGGCAGTAATTTGAGGTAAAGGATCCCCAACCAAGTATTGAGTATATAAATTAACATACTTTTCAGAAGCTGGATATTTCTGTGTTGTAAATCCTTTTTTGTTAGAGCTTAGGAAATATTTTAATAATTTGAGATACAGGATTTCTGATTTTCATGAGCTATAAGCCATAACCATCAAAATTAAAACAAAAAGGCTTGAAATATTTCACTTTACATGTAATGAATATAGAATATATGAAAGTTTACCGTTCTGAATTAAATTATGAAAAAAATTAACCCATGTTCAGCTGGCAACTGCACCAGGCAATAGACTTAAATGAGCAACTGAGCATGCTAGCTAACTAAGTGTGAGAAATGTAGCTACCTATTTATTGCTGACATTAATCTGGAATATATCATTGATTCAGATTCACTATTACTTATGTTTGAATCCCTAAACAAAATAGCAACTGAAACACTGCTATTCATTACATACTAATCATGTCAACACACTCATTCTGAAAAGTGTCCATTACAATATTTCAGACAGGAGTTGAAGGCAGCATTAATTTTCCTACTGCTGGCTAGTCAATGGTGCAGTAATGACAAATCAGTAAAAGGCAAGACTTTCACATGTAGACAACACAAAAAGAAGTAACAGATCATTCTATATCAATTATGGGCAGTACAGTCACAGGTGAGTTTCTGGATTGTGTTTTTAGTTTGTTGTTGTTGTTGTTGACTTGGACATAAGTAATCAGACCTTTCCGGCTTGCTAACCAGTTGGATCAAGATCTATTATTTAAAGGGATTAGTTAAACATTCATTAGCTAACTAAATCATATGGAAGTGTAAACAGGCATAGAGTAGTTGGTACTGTTGATTTTGCTCAGGTAAATATAGAGTACAGAGTTAAATCTGAGTTTGCATTCACTTTATTAACTTGGTAAAAAGCAAAACAAAATGGGAAATAGCTTTAACTTGGATGTCATTAGCTAGCTAAATACCAGTGTGAGTGCCACCAGTCTAAAGTACTTAAAATGTTGATGATTTAAGATACTGTATTAGTTTCAGATTCAGTACACATTGTTCTATAATCTGTCACTGACAAATTGCAGGCTTTTGGCATTGAGTATAGGTGACTCATTTGGAATGATTATCGGCATCCAAATGTAACCCTAAATCAGATGGAAGTGTACCTTCTTCTTCTCCTTCTTCTTTCGGCTGCTCCCATTAGAGCAGCACAGCAGATCATCCAGACCGCATACTTTATTTGGAATAGGTTTTACACCAGATGCCCTTCCTGATGCAACCCTCCCAATCTATCCAGGTTTGGGACTGGTACTAAGTATGCACTTGGCTTGTGCAAAGCCCAGTGGTTGGGTATTAGATGGAAGTGTACCTAGCATAGAGGTTTTTGTATGAGCGGTACTGTTAATTTGACCAAAATAAATATGAGGTTAAATTTGAGTTTGCATTCACTTTATTAACTTGATAACAAAATAAAACTGGAAAATGCTTTCATCATTTTCCTTATTGGCATTATCGAATTTTGTTTACTGAAGTTATTCCAGTTGTATGATACAAACTACTGTTATGATTCATGTCAAGCGGTCCATAATAGGACCTCTAGCCTCAAGAAAAAAATCTTTTACATCCATCCATTATCTGTAGCCGCTTATCCTATAAAGGGTCGCAGGCAAGCTGGAGTCTATCCCAGCTGACTATGGGCGAGAGGCGGAGTATACCCTGGACAAGTCGCCAGGTCATTGTAGGGCTAACACATAGAGACAAACAACCATTCACACTCACACGTACAGTCAATTTAGAGCCACCAATTAGCCTAACCTGCATGTCTTTGAACTGTGGGGGAAACCAGAGCATCCAGAGGAAACCCACGCAGACAGAGGAGACTATGTAAACTCCACACAGAAAGGCCCTCGTCAGCCGCCGGGCTCAAACCAAGGACCTTCTTGCTGTGAGGTGACAGTGCTATCCACTACACTACCATGCCGCCCCAATGTTTTGCATTTATTTAATATTTATATTTTTAAAAAAAACATTTTGGTAAAGAAATTTGTCAGGCAACACCCCTGGATAAGACAAATAGATGTTTTTATTCTATCCACATTCACTGGATATAAGCACGCTCTGTTTGGCTACTCTACTACTAGGATATCAACTCATATACTGTGAGTAGAGAAAAACAAAACGGCGTAACATGTTGCTCAACTAACCGAGGACGAAATAAAGACTTTACTCAAAAACAAAACCCAAAAATTATCAAGTATTTAAAAGAAACAGAAATATCTAAAAGAATATAGTTTTTTGTCCGTGTCCCCCCCCCCAATCTCCTGTTTCACACTCCAGCACAGTCAGTGGCAGTAATGCACCTTTAAGTTGGTTTGCCAACTGCCAAAAAAAAAACCTTAAAGAAGAAAAAGAAAAACCCCAAAAATAAAAAAAGAGCAACAAATTATGGAATAAAATTATTTCATGGTAAGAATGTATCTTTTTTTATTTTTCAAGAATTATTATTATAGCATTTTTCACAAATTGCTACTGTCATTTCGTCAGCTTGTTTACATTCTAAGCAGAAATTATTTTGTCAGACATTTTGTATAAAGTTTTTATTTATCAAATTTGCAAAAAATAAAAATGCTCTGTTTCTCAAAATCCAGTGACTGTGGATAGAATAAAACAATTCCACTCAATCTCATCATACACGGCTTATAGCCGACTCGGCACTATATGCACTTTGTCAGCTATCAGCTTACGTATGACTCAATTTCGTGGAATTTCACCATTTGAAGGGTTTTCCCAGGCTGCCACACATTTGGCAAAATAAACATGTAAATTATTTGTTCAGTACATTTCCTGTAGAATTTGCACTATAAAATGGGAACTAGAAAGAACTACACAGAGCTACAACATATAATGGGAGTCCTATGCATTTGCAATCATTTTTCGTAAATAGACAAAGTTGATATTGTAAAGTTATCATAAATAGATCATAGACAAAGCTATGATATCTGGTCTCATTAATGATTGGCATTTGATAAAATACCAAAGAAATTCTAAAACAAGGTGTTGTATAAATACATTATTGACTTACTGAGATATACTGCACCCAGATGTGTGGACATAATTGCCGGTATACTGAATGTCACAGCGCATTATGTTATTGCTAAAGTCTGACTCTGGAACCTGGTAGTTTGGATTCACAGATATCTGCAACACATCCACATAAAATGCATCAGACTCACACTGATAGAGCACACACATTACTTCATAATTAATACATGTGAATTCTAACCTTGAGAATGTACTTTCCAGGTTTGACATCAGTAATGTCAATCCACTGGCAGTCAATGTCTGCATTGTAAGTGTCATAACATCCTGGGCTCAGACCCTATTAATCAATTTGTTAGAAAGGTTAATAACAGTGTATAAAACAAAAATACTGTGCAATAGGCCAAACCTGTCAGATGAGACTTTATTTTGTTTTGTGCTGAGAAAACTTTATCCACAAATGTGTTTTGGGGGGCAAGTTCAGGCATTTATTACAGAGACTCATACACTCTATTGTCACAGAGCAATCACTGCAATTTAGAATAATGGAATATTGGCAAAATTACACACCTGAGTGTGTGATGTGCAGGCATGGCGCCTATAGTAGCCAGGGTCACAGGTGGTATCTTCCAGACAAAAACTGGCTTTGTGGCCCTCAGCTACTTTGCTCTTGGTGGAAGCATCCAGGAGATCATAATGGCAGAACTCATCCATGCTGTGGTAGTGTCTGGATAGAAAGGAGAGAAAAACTTTTTCTGGATGGAAGCAAAAGAACAAAGTTTCTTTTAAAGGGAAACTCTGGTTTAACCTGGGTCCTATTTTCCCATCATTTTGGATCCAAATTTTTACTAGGAAAAAAAAACCCAATGAAAATCAGTCCAGTATTGACTTAGAACACTATAACCAGCAACAACAACATGGGTATACAATGTAATTCTATAGGGCAAACATCCATGTCAAAGTAAATCACTTGTTTTTGCCACTGACAGGTTCATAATATTATGAGTGTCTGACAACATGGAAAGGATATTGGCAGAGAATCACCTGTGTCTGTTACCTCATGCATTACACCATGTTTACCTATGTATGTTTTCCCTATATGATTACACTGTATAGCCATTTTGCAGTTACCGGTTATAGTATTCTAACTCAATACTAGAACAGTTTCAATCGTTTTTGCCCCAATTACAAATTTTGACCCAAAAAGATGGGAAAATAGGGTCCAGGTTTTAAAAAATGGGAGGTTCCTTTTAAGTATTCATATGAAAAGAATGTTTATATATTAGTCCGTTTGTCCAACACCACTGAAGTATTTTGCATACAATTTTATTACAACCCCGATTCTAAAAAAGTTGGGACAAAGTACAAATTGGAAATAAAAACGGAATGCAATAATTTACAAATCTCAAAAACTGATATTGTATTCACAATAGAACATAGACAACATATAAAATGTCGAAAGTGAGACATTTTGAAATTTCATGCCAAATATTGGCTCATTTGAAATTTCATGACAGCAACACATCTCAAAAAAGTTGGGACAGGGGCAATAAGAGGCTGGAAAAGTTAAAGGGACAAAAAAGGAACAGCTGGAGGACCAAATTGCAACTCATTAGGTCAATTGGCAATAGGTCATTAACATGACTGGGTATAAAAAGAGCATCTTGGAGTGGCAGCAGCTCTCAGAAGTAAAGATGGGAAGAGGATCACCAATCCCCCTAATTCTGCGCCGACAAATAGTGGAGCCATATCAGAAAGGAGTTTGACAGTGTAAAATTGCAAAGAGTTTGAACATATCATCATCTACAGTGCATGATATCATCAAAAGATTCAGAGAATCTGGAAGAATCTCTGTGCGTAAGGGTCAAGGCCGGAAAACCATACCGGGTGCCCGTGATCTTCGGGCCCTTAGACGGCACTGCATCATATACAAGCTAGGGATCGACCGATATGTTTTTTTCAGGGCCAATACCGATACCGATTATTATGGAATTGGGATGCCGATAACCGATATGTGCAACCGATAAATGTAAACATTATAATTCACATGAAATTAAACATAGCACACACTGACACAGACCTTCATATCCATGAAATGTATGTTTAATTGTAAAATTGAAAATGAAATTTTGTGCAGGGAGATGCCAGCAGCATTTGTACAATAAAGTCAAAGATTAGTTAGAATAAAATGAGAAATAAAATAATAATAAAATAAATATTCACCAATAAAAAAAATAAATCACTCCCTACTATATTACAGCTCACCATTTTCAGTGGAAAATAAATGAAAATACACTCTGGATTCTTTTACACTAAGAACTAAGTAAGACTTACCAACTTCAAGTAGTTTTTAAATAACAAATCAAGTGTAGGGAGCTGCCTGCAGCATTTTTTCATCTCATCTCATTATCTCTAGCCGCTTCATCCTTCTACAGGGTCGCAGGCAAGCTGGAGCCTATCCCAGCTGACTACGGGCGAAAGGCGGGGTACACCCTGGACAAGTCGCCAGGTCATCACAGGGCTGACACATAGACACATTCACACCTACGGTCAATTTAGAGTCACCAGTTAACCTAACCCGCATGTCTTTGGACTGTGGGGGAAACCGGAGCACCCGGAGGGAACCCACGCGGACACGGGGAGAACATGCAAACTCCACACAGAAAGGCCCTCGCCGGCCCCGGGGCTCGAACCCAGGACCTTCTTGCTGTGAGGCGACAGCGCTAACCACTACACCACCGTAGCATTTTTTTAAAAGTAAAATCAAACATAAAGTAGGCTATCACTCCCTATTATGTAACAACTTAACAAGTAACCATCTACATTCTAATGTAGATGAGAACGGCCAGGATAGAGAAAGTGAGAACGGAGTGTTAAAAGCTCTGGTTAAAAGCAGTGGCTGCTCCTTTAAGAGTCTGTTCAGAGAACGGAAGTCAGAGTGAGGCGCAAGAATTATAAATACTAGTGGAGTACATTACAGCGCAATGTGAAGTAGCATAAGAACATTTAAGTCAAGAGTTTAATTGATGTATTTTGTTCATTACCGTTTATCCAAGCAAGTGTGCATCCACGACACAATTAATTACTGAGCCCACAACAAGTGTCCTGGCTTGTTTAAATGTTCAAATAGCGCTTTATAAAGTTACCTAACATATACAAGTGCAATGCACTTTTTGAGCACGAGTCACACCATGAAGTTTACTCATCACCATAACAAATAGCCAGTAGGCTTGCGCTACCCTACAGAACACAAACACTACGTTTTATTTCGTCTTCCCTTGACCACCTCTCTGTATGGCTGTCATTCTACTGTTCGAGTAGAACTACTGACACATTCACAACGTTTCCAGATGGGGATTTAAAAATGACTGCAGCCTATGTTATGCTGGGGACTGCTTACTATGGACAACATTACATGTGGTTTCAGCGAGACTAGTTGGTTGTAGGCTAATTCAAGTGCTTCCTTCCGTAAGCTAAGTTTGCCTGGCTACACAGATGCAAATGGACAATTTTAACGAGTAGTAGATGAAGAATGTAAACATATAATGATGTTGTGCTTTTGCAACTTGTGTGTTTATGACTTATTGCGGCAAAAGCAGCGTGTCCTTACCTTGAAGTGGGATCTGCTTCTGCCCGAGTGCCCATACGGCCGCCTTGAAACAGTTCACAGCGTTTAGCTACGCGTGTTGATTGGCTGTATCTCTTGTGCCACTTCTGCCCGAATGCCCATACGGCCGCCTTGAAACAGTTCACAGCGTTTAGCTACGCGTGTTGATTGGCTGTATCCCTTGTGCCGCTCCTGCCCGAGTGCCCGTACGGCTGCCTTGAAACAGGTCACACCGTTTAGCTACACGCGTCGATTGGCTATATCTCTTGTGCCAAACAAATCAGATGTTGTGGTGGGCGGGACCGTGTTCTTGAACTCAGAGAGGCGAGTGCAGGAAAGGACGTGCAGTGACAGTCACATTAGGAACGAAATGGCTGCAAAAAGGCATGTTATCGGCATATCGGTGGAAATTATGGCCGATACCGATAACCCTAAAAATGCAGAATATCGGCCCGATGTATCGGCCAGGCCGATTATCGGTCGACCCCTAATACAGGCATGCTTCTGTATTGGAAATCACAAAATGGGCTCAGGAATGTTTCCAGAGAGCATTATCTGTGAACACAATTCACCGTGCCATCCGCTGTTGCCAGCTAAAACTCTATAGTTTAAAGAAGAAGCCGTATCTAAACATGATCCAGAAGCGCAGACGTCTTCTCTGGGCCAAGGCTCATTTAAAATGGACTGTGGCAAAGTGGAAAACTGTTCTGTGGTCAGACGAATCAAAATTTGAAGTTCTTTATGGAAATCAGGGACACCGTGTCATTCGGACTAAAGAGGAGAAGGACGACCCAAGTTGTTATCAGCGCTCAGTTCAGAAGCCTGCATCTCTGATGCTATGGGGTTGCATTAGTGCATGTGGCATGGGCAGCTTACACATCTGGAAAGACACCATCAATGCTGAAAGGTATATCCAGGTTCTAGAGCAACATATGCTCCCATCCAGATGACGTCTCTTTCAGGGAAGACCTTGCATTTTCCAACATGACAATGCCAAACCACATACTGCATCAATTACAGCATCATGGCTGCGTAGAAGAAGGGTCCGGGTACTAAATGTCTCACAGTGGTAAACATGGCCTTGTCCCAACTTTTTTGAGATGTGTTGTTGTCATGAAATTTAAAATCACCTAATTTTTCTCTTTAAATGATACATTTTCTCATTTTATACATTTGATATGTCATCTATGTTCTATTCTGAATAAAATATGGAATTTTGAAACTTCCACATCATTGCATTCCGTTTTTATTTACAATTTGTACTTTGTCCCAACTTTTTTGGAATCGGGGTTGTAAAAGAAAAATGGCTTTAAATGACATTTTACTGTAAAAATTGAATAGTGGAACCAGAAGAAGAGGCCTTCTTATTACTAGACCTAATATCAGATCTAATATTATCATATTAGGTATAAGACATGGCCTAATGGTTAGAAGCAGCTTTGGGACCCAGAGATCACTGGTTTGATTCCCTGGACCAGCAGGAATAGCTGAAATACCCTTGAGTAAGGCATGTAACCCCCAACTGCTCCCCAGGCTGCTCTGGGTATGTTGTATGTCAGTCTTGATAAGATGCCTATAATGTAAAGACACTTTGCACTTTAATTCTCTCCTAGATATTTAACAAATGTGGCCAGGATGTTAAGTTGGTTTATTTGATTTAGACTGAAATTAGGCAATGTTTTTAAGTTAAAAAGTTGTTACAAACCATTACCTCACTGGGAATTACAAAAAACACAGAGGGAAATGCTAGTCTGCATTTAATACAGCCAGCACCAACTAAATGAACAGATCCAGATCACTGCACTACGCTCAGAGGCGATTCTAGAGTCTGTTGTGGCTCCAAGCAAAAATTTTCAGGAGGCCCTTCTGACCAGTGTTCATCACCAATATGTTATAAATAATCTGACACCAACGAAAAATGTATGAAACCAAAGTTTTTTAAATTCCAAATGTGAAAATACAATGGTAAAGAACAATAAAAACAATAAAAAAAAATTAAATAAATAAGCCCTCAAGGGCCCCTGGGCCAGGGGGCCCCAAGCAGTTGCCTGCCTTACCTGTTCACAAGCTGCGCGTCTGACTATGCTGTACAAACAGGTACAGTTAAATTGCTCATCTTCATCACTGAAGAATGGGAACATTCATTAGCAATTTTATTGAAATGCACATGACATCTGGTGATGAAAATAGGAATAGTCCAATTTAACTGGAGCAATTCAGATTGCTTGAGCATAGAACATAGTAGGCTAGGTTTTGAAATATTATGTCAAAATAATGCACCATCTTGTGTATTATTTTGATATAATATTTAGTAGTATGGACCTTTTTTTTTGGGGGGGGGGGGGGGGGGGGGAATAGCCTTTAACTGGGGAGCTACTCACTGGTGGCAGCTGTGCCATTCCCAGGCGTATCGTGGTCTGCTGGGGAGAAAGTCAGCAGAGCCCTGGTTCTTCACACGCTGGGGAAACCTAAGGAGGACGCGCGTGTCGTAGTCCCGCGCATGCGCAGATGAGCTGTTGACACATACAGTAAATGATCAATAAAATCTATGCTTGAAACAAGGACTTAAGACATAATAAAAACAATTTTTCGTTACGTGTGTGTTTATTTATTTATTTTGACTAGCAAGGTGGATTAAAACAATCTCAACCTTGTTAAGCAGTGTTCCTCAGCCGCGCATCTGAGGTTGTACATTGGCACCCTCTGTATATATGTGGAAGTTTGCACATAATACGCGTCTGGAATCAGATCTGGAAGACCTGTTGATAGTTGCATCGTAAGCACATAAAGCTATGTTTTTTAACTTTTACATGTGAATGTAAACTTCAATCTTTCTCTTACCATACTGGAAAGATCTCGTCCCATAGCCAGGTCTAACTCTGTTCCTGTAGCGCGGCTGATAGTAAGAGTCGTAACGGTACGGGTTATAGAGTTCATTGCGAATTGACTTGTAAGGGTCGTACGGATTGTCTGCCGTCATCACATCTCTATTGTCGGTTTGCGTGGCTCCTGTGTGCGCCGGTCCGGAATCAGACTTGTGCGCCCCCGGGCGACTTGGCACGGTCTCGTTTGATTCTCGGATCACTATCGGAGGTCTGATCGCGTCCACGTTCCCTCGTCGGCGCAACGGTAGATATTCAGAACCGTGGCTCAGTAGGTTATACACGCGCCCTTTACCGGGCCATCGTATCGCCAGGCGCGAGGCACCTCCCAGATGCCCGCGTGCTGTCTCTTCGGACTCGGAGCGTGGCTCACCGTGAACAGCCTGCACGCTGCCCATTAAGCCAAAGACCAAAAGTATGAAAACGCTAAAAACTATGTTCCTCATATTTTTTGCACAAACGGGTATGGATCTTCACAAATGTGCCGCTTTCTAGGTGCTTAAAATAAAGGAAAGCCAAACCCAAAATATATCGTATCTTTTTATGCGGCGCATTGGCATGATTTAAAGCTTTACATCTAGAGGAGCTCTTATGAGTCCATATGAGACATAAGGACTGGTGGTCTTTTTTTTCTGAGAACCTGTGTGGGTTAGGTTTTTCAGGAGGGGTGGATTTTTAGTTTCTGGACTGGTTTCAAAGCACACTAGTGACACATGGCCATGCGCAAAATATGGTACCAACCTCACAACGTGAGGGTGGACATACCGTTTCTCAGACACAACACTCCACCTGCACTTAGGACACTAGTTAAATAGAAAGGTATTCTGAAGGAGTCTTATACTGTAACAGGTTTACTTAATTATTTTTTAAATTTCATTAGTGAGCATTAAAACAACTAGAATGAATAAGTTCGGTGCTGGACACTCCTGCTGTATGCAAAGAAAGTTAAGTAATAAATTGTCAAATAACACTAATATTAATTTAACAGGGGCGGCACGGTGGTGTAGTGGTTAGCGCTGTCGCCTCACAGCAAGAAGGTCCTGGGTTCGAGCCCCAGGGCCGGCGAGGGCCTTTCTGTGTGGAGTTTGCATGTTCTCCCCGTGTCCGTGTGGGTTTCCTCCGGGTGCTCCGGTTTCCCCCACAGTCCAAAGACATGCAGGTTAGGTTAACTGGTGACTCTAAATTGACCGTAGGTGTGAATGTGAGTGTGAATGGTTGTCTGTGTCTATGTGTCAGCCCTGTGATGACCTGGTGACTTGTCCAGGGTGTACCCAGCCTTTCGCCCGTAGTCAGCTGGGATAGGCTCCAGCTTGCCTGCAACCCTGTAGAAGGATAAAGCGGCTAGAGAGAGATTAATTTAACAGAGTATTTTGCTGTGTGTGCAATTTGGAATCCATAGTTTTAGAGGAATTGTTCACTGACAAATGTATAGATTTTCCACCAACATATAAATAGTCAGGTAGCGAGCAGGGCCGTAACCAGGATTTTTCAAATACCGAGGTCAAGCATGGCTGACAGCACCGAAGGCCCCCACACACACACACACAACTTAAATAAATAAATAACAAACCAAGGATAGATTTGGTGGTGGACACATTTATTTTAACAATTCTACAACTGTGGCACCATAACTGTGGTGTTTTATCTGACATAAAAGTAGAAAGGTATTGAACTCTTGAACTGAGTATACATACCTAAAGTACAAGTTACCTAAAGTATTGGCATTATTTACATTGCAGCATACACATGACAGAAAGGGTGTGAACTGCTGAATTGTAAGCTTTAGTATTACACCTTATAATAATAGTGTGTGTGTGTGTGTGTGTGTGTGTGTGTGTGTGTGAGAGAGAGAGAGAGAGAGAGAGAGAGAGAGAGAGAGAGACTGAGAGTTTGTGTGTTATTTGTGGGTGTCTGTATGTGTAGAGACATTCTGAGCAGTAATGTAAAGGCATCAGTCTATCTGGCTGTCTTGAATTGAGATCCATTTGCATGCATTCTCTGAAACAGAGTGTTCTCACCATTGCCTGTAATGTAAGTTTGGCTCACAACACATTTACTTCAACAATTCTAAAACTGTGCCATCATAACTGTGGAGTTTTGTCTGACATAAAAGTCAAAACTGAACTGAACTGAGTGTATTGCTCAGCTACCTGAAGTATTGGCATTATTTACATTTCATTATCTTAAATTACATTAGAATGTAGGGCTATTAGTTCTGTGTGAAGACTATGTATTAGAGAGAGTGTGTGAGAGTGTATTATTTGTGTGTGTGTGTCTGTGTGAGTGAGTGAGAGAGAAAGAGAGAGTTATGAGAGAAAGAGAGAGAGTTACTCAAACAAGCCCGTTTAGTCAGCCCTGCACAGGGCTGCCTGTGACAACGTAGTTTTGAATGTTTCTCGATTCGAAATGCTAACTAAAATGTAATAGGCAATGACAATGAAACGTTTCCCCTTGGAAAGTTGGCATGACACAGCTGAACGGTCTGCCACTGCACTGACAATATTTTCTCACCTTCCCTCCTTCTCTTTCCCTGCTCTTCTGTTGGCTGTCCAAACCTTTAATTTAGTTTGTTGCAACATTTTCATTTTGCACTCAGGTAAAGCTCTATAATGCGATGTGACTCTGAATTTAAGCATATTACTAAGCGGAGGAAAAGAAACTAACCAGGATTCCCTCAGTAGCGGCGAGCGAAGAGGGAAGAGCCCAGCGCCGAATCCCCCATCCCGGAGCGGGCTCGGGGAAATGTGGCGTACGGAAGCCCGCATCTCCCGGCGCTTAGCCTACGTTAGGTTAGGTAGGCATATGTGATAGAGCGTAGACTACACCCTGCCTGTTTTATCCAAAACCCAACTTCCCAACTTCCCCAGCCGACACTAGTATAGGCTTCGTCATGTGATGCTGCGTTAGACACGGCAACGATAGAGATAGAGGCTGAGAGATTTCAGATGACATTAGACAATGTGAATTTTATTGGGGGGAAATACAGATGACATGTGGATGCGGACGCTGCGTTTTACATTGATCACTGCTCGAATTCAGCGTAGACCAATTTTAAATTTCTGAAAAAAATACTGAGGACATGACCTCGGTGTCCTCAATGGTAGTTAGGGCCATGGTAGCGAGTAACTGTTTGTTGGGCAGCATGGTGGTGTAGTGGTTAGTGCTGTTAATTCACAGCAAGAAGGTTCTGGGTTCAAACCTCATGGGCAATGGGGGCCTTTCTGTGTGGAGTTTATATGGTGTCGGTTTCCTCTGGGTTTTCAGGTTTTCTCCCACAGTTCAAAGACATGCAGATTAGGTAAAAATACCCTGATCACAGGCCTGGATAGATTGGGGAGAGTTGCCCCAGAAGGGTGTCTGGCGTAAAAAGCCAACTCAAATATACGGATCTGGATAATCTGCTGTGGTGGCCCCTAATGGGAGCAGCTGCAAGAAGAAGGAGTCAGTAAATGTTTGTTGACCAAGTTTGCACTGGACTGAAGGTAAATGTCCACCAAGTCATTATCTTTTTGTATCAAATTATGAGGAAAATAACTCAGGAAGCTATTTTATTTCCTTTACTTTTGAAGGAAAATAGCTAAGGAAAATAACTTGTCCATGAATACATTTATTAAATAGCATGATAAAATAGTATCTCATCTCATTATCTTTAGCCGCTTTATCCTGTCCTACAGGGTCGCAGGCAAGCTGGAGCCTATCCCAGCTGACTACGGGCGAAAGGCAGGGTACACCTTGGACAAGTCACCAGGTCATCACAGAGCTGATACATAGACACAAACAACCATTCACACTCACGGTCAATTTAGAGTCACCAGTTAACCTAATCTGCATGTCTTTGGACTGTGAGGGAAACCGGAGCACCCGGAGGAAACCCACGCAGACACGGGGAGAACATGCAAACTCCACACAGAAAGGCCCTCGCCGGCCACGGGGCTCAAACCCAGACCCTCTTGCTGTGAGGCAACAGCACTAACCACTACACCACCGTGCCGCCATAATTGAACTCAGTATTAGTTATTTTGGTTTATATACTATTTTATGGGGGCAGCATGGTGGTGTTGTGGTTAGCGCTGTCGCCTCACAGCAAGAGGGTCCAGGTTCGAGCCCCGTGGCCGGCGAGGGCCTTTCTGTGCGGAGTTTGCATGTTCTCCCCGTGTCTGCGTGGGTTTCCTCCGGGTGCTCCGGTTTCCCCCAAAGACATGCAGGTTAACTGGTGACTCTAAATTGACCGTAGGTGTGAATGTGAGTGTGAATGGTTGTCTGTGTCTATGTGTCGGCCCTGTGATGACCTGGCGACTTGTCCAGGGTGTACCCTGCCTTTCGCCCATAGTCAGCTGGGATAGGCTCCAGCTTGCCTGCGACTCTGTAGAACAGGATAAAGCGGCTAGAGATAATGAGATGAGATGAGTTCAATTATGATTACACTGCAGTTTTCATTTATCAGTGAACATTTGCTTGTTTAATAGGAAACTGTACTTCATCACATAAGCAGTTTGTTTTTGTCTGTTATTTGTCAGCTACCCTTTACATTGGACAAACCTAAAGAAGCTAAATATGGACACCAAACATGTCTGGGCTGATTGACAACAATGTAAGCAAATGGATATTCTGTGTACATTTGATTCCTTTATACGGTTCAGCTGTCACTATAACAAACAGAGTGAAAATGTTATGTGAGAAATTTAGTTTTAATTTTGCAGAGAATTTTGTGAAAAGATTAATTTAACACTGATCATGCATTATTCAGATTTTAATGTCACAAGAGATACAGTTTTTAATGTAATTTCTATTTAATAACATTACTGCTCGGGAATGGAGGGTGTCATAAATCTTTTTGAACAAAATGATCTGTATTGGACGCTGGCTTTTTTGCTGATGATATACACATTATAGCACAATGAGAATTCTTCAGAAAGCTTTTATGTTCTTTGTCATTTCCAAACCCTTCTGGTATTGATGAGTGGGCATTGTGAATCGCCTTGCCTGCTATTGTGGTGAATAGCTTATTTTCTCCTCATCAACACTCCACAGGAAATGACATTTTGTTAAGAAAAAGACATTATGCACTCAGCAGGTTTCAAATTATTTTGGGAACTTTGGCAGGCCTACTTTCTGTAATGTCAACTTGCTACCATGCAGAGTGAACATTTGCTTGTTTAATGCAGAGTGACTCTCCACAGCCCCCAAAACACCCAGTTTATGTTTAGTTAAGGCCTTATTGCTCTTCAACTGTCTTGATAAACAGCTGCCATCTTTGGGAACTTGAGAGGATTTTAAGTGGTATCATTTGTGAAGGTAAGACCCTCACAGGATGCCCTCCCCTTATTAAAATCAAATAAAGGGTCTTAGGTTACCAGATGGTATTGGGGACTCTTACTTTGCTGAGAAGTAAGTGGCCAGTAATTAAAATGTCCAACTTTATTTTGAAGATGTTTTGTAAAATTACATATGATCTCTTTGTTGTGGTGTAATTAATAATAATTAATGGTTTTTACTGACTATAAATGTGCATTTACAGCAAGAAATACATTTGAGCTCTTATTGTTTATTGTAATTGATTGTTTCCATTAACATTGTGCCATTAGAAGGGAAGCAAACCTGTCGAGCCATTGACATGTTTAAAATTATTGTTTTGTAAGTACTTGTATGCATACAGTAGTTATGACAAATTGGATAGTGTTTTCAACAGATAATGTTAAATTATAAACATGGAAAATGAATCATCAGTATGAATTATGAGCAATGTTAATTGGATTTATTGCCTGCCAGCAGTTTCAACAGCTGTCACTGTAGATGAAGTCACCATGTTCATTTCAGTGTTAATATTATCTACCTTGTGACAACTTTTCTAAGCATCCCTACATGGAATCATTCAGTGTTGCAAATTTAGATTCAGTGCAGCACGTTTCTGCTCTTAGCACATGCGTATTCTTTTGCCATTTTGCAAGGTTGTCCTGTCTCTAGATCTTTATGACACCATGTAGCACAAGGACAACTTAGTGAACTTCATTATACGTCTGGCTTATATCTATATAAGCCATCTCTTTTGTTACTGTTCTGTAACTGTTAACATCTTCAGTGTTATTGTTCTTTAAAAACATTTGGGATTAGCTATTAGGTCATATGCAGTAGATTAGTATGTTCAATTACCTTAATAGCTTTCCATGTTGGAAAAAAGGAAGGAATTCTACTGAATGAGGCATGTTTTATGCACTACAAAGATCAAAGTTAACACAGTTTACCACACTGAATGTATTTCCTCCTGAATATACAGGGATTCACATAGTGTTACAATTAGTTGCAGGTGTGTGAGATTGACCCTGGCACTTTAATCTCTGTAATAATGAGGCGACTCTCCACAGGGAAACAGATTGCTAGAACCCCTGTAGGACATATAAAATAGATGGAAAGTAAGATTCCATAAGCTCATTCCACCTATTACCAGCAACTATAAAATATGGGTAATGTGTCCTCCACTACTGCTTTTATGCAAGAAGTGTTTTTGAATGTAGTTTCCAAAGTAGTCACAATATAATAGCAGTATTATTAGCTATTTGAATTTTGCTAAACTGGATTTTAGGATACAGAATGAATTGTGATATTGTTGCATGTCCATATGTCCATATTTCGATGGACTGATCATAATTTTCTTTTCTTTTTGAATGTAAAATTTGCAGCAATAGCAAACAAACTTTCTGAGTGAATGGAATCATTTTATATGTAGTAAATATGTCATGTTCTTTGACAGATTGCTCAGTTTCAACTGGATCTGTTTACAGTTTGGAAAGCAACGTGGCACACAGCATGCACAGGCCTATTTTCCAAGTCTTCAGACAAGACTACTGTTGTCACAGTAGTACTCAACACTGGGTGGTGTTCATGAAAAAAGCTGAACACTCAGTATATACAACATACAATATAGAACATACACTCACTGACTGGCACATGGCACATTTTAACGTAACATAAATAAAGCATAACTGATTGCATTTGCCTCGTGTTTAATTATGCATTTGTTTCAAACCTGGCAACCTTTATGACACTTGTGTTACTGTCAGCTCCTTTTTTTTTAACACTTTATTTGTCCCCGCAGGGCAATTAAAAGAGCATCAAGAGCAGCATTAGGGCAGTCGAACATCAGACAACATAAAAACATAAAAACACAAATTAGAATACTCTACAGCTGTCAGTTCTGTGTACGTTCAGTCTGACGAGGGGCTGGACAATGATGTTGGGACAGGGAAGGGTCAGTGTTCAGGAGTCGGACCACTGTGGGAACAAAGGTGGACCTCCTCCTTTGTGTCCTGCAGCGTGGACAGCACAGCCTGCGTCCTGATGGAAGCCACTCCAACACTGAGTGTAGTGTGTGTGAGGGGTCATGTAGGATCCTGTGGGCGGTGCGGATGGTTTGCTGGTCACAAAAAGCAGACAGAGCTCGAACAGGGAGTCCAATGATTTTGGAACAGACTTTGGTGATAGTGAGTAGTCTTGACCGGTCTTGTAGGCTGATGGAGTGAAACCATGAGATGAATGAAAATGTTAATACACTCTGAATGAAAGAGTGGTAGAAAGTCAGGAGAATGTCTTTATTCACTCCAAATGATCTCAGCTTCCTCAGCAAATATTGTCTCTGGTGGCACTTCTTGAGGATCTCCTCAGTGTTGGAGGAAAACCTCAGAAGACTGTCAAATATTGTGCCCAAATACTTGTATTTCTCCACCAGCTCCACCGGCTCCCCCCGGATGGTGGTCGTGTGAGCCTCTGCCAGTTGTCTCTGCTTGATGGAGAATGTCACAATCAACTCTTTGGTCTTATTAGAGTTCAACTGGAGACCGGCTCCCTCACACCAGGAGATGAAGTCCTGAAGTACAGAGCCATGGTGTGGGTTAGAGGCGGAAAGCAGAGAGAGCAGGACTGTGTCGTCCACAAATTTCACCAGATGACAGTCTGGCTGAGTGGACCTGCAATCATCGGTGTAGAGGATGTAAAGCAGGGGAGATAGGACACAGCCCTGTGGGGAGCCAGTGGAGGTGTGGAGGATGTCAGAGTAGGATCCGTTAACAAACACCCTCTGTGGCCGGTTGGTAAGGAAGTCAATAACCCACATAATAACCCAGTAGTCCAAGTTAAAGCGGGTCATTAACTTCTCGGCGAGGATGTGTAGCTGCATGGTATGAAAGGCAGATGAGAAGTCTACAAACAGGAGCCTGGCAATGGTGTTAGGGGTCTCCAGATGTGAGTGGATGGTCTCCAGGATGAATATCTTGGCATCATCCACTCCCCTGCCGGCCCTGTATGCGAACTGCAGTGGATCCATCAGAGGCTCAACAGACCTGGTGATGTAGTTTTTAATAATCCTCTCCATCGTCTTCATCACCAGGGAAGTCAGAGCCACTGGCCTCAGATCATTCAGCACCTTAGTGGGGCCCTTCTTGGGGATGGGGATGATCGTGGATTGTTTCCACTTCCCAGGCACTGTGCTGCAGTTCATGGAGGTCTGGAAGAGCTGCTGGAATACCTCCCCCAGCTGCTCAGCGCAGTGCTTTAGGGTTTGCCCACAGATGTTGTCGGGTCCAGTGGCAGTGATGATTTTGGTTCTCTTGAGGGCTCTCACCACCTCTTCCCTGCTGAAGGTGATAGTAGAGTCACCAGGCTGGAATGAGGAAATGATGGAATTTAGCTCTGTGGTATTGTCTTTTTCGAATCTTGAAAGGAAAGAGTTGAGGTCATTGGGTAGAGATGTTACGCTGCAGCCATCAACCTGGATGGGTTTGTGACTGGATGCTGTGCAATTCACAGCTGCCATGTTCTTCAGGCCCTGCCAGGTGGAGCGGAGATTCCCCTGGGTAAAAGAGGCCTCCACTTTGTTTTTATAGTCCAGCTTGGCTTTTTTAATGGCACGCTTGACCTCACAAGTAACCTCTTTCTTTTCCTCCTCTGAGCCAGTGAAGAAAATCCTCTTTTTCTTATTCAGTACTTGTTTCAGATCTTTAGTAACCCAAGGTTTATTGTTGGGAAATATTGTGATAGTTCTGGTTGGGATTATACTGTCCACACAGAAAGAGATGTATTCCGACTGTTAGGGTTTTGCTGGGATTTGAACCTGGTTCGTTGGTGTGATAATCCAGCAAACCCCCACTAGGCCACCAGGGGGATGACTCAAATGCAGAGGCGTGAGGCGGAAGTAGAAAAAGAATCAAAAGTTTTATTTATACTATATACACTATATACAGGGCAAAACAAAAACAAACAAACAAAAAAAAAACAAAGAGTATAATCCAAAAAACACAGTCACTACTAAATCCAAAAGAAAAGCAAAGTGCAAAAACAAAGAACACAGTACAGAGGAAACTGGAGATAAACATAACAGCACAAAGACTCCGTGACAAGAGGACTGAACTCAGGGGTATAAATACACAAACTAATTAAGGACACAGGTGAAGATAATCAGGACTAAACAGGCAATTAACAAAAACACAAAACACAGGAACAGTGGCGGCCTCTAGAGGCCAAAATAAACATGACACGAAAAGGAAATAACAGCGGCCTCTAGAGGCCAAAACAGTCCTAGTCCTAACAGGACCCCCCCTCTAGGAGCGTCTCCTGACGTTCCCAGGGCGATCCGGATGGGCCGAATGGAAGTCCCGACATAGTTCTTTATCTAGGACATCCCGAGCAGGAACCCAGCAGTGCTTCTCAGGACCATAGCCCTCCCAGTCCACCAGGTATTGCAACCCGCCGCGGACCCGGCGGGAGTCAAGCAGGCGATGCACAGTGAACACAGTCTGCCCCTGGAAGATGCGGGGGGTGGGGGGTTCCTAGGGGCAGGGGCATACGTAGACGTCAGTACGGGCCGCAACAGGGAAACATGGAAAGTGGGGTTGATCCTCAGAGTCCGGGGCAACTGGAGCCGGTAGGAGACAGGGTTCACCCTGCGCACCACCTTGAAGGGGCCAATGTAGCGAGGAGCAAGCTTGCGGTTCTCCACCCGCAGCGGAAGGTCCTTAGTGGACAGCCAAACCCGCTGCCCAGGGCGGAAAGCATGTGCAGGTCTTCTATGGCGGTTGGCCTGAGTCTGGTTGGTTCTGGAGGTCTGTATGAGGGTCTTCCTGACCTTGCTCCAGGTCTTGCGACACCGTCTCACATATTGGTTGACCGAGGGCACCCCCGCGTCCTCCTCCTGGTCCGGGAACAGAGGTGGCTGGAACCCGAATTGGCACTGGAATGGTGACAGCTTGGTGGCCGATGACTGCAGGGTGTTGTGGGCGTACTCTGCCCATGGCAGCCAGGTGCTCCACGATGTCGGGTTATCCATAGCCAGGCCTCGCAGGGTGGTTTCCAGGTCCTGGTTGAGCCTCTCCGTCTGACCATTGGACTGTGGGTGAAACCCAGAGGAGAGGCTGGCAGTAGCTCCGATGACCTTGCAGAACCCGTGCCACACTCGGGAGGAGAACTGGGGCCCTCGGTCTGAGACGATGTCCTGTGGAAGACCAAAGACTCGGAAGACATGATTGAACATAAGTTTAGCTGTTTCAAGAGCAGAAGGGAGTTTGCACAGTGGTATGAAGCGGCAGGCCTTGGAAAATCTGTCAACTATGACCAAAATGACCGTGTTACCTTGTGACTCAGGGAGACCTGTGATGAAGTCGACTGCCACGTGGGACCAGGGACGCCGGGGAATGGTCAGAGGATGCAGGAGACCCTGGGGACGCTGTCGTGGGTTCTTGGTTCTGGTGCAAACCTCACAGGACAGGACAAATGACCTTACTTCCTTCTCCATGTTAGGCCACCAGAAGCGTCTTTTCAGGAAGTCCAGGGTCCTCCGAGCTCCCGGGTGGGCGGTGAGAGGGGAAGAGTGACCCCACTGGAGAACCTTGGCCCGGGCTTGATGTGGGACGTACAAGAGGCCCGGTGGCCCCGTCCCAGGACCGGGGTCCTGGTGTTGGGCTCGTCGAACAGCCTCCTCAATACCCCAGCGGACAGGGGCCACAATCCGGGACACCGGGATAATAGGCCCAACTTCATTCTCCCTGTTAGTGGCAGAGAATAGCCTGGACAGTGCGTCAGGTTTGGTGTTCTTGGAGCCGGGGCGGTACGAGAGGGTGAAGTCAAACCGACTGAAAAACAGGGCCCACCTAGCCTGTCGAGGGTTCAGTCTCTTAGCTTGCTGGAGGTACTCCAGGTTCTTGTGGTCAGTCCAAACCAGGAATGGATGTTGCGCTCCCTCCAGCCAGTGCCTCCACTCCTCAAGGGCCAGTTTGACCGCTAGCAGTTCTCGATCCCCCACATCGTACCGGGACTCCGCAGGACTCAGGCGGTGGGAGAAGTAAGCGCAGGGGTGCAGCTTTCCTTCCGAACGTTAAGAGAGCACCGCGCCGACACCACTGTCCGAGGCGTCCACCTCCACAATGAATGGTTGGGAGGTGTCCGGGAGGACCAGAATGGGTGCCGTGCAGAAGCGGTCCTTGAGGTCTTTGAATGCCTTTTCCGCCTGAGGAGACCAGACATAAGATCCACCTGTCCTTTTGGTGAGGTCTGACATGGGTGCTGCCACAGAACTGAAGTTCCTGATGAACTTGCGGTAGAAGTTAGCAAATCCTAAGAACCGCTGAACCTCCTTAACGGACTTGGGAGTAGGCCAATCCCGGATGGCCAGGGTCTTGGCAGGGTCCATTTGGAGTTGGCCTGTCCGTACAATAAATCCCAGAAAGGAGACCTCGGGAACATGAAATTCGCATTTCTGGGCCTTGGCGAACAGATTGTTCTGTAGCAGCCTCTGGAGAACCTGGCGGACATGGTGGCAGTGCTCCTGCATGGTCTTGGAGAAGATAAGGATGTCATCGAGGTAGACAAAAACGTACAGGTTAATCATGTCCCTTAAGACGTCGTTGATTAGGGCCTGAAAAACAGCTGGTGCATTGGTGAGTCCGAAGGGCATGACCTGGTATTCGTAGTGCCCAGACGGGGTGTTAAAGGCAGTCTTCCACTCGTCTCCCTGTCGGATACGGATGAGGTGGTATGCGTTCCGTAGGTCCAACTTGGTGAAGACGGTGGCGCCTTGGAGCAGGTCGAAAGCAGTGGACATCAGCGGAAGGGGATATCGGTTGCACACAGTGATCTTGTTCAGGCCCCTGTAGTCAATACATGGTCGGAGCCCCCCATCCTTCTTGCCGACAAAGAAGAAGCCGGCACCAGCAGGTGAGGTGGAGGGTCGAATGAACCCAGAGACCAGGGCGTCTTTGAGGTATTCCTCCATGGCCTTGCGTTCTGGCTGAGAGAGGGAAAACAGTCTGCCACGAGGAGGGGTAGTCCCAGGGAGCAAGTCAATAGCACAGTCGTAGGCCCGGTGTGGAGGAAGAACGGCGGCCCTGCTCTTGCTGAATACCTCCTTGAGATCCCAGTACTCTGTGGGAACTTGAGATAACTCGGTGAGATCAGGGGGCTCGGCAGGAGACACAGGAGAGCTAGAGAGCAGACAAGAGGCATGGCATGCAGGGCCCCATTCCACAACCTGGCTTGTTACCCAGTCTATGCAAGGGTTGTGGCGAGTAAGCCAAGGAAGGCCTAGAATAACTGGGAACTCAGGTGAAGGAATCAGGTGCAGGGATATTTCTTCCTTGTGACCTTGAGACTGGAGGAAGACTGGAGAAGTAACTTGGGTGACTCTTCCATCACCTAATGCTTGGCCATCGAGGGCAGACACAGACAGTGGGACTTCAAGAGGTGCAGTCGGAATATTGATGCTTTGGGCGAAGTGAATATCCATAAAGTTCCCAGCCGCCCCTGAGTCTAACAGAGCTTGACAAGAGTGGACAGACTCACCCCAGGAGATGGAGACCGGGATGTAGATTCCTTGGCCAGGGAGTCCGGGAGAGAGGGTAGGCCCCGTCACAACCCTCCCTCGGCTGGACGGGGCGGTCCTTTTCCCAAGAGTTCGGGACATGATGCTCGGAAGTGACCAGGCTTGCCACAGTAGATGCAGCACTTGTCCCTCCTTCTGCGCTCCCTCTCATATGCGGAGAGGCGAGTACGACCCACTTGCATGGGTTCTGGACAGTCACTGAAGGAGGTAGACGGTTTCCAGGTAGAGGTAGGGAGGCTGGGGGGGCTCAAGGCTTGGTGGCGTTCTCTCATCCTGTTGTCCAGATGAATAGCATGTGAGATGAGGGTTTCGAGGTCACTTGGGCATCCAATAGAGGCCAGACCGTCCTTGATGGGGTCAGACAGACCATGGTGGAAGGCTGACACCAGGGCAGTCTCGTTCCATCCACTTACTGCTGCGAGCGTTCGGAACGAGATGGCGTAATCTGCGACGCTTCCTCCTTGCCGGATGGACATGAGCTTTCGGGCTGCATCGGTACTGATGTCCGCCTGATCGAAGACCCGAAGCATCTCTTCAGAGAACAGCTGGAAATCAAGGCACTCAGGTCCCTGTCTTTGCCAGATAGCAGTAGCCCAGGCTCGCGCCTTACCAGCTAATAAGGTTATCACAAAGGCAATCTTGCGGCGATCCGTAGTGTAGGTGGTAGGCTGAAGCTCAAAGGTGAGTTGACACTGGGTAAGGAACTCTCGGCACTCACTGTGCTTGCCGTCGTACCTCTGTGGTGCAGGAAGGCTGGGTTCGCGAGGTGAAGAAGGCAGCATGGCAGGAGGCACAGGAGCAGGAGCGGGAGCTGGATCAGGAGATGAAGGCAGAGATGTCAGCTGTGCCAGGGTTTTCCCGATTTGCTGAAGCAGTTCCTCGTGGCGAGCAAGGGCCTCATGTTGGCTGGTGAGCGTACGTCCATGAGCGGCCATGGTTGCTCCGAAGCATGTCAAAGCTGCCATAATTCCCTGAAGGTTGGCCGGGTAGACAGTTGAAGCAGCCTCTGCTGAGTCGGTCATGACGGAGTCTTTCTGTTAGGGTTTTGCTGGGATTTGAACCTGGTTCGTTGGTGTGATAATCCAGCAAACCCCCACTAGGCCACCAGGGGGATGACTCAAATGCAGAGGCGTGAGGCGGAAGTAGAAAAAGAATCAAAAGGTTTATTTATACTATATACACTATATACAGGGCAAAACAAAAACAAACAAACAAAAAAAAAAACAAAGAGTATAATCCAAAAAACACAGTCACTACTAAATCCAAAAGAAAAGCAAAGTGCAAAAACAAAGAACACAGTACAGAGGAAACTGGAGATAAACATAACAGCACAAAGACTCCGTGACAAGAGGACTGAACTCAGGGGTATAAATACACAAACTAATTAAGGACACAGGTGAAGATAATCAGGACTAAACAGGCAATTAACAAAAACACAAAACACAGGAACAGTGGCGGCCTCTAGAGGCCAAAATAAACATGACACGAAAAGGAAATAACAGCGGCCTCTAGAGGCCAAAACAGTCCTAGTCCTAACACCGACACTGTGTCTACCTGTTCATCGATGTTACTGGAGGTCAGAAGAGAATTCCAGTCAGTAGTTTCAAAGCAGCCCTGTAATCTATCAATACTGTCTGGAGTCCATTGCTTGATGTTCTTAGTAATTTGTTTGACCTTTTGACTACAGGAAGGTAAGCAGGAGCAAGCAGAATGCTATTATGGTCAGCAGAACCTGGGGGGGGAGTGGGATAGCTCTGTATGCATTTGGGATAGAACCATAGCATTTGTCTAGTATCTTGCCATGTCGTGTGGTACAGTTGATATACTGGTCAAACCCTTTAAGTGTTCTGTCAAGTGAACAGTGGTTAAAGTCACCCATTAGAAATTTGGGAGCATCTGGAGAAACAGATTCTAATCTGTTCATAGTGTTCTTGACATGTTCAATAGTGGCAGAAGCTTTCGCTTTGGGATGGATGTAGACCAGGATAATGAATATTTGTGGAAATTCACGTGGAAGGTAGAATGGGCAAAGGGAGATAGCCAGCAGTTCAATATCGGTGTTGCACAGTTTTTCCCTGACCACCACAGATGAACACCAGTGTGTGTTGATGTAAATGCAGACCCCCCCACCATGATGCTTTCCAGTCAGTCCAGAGTCTCTGTCCAGCCTTATGGGGGGACCAAAGCCATCTATGTGCAGGGCATCAGTACTGTCATTTTCATTTAACCATGTCTCTGTAAATGCGAGGACTGATGCCATCCGATATTCGTACAAATGGTTAATGTTTGCTTGCAGTTCGTCAGTTTTGTTACGCAGTAAACGAACATTAGCGAGAATAACTGACGGGAGAGTCCGATGTTTCACTTTTCCCTGCTTCAGTCTAGCCCTGACTCCTGCCTTTTTCTTCCCCCTCCGTGTTACCTTTTTCTTTCAGTGTAGCGTGAAATGTCCAGGCGAGTGTTTACGTTGTATCACCTCCGGTAGCTCCTCTGTGAAAACAACTTGGTCGGATTGCAGCCGCAGCTGCAAGAGCAGGTCCCTGGGGTATGTAATCCGCTGTATATCTGGGAGGCTGTATCCACTTGATAAATGGAATAGATCGATCATCCAGTACAGCAGGGGCACCGTAATCCACAGGATCCATGAACAATCCATCATCGAAATCGTATAAGCTAGCACTAGCCTTGTTAGCTTCCGTGCTACAACACCCTCCAACAGCACCCGACAGTCTCTATAATCACTTTAAGCGGGCACAGGTTGTCAAAAATATCCCAATAGACAGTCCGCCAGAGTATTCCAAAAAACAACGTAAAAAACACATACAACAAGTAAAAACTGCTGCTCTTAGTGCCACCGGTCACCGCACGAGCAGTGCTCAGTCAGCTAACTCAGTCCGGCACGGCCGCACAGCGCATGCGCAGTGTTTACACACTGAACATGTACTTGGACTTCATTGTGTCTCATCTGTAATAAATTAGTAATTAAAATATAAATGTAAAAGTCATAGATTTCCTTATGTACAATATACTTGTACACAACTGACAAAACAACTGCCCACACTATAGTTGCTTTCTTTACACAAAACACAGTAGTTGGAGGCAGATCCATTCATCCACTTATCCATCAAGGTCACAGGGGATGCAAGAGCCAATTCTACCTGACTTCAGGCAAGAGGCAGGATACATCGTTGGCAGTTCACTAATCTATCCCAGAGCTAACTACAGAGACAAACAGTCATTCACACTTACATTCACACCAATGGGCAATTTCATGTAGCCAGTTGACCTAATCCACATGTCTTTGGACTGTGGGTGGAAATCCATGCAGGCACAGAGAGAACATGCAAACTCTATAAAGAAAGGCCCCAGTTGGCCATTCTTGCTGTGAGGCAACAGTGTTAGCCACTGCACAACCACCCGTAGGAGACAGATATACTATACAAAGTGGGCTGTGAACCACTGAATGTTTGTTGTTAGAATTTTGAGTCTGAATGAATTAATACTGATGTAGTGCAAGTTCAAGTTCAAAGTTCAAAGTGTTTATTGTCATATATACAGTAAGGACATGCCCACTTGCACAATGAAATTCTTAGTTTGCTGTCCACCATGAATACCGATTACAAATAAATAAATTGGCAGAAGAAGTAATACAAAGTAAAGGCAATATAGTGCAAAAATAAAAGCAAAGAATAGCAAAAGCAACAAAAACAAAAACACCCAGTGTAGTACAAAATAAAGGTAAATGTAGTGCAAAATAGGTAGTGTAATAAAAAAAAGACAATGATCAGATGTAGCAGCAGAAGGGCAGTAATGTGCAAATGTACAAACAATGTAACCAGATGTAAACAGTCAAGGAAACAGCAGCAAAATGGCAGTAATGTGCAAATATGCACTGTAAAAAATGTCCGTAGAATTAACAGTGAATTTATGTAAAATCATGACATAAAAAACTGTAAATACAAAAACAATGAAGCAGTGTGTAATTTACATCAATATACTGTAAAACTCCTAACCAAATACCACTGTTAATTTAACAGTAAGAATATGTTGAATTGATCATATTTTTTTGTAGAATTTATAACTTGTTGTAGTTTAAACACAGACAAACTGTAATACTAAAACAGAATGTGATAGTTAAAATTACATCATTGCCCTGTTGTCAGTAGAGGCTCTCCGGCACATTTCGTAAAACTCTAAATCAAATAAAATATCTGTCTAGTAGATCATTGCTTGTAACCATCATTTTGGAGCCACAAAAACCAATAATCGAGAACACTCGCAATTCATTCCTAAATGCTTCTTTATTGTACAATGAATATCCATAAAATTAACAATTATGTATTGATTATTGTACATTGAATACCTGTAACATTTACATTTAGTTATCATTAATTGTACATGGAATCCCAGTGAAATGTACAAGTTATTCTGTAATGTTGTTTACATTTCACTGTATTTTTAACAGGATTATTCTGGCAACCACAGCTGCCAGTATTTTTCCGTAAAAACAATGGATTTTTTTTTACAGTGTGTGCAAACAATGTTACCAGATGTAAACAGTCAAGGAACAGCAGCAAAAAGGGCAGTAATGTGCAAACAAATATAAACAGATGTAAACAGTCAAGGACAGTTTACAGGGAGGTAATCCATGGTTATAGACTCCTGTCAGCTGTTCAGGAGTCTGATGGCGGTGGGAAAGAAAGAGTTCTTTAGTCTGACAGTCTTACATTTCACACTTCTGTACCTCCAGCCTGAGGGTAGGAGTGTGAACAGTCCGTGCTGGGGGTGGGTGGGGTCTTTGAGGATGGAGGCAGCTCTCCTGTGAACTCTGCGGTGGTAGATGCTCTGCAGAGAGGGCAGTGGAGTTTTGGTGATCCTCTCAGCAGTCTTCACCACCCTTTGCAGGCATTTGCGGTCCATTGCTGTAGTGCTGCCGTACCACACAGTCATGCAGTTGGTCAGGATGCTCTCAATCATGCAGCTGTAGAAGTTGCTGAGGATCTTGGGTGACATACCAAACTTCCTCAGCCTCCTCAGAAAGTACAGTCACTGTTGAGCCTTCCTAACCAGCTGTGTGGTGTTAAGTGTCCATGTGAGGTCCTCACTGATGTAAACACTCCGATATTTGAAGCTGCTCACCCTCTCCACCTCAAGCTCCCAGATGAACAGTGGCCGATGAGGTCTCCTCTCCTTCCTCATGTCCACTATCATCTCCTTCATCTTGTCCGTGTTGAGGGTGAGGTTGTTGTCCTCACACCATGACACCAGACTGACCACCTACCTCCTGTAGTCCATTTCATCACTGCCAGTGATGCGTCCTATCACTGTGGTATCGTCCATGAACTTCAGGATGATGTTGTCCTTGTGGGAGGCAACACAGTCTTGGGTGAACAGAGTGTAGAGGATGGGGCTGAGGACACATTCCTATGGGGTGCCAATGTTTGTGATGATGCTGGATGAAGTCCTGTTACCAATCCTGACAGACTGGGGCCTGCCAGTCAGGAAATCAATGAGCCAGTCACAGAGGGTGGGGTGCAAACCAAGTGTGGACAGTTTATGAATGAGTTTGTGGGGGATGACCATGTTGAAGGCAGAGCTGTAGTCAACAAAAAGCATCCTGATGTAAGAGTCTTTGTTTTCCAGGTGGGAGAGGGCATAATGGAGGGCAGGAGCGATGGCATCTGAGGTGGACCTGTTGGGCCTGTAGGCATACTGCAGGGGGTCCAAGGTTTCCGGTATGCTATTCTGAATGTGGGCCAGTACCACTCTCTCAAAGCACTTTGAGATGATTGGAGTTGCTCAGGAATTTCACAAAAGTGTAATAGTCCTTTATAAAAGTGGAGCTCCCCACATGTGAAGTGTGCAGAGTGAAGCTCCATACTTAAAAGAATATGGTAATGCATCAAACTGATTTTTGATGGTTTTTGTTACTCTACAGCCAAGGCATTTCAGTCCTTGAGCCAGTGCATCCTCACTGTACAGTTCCACAAATGAGAATTACAAATGATATTGAGACCATTTAGTATCTCTCTTGATCTATCTTTCTATCTGGCTGTCTACTATCTAGTGTATGTGCTCTACAGGGCAGCATAGTTGGATGCGAAATGTTTCCAAGATTCAAGAGATTTATTTGTCACATCCATGTACAATGGCAGTGAAATGACATTGCAACTTTAGCTGTAAAGTGTTATGTCAGCAGCCCCAGTCCTTCATGAATGGGCTCAACAGCAGTGGGTGGGCGGTAATTTGGAGGGGGGGTCTAACCGACAAGCTCGGCTGTGGCATTTTGAGGGTGCCATATGGGTGATCCATTTGGCTATGCTGGTGTCTACTTTCTCAAACCTGTGCTCTTTTCTCCAGGGCTTCTTTGGCCCAAAGATCAAGCTTGGTACATAGAGTTGGTTGTGCATAATTGATTTGCATGTGTTCAGCAGTGTGGACTGTGCCATTCACACTTGTGGCTGTCCAAAAATCAAACTGGCAGAGAGCCACCCTCTATACTAGCCTAGATGTCCCACTGCCAGGAGTAAGGTTATGATCGTTTCCATCACAGAGCTGATGATGTAGCTGCAGATGTAGCAATCATTAAAATGCAAGCAGCAAAATGGCTAATAAATTGGCTGTTTGCACCATATGTTATAAACTGCATCTGCATTCAGTGCTTGGGCAGTGTATATCTGATGATAGCGCTTTCTCCAGTGAAACTTGTTTGGGCCTGTCATCAGTTTATGTGAGTTGGTAGAGGCTAATTCATTTATTGCTGTTGAAGCCAGATGTACAGTGGTGCTTGAAAGTTTGTGAACCCTTTAGAATTTTCTATTTTCTAGACTTTGCTCCTCCTACTCAAGCAAGTAGGATGCTTCTTTGCTTTGCTCCTGCTTGATCTTTATTTTACTTTACTTTCTCATTTAATTTCCAATACTTTTTCATTTTATTTTTCATCTTTATAAGCTTTTAATTTTAATTTAATTTCCACTATTTTTTCATTTTATTTTTCATCTTTATAAGATAAGTTAGCTTTTAAAACAAAATGCCAGGGGGCAAAAAATCCAGGAGATCCTGCAGAAAATGCACAGAACTAGAACAGAGGATTTCTATCCTGGAAGCAAAGATTGATGCTCTGCCAAAGACTGACGAATTAAGAGCAATATCTCAGGAAAGGAGTACAGAAACAGTGGCTGAGAATGCAGAGAATGTACCCCGACAAGCTGATGACATTGCAGATCGAGTGGATGAATTCATTGATCTAACAGGGCAAAATGTGAGTACAGATGAAAATATAAACAGAAGAGTTATTACCTCAGCACCAGCTTGTTCTGATACTATGCAACCCATGCTCCACAGCCATGCTATCAGAAATAGAGCTAGGTCTACAAATTACAATAGGATTTACAATCCTATGGAAAATCCACAGCCCATAAGGCTTCAGAACAAATTTGAATGCCTCAGGGATATGGAAGCGGAATTTTCAGGCGGACAAAC
Source organism: Neoarius graeffei (assembly GCF_027579695.1). Classification (NCBI taxonomy): domain Eukaryota; kingdom Metazoa; phylum Chordata; class Actinopteri; order Siluriformes; family Ariidae; genus Neoarius; species Neoarius graeffei. The sequence goes on from NC_083578.1 coordinate 53,566,340, forward strand.
ACATCGTAAAAAGAAATTGCATCACAACCGAAGAGCTGTGGGAAGAGGCAAAAAGCAGCTCATAACACCACCTGATTCCACAACCCTTGTTCTTGGTGATTCCACTGTAAGACATTTAAAAGGACATGGAATGATTATTTGCTGCCTTCCAAATGCATCCATCTCTGACACCAAAGACAGCATTTTGAAACTCATGTCCGAGCATAAAACTATCAAACGTATTGTTGTGCATGTGGGAGCAAATGATGTTTTCAGAGAACAGCTGTTTGTCCAAGAGGACTTCAAAAAACTCATCTCTATAAGACCGGAATACAATCTTTTATCAGTGGCCCACTCCCTGCAAGGGGAAGTTTTGCATTTAGTCGACTTTTCAGTCTTAACACCTGGCTTGGAAAAACTTGTTTTTCATCTGGTATGAACTTTATAGACAATTTTAACCTTTTCTGGAATCGCAGAGAATTCTTCAAGCCAAACAGCACTGAACTCAGCTGGATTGGGACCGAAGTTTTAGCAGATCATTATAGACTTGCAATTTTCTCTCAGTCAACATTGAAGAGAACAGTTGATAAGATGTCGCAGACTGACCTAGTTACAAACATAAACAATACCTCTGCAATGCCAAAACAATCGTCTATGCAAGTCTTCACCAAGGACACACAGCCATCTGGAGCAGACTGCCAAGAACCATCTGGGGCAGACTGCCAAGGACAACAACAATCACACGGAGAATGTGAGCATGCGATTTTATCATGCAATTCCATCCAGATTAAGGACCTGACTAAAGATAACCATGTCAAGGTTGCTTCGTCCACTTCTCGACCCCATGCAACTATCACAGAGACAATCAGTGAGACAGTCACCACAGAGACAGTCATGGAGACACTTACAAAGGCCTCACCAAAGTCTCGCTCTTCTGATTTTATCGTACCATCTCCGTCTCCCCCTTGCATGGATTTCCCTAATAGTATGCAAAGACTGCTGCCAATGGCTACACTCTCTTTTTCCAGCCCAAATCTGTCGCGACAAGCTGTGTACCCAGTTCATCAAAAATCAACCAACAGACTGAACTGTGTTCGCCCAGGACTTTCAGCTGGCTACCAATCTTTTTCACCATCTAAAAGATACATGACATCTCCAATTCTCTCAATCTCAAACAAAATGGAACATAAAGAAAGTCTAGTATGATGTGCTGGGGGTCCCTGCATTGGGTGTAGTTTTGAAAACAAGCTGGGACCCAGTATGCCTATGCCATTCTCTGTTCCTGTGTTGATAAGAAATAGAAAACATAGAGCATATTTAACCCAGGGGTAAACCAGTCTAGTCTCCTTCCTGTTTCAAAACAACATCAGAGTGCCCAAGCGGATATTATTTCTAGACTTTCTGTAAAGCTAGCTCTTCTGAACGTTAGATCACTTTCAAACAAGTCATTTTTAATTAATGATCTTATCTGCAAACATGGGGTGGCACGGTGGTGTAGTGGTTAGCGCTGTCGCCTCACAGCAAGAAGGTCCTGGGTTTGAGCCCCGGGGCCGGCGAGGGCCTTTCTGTGTGGAGTTTGCATGTTCTCCCCGTGTCCGCGTGGGTTTCCTCCGGGTGCTCCGGTTTCCCCCACAGTCCAAAGACATGCAGGTTAGGTTAACTGGTGACTCTAAATTGACCATAGGTGTGAATGGTTGTCTGTGTCTATGTGTCAGCCCTGTGATGACCTGGCGACTTGTCCAGGGTGTACCCCGCATTTCGCCCATAGTCAGCTGGGATAGGCTCCAGCTTGCCTGCGACCCTGTAGAAGGATAAAGTGGCTAGAGATAATGAGATGAGATGAGATCATCAAACATAATCTTGATTTTTTGCTTCTAACTGAAACTTGGCTGGATCAAGCAAATAGTGCTACCACCCTTATTGAAGCAACTCCCCCAAATTTTAATTTTATGAATGTTACTCGACAGGGGAAAGGTGGAGGGATCGCAAATATATTCAAATTCTCTTTTCAATGTAAACAATCCTCACTTGGTGATTTTACATCCTTTGAACACTTATGTGCACTTGTTACATGCTCTCCTAACATATTATTATTAACTATTTACAGGCCTCCGAGACATTCAGCCAAAGTATTTCTGGATGAGTTTAGTGAACTGTTGTCAGTCATTTGCTTAGAGTTTGACTGTCTTATTATATCTGGGGATTTTAACTTGCATGTAGATAATCCTGAAAACACTTATGCCAATGAACTACTTGCACTTATTGACAATTTCAACCTAGTACAACATGTACAGGGGCCGACCCAGTCTCGTGGTCATACCCTTGACCTCGTCATCACAAAGGGTCTTACTGTTTCTACTACTGTTGTTGACCTGGCCTTATCTGATCATTTTTGTGTTTTCTCTGATGTTTCTATGTCTCCTCACATTCAGAACAGCTCAATGACTATGGGTAGGAGAGTCATAAACGACAACACGTGTTCTCTTTGAGCAAGCTCTCTCTCGGATCTCAACCAAAATGTCAGACTCTGTAGATGATTTACTGGAAATTTTTAATTTAAATATGACCCAAATTATGGATGATATTGCTCCATTCAAAATCAAAAGAGTCAATGATAAGCAGAAAGCACCATGAAAGCAATACCCAGCTGTTAAACTGCTAAAGAGAGAATGTAGGAAGACTGAAAGAAAATGGCACAAAACTAAACTTCACATCCATTATCAAATCCATAAAGAGATGCTTTGTAAATATAATTATGAAATTCGTAAAGCAAGACAGTCTTTCTTCTCCAACATCATCAACAGGAATATGAACAATGCCCGTGTGCTATTTTCAACAGTAGAGAAGCTAACAAATCCCCCACCACAATTAGCACCTGAACTTCTCTCAGTTAATAAATGCAATGAGTTTGCATCCTTCTTTAAAGGTAAAATTGATAAAATATGACATAATATTGCTCATAATATATCTCAGTTGCAAATAATTGAAAAACTGCAATCACCAGTGACACAGACAGATACAGTGGGGCAAAAAAGTATTTAGTCAGCCACCAATTGTGCAAGTTCTCCCACTTAAAAAGATGAGAGAGGCCTGTAATTTTCATCATAGGTACACTTCAACTATGAGAGACAGAATGGGGGGAAAGAATCCAGGAAATCACATTGTAGGATTTTTAATGAATTAATTGGTAAATTCCTCGGTAAAATAAGTATTTGGTCACCTACAAACAAGGAAGATTTCTGGCTCTCACAGACCTGTAACTTCTTCTTTAAGAGGCTCCTCTGCCTCCACTCGTTACCTGTATTAATGGCACCTGTTTGAACTCGTTATCAGTATAAAAGACACCTGTCCACAACCTCAAACAGTCACACTCCAAACTCCACTATGGCCAAGACCAAAGAGCTGTCAAAGGACACCAGAAACAAAATTGTAGACCTGCACCAGGCTGGGAAGACTGAATCTGCAATAGGTAAGCAGCTTGGTGTGAAGAAATCAACTGTGGGAGCAACTATTAGAAAATGGAAGACATACAAGACCACTGATAATCTCCCTCGATCTGGGGCTCCACGCAAGATCTCACCCCGTGGGGTCAAAATGATCACAAGAACGGTGAGCAAAAATCCCAGAACCACACGGGGGGACCTAGTGAATGACCTGCAGAGAGCTGGGACCAAAGTAACAAAGGCTACCATCAGTAACACACTACGCCGCCAGGGACTCAAATCCTTCAGTGCCAGACGTGTCCCCCTGCTTAAGCCAGTACATGTCCAGGCCCGTCTGAAGTTTGCTAGAGAGCATTTGGATGATCCAGAAGAGGATTGGGAGAATGTCATATGGTCAGATGAAACCATTTTGGTAAAAACTCAACTTGTCGTGTTTGGAGGAGAAAGAATGCTGAGTTGCATCCAAAGAACACCATACCTACTGTGAAGCATGGGGGTGGAAACATCATGCTTTGGGGCTGTTTTTCTACAAAGGGACCAGGACGACTGATCCGTGTAAAGGAAAGAATGAATGGGGCCATGTATCGTGAGATTTTGAGTGAAAACCTCCTTCCATCAGCAAGGGCATTGAAGATGAAATGTGGCTGGGTCTTTCAGCATGACAATGATCCCAAACACACCGCCCGGGCAACGAAGGAGTGGCTTCGTAAGAAGCATTTCAAGGTCCTGGAGTGGCCTAGCCAGTCTCCAGATCTCAACCCCATAGAAAATCTTTGGAGGGAGTTGAAAGTCCGTGTTGCCCAGCGACAGCCCCAAAACATCACTGCTCTAGAGGAGATCTGCATGGAGGAATTGGCCAAAATACCAGCAACAGTGTGTGAAAACCTTGTGAAGACTTACAGAAAACGTTTGACCTCTGTCATTGCCAACAAAGGGTATATAACAAAGTATTGAGATGAACTTTTGTTATTGACCAAATACTTATTTTCCACCATAATTTGCAAATAAATTCTTTAAAAATCCTACAATGTGATTTCCTGGATTCTTTCCCCCCATTCTGTCTCTCATAGTTGAAGTGTACCTATGATGAAAATTACAGGCCTCTCTCATCTTTTTAAGTGGGAGAACTTGCACAATTGGTGACTGACTAAATACTTTTTTGCCCCACTGTAACTTCAACACAATGTCAGAATTTTGTTTAATTGATTATGAGACTCTTGAAAAAACTGTACAAAATCTTAGTTCCTCAACATCTGAATTGGACATTCTGCCCACCAACTTTTTTAAGTCTGTTCTACATCTTATAATTACAGATGTGCTTCAAATCATAAATACAGTGGTGCTTGAAAGTGAACCCTTTAGAATTTTCTATGTTTCTGCATAAATATGACCAAAAACATCATCAGATTTTCACACAAGTCCTAAAAGTAGATAAAGAGAACCCAGTTAAACAAATGAGACAAAAATATTATACTTGTTCATTTATTTATTGAGGAAAATGATCCAAAATTACATATCTGTGAGTGGCAAAAGTATGTGAACCTTTGTTTCAGTACCTGGTGAGACCCACTTATGCAGCAATAACTGCAACTAAATGTTTCCGGTAACTGTTGATCAGTCCTGCACACCCGCTTGGAGGAATTTTAGCCCATTCCTCCGTACAGAACAGCTTCAACTCTGGGATGTTGGTGGGTTTCCTCACATGAACTGCTTGCTTCAGGTCCTTCCACAACATTTCGATTGGATTAAGGTCAGGACTTTGACTTGGACATTCCAAAACATTAACTTTATTCTTCTTTAACCATTCTTTGGTAGAACGAGTTGTGTGCTTAAGGTCATTGTCTTGCTTCATGACCCACCTTCTCTTGAGATTCAGTTCATGAACAGATGTCCTGACATTTTCCTTTAGAATTGACTGGTATAATTCAGAATTCATTGTTCTATCAATGATGGCAAGCCGTCCTGGCCCAGATGCAGCAAAACAGGCCCAAACCATAATACTACCACCACCATGTTTCACAGATGGGATAAGGTTCTTATGCTGGAATGCAGTGTTTTCCTTTCTCCAAACATAACGCTTTTCATTTAAACCAAAAAGTTCTATTTTGGTCTCATCCATCCACAAAACATTTTTCCAATAGCCTTCTGGCTTGTCCACGTGATCTTTAGCAAACTGCAGATGAGCAGCAATGTTCTTTTTGGAGAGCAGTGGCTTTCTCCTTGCAACCCTGCCATGCACACCATTGTTGTTCAGTGTTCTCCTGATGGTGGACTCATGAACATTAACATTAGTCAATGTGAGAAAGGCCTTCAGTTGCTTAGAAGTTACCCTGGAGTCCTTTGTGGCCTCGCTGACTATTACACGCCTTGCTCTTGGAGTAATCTTTGTTGGCTGACCACTCCTGGGGAGAGTTACAATGGTCTTGAATTTCCTCCATTTGTACACAATCTGTCTGACTGTGGATTGGTGGAGTCCAAACTCTTTAGAGATGGTTTTGTAACCTTTTCCAGCCTGATGAGCATCAACAACACTTTTTCTGAGGTCCTCAGAAATCTCCTTTGTTTGTGCCATGATACACTTCCACAAACATGTGTTGTGAAGATCAGACTTTGATAGATCCCTGTTCTTTAAATAAAACAGGGTGCCCACTCACACCTGATTGTCATCCCATTGATTGAAAACACCTGACTCTAATTTCTCCTTTAAATTAACTGCTAATCCAAGAGGTTCACATACTTTTGCCACTCACAGATATGTAATATTGGATAATTTTCCTCAATAAATAAATGACCAAGTATAATATTTTTGTCTCATTTGTTTAGCTGGGTTCTCTTTATTTACTTTTAGGACTTGTGTGACAATCTGATGATGTTTTAGGTCATATTTATGCAGAAATATAGAAAATTCTAAAGGGTTCACAAACTTTCAAGCACCACTGTACATCCCTAGAGACTGGCATTGTTCCTGTGTCCTTGAAAAAAGCCGTTGTAAAGCCCCTACTTAAAAAGAATAATCTGGATGCTTCAGTATTAAATAACTACAGGCCAATATCAAATCTACCATTCATCAGGAAAATCCTTGAAAAAATTGTCTTCAATCAATTAACTGCCTTCTTGATATCAAACAGCTGTTTTGATAACTTTCAATCAGGATTTCGTGCCAATCATAGCACTGAAACAGCGCTGATTAAAGTTATAAATGACATACGTCTTAATACTGATGCAGGCAAAACATCGGTCCTGGTATTACTGGACCTCAGTGCAGCTTTTGATACTGTTGATCACAACATACTGCTATATCGACTTGAACATTGGGTTGGGTTGACTGGTAAAGTTATCAATTGGTTAAAATCATACTTAAAAGATAGAAGCTTCTTTGTTACCATGGGAAATTGTACTTCAATGTCAATGTCCTTGACCTGTGGTGTCCCCCAGGGGTCGATTCTTGGACCATTACTGTTCAACCTTTATATGCTCCCACTTGGGCAAATTATCAAGAAAAATTCAATTTTATATCACTGCTATGCAGATGACACCCAAATTTATCTTGCTCTATCACCTAATGATTATGCCCCCCTTGAATGTCTCTACCAGTGTATCGATCACATCAACAACTGGATGTCACAAAATTTTCTTCAGCTGAACACAGATAAAACAGAAGTAATTCTATTTGGAAAAAAAAAGATGAAAGACTCAGGATTACCACTATTCTTGACACAAAGGGGATTAAAACAAAAGAAATGGTTAAAAATCTTGGTGTTTTCATTGACAGCGAGCTAAACTTTGACAGTCACATGAAAGCAATCACTAAAACGGCATTTTATCACCTAAAAAACATTTCCAAACTAAGAGGACTTATGTCAAAAAATGATCTGGAAAAACTTATACATGCCTTCATCTCTAGTAGGGTTGATTACTGCAATGGCCTTTTCACAGGCCTGCCAAAAAAAACGTCAAACGACTTCAGCTGGTTCAAAATGCAGCGGCTAGGGTTCTCACACGAACAAAAAGAACAGAGCACATTACTCCAATTCTAAGGTCCCTTCACTGGCTTCCAGTAAGCTACAGAATTGACTTTAAAGCATTGCTGCTGGTGTACAAATCTCTAAATGGTACAGGGCCAAATTACTTCTCTGATATGTTGCAGCGGCCTAACCCAATCAGATCTACCAGATCGCAGCAGAAAAATTTACTGTTAAAACCTGTTGTTAAAACAAAGTGTGGTGAAGCAGCTTTTAGCTACTATGCAGTACAGCTATGGAACCAACTGCCAGAGGACATCAAAAATGCTCCTGCTGTTGGCAGCTTCAAATCTAGGTTAAAGACCAAGCTGTTTTCAGATGCTTTCTGCTAAATTATTAATATTGCCATCTCTACATGTTTTAAACTCTTTACTTTTACAGTCTCTCCATGTTTTAAATTTTACTTAACTTTTATTCTATTTTATTCTGCTGTTTTTTTAAATTGAATTTTTCTCATTTTATTATTTTATTTCTACTATTGTTTAATTCTTATTAATTTTCTTCCCCATTTATTTTATGTAATTTTATTTTCTATTGTTTACTGTTTTGCTTTTACTTTTGTAAAGCACATTGAACTGCCACTGTGTATGAAATGTGCTATATAAATAAACTTGCCTTGCCTTGCCTTGCCTTGCTTTGCCTATATTTCTGCATAAATATGACCTAAAACATCATCAGATTTTCACACAAGTCCTAAAAGTCGATAAAGAGAACCCAGTTAAACAAATGAGACAAAAATATTATACTTGATCATTTATTTATTGAGGAAAATGATCCAACATTACATATCTGTGAGTGGCAAAAGTATGTGAACCTCGAGGATTAGCAGTTAATTTGAAGGTGAAATTAGAGTCAGGTGTTTTCAATCAGTGGGAGGACAATCAGGTGTGAGTGAGCACCCTGTTTTATTTAAAGAACAGGGATCTATCAAAGTCTGATCTTCACAACACATGTTTGTGGAAGTGTATCATGGCACGAACAAAGGAGATTTCTGAGGACCTCAGAAAAAGCAATGTTGATGCTCATCAGGCTGGAAAAGGTTACAAAACCATCTCTAAAGAGTTTGGACTCCACCAATCCATAGTTTCTAGTGTCTAGTGTCCATTTGTACACCATCTACACAGATTGTGTACAAATGGAGGAAATTCAAGACCATTGTTACCCTCCCCAGGAGTGGTCAACCAACAAAGATCACTCCAAGAGCAAGGCATGTAATAGTCGACGAGATCACAAAGGACCCTAGGGTAACTTTTAAGCAACTGAAGACCTCTCTCACATTGGCTAATGTTAATGTTCAGTCCACCATCAGGAAAACACTGAAAAACAATGGTGTGCATAGCAGGGTTGCAAGTAGAAAGCCACTGCTCTCCAAAAAGAATATTGCTGCTCATCTGCAGTTTGATAAAGATCAAGTGGACAAGCCAGAAGGCTACTGGAAAAATGTTTTGTGGATGGATGAGACTAAAATAGAACTTTTTGATTTAAATGAGAAGCATTATGTTTGGAGAAAGGAAAACACTGCATTCCAACATCCCATCTGTGAAACATGGTGGTGGTAGTATTGTGGTTTGGGCCTGTTTTGCTGCATCTGGGCCAGGACGGCTTGCCATCATTGATTGAACCATGAATTCTGAATTATACCAGCGAATTCTAAAGGAAAATGTCAGAACATCTGTCCATGAACTGAATCTCATGAGAAGGTGGGTCATGAAGCAAAACAGCGACCCTAAGCACACAAGTCGTTCTACCAAAGAATGGTTAAAGAAGAATAAACTTAATGTTTTGGAATGGCCAAGTCAAAGTCCTGACCTTAATCCAATAGAAAAATTGTGGAAGGACCTGAAGTAAGCAGTTCATGTGAGGAAACCCACCAACATCCCAGAGTTGAAGCTGTTCTGTATGGAGGAATGGGCTAAAAGTCCTCCAATCCAGTGTGCAGGACTGATCAACAGTTACCGGAAACGTTTAGTTGCAGTTATTGCTGCACAAGGGGGTCACACCAGATACTGAAAGCAAAGGTTCACATACTTTTGCCACTCACAGATATGTAATATTGGACCATTTTCCTGAATAAATAAATGACCAAGTATAATATTTTTGTCTCATTTGTTTAACTGGGTTCTCTTTATCTACTTTTCGGACTTGTGTGAAAATCTGATGATGTTTTAGGTCATATTTATGCAGAAATATAGAAAATTCTAATGGGTTCACAAACTTTCAAGCACCACTGTAATTGTTGGTTCACTGGCAGGCTGGAAAAATATTTTCCAGATGCAGGTCCCAGATACAGCGTCTTGAGCCAACATGTACGGTACTAGTTAAAAGCTTAGACACACCTTTTAATTCAATGAGTTTTCTTTCTCATCTCATCTCATTATCTCTAGCTGCTTTATCCTGTTCTACAGGGTCGCAGGCAAGCTGGAGCCTATCCCAGCTGACTACGGGCGAAAGGCAGGGTACACCCTGGACAAGTCGCCAGGTCATCACAGGGCTGACACATAGACACAGACAACCATTCACACTCACATTCACACCTACGGTCAATTTAGAGTCACCAGTTAACCTAACCTGCATGTCTTTGGACTGTGGGGGAAACCGGAGCACCCGGAGGAAACCCATGCGGACACGGGGAGAACATGCAAACTCCACACAGAAAGGCCCTCACCGGCCACGGGGCTCGAACCTGGACCTTCTTGCTGTGAGGCGACAGTGCTAACCACTACACCACCATGCCACCTGAGTTTTCTTTATTTTTATTATTTTCAATTTTTTAAAAATTGTGTTTTAAAGTAATGATGGACTGCCATTTCTCTTTACTTACTTGTGTAGTTCTTGACATAACATGGATTACTACAGTTGTTGAATAGGGCTATTTCCTGTATTTTTATTATTTACTATCTACTGTTTGATGGTATCAAACATATTAAGAAGGCAAGAAATTCCATTCATTAACATCTGACAAGGCACACCTGTTAACTGAAAAGCATTCCAGGTGACTACCTCTTTAAAGATGATCAAGATAATGCCAATAGTGTGCAAAGCATCATCAAGGTAAATAGTGGCTACTTTGAAGAATCGAAAATATGAAACATATTTTGTTTACCATATAATTCAATATATGTTCCAGATAGGGCTGTCAATCGATTAAAAAAAATTAACTAATTAATCGCACAAATTTCTGTAATTAATCGCAATTAATCTATCAATAAATTAATTGCATTTTTCTACTTAAGACTGAATATTTATTTATGTAAAATCATCAAATTAATGTAGAGTAAACACAGAGAAAGTATATTTAAATTCAAAAACCATTTTAATGGCTTAAGGTGCACCTATGCATTGTGCAAATACAAAAAAGAATGAGCAAAGACATTGTTGAAAGTTCAGAACATTGAACATTTTTCACTCCATAGACATAATTTACTTAGTCCTTCTTTACACTCAGCCAGTTACTGAAGCAGACCAGTTTGTTTACGTTATCAGGGGACAAAGAAGCTCGCTTCTTTTGAATGATGTGGCCTGAGAGTGAGAACAACCTCTCACAAGGCACTGTAGTTGCAGGGGTTGACAGGTACTTGCGTGCAATGAGTGCCAGCCTGGCATGTGCTCCCTCTCTCTTTGACCACCATTGTAGTGGACACCCCTCTATGTCCATTTTTGGCTCTGCTTTGTAGCGATCCAGACAATGCTCTATGGACTCCTCCTCGTCATCTGTATCTGAATCAGAAGAACCCAGCAAGATGGACATCCTCCTCTTCTTTGGTGACGGCTCCTCTGTTGTCTTAGCAAGTGGTTGTTGTGCACGTGTTTCTCTCATCATCAGATCATGTACTGAAGCCCATACCTCACTCCTCTCATCTTTTGGAAGGCACTTAAGGTCTTTGAACCTAGGGTCAAGGGCAGTAATGATCTTTAGCCATTTGAGGTTGGTGCTATCCTTCCGTTGAGCTAGGTCTGTGGTAAAGGCCTTCTTGAACCTCAGAACATAAACTGGATCATCGTCTGAGGGCTCCATAACTCTGAACAAGTGGCGTAAGGCTGGCAAGACCACTGAACAGGAGACGTACTGCTCTCCCCCCAGCAGTTCAGTCACATATCTGCAATGGAAAGCACAAGGTGTTAAACATTTCAGTAAATCTTTATTAGCAACACAGAGAACCTGCACACACACACACACACACACACACACACACACACACACACACACAGGTGAAAGAGAGAGGGAGCGAGAGAACAACTACACACACACACAGGTGAAAAAGAGAGGGAGAGAGAGAACAACAACATACACACACATATATATACACACACACAGGTGAAAGAGAGAAGGGGAGAGAGGGAGAGAGAGAAAACGGTACACATATACTGTACACAGGAGATAGGGAGAAAGAAAGAGAGGGAGGAGAAACAATAAATAAATAACTCACCTGCAAGGTTCAAGTAGTTCCTACAGCTTTTGCAGTTTGGCAAGCTCCTGGTCAGTCAACATAGCAACCTTGCTCTTTTGCTGCGCCAGGGTAGTGGTCAGTGGAGATTTGTTTCTCTGTTTCTCTTTACCATCTCCAGCGTAGAATTCCATTTTGTTGCAACGTCCTGAGCAAGTGATTCTTGCTTAGGTCCGTGTGCAACTTGCTGTTCGTTTAATTCCTGAGCGTTAGATGGGCTATGCTTAAAGTGCCCGACAATCTTGTGACATTTGGCCAGAACACTTTCAAATCCACTGTCTTTAAGTGAGACTGTGACCGTTCTTTGCAGACAGTGGGCCATGCAAGGCAGGTGTTCAAATGGAAGTAGCCTCGCGGCAGCAACCATGTTACGAGCGCTGTCAGTGCCGAGTGTGGTCAACTTTTCCTTGATTTCCCATTCATTTGCAACATCCAGAAAATGGTTAGCACATGCCTCGGCATAATGTCGCTCCTCGGTTTTACTCACAGTAAGTGCAAACAATTGCAGAGTCCAGTCTTGATCAATGAAATGCGCTGTGACACCCAAATAATTATCGTTGTTGATAGACGTCCAATGGTCACCCGTGAGAGCGATGTGCTTTGCTTGCGCAAGCATGTTCATCCGCTGTGCCCTCTCATTCTCATACAAAGTGTGTATTCTTGACACGATGGTTCCTCTTGAGGGTAAATAATAAGAGGTCTCTCCCGATGCAACATGAATTACTTCTCTCAGTCCATCATCCTCTACTGTGCTAACTGGACAGCAGTTTATAACTATCCAAGTAACCAAGGAATTGGTTAACTTTTCACTTACAGGTTTCGTTATTTGCCCACGAGTGCCACACTCCTGTAGTGTAGACTGGTGAGGTCCAGTGGAGGTAATTTCAGCAGGGTGTTTTGCTTTGAGGTGATACGCTAAAGACGTGTTACTTCTGTGGTAATTAAATTCAGCTTTGCAAACTGTGCAAATTGCCTTAGTTTTGTCCAACGAGCCGTCGGGCAACTTTTTAAAATGAAACTTTCCCCCTAAAAGTTTGCCCTTATCCATCTTTCCACCATAGACTCTCCTTTAGTTAGGATAGCTGTTTCTGCCCGGTTTTCCCACACACATAACCAAAGGTTATGGGTCAGCCGCCACCGGAAGTAAAGAAAACCATGTTAATTGTGTTAATTTTTTTAAATGCATTAAATGTTTAAAATTAATCGCCAAAATTAACTCGTTAACTTTGACAGCACTAGTTCCAGATGTTATTTCATAGTTTTGATGTCTTCACTCTTATTCTACAATGTAGAAAATAGTCAAAACCCAATAGTCAGTTCCCACCTGCCATGCTTCTGTACTCCACCCACATCAGGGATTTACCACAGTGGTGCTGAAACCTGGGATGTCGAGTATGGAAAGGAACCACCCCATGGAGTCCTCCCCATTTATGGAGCTCATCCATGCCCTCGCTGCTGCCCAGCAGAACCAGCATCAAGCACTGACCGCCCTCCGGAAGGAGCAAGAGCAATGCTTTGAAGCCTTGATTCTGGCCCAGTGGGAAGATTGCCAGGTGTTCTAGCATCTACTTGTGTTGGCAGGGGCATCCACCATCACCACCATGGACTCCCCTCACGTCACCCTCACGAAGATGGGCCTGCATGATGAGCCCGAAGCCTTCATCGCTCTCTTTGAGCAGCGGCCCAAACGTGGGGGTGGCCACTTGAGCAGCGTGCGGCATGCCTGCTCCCGCTCCTGACTGGCGAGGCGCAGCTCATGGCACAGCAGCTCCTTGCTGACAGCCAGCTCATCTATACTGACCTCAAGAGAGCCATCTTGCAGTGGGTCGGCCACTCCCCGGAACAACATCACCAGCAGTTCCGGAAGCTGACACTAGAGGAGGTCAGCCAGCTGTTCGCATTCAGCCAACAACTCCGGGACACCTGCCGGTGGTGGCTGAGGGTGGAAGACTGCGATGCTGACAGGATCATCGACCTGGTGGCACTGGAACAGTTAATCTCTCGGCTTCTGGAAGGAACGGTGGAATGGGTCCAGTGTCATTGCCTGGCATCGCTCCAACGAACCATGGAGTTGGCTGAGGACCATCTGGCGATGGTTCAGATGGCAGGCAGACAAGGCGAAGGCACCTCTCCTCGTTTCTCTTCTCCCTTCTCTCTCTCTCTTCCCTCTCTCTCCCTCTCTCGTCCTCACCCCATTCCCCCACTGCGGAGGTGGGGGGTGGCTCCTCCCCAGCTTGCCCATTGTACCCGTGGTGTCCTCCTGTTTCCCTCTTCCGTGTCTGTGTCCCCCCCCTCAGGTGAATGATGTCCATTACACCAGTGCAGAGGGAAAACCTGGGCCGGTATGCTAGCGCGGCAGGGAACCGGAGCATCTCCAGAGTCAGGGCTCTGCGAGGGAGGTGGAAGCTGTGATCCGGATCCCTGAAGCACCAGAGACTGCCCCCTATCAGGCCGGAATGTATCGCATACTGGTAAGTGTTCAAGGGGATACATATCACGTGTTGGTGGATTCCGGTTGTAATCAGACCTCAATTCACCAACGCCTGGTGCAAGGTGAGGCACTGGAGAGAGCACAAGCGGTGAAAGTGTTGTGTGTGCATGGGGATGTTCACAATTATCCCTTAGTGTCTGTGTGTATTCTATTCCGGGTCCAAATCCAGAGAACAAAGGCAGCAGTTAATCCTCGTCTCACCCACTCATTGATTTTGGGGATGGATTGGCCAGGGTTTAAAAAGCTGATGGAACATTTAACATGTACGTGGGTCCTGCACTAGTATGTCATGGGAAGATCCTGGTGTGGCATTGACTGGAGAAGCTGTCACAGAGCTGTCTATGTCAGCACCGCATCAGAGTGACACGAGGCGTGAGGAGCAGCCCGCTCCTCCTCCCTCTCTTGGGATTCCCTTGAGGATTTCCCGTTAGAGCAGTCACGAGACGAGACTCTGCGGCATGCGTTTGACCAAGTGAGGGTAATCAATGGTCAAACTCTTCAGCCAAGCGTGACACCGGCCTTCCCTTATTTCGCTATTGTTAAAGATGATTTGTACCAAGTGATGCAGGACACTCAAACTGGTGAGCAAATAACCCAATTATTAATCCCAAAGAGCCGTAGGGAATTCGTATTCCATGCAGCTCACTTTAATCCCATGGCTGGACACTTAGGGCAGGATAAAACACTAACCTGAATAATGGCCCAGTTCTATTGGCCACGGATTCGTGGGGCTGTCCGTCAGTGTTGTGCGGCATGCCACGAATGCCAACTAGTAAATCCCGCAGCCACTCCAAAAGCCCCTTTGTGCCCTCTCCCTTTAATCGAGACCCCGTTTGAGCGAATTGGGATGGATCTCATCAGGCCATTAGATTGGTCAGCACAGGGATATCACTTTATTTTAGTTCTGGTGGACTATGCAATGCGATATCCAGAAGTGGTGCCTCTCTGCAATATCTCAGCATGCAGTGTTGTGGAAGTGCTCTTCTGTACTATCTCCCAGGTCAGGATTCTGAAAGAAATCCTGACAGACCAAGGCACTACATTTATGTCATGCACACTGCGTGAATTGTATGGGTTACTGGGGATTAAGTCTATCCGCACCAGAGTCTATCACCCACAAACGGATGGCTTAGTGGCATGGTTTAATCAGACACTCAAAAACATAATTCAGAAATTTGTAAATGAGGATGCACGTAATTGTTATAAGTGGCTCAAGCCCCTGTTATTTGCAGTACGAGAGGTCCCACAAGCCTCCACGAGGTTTTCTCCATTTGAATTATTATATGGGTGTAAGCCATGTGGCATTTTGGATGTGCTACAAGAAAATTGGGAGGAGGGGCCTTCGCCTAGCAAAAACGAAATTCAGTATGTCCTTGACTTGCGTGCAAAACTCCACACGCTCACACAGTTAACCCTGGAGAATTTACGGCAGGCACAAGAACGTCAAATCCGGCTGTACGACAGGGGCACGTGCCTTAGAGAGTTCATGTCGGGAGACAAAGTACTCGTATTATTGCCCATATCAAGCTCTAAATTAGTTGCCAAGTGGCAAGGGCCCTTCGAGGTCACACGGCGAGTCAGGGACATCAACTATGAGGTAAGGCAAACAGATAGGGGTGGGGCATTGCAAATCTACCACCTCAACCTTTTAAAACACTGGAATGAGGGGGTCCTCGTGGCGTTGGCGTCAGTAGTTCCAGAGAAGGTGGAGCTGGGGCCAGAGGTAAAAAAGGTAACATCTCAAAGCACTCCAGTCACCACCTCTCACCGACCCAACTCACAGAGGTAGCCAAGTTGCAGGAGAAATTTTCCAACATGTTCTCGCCCCTACCTGGCCGCACCCACCTCAGAAAAAAAAAACATTGAGACACCCCCGGAGGTGGTGGTGCGTAGCCACCCTTAGCGATTGCCCGTACACAAAAAAAGGTGGTTCAGGACAAACTCAAGGCCATGCTCAAGATGGGCATAATCGAGGAGTTCCACAGTGACTGGAGCAGCCCAGTGGTTCTGGTTCCCAAGACTGACAGGTTGGTTCGGTTCTGTGTGGAGTATAGAAAGGTCAACACAGTGTCTAAATTTGATGCATACCCAATGCCTTGCATTGATGAGTTGCTTGATCGGTTAGGTGCTGCTCGCTTTTATTCGACACTGGATCTAACGAAGGGATATTGGCAGATCCCTTTGACTCCTCTATCCCGAGAAAAAACTGCCTTTTCCACACCATTTGGGTTACACTAATTTGTCACGCTTCCTTTTGGGTTGTTTGGGTCTCCCACTACATTCCAGCAGCTCATGGACAAGATCTTCCGCCCTCACGCCGCCTACGCAGACACATACCTTGGCAATATCATTATCTATAGCCATGATTGGCCACAGCACCTGGAACATCTGAGGGTCATTCTAAAGTCGCTGAGGCATGCGGGTCTCACAACTAACCCAAAGAAGTGTGCAATTGGGTGGGTGGAAGTATGGTATCTGGGGTTCCACTTGGGTCATGGGCAGGTGCGTCCCCAAATTAACAAGACTGTAGCGATTGCAGCCTGTCTGAGGCCTAAGACCAAAAAGGGGGAGAGACAGTTTCTGGGGCTAGCTGGCTATTATCATAGGTTTATACCTAATTATTTGGATGTCACCAGCCCATTAACCAAGCTCACTAAAAAGGGGGTTCCAGATCCAGTTCAGTGGACGGAGCAGTGCCAACAGGCTTTCTCTAAGGTAAAAGCTGCACTGTGTGGGGGGCCACTTTTGCACTCCCCTGACTTCTCTCTCCCCTTTATTTTACAGACTGATGCATCGGACAGATGGCTGGGGGACGTTTTGTTCCAGAATGTGGAGGGCGAGGAGTGCCCTGTGCTGTATATCAGCCATAAACTCTCAATGCATGAAAGCAAGTACAGCACCATCGAAAAAGAGTGTCTTGCCATCAACTGGGTGGTCCTCGCCCTCCGATACTACCTGTTGGGGTGCCCTTTTACCCTCTGTTCAGACCACGTGCCCCTCCAGTGCCTTCACTGCATGAAGGATGCCAATGCGCAGATCACCCATTGGTATCTCACCCTCCAGCCATTTAAGTTCGCGGTGGTCCACAGGCCGGGGGCACAGGTGGTGGTGGTGGACTTCCTGTCCCGTCGGGGGGGGAGTCTGCTTCAGGCCAGACGGCTCCCTGGCCTGAGTCGGATGGTGGGGTTATGTGGCAACGGGGGCGTGGCCAAGCGGCAATTTGTGAATGGAGTGCGGGGTTGGGGAAGGTAAGTGGTTAAGTCATTACACCTGGTGTCAATTAATGTGTGTGTGTGTGTGTGTGTGTGTGTTTGTTTGTTGCAGGGATGGAGCATAAAAGGAGAGAGAGAACAGAGAAGAGCTCTCTCCCGACCAGATCACATGTGTGTGTGTGCATGCGTGTGTCTGTGAGCAGCACATGAATGAAGCTGAAAAGCTCATTTCTCTCATTATCTCTAGCCGCTTTATCCTGTTCTACAGGGTCACAGGCAAGCTGGAGCCTATCCCAGCTGACTACAGGCAAAAGGCAGAGTACACCCTGGACAAGTCGCCAGGTCATCACAGGGCTGGCACATAGACAACCATTCACATTAGAGTCACCAGTTAACCTAACCTGCATGTCTTTGGACCGTGGGGGAAACTGGAGCCCCCGGAGGAAACCCACGCAGACACAGGGAGAACATGCAAACTCCGCACAGAAAGACCCTCACCAGCTACAGGGCTTGAACCTGGACCTTCTTGCTGTGAGGCGATGGCACTAACCACTACACCACCATGCCGCCCGAGCTGAAAAGCTGAAAAGGAAAAATAAAGTTTGTAAGAACTTCAGTTCCCGCCTGCCATGCTTCTGTACTCCACCCACATCAGGGATTTACCACAATGAAGATATAGGCATTTAGATCTCTTGATATACTCAAGGTTTTTCTGATCTGTGAAGATACCTAAAGGATGAGTAGCTCCCTCTAATGTCTGACACCATTCTTCTTGGGCTCATTTGACAGCCAACAACTCCCAGTTCCTGATGTCAGAGTTCCATTCTGCACAGGAAAGTTTCTTGGAGTAGAATGCCACAGGGTGGAGCTTATGTTTGTCTCCAAACCTCTGTGACATATGTACTCCCACTCCAGATTCAGAGGTGTCCACCTCCACAAAGAAAAGGCTTTGAGGGATCAGGATGTTTTAGTACGGGAGCTGTGGTGAGTGCTGCCTTGAGTCACTTGATTTCTCCTCAGCTGCTGTGTTCCATGACAAGTGCATGGGTCCCTTCTTAAGCAGGGACATGAATGGGGAGGCAATCGAGCGGAAACCTCTGATAAATCTCTGGTAAAATTTGGCAAAGCGGAGGAATCTCTGTAGATTCTTGATAGGCTAGGGGATGTGGGTGCAATTGGTCTTAAGTGATCAGTCTCATTAAATCAGTCTCATTAATAATACCATTACTTTTGGTGTTTAATAATAAATTACCAAACAGCTAAATTATGGTATATTCCAAATTATTATGATCACTACTAATGCAGCAATAATGTATTACTTACCGTATTACATAGACACTACAGCCAATAGCACTCATATACACTTGGGTGAAGGCAATTTGGAGTTCTTTGAGATTGTGTGACTTCAAGAATACAGCAGCAACAGACAGACAAGCACAGTTTAACAGAATAATTGAATTTATTATAACAATGATACTAAATGGGTAATAGCAGTTGAATACATTCAATATGGTCAGCAGCAATATATACAAGGCACAGTGAGGTAGTGTGTGTGTGTGTGTGTGTGTGTGTGTGTGTGTGTGTGTGTGTGTGTGTGTGAGCAAGGGGAGACAGAGAGCGGGAGGGGTGTGAGGGAGAGAGGAGAAGACAAAGAGAGTTTGAATATGCGTGCGGAAGGTGCGCGGTAGAATGAATCAGAGATTGGAATGTTATCTAAGGTGTTGGGGGGAGGTGAAAATCACCTTGTGGTCTTCTTGAGACAAAGGAATTCGTCGTGGTTGCTAATCCACTCCCTATAACATTACCAAATCCACTGAAATCTTGATGAGGTCAAAATGTGTGTAATGATGAAATTAAAGGATGTTAGTGAGGATAGGGGAGAGCATGCAACAGCCTATCTATTAAAACAATGGAGAGATAGAGCAATGTAGAACACACTGATCAACTCGACACTCTAAGTGTCTACAGTGTGCACAATTAAACAGTTTCTGAGTTTAAATTTGCACTACTTCATAAAGCTAATTCCTAAGACTAGTTTGCCCAAATGCCAGCCTTACTTCCAGTATCGATGTCTCTATGCAGGATATGCAGAGATGTCCCGAAGTTTCGTTGTTCGTGAGGAAAAGTCTCTGATGATAATGTGCACAGCGATTAAGTCAGAAGGAATCCGGTCGCTTCTAACTTTTAATTAACTGCTTGGGCTGCAGTCGTAACGTTACTTATAATAAACAAATAAAACCGGTTGTAACTCAATTGAGTGAGACGGCGCAACTTAGGTACTTTTTACCGTAGCTAGTGGTATATACGAAAGCGCGCTGAGTCCTTTTTCTTGCAGGGCAGACGTCTTGATTTTGGATGTTCTGATGAGCAGGTATCTCTTTATGTCTGTATGATGTGAAGTCTACAGCGAGAGAGAGCAAGTTTGAGTGTGACGGGGTCACTTATAGAGTCGGTCACGTGACATGACGTAGGTGATCATGGCCGCCGTGACGTAGGTCATCGCGGAAGTTAGTTGATGGGATTTGTAGTTCTAGACAGGACTGTGGCTGTCCCTACAGGGATGAGCCATTCTATGCTGGCAGAAATCTTTTCTTGATGCATGGTTACTGCTTCTGGACCTACAATGTACCCAAGGAAGAAGATGGTGTGCACACGGAATTCACATTTTCTCTTTTGACATAGAGTTGGGGGTGGCACAGTGATGTAGTGGTTAACACTGTTGCCTCACAGCAAGAAGGTCCTGGGTTTGAGCTCAGCGGCTGATGAAGGCCTTTTTGCGTGGAGTTTGCATGTTCTCCCCGTGTATGCATGGGTTTCCTCTGGGTGGTCCAGTTTCCCCCACAGTCCAAAGACATGCAGGTTAGACTAATTGGTGGGTCTAAATTGACTGTAGATGTGAATGTGAGTGTGAATGGTTGTATGTTTCTATGTGTTAGCCCTGCGATGACCTGGCGACTTGTCCAGGGTGTACCCTGCCTCTCACCCATAGTCAGTTGGGATAGGCTCCAGCTTGCCTGCAACCCTGTACAGGATAAGCAGCTACAGGATGGATGGATAAGCAGCTAATGGATGGATAGATGGATGGATGGATGGATGGACACAGAGTTGGTTCTCCAGCAAGCATCCAATACTATGTGATGGATGTGATCTTTGAGAGAATCAGAATCACTTTTATTGCCAGGTATGTGGACACACATAAGGAATTTGACTCCAGTATCACTTAGCTCTCATAGTACAAAACAGATAAAAAAGCCTATACACAAAACAAACAAACAAAAAATAAAAAATGGTGCAATAGGTGCATAGTGCAAAGTAATCCAGGTAAGTCAAGTATGAAATAGATAAATAAATATAAAATATACAGTGTGCACAGAATGATGGTATGAGTGTGCAGATATTTTACAAGTGATATTACTGATATATGAATCTGGATTTTAGCTGTTCATCACAGAAAGGATTTTCCCTTTTGGTGCAATATGGTGCATAGTGCAAAGATGAAATAGTAAATATAAATAAGTATAAATATAAGTAACAGTGAGCACAGAATGACAGTATGAGTGTGCAGATATTTTGCAAGTGATATTACTGATATATGAATCTGGATTTTAGCTGTTCATCACAGAGACAGCCTGAGGGAAGAAACTATTATTGTGTCTGGTTGTTTTTGCATACAGTGATCTATATTGTCTCCCTGAGGGGAGAAGTTTAAACAGTTTGTGACCAGGGTGTGATGGGTCCGCAGAGATGTTACCCTCCCGTTTCCTGACTCTGGACAAGTATAGGTCTTGAATGGAGGGCAGGTTGACACCAATAATTTTCTCAGCAGACCTTATTGTCCGTTGCAGTCTGTTCTTCTCCTGTTTGGTGACCGATCCAAACCAAACAGTGATGGAAGAGCAAAGAACAGACTGAATGATGGCAGAGTAGAATTGTGTCAGCAGCTCCTTAGGCAGGTTGAGCTTCCTGAGCTAGCGCAGAAAGTACAACCTCTGCTCAGCCTTTTTGATGATAGTGACTGTGTTGGTCTCCCACTTCAAGTCCCGAGAGATTGTGGAACCCAGAAACCTGAAGTTTTCAACAGCAGTCATAGTGTTGTTGGTGATGGGCAGCAGAGTGGGGGGGCTCCTCCTAAAGTCCACTGTCATCTCCACAGTTTTGAGCATGTTAAGCTCCAGATTGTTCTGACCGCACCAACAGACCAGCCGTTCAACCTCCCATCTGTATGCAGACTCGTCACCATCTCGGATGAGGCCGATGACCGTTGTATCGTCTGCAAATTTCAGGAGTTTAACAGACGGGTCTCTTGAGGTGCAGTTGTTGGTATAAAGGGAGAAGAGCAATGGGGAGAGCATACACCCTTGGGGGGCGCCAGTGCTGATAGTCCGAGTGCTGGATATGATGCTCCCCATCCTCACCTGCTGCTTCCTGTCAGTCAGGAAGTTTGTAATCCACTGACAGGTGGAGAAGGGCACAGTGAGCTGGGTGAGCTTGGTGTGGAGGATGTCTGGAACAATGGTGTTGAATGCCGAACTGAAGTCCATGAACAGGATCCTGGCGTACGTCCCTGCAGTGTCAAGGTGCTGCAGGATGTAGTGTAGACCCATATTTATAGCATCAATTAATCAATAAATCAATGTTATCTATGTAGGTGATCACAAATGTTCCAAGCATGTCCCTTAAAACATCATTGATGCAGCATTGAAAGAGAGCCTATATGGCATGACACAGTACTCTAAGTGGATAGAGGTGGTACTAAAGGCCATCTTCCACACATCTACCCTCCCTGACACCAACAAGATTATAGGCACTGAGCAGATTAAGATTTGTGAAAATATTTGCTGAACAGAGTTATTCCAGATCTGAAGGAACAAGTGGGAGAGGGTAGTGGTATTCTACCTTTGAAGGCCTCCTCCTTTTTCCCCCCACCAAAACAACTTATGGGTGCTGGAATTGTATGTTGAATGTAATCTTGTCCAACTCAGTCAGATGTTGTTGATGCTACCCCACCAGCTGTCCTTGGGCTGTCATGCTGTTTTGCCAGTCCTGCTCTCCTGCTGCAAAATAACATGTCATGCAACAGAGTCAGACAGGGATGCAAACACAGTGCGAAGCTTTTTACTGTAGACACTGGCAAAAAGAGCCAAAATGTGGAGCAAAATCCATAAACACAGACAGGCAAGAAGTCAGCAAACAACACTCTGAGCACAAATCCAAAAACAAGACAAGATTAAAAAAAACACCAACAGAATTTCAAGTAAAGCACACTGAGAGTTACTTTGCAAAGAGTCTTTGTGAGAGTCTGTACATACCGTATATAGGGTGTGTGTGTGTGTGTGTGTGTGTGAGATTGGGATCAGATGTGCATGATTATAACTTGGGTGACTGAATATGTTGGAGTGTTGAGGTGGGGATTTGGTGGCCATGTTTGCAGGTCGTGGTGTGTTCTGGGAAGTGGAATTTCTTGCTGACATGGCAATTATAAGCAGTGGTAGCAATGCAGTGGCAAGTGAACCCTTCTGAATTACCTACAGTACATTTACGTTTAAATTTTCCTTAAAACATGGTATGACCATCTAAGTTACAATAATGAACAAACACAATCTGTTTTAACTAATAACATAAACAATTCTAATCTTTCATGTCTTTATTGAACACACCCATTAAATATTCACAGGGCTAGTAGAGTGGAATAACTAAGTGAACCTTTAGATTTAATAACTGATCAAACCTCCTTTGGCTGCAGTGACCTCAAACAAGCTTTGGAAGCTGTGGCTCAGACCTGTAAAATTTTTGGGAGGGATTTTGAACCGTTCTTCCTTATAGAACTCCTTCAACCATATTCTTAGGTTGTGTGAAAGGCTCTCAACTGGGTTAAGGTCTGGGCTCTGACTGGGTTGCTCCAAAAGGAGGATTTTCCCTTTTTTTAAAGTCATAGATTTACTTCAATGTTAAGGTCATTGTCCTGCTGCATGACCCAACTTCTACTGGGTTTCACCTGGCAGACAGCCACCCTGACATTATTCTGTAGGATACCTTAATAATTCATTCAAAGTGAGATTCATTTTCCCCTTGATGATGGCAAGCTGTCCAGGCCCTGAGGCAGCAAAGCAGATCATGATGTACTCCACCGTACTTCACAGTTGGGAAGACATTTTCATGTGCCCTTTTTACACCATATGTAGTGCTGTGTGTTCTTCCTGAATAATTCAACCTTTGTTTCATCAGTCCACAAGACATTTTCTGAGAAGCATTATGGGGTGTCAGGGTGCTCTGGCAAACTTCAGGCACACAGCCATGTTTTTTCTGGAGAGCAGCGGTTCCCTCCATGATGTCCTAATCCACATCTCCAAACTTGAATCATTGATTGGACTCCAGATTTGCCAACTCTTGATTCCAATTAACTTTTGTTGAAGTCAATAGCCAAGGGGGTCACATACTTTTTCCAACATACACTGTGGATGCTTGCATGACATGTTCAATATGGACAGGAACAAAGCAATAATTTGTCTGCTATTCGTTAAACAGATTGTGTTTGTTCATTATTGTGACTTAGATGAAGATCAGACCATATTTTAGTACAACCCCGATTCCAAAAAAGTTGGGACAAAGTACAAATTGTAAATAAAAATGGAATGCAATAATTTACAAATCTCAAAAACTGATATTGTATTCACAATAGAACATAGGCAACATATCAAATGTCGAAAGTGAGACATTTTGAAATTTCATGCCAAATATTGGCTCATTTGAAATTTCATGACAGCAACACATCTCAAAAAAGTTGGGACAAGGGCAATAAGAGGCTGGAAAAGTTAAAGGTACAAAAAAGGAACAGCTGGAGGACCAAATTGCAACTCATTAGGTCAATTGGCAATAGGTCATTAACATGACTGGGTATAAAAAGAGCATCTTGGAGTGGCAGCAGCTCTCAGAAGTAAAGATGAGAAGAGGATCACCAATCCCCCTAATTCTGCGCTGACAAATAGTGGAGTAATATCAGAAAGGAGTTTGACAGTGTAAAATCGCAAAGAGTTTGAACATATCATCATCTACAGTGCATAATATCATCACAAGATTCAGAGAATCTGGAAGAATCTCTGTGCGTAAGAGTCAAGGCCGGAAAACCATACCGGGTGCCCGTGATCTTCGGGCCCTTAGACGGCACTGCATCACATACAGGCATGCTTCTGTATTGGAAATCACAAAATGGGCTCAGGAATATTTCCAGAGAACATTATCTGTGAACACAATTCACCGTGCCATCCGCCGTTGCCAGCTAAAACTCTATAGTTCAAAGAAGAAACCGTATCTAAACATGATCCAGAAGCGCAGACATCTTCTCTGGGCCAAGGCTCATTTAAAATGGACTGTGGCAAAGTGGAAAACTGTTCTGTGGTCAGACAAATCAAAATTTGAAGTTCTTTATGGAAATCAGGGACACCGTGTCATTCGGACTAAAGAGGAGAAGGACGACCCAAGTTGTTATCAGCGCTCAGTTCAGAAGCCTGCATCTCTGATGCTATGGGGTTGCATTAGTGCGTGTGGCATGGGCAGCTTACACATCTGGAAAGACACCATCAATGCTGAAAGGTATATCCAGGTTCTAGAGCAGGGGTAGGCAATTATTTTTTCTGTGGGGCCACATGAGAAACAGAAAATTTTGTGGAGGGCCGGACCAAAAGGCTGAACTAAATTCTGCATAATATTAATTGTATTTCTTTATATAAAGCAATAAATAACATTGTTTTTACAAGCTGCTAAGACTGGTAAGAGTATGGAAAAAAACGAGGTTGCCTTACAAAAAATGTCATTTATTCAATCAAATTTCCCAAAACAATGGTTAACAAAATGTGAACATTTGTACCATTTTTTTTTCAGTCACACTCACCCCAAAACACAATAAAGACATCACAATATTGTCTTTCTACTCCAAATATCAAGCAAGATACATCATATTATA
Source organism: Neoarius graeffei (assembly GCF_027579695.1). NCBI lineage: Eukaryota > Metazoa > Chordata > Actinopteri > Siluriformes > Ariidae > Neoarius > Neoarius graeffei. Next base: position 53,591,892 of record NC_083578.1, read on the forward strand.
ATAATGATGCCCACATTTGTAGTCTAATCACCTCATTTGGTGTTTTTCAGTTTTTTATTTGTTCAGTGAGAGAAATCTAGTCTCTGTTGGTCTTTAACGAGTGCATCAGAGTCAGGTTGAATGTCTGAGGTGGAGATGCGAAGCACAGCTGACAGATGATCATCAGTCGATTCGGTGTAGGAATCAGATCTACAGATCGGCTTGGGCTCCGGCGCCTCCTGGTGACGTCACACTATGTGATTGGCTGGACCGTTTGAAGGATGACATACAAGTTTGTGGTTGGTCTGGACAAATTATGGAAGTAGTTATCGCGGGATTAGGTTTCATGGGATTTCATGTCATGTTCATTGCGTTTTTGTTGAACACAACTTCAAAATAAAAGCAATGCACATTCAGTCCATGCATGAGGTAAAATTAGAAAATACGTTTATTTTGTAATTTCTAATTAACCTTACGCGGGCCGGTCAGAATGAACCAAAGGGCCGGATGTGGCCCACAGGCCGGAAAATGCCCAGGTCTGTTCTAGAGCAACATATGCTCCCATCCAGACAACGTCTCTTTCAGGGAAGACCTTGCATTTTCCAACATGACAATGCCAAACCACGTACTGCATCAATTACAGCATCATGGCTGCGTAGACGAAGGGTCTGGGTACTGAACTGGCCAGCCTGCAGTCCAGATCTTTCACCCATAGAAAACATTTGGCGCATCATAAAATGGAAGATACGACAAAAAAGACCTAAGACAGTTGAGCAACTAGAATCCTACATTAGACAAGAATGGGTTAACATTCCTATCCCTAAACTTGAGCAACTTGTCTCCTCAGTCCCCAGACGTTTACAGACTGTTGTAAAAAGAAAAGGGGATGTCTCACAGTGGTAAACATGGCCTTGTCCCAGTTTTTTTAGATGTGTTGTTGTCATGAAATTTAAAATCACCTCATTTTTCTCTTTAAATGATACATTGTCTCAGTGTAAACATTTGATATGTCATCTATGTTCTATTCTGAATAAAATATGGAATTTTGAAACTTCCACATCATTGCATTCCGTTTTTATTTACAATTTGTACTTTGTCCCAACTTTTTTTGGAATCGGGGTTGTATAAATGTGTGCACAAATGAAGGTAATGTACATGCTACTGTATATGCCTGCCTACTTTATCCACATTTGGAGGATTAAATTGATTTTCCTTATGACATGTCAGGGTCAAAGCATCTCTGTTCATCTGGTTTCTAATTCAAACTCAAGTCAAGTTTATTTGTATAGCACTTTTAACAGTAGACATTGCTGCAAAGCAACTTTACAAAAAATTAGAGACTTTAAACATGAGATCATTTTATCCCTAATTTATCCCCAATGAGCAAGCCTGTGGCAAAGGTGGCAAGGAAAAACTCCCTCAGACGACATGAGGAAGAAACTTCGAGAAGGACCAGACTCAAAAGGGAACCCATCCTCATTTGGGTGATTATAAATAACTCACTTCTGTAACTGTGTATAGTCACAAATTATAACAGTGAAACCAGGAAAATCATTATAGTTTTAACATGAAGTCTGTTTTGTTGAAGTTATAAACTGTTCATTGATGGAAACTTGAGTGCAAAACTGTTCATGACAATGGCAGTCCTAAAGTTAACAAGTCAACTGTAGTTCTCAGGCATAAATGTATTTCTGTAAGTGTCCAGAGCCATCTTCCAAGTGTGACTTTCAACTGTCCATATGGGGCCATCCTCCTCAGGAGTGATGTGATGAGACTCCAGCCAGATGTAGGGCATCAGGATGAATCAGGCAAGTCTGAGGAGCAGAAGAGGTCAGCATCACTGGTGTCTCAGGATCGACATGTAACTCAGAGAGGGACAGACAGAGGGAAGGGAAGGAGAAGGGGGGGAGAGAGAGAGAAAATGCAGGTTGTTAGGTATACCCAAGGAGACCTAAAGAGTAAGAACAGTATACATTTTGCACTGAGTGTAAGCAGGAATTCCGGCAAGATTAACTATGACAACATAACTAAAAGGGAGAGCCTGAAGGTAACACAGACATGAGGGCACCCTGGGACATAAAGCAGCCAGCCAGCAAGTGAGAGTGTGTGTGTGTGGGGGGGGGGGGGGGGGGCAGCATTCATACATCCCAGTTTACCAACACACTCTATGCCTAAGGACCCTCCAGATCTACTCCTTTACCTAATAAAAACTATTAACAAAAGGCTTGACTAAAAAGATATGTTTTCAGCCTAAACACTTAGACTGTGTCTGAGTCCTGAACACTACTTGGAAGACTGTTCCATAACTGTGGGGGTTTGTAAGAAAAGGCTCTGCCCCCTGATGTAGGCTTCACTATATGAGGTACCAGCAGATAGCCTGCACCTTTTGATCTAAGTAGGTGTGGTGGGTCATAAAGGACCAGAAGTTCACTCAGGTACTGTGGTGTAAGACCATTCAGTGCTTTAAAGGTTAAAAGTAGCATTTTATAATCAATATGAAATTTGATTGGGAGCAAATGCAATGTCAATAAGCTAGGGGTGATATCTTCTAGTTCTAGTAAGGACTCTTACAGCTGTATTTTGAACTAACTGGAGCTTGTTTATGCACTTATTGGAACATCCTTTTTTTATTTTTCCTCCTCCCCCCTCTCCCCCCTTCCTCTCTTCCTCATAACTTATCCTTTTTATATTTGTATATGTAAATAATTTATCTAGAAGTTTTCCTCTATTTCTTTTCTCTGTTTATCTATAATGATGCTGCTGGAATCTTAATTTTCCTGAGGGAACCCTCCCAAAGGGATCAATAAAGTTTTATCTAATCTAATCTAATCTAATCTAATCTAATCTAATCTAATCTAATCTAATCTAATCTAATCTAATGTGGTCCTAGTACAAGTACTTCTGTTTTGTCAGAGTTAAGCAGAAGGAAGTTAATAAGCATCCAGTGTCTAATGATCTTTACACATTCCTCAATTTTATTAAGCTGGTGTCTCATCTGGCTTTGCAGAAACATACAACTGTGTGTCATCAGCATAACAGTGGAAACTAATACCATGCTTACAAATAATATCACCCAGCGGTAACATATATAAAGAAAAAAGCAGTAGGCCTAAGACAGAACCTTGTGGAACACCAAACTTTACCTCAGTATGTCTAGAAAAATCACCATTTACATCAACAAACTGATAGTGATCAGTTAAATAAGACCTGAGCCAGGAGAGGGCCATTCCCTTTACTCCCACAACATTTTCTAGTCTAACCAGCAGAATGGAATGATCAATGGTGTCAAAGGTTGCACTAAGGTCAAGCAACACAAGCAGGGAGACACAGCCCTGATCAGATGCCAACAGTAGGTCATTTACTACTTTAACGAATGCTGTCTCTGTGCTATGATGAGGTCTAAATCCTGACTGATATATTTCATAGGTGTTATTCCTATGTAGATATGAGCATAACTGCTGTGTCACAGCTTTTTCTAGGATCTTAGAGATAAAGGAGAGGTCTGTAATTGGACAGCTGACACAGGTCAAGGTCAGATTTTTTTTTAAATCAGGGGTTTGCTAATTGCTAGTTTAAAGGATTTGGGTGCATAGCCAATTCTAAGGGAAGAATATATTATTTTCAGAAGAGGTTCAATTGCTTCTGGTATTATCTGTTTGAAGAGTCATGTAGGTAAGTACACAAGTTGAAGATTTTGATGTGGAGATTAATGAAATTAGTTAAATTTCTCCAAGGGGAGTAAAACATTCTAATTGCTGATCTGATACAGTTATTGTTAGGACTGGGACTGTTTTGGCCTCTAGAGGCCGCTGTTATTTCCTTTGTTTGGTCATGTTTGTTTTGGCCTCTAGAGGTCACCACTGTGTTCTGTGTTTTGTGTTTGTCTTATTGCCTGTTTCCTGCCCCGCCCTGTCCTTAATTAGTTTGTGTATTTATACCCCTGAGTTCAGTCCTGTTGTCATGGAGTCTTTGTGCTGTTATGTTTAGCTCCAGTTACCTCTGTACCGTGTTCCTTGCCTTTGTCTTTTTGGTTTTGCACTTGGCTTTTCTTTTTGGACTTAGTATTTACTGTTTTTTGGATCTTCTGAGCGTTGGTATTTTTGCCTTTTCTTTTCTGGTTTTTTGGCTTTTGTTTTGACTTTGAACTTTTGGATATTTTTTATTTTTCCCTTCATCTTCTGAGCATTTTGGATTATTTCTTTTTGGACTGTATATGTTGTAAATAAACTTTTTGATACTTTTCTACTTCTGCCTCATGCCTCTGCATTTGAGTCATCGGCCTAGTGGGGGTTTGCTGGATTATCACACCAGCAAACCAGGTTCAAAACCCTAACAGTTATATTGTTAACTACATGTTTACTTAAATTATCTGGCCTTAAATTAGTAGTTTGAATTTTTGTTGGATATTTTCAATTTTATCATTGAAAAAATTAATGAAGTCGTTGCTACTACATATTGCAGGTGTGCATGCGTCTATGGTCTTTCTCCTAGTTAATTTTGCTACAGTATGAAATAGGAATCTAAGATTAGCTTTGTTACCCTCTATTAGCGTGGAGAGATATGTTGATCTAACAGCACTAAGAGCTTTTCTATACTTCAGGAGGCTCTCCTTTCAGAATCAGTTTTATTGGCAAAGTATACTTATACACAAGGAATTTGACTTCGGTAGGTGTTAAGTGTATAGAGAGTTAACAGTAGGCATGTAATAGTATATGTTTAGTAGACAAATAATAATATAGACATATGCTGTACAATAGAGGCAACAGTATACATATAGGCACATATCAACATAATGTACAAATAATACAATAAACAAATAAGACATAAGTTAAGACATAAATTAGACCTAAATTACAGGCCAAGTGGTGGGTGTGGAATGTAAAGTGCAAGTAATAGTGCAGTGTAGTGTAAAAGTGTAGTGTGCAGGATGCATATACAGTGCTCAGCATAAATGAGTACACCCCCTTTGAAAAGTAACATTTTAAACAATATCTCAATGAACACAAACAATTTCCAAAATGTTGACAAGACAAAGTTTAACATAACATCTGTTTAACTTAACGTGAAAGTAAGGTTAATAATATAACTTAGATCAGTGGTTCTCAAACTTTTTTCACCAAGTACCACCTCAGAAAATACTTGGCTCTCCAAGTACCACCATAATGACCAACATTAAAATACAGTAGCGTAGTAGGCCTAAGTATTCATTAAAAACAAGGCGGAGGTTTTATTTAACAAGTATATTTAATATTGTTGGCCACTGTAACATTACACACAGTACTTTGAACAGTAACAGTGTTTAAATATAGGAAAATAAAACACTGTACTTAAATAATGAATCAAATAAAATTAATTGCACATAAAAGTGAAATAAACATTGTACTAAAATAAATATTAAGCGTTCTTAAATATTAAATGAAAATGTACTTAAAAGTTAAATAACTGTACTGTTCTTAAATGTTAAGTAAAAAAATAGTACTGTACTTAAAAAAAATCAAAACAGGCTATGCATAGCTGCAGTTCCCCGATTGTATGCGGCTTACCGGCTCTGGCGATCAGGAGGCTGGTACGATATGAAGCTTCCTGTGCTTTGGCTACGGGTGTACCATAGGACAGAATGGTGGACTTGGACTGCTTCAGTTCATCACGTTTTCGTAAAAAAAAAATCCATTGGTTTGTCCTTTAGTGCTGTGTTTGGTTGTAAGATGCCGTTTGAGATGCGATGGTTTCATGGACTCATTGCTCAGAACGTCCCCGCATACAACACACTGCGGCCTGGGCAGCTCCTCTGTCCCGCTCCAAATGAATCCCAGTTTTATGTATTTTTTGTCATACTTCCTCCTCACTGGTTTCTGCTGTTTGCTAGCAGTTCTGGGGCTGGTTTTGCCACTGTCGTTAGCATCTGCACTCGGCTCACACACGTCCTCTTCAGTTCTCCCTCTCTCCTGATCCACGCTCCCATTCGCGGATTTAAGCCACGACAGTAATTTTGTCGTACCCGTCATAATTAGCAAAGCCACCTCCACCTTTTCCCATCACAGCCTGGTCTACCAATGTCGGATAACCGTCTGTCAGCGGAACCGGCGGGAATGCGTACGTACGCTACGTATGGCTACTCAGAAGCACTTGCAAACTTTTTAAAATTATTAACTTAATTTGTATCTCCTTTCATTTTCTTGTCATCGGTTAATAAGATATTTTCATCCATTCGGATATTATGGACAGTATTTCACAGTTTATTTATTTTTTTATTTATATTTAATTAAGTAATTCTTTGGCGTACCACTAGAATGGAGCCCGCGTACCACTAGTGGTACGCATACCACAGTTTGAGAATCTCTGACTTAGATCACACATTTTTTCAGTTTTACTTAAATTAGGGTGGTGCAAAAATGAGTACACCCCACAAGAAAAACTACTACATCTAGTACTTTGTATGGCCTCCATGATTTTTAATGACAGCACCAAGTCTTCTAGGCATGGAATGAACAAGTTGGTGACATTTTGCAACATCAATCTTTTTCCATTCTTCAACAATGGCCTCTTTTAGTGACTGGATGCTGGATGGAGAGTGATGCTCAACTTGTCTCTTCAGAATTCCCCATAGGTGTTTGACTGAGTTCAGATCAGGAGACATACTTGGCCACTGAATCACTTTCACCCTGTTCTTCTTCAGAAATCCAACAGTGGCCTTAGATGTGTGTTTAGTCATGTTGGAAAAATGCACAACAACCAAGGGCACAGAGTGATGGTAGCATCTTCTTTTTCAGTATAGAGCAATACATCTGTGAATTCATGATGCCATCAGTGAAATGCAGCTCACCGGCAGCACTCATGCAGCCCCACATAAGGACACTGCCACCACCATGTTTCACTGTAGGCACCATGCATTTTTCTTTGTATTCCTCACCTTTGCGATGCCACACAGTTTTGAAGCCATCAGTTTCAAAAACATTTATCTTGGTCTCATCACTCCAGAGTATAGAGTCCCAGTAGTCTTCATCTTTGTCAGCATGGGCCCTGGAAAACTCTAAGTGGGCTTTTTTGTGCCTGGGCTTTAGGAGAGGCTTCTTTTGTGGACGGCATCCATGCATGCCATTCCTCTGCAGTGTATGCCGTATTGTATCACAGGAAATAGTCACCCCAGTTTGGTTTTCTACTTCTTTAGACAACTGCAGTGAACTTGCATGCCGATTTTCTTCAACCCTTCTCATCAAGACGCTCCTGTCGAGGTGTTAACTTCCATGAACTGGACGTCTCTGTGAGATGGTTGCAGTTCCATCTTTCTTAAATGTTTGTACCATTTTTGCTACAGTATTCTGACTGATAAGTAAAGCTTTGCTGATCTTCTTGTAGCCTTCACCTTTGTGGTGTAAAGAAATTATTTTCTTTGGGAAATTCTGAAGAGACAAGTTGAGCATCACTCTCCATCCAGCATCCAGTCACTAAAAGAGGCCATTGTTGAAGAATGGAAAAAGATTGATGTTGCAAAATGTCACCAACTTGTTCATTTCATGCCTAGAAGACTTGGTGCTGTTATTAAAAATCATGGAGGCCATACAAAGTACTAGATGCAGTAGTTTTTGTTGTGGGGTGTACTCATTTTTGCACCACCCTAATTTGAGTAAAATTGAAAAATGTGTAATCTAAGTTATATTATTAACCTTACTTTCACATTATAAGTTAAACAGATGTTATATTAAACTTTTGTCTTGTCAACATTCTGGAAATTGTTTGTGTTCATTGAGATATTGTTTAAAATGTTACTTTTCAAAGGGGGTGTACTCATTTACGCTGAGCACTGTAGGAATAGTAAGTATGCAGTAGAAATTCAAGCATCTCATAGCATCCACAACAAAATACACACACACACGATCAAATACACACACAAACACTTCTTTGTCAAGGTTGCCATGGTCGTGGACACCTCAACAGGCACTGGCAGAAGTGGGTGGATGGCCAAGTGGGGATGACCTACTTATCCACAGTTCAGGAGAGTGATGGCAGTGGGAAAGAAGCTGTTCTTGTGTCTGGTTGTTTTGGGGCACAGGGATCTGTAGCGCCTGCCAGAGGGAAGGAGGTTGAAGAGTGTGTGCAGGATGTGTGGGGTCTTTGATGATGTTCTCTGCCTGCTTCCTGGTCCTCCCATTGTACAGGTCCTGAAAGGAGGGCAGAAGGGCACCAATGATCTTTTCCGCTGACCGAATCGTGCGTTATAGTCTGTGCTTGTCCTGTTTTATGGCTGCTCCAAACCAAACTGTGATGGATGAGCAGAGGATGGATTCAATGACAGCACTGTAGAAGATGATCAAAAGCTCTTGTGGAAGGCCATGTTTCCACAGTTTTCATAGAAAGTACATCCTCTGCTGGGCCTTTTTAAGGATGGCGTTGATGTTGGACTCCCACTTCAGATCCTGGGAGATGATGGATCCTAGAAACTTGAAAGAGACCACATGTGACACAGGGCTGTTGGATATTGGGGGGGGGGGGGGGCAGCACTGTGGGGTACTTCCTGAAGTCCACAACCATCTCCATGGTCTTTAGAGTGTTTAGCTCTAGATTGTGTTGACTGCACCAGACCACCAACCGATCAACCTCTTGCCAATATGCAGAATCGTCACCATCCTGGATGAGCCCAATGACAGTGGTGTCATCTGCAAATTTTAGGAGCTTGACAGCTGGGTCTATAGAAGTACAGTCATTTGTGTAGAGGGAGAAGAGCAGTGGGGAAAGGACACACCCCTGTGGTGCACCAGTGCTGATTGTCCTGGTTCCAGATGTGACGTCTCTCAGCCACACATGCTGACTCCTGTCAGTCAGGAAGCTGGAGATCCACTGACAGATGTCAGGAGATACAGTGAGCTGAGAGAGTTTGGCAGTGAGGATTTCAGGTATGATAGTGTTGAACGCCGAGCTGAAGTCCACAAACAGGATCCTAGCATAGGCCCCTGGTTGGTCAAGGTGTTGCAGAATGAAATGCAGCCCCATGTTCACTGCATCGTCCACTGACCTATTTGCCCTGTAGACAAACTGCAGGGGGTCCAGCTGGTGACCTGTGATGTTTTTGAGGTGAGTCAATGCCAGGTGTTCAAAGGACTTCATGGCAACTGAGGTCAAGGCCACAGGTCTGTAGTCATTCAGTCCAGTGATGGAGGGTTTCTTGGGAACTGGGATGATGGTGGAGCTTTTGAAGCATGAGGGGACTTTGCACAGCTCCAGTGATCTGTTGAAGATGTGTGTGAAGATTGGAGCCAGCTGGACTGCACAGGTCCTGAGACAGGAGGGTGATACTCCATCAGGGCCTAGAGCTTTACAAACTTTCAGTCTCTCAAAGGTGGGGTTTACATTAGACCGTATCAGCGGATCATCAGATTAACATTTTTAAAACAATTAGCGTGCACACAGCAACGCCAATACACGATTAACGTGCACACAGCAACGCCAATACACGGATACGCTCGGCTCCGCAGGCATCCTGCGCTCCAAATCACTCCGTCCTGAACAGCGAGTGCCCTCTGGAGGGTGCGCACTCCGGCCCTGCGCAGCTCACAGAGCGCGCGAGTGAAGCGCACAAGCAGTGATTCGGGACTGAGCCGCTGTGTGTGTGATCCTAGTGCATATAGGGCATGCGCGTCACTTACCACTTGCAAGTGGAAGGATGGCAAGCCTAAAGACAATCATAACTACACAATGGGCAGTATTTGCATCAATATTTGCAGTATTTTCATACTTTTATACTCTTTAATGAAAGGTGATACAAGGCGGAAGTCCGCGCCGTTTTTCAGCAGTCGCGTCACATGACCAACGACAGCGAATCAGGAAGGTGGATGTCACAGTGACGTTGTCCAATGACGACGCCAGCTAGAGCTCAGCACAGCGTATCCGCGTATTCTCAATGTTTACACAGCACCGGACCAGACACGATCTGGATTGAATACGTGGACCCTGGTGGATTCCCGTTTCCCGGCGTTTCCAGGCGTTTTAATGTAAACAGACAGTGCATCCGTGAAGAAAACGAGACAGATATGGTCTAATGTAAACTTGGCGAAAGAGGCGGCAGATGTCCTGTTCGCATATGATTAGTGTGGATGGGGGGGTCGGGGGGAGGGGTAGCCAGGTGAACGGGGGGGACTGCAGTTGGTCTGGGGTGGAGGAGGGGTGTTAATGTCTCCCTTTCAAATCTGCAGTAAAAAGCATTCAGGTTGTCAGCAAGGCCATTGTTAGCCTCAGCAGTGGGGGATGGTCTCTTGTAGTTGGTGAGGTTTTGAAGGCCTCTCCACAATACTGAAGAGTCGTTAGCTGAGAACCGGTGCTTCAGCTTTTCAGAGTAATTTTTTTAGCTGCTCTGATCTCTTTGGTCAGTGTGTTTCTGAGTTTTTTGTGCAGAGTCTTGCCTCCATTGCTGAAGGCCTCCTCCTTCACCTGGCGGAGCTGACTCAGTTTAGCAGTGAACCATGGCTTGTTGTTGTTGAAGATGCGGAAAGTATTTGTTGGCACACACACTTCCTCACAAAAACTAATGTAGGATGTCAGTGTCAGTAAGTTTGTCCAGGTCAGCTGAGCAATGAGTCCGGATATTTATGCTCTGAGAAGTTTACCTGATCGGCGAGAGCTTGCAGAGCATCCCTCACGTCAGCTTGTGGTGGAATGTACACGCTGACCAGAATGAATGAGCAAAATTCTCGCAGTGAATAGAATGGTTTGCAGTTCAGAAAAAGTGATTCCAAGTTTGGGCTACAGTGTTTACTGAGAACTGTAACATCTGTACACCAACCTTCGTTTATGTAGAAGCAAATTCCTCCACCTTTCGTCTTTCCTCATAGCTCTTTTTGCCGATCTGCGCAGTGTAAACCTAACCCGGGAAGATGTAGTCCATTGTCAGGGATGAGTTCACTGAGCCAGGTTTCGGTGAAGCAGAGGGCAGCAGATTGAGCAAAGTCCCTGTTCGCCTTGTTCAGAAGAAGCAGCTCATCTATCTTGTTAGGTAGGGACTGAACGTTTGCCAGGTGCATTGCTGGAAGAGGCATACAAAATCCTCATTTGCGAAGTCGCACAAGTGCACCGGCACGTTTCCCTCACCTGCGGCATCTTCTCCCACAGACAGCAGCTGCTCCTCTGACCAGAAGTTCCAGAAAACTTTCCAGATCAATGAAATTAGGTAAAATTCTTTCTGGAGTTTGATGCTTGATAGAAAATAATTCCTCTCGACTAAAAATAATCCGGTTTGCATGGCTGGTCTTCACGAAAATAAACATAAACAACACAAATAGGAGAGAGCAATGTACCGAGGCTGCCATCTGCGGCGCCATCTTGGATAATGATGCTAATTTGAACACTACCAATTCTGTTTGATGCCATTTACATTCTAATTTTTAAGTGGTCTGTTTTAAAGTGTCAGTATAATCATGTAGCGAATCCCTGATGTGGGTGGAGTACAGAAGCATGGCAGGTGGGAACTGAAGTGTATATATCTTTTCAGGCGGTACGGTGGTGTAGTGGTTAGCGCTGTCGCCTCACAGCAAGAAGGTCCGGGTTCGAGCCCTGTGGCCGATGAGGGCCTTTCTGTGCGGAGTTTGCATGTTCTCCCCGTGGTCCGCATGGGTTTCCTCTGGGTGCTCTGGTTTCCCCCACAGTCCAAAGACATGCAGGCTAGGTTAACTGGTGACTCTAAATTGACTGTATATGTGAGTGTGAATGGTTGTCTGTGTCTATGTGTCAGCCCTGTGATGACCTGGCGACTTGTCCGGGGTGTACCCTGCCTTTCGCCCATAGTCAGCTGGGATAGGCTCCAGCTTGCCTGTGACCCGGTAGAACAGGATAAAGCGGCTAGAGATAATGAGATGCACCGCTGGCAGGCATCCCGGAGTTGTTGGCCAAATGCGAATGGTCGGCTGACCTCCTCCAGTGTCAGCTTCCGAAACCACTGGCGATGTTGTTCCGGAGAGTGGCCGACCCACTGCAAAATGGCCCTCTTGAGGTTGGCGTAGTTGAGCCGGCTGTTGGCAGGGAGCTGCTGCACCACGAGCTGTGCCTCGCCTATCAGGAGTGGGAGGAGGCATGCCACGCGCTGCTCAATTGGCCACCCCCACGTTTGGGCTGCTTGCTTGAAGAGAGCAATGAAGGCTTCGGGCTCGTCATGCGGGCCCATCTTCCTGAGGGTAACGTGAGGGGAGTCCATGGTGGTAATGGTGGATGCACCTGCCAACGCCAGCAGATGCCAGAACGCCTGGTGATCTTCCTGCTGGGCCAGCATCAAGGCTTCAAAGTGTTGTTCCTGGTCCTTCTGGAGGGCAGTCAGCACTTGATGCTGGTTCTGCTGGGCAGCAGCTAGGGTATGGATGAGCTCCATAATTGGGGAGGACTCCATGGGGTGGTTCCCTTCCATACTCACTCCCGGGTTTCGGCACCACTGTAGCGAATCCCTGATGTGGGTGGAGTACAGAAGCACAGCAGGCAGGAACTGAAGTTCTTGCAAACTTTATTTATATACTAGTGCATTTATATACTATACTAGTTACAAACTTTATTTATATACGAGGGCATCAGTGATCATCTTCTGGACAAAAGTCAAGTCAGCAGTCTTCCCCATGATTGTGGTTGTGTGTACTGAACTAGACAGAGAGATACACTGTGTTCATACTGTTTTACTCAAACTCGAAATGAAATATTCTAATATTTTGAGATGGGGTTTTTTATGTTTTTGTACTGTATGCCATAATGATTAAAATTAAAATAGAAAAATGCTTGAAACATTTTAGTTTATGTGTAATGAGTCTATAATATATAACATTTTCACTTTCTTAAATAACTGGTGGAAAATATTGAACTTTTTCACAATATTCTAATTTTTTGAGATGCACTAGTATATAGCTTTTCAGCTTACTCACTCCCACACACATACACACACATGCATTCTGGTCTGGAGAGTCACTCTTCTCTGCTCTCCCCCTCCTTTTATGCTCCGTCCCTGCAACAAACACACACACACACACACACACACACACATTGACAGTAGGTATAATGACTTAGCCACTTACCTTCCCTGACCCTCCATTCACAGATCCGTCTCACCTCCTTTTTGGTCTTGGCCCTCGGGCAGGCCGCAATTGCTGCGGTCTTGTTAATTTGGGGACGCACCTGCCCATGGCCCAAGTGGAACCCCAGATACTGTACTTCCACCCACCCAATCGCACACTTTCTGGGGTTAGCTGTGAGGCCCGTTCGCCTCAGCGACTTTAGAACAGCCCTCAGGTGTTCCAAGTGCCGCGGCCAATCATTACTGTAGATTACAAGGTCGTCTAGATAGGCAGCCGCGTAGGCAGCATGAGGGTGGAGGACCCTGTCCATAAGCTGCTGGAACATAGCGGGCGCCCCAAACAACCCAAAAGGGAGCGTGACAAATTGGTGTAATGCAAACGGTGTGGAAAAGGCCATTTTCTCTCAGGATAGAAGAGTAAAGGGGATCTGCCAATATCCCTTTGTTAGATCCAGTGTCGAATAAAAGCGAGCAGCGCCTAACTGATTAAGCAACTCATCAATGCGAGGCATTGGGTATGCATCAAATTTAGACACCGCTTTGACCTTTCTATAGTCCACACAGAACCGGACCGACCTGTCTGTCTTGGGAACCAGGACCCCTGGGCTGCTCCAGTCACTGTGGGACTCCTCGACTATGCCCATCTCGAGCATGGCCTTGAGTTCGTCCCGAACCACCTTTTTCTTGTGTTCGGGCAATCGGTAAGGGCGGCTATGCACTACCACCCCTGGGGTCGTTTCGATGTGGTGTTCTATGAGGTGGGTACGACCAGGAAGGGGCGAGAACACCGTCGGAAAATTCCTTCTGCAACTTGGCTACCTCCGTGAGTTGGGCCAGTGAGAGGTGGTCTCCACAAGGAACCGGAGTGGTCTGAGATGTTATCTTTTTTACCTCCAGCCCCAGCTTCACCTTCTCTGGGACTACCGACGCCAACACCACGGGGACCCCCTCATTTCAGCGTTTTAAAAGGTTGAGGTGGTAGATTTGCAGTGCCCCACCCTATCCATTCACTTCACCTCATAGTCAACGTCCCCGACTCACCGTGTGACCTCAAAGGGCCCTTGCCACTTGGCGACTAATTTAGAACACGACATGGGCGATAATACAAGCACTTTGTCTCCTGGCATGAACTCTCTAAGGCACGCGTGCCCCTATCATATAGCCAGCTTTGATGTTTTTGTGCCTGTAATAAATTCTCCTGGCTTAGGTGCGTGAGAGTGTGGAGTTTTGCGTGCAGGTCAAGAACATACTGGATTTCATTTTTACTCAGTGAAGGTCCCTCCTCCCAATTTTCTCATAGCCAGAATGCCACGCGGCTTATGCCCATATAACAATTCGAAGGGAGAAAACCCAGTGGAGGCTTGCGGGACCTCTCATACTGCAAACAACAGGGGCTCAAGCCACTTATCCCAATTACGCTCATCTTCACTTAGGAATTTACGGATTATGTTTTTGAGTGTCTGGTTAAATCACTCTACTTAGCCATCCGTTTGTGGGTGATAGACACTGGTGTGGATAGACTTAATCCCCAGTAACCCATACAGCTTGCACAGTGTGTGTGACATAAATGAAGTGCCTTGGTCTGTCAGGATTTCTTTCAGAATCCCAACCTGGGAGATGAAGCGGAAGAGCACTTCCACAATACTGCATGCTGAGATATTGCGGAGAGGTACTGCTTCTGGATATCGCATTGCATAGTCCACTAGAGCTAAAATAAAGCGATATCCCCATGCTGACCGATCTAATGGCCCGACGAGATCCATCCCAATTCACTCAAACGGGATCTCAATTAGAGGAAGAGGGCGCAAAGGCGCTTTTGGAGTGGCCGTGGGATTTACTAATTGGCATTCACGGCATGCCGCACACCACTGATGGACATCCCCGCGAATCTCTGGCCAATAGAGCCGGGCCATGATTCGGGCTAGTGTTTTATCTTGCCCTAAGTGTCCAGCCATGGGATTAAAGTGAGCCGCATAGAACACGAGTTCCCTACGGCTCTTTGGGATTAACAACTGGGTTATTTGTTCCTTGGTTTGAGTGTCCTGCATCACTCAGTACAATCTATCTTTATTAATGGCAAAAAAGGGGAAGGTCGGTGCTGTGCTTGGCTGAAGAGTTTGACCATCAATTACTCTCACTTGGTCAAACGCATGCCGCAGAGTCTCATCTTGTGACTGCTCTAACGGGAAATCCTCAAGGGAATCCCCGAGAGAGGGAGGAGGAGCGGGCTGCTCCTCACTCTGACGCGGTGTTGACGTAGACAGCTCTGCGACAGCTTCTCCAGTCAACGCCACACTGGGATCTTCCCGTGACCTACTAGTGCAGGACCCACTGCGTGTTAAATATTCCATTAGGTTTTTAAATCATGGTCAATCAGTACCCAAAATCAACGAGTGGGTGAGACGGGGACTAACCGCCGCCTTTATTCTATGCATTTGGCCCTGGAATAGAATTTGGACAGACACTAGAGGGTAATGGTGAACATCCCCATACACACACAACACTTTCACCACTTGCGCTCCCCCCAATGCCTCAGCTTGCACCAGGCGTTGGTGAATTGAGGTCTGATTACAACCGGAATCCACCAAAGCGTGACATGTAGCCCCTTGAATACTCACCGGTATGCGATACGTTCTGGCCCAATCGGGGGCAGTTTCTGGCGCATAGGAGGATCCGGATTACAGCACCAACCTCCCCTGCGGAGCTCTGACCTGGGGGATGCTCTGATTCCCCGCCATGCCAGCACACCGGCCCAGGCTTTCCCTCTGCACTGGTGTTATGGGTGTCACTCATCTGAGGGGTAGACAACACAGACACAGGAGAGGGAGAGGGGAGGACACCACGGGTGCAACAGGCCAGCTGAGGAGGAGCCAGCCACCGTTTCCGTGGCAGGGGAACGGGGTGGGGAGGGGGACAAGAGACAGGGGGAGGAAAGAGAGAGAGAGAGAAGAGACGCGAGGGGAGATGCCTCATCTGCCTGCCTTCAGAGTCGCCTCCAGATGGTCCTCTGCCAGCTCGATGGCTTGCTCCAGCGACGCCGGGTGATGGCACTGGACCCATTCCGTTGTTCCTTCCGGAAGTTGAAAGACAAACTGCTCCAGTGCCACCAGATCGATGATCTCGTCGGCGTCATGGTTTTCTGCCCTCAGCCACCGCCGGCAGGCGTCCCAGAGTTGCTGGCCGAATGCAAACGGCCGGCTGACCTCCTCCAATGCCAGCGCTGGCGATGTTGCTCCGGGGAGCGGCTGAGCCGCTGCAGTATGGCTTTCTTTAGGTCCGCGTAGACCAGCCGGCTGTCAGTAGGGAGCTGCTGCGCTTCGAGCTGCACCTCGCCAGTCAGGAGCAGGAGAAGGCGCGTCACGCGCTGCTCCAGCGGCCACCCCCATGCCTCAGCTGCTTGCTCAAAAAGAGCAAGGAACGCTTCTGGATCATCCTGCAGTCCCATCTTCGTAAGGGTGGTGGCAGCGGTGGCCGACGGCCCTGCTGACGCGAGCTGGTGCCGGAACGCCTGGCGATCTTCCTGTTGGGCCAGCATCAAGGCTTTGAACCGTTGCTCCTGCTCCTTTCGGAGGGCGATCAGCGCTTGATGCTGGTTCTGCTGGGCGGTAGCGAGGGCAAGGATGAGCTCTTCGAATGGCGGGGACTCTATGGTGTGGTTCTCTTCTGTGCTCCCGGGTTTTGGCACCACTGTAACACTTCCTGATGTGGATGGAGCACAGAAGCACAGCAGGTGAGAGCTGATGTTTTACACAAATACTTTATTCTGGCTTTTCAGCTTGCTTTCTTTTTCTTTTTCATCCATCACTCACTCACTCACTCACTCACTCACACATGCATTGTGGTTGGGGAGAGAGCTCCCTTTCTCTGCTCTCGCTCTCCATTTATGCTGCATCCCTGTAACAAACACACACACACATTAATTGACAGCAGGTGGAATGACTTAGCCACTTACCTTCCCCGACCCCGCCCTCCATACACAGACTGCTGCTTGGCCATGCCCCCACTGCCACACCGCGATGCTTCCTCCTCTGTCAGTTATACGAGGCTGGTGTATATAACTGTATCCAGGAGGGCTAGCTTTGTTTAATGCTATATATTCATTTGGCTTAATCCATGTTTCTTTTAAACACAGAACATTAAACTCCTGGTCAGTAATAAGTTCATTAACAATTAGCACTTTATTCGTAAGAGAGCTAATATTTAAGAGTCCTACCTTTAGATCAAAGATGCTGGCAGTGGCTGTACAGTCAGTATGATCTAATTTTATATTAATTAGGTTACTAGAACAACCTCTCTGAGTATTTCTACTTTTTTGTATAGCTCAGGGAACAGATACAGTCTCGACATGGTGGGCTCTGAGTGACGACTCTGTGCAGCTAGCAGACAGTCAGTTTAGCCTGTTCGTCTGCTCCCTGGCCTTGGCTCTGGATTGTCATCAGTTAACTAGGCCTGTTCTGAGACTATGAGCTGTGCTGCAAGAAATGACCACAGCACCTTCCCAAGTGGGATGGATACCACCCCACCCTAACAGGCCTGCAGTGCCTTCAGAATTACTCCAATTATCTATAAAGCCCACATTGTTTTTAGTAAACTGTAAAATATTTGGGAATTTCATGCAGTGATGTCATGATAAGCACTTTCTCTCTTTAAAACTTTCCACTATTGTTGTCTAGCTTGACATTTAATTTTTAAACAAACGGTCTGTACATCACGTTGAGCCATTTATACATTTGCTACTGTCTTTCTGTAACACTGACGCAGATGCATAGCAAGGTCATGGAATAGTCCACTGTAGTGGGGACTGAAGGAGGACAGAGATGCTTATGAATTTAGCATATGGATTTTTAGAAAGACACAATTAATTAGTGAAAAGTAACAACAAAAATACTAAATTCTTAAAAATAAATGTAAGAGGCATTTTATGGAGCCCTTAGTAGCTTGGGGCCCTATGCAATTGTTTACCTTTGCCTAATGGTAAGTCCACCTCTGTATAGAAGACACTTTTCAGTAGGTTTGAAGGCTAGATGAGATGTTTTTAAAATTTAAATAGTAACAAACACAAGTTTGTTTAGTGTAGGTAGAAGGATGAGGAAATGAGTCTTCTTCTTTCAGCTGCTCCTTTTAGGGGTCGTCACAGCAGATCATCATGACTGGCATATATGATTTGGCATAGGTTTTTGGTTTTTTAAACACCAGATGCACTTTCTGACTCTGACACACACACACCCATCCAAGCTTGGGAACAGCACTAAGTATGCACTGACTTGTGCAACCCCAATGGCTGAATATTTTTACCTAATGTCTTTGAACTGTAGGAGGAAACCAGTGCAGACATGGGGAGAACACACACACAGAACTCCACACAGAAAGGCCCCCACTGGCTGTGAGTTTTGAACCCAGAACCTTCTTGCTGTGAGGCGCCAATGCTAACCACTACACCACCCTACTGCATGGATGAGGAAATGAGTCCATGACCCAGGAAATGAATCACTGACCTAGTGCTGCATGTCAGGATAGTGAGAGCACATACAAGCTTCATTTAAATGTGGTTTGTTTGAATGTGACTCCCACTAACATTTCAAAATATTAGCAAACAAAATCCCAATTTTTACCTTTTTGGATTAGATTAGATATAGATGACTGCAGTTTATTGGTACAAATGACGATTAACTAACTAAGCACGTGTAGGTTGCCATCTTGTGCCATGTTTTGTCATTACAGTGGTTAAAATAGTAAGCACTCTTGTTTGACCACAATATCAGATTAATTAAGAACAATATGTGATCTTACTGGATTTTATATATTTATTGGCTTACAAAGTAAGTGGCACAGTGACCTAACTCCAGCTTTGTTCAGTGTAGCTCAGTCAGGCAAGGTAATGCGTGACTAAAGATTAGAAAATCTTAGTAGCAAATACTAGTGTTAAACTAGTGTTAAAGTAGATTTCTAGTAGAAACTAGAAATCTGCCTTTGTCTCAAGACCACTTTTTGATGGTCTTGGTCTCGGCTCAGAATCTACCCCATTTTTACTCAATCTTGTTTTGGTCTCAGACATCAAGGACTCAGGATTTTATTTCCAGTCCAGTCAAGACCACAAATGCAGGGATATCATTAAATTGCCTGTGTATCATCTGATTTATTTTTGATCATCATTGTGATTTGATATAAAACATCCTGCTTCAAATGTAACAAAGAACCTGACTCAATAATAATTTGAAATTGTTGTTATCGTTAATGGCTGTCATCCATCCTAGCCCCCTTCACATGCACTGGTCTGGTACTGGTCTTGACTTGGTCTCACCCTGCCTTGGTCTTGGTCTTGACTGGGTCTCAGCCCCTCAAAGTCTTGGGCTACGTTTACATTAGACCGTATCTGTCTCGTTTTCTTCGCGGATGCACTGTCCGTTTACATTAAACCGCCTGGAAACGCCGGGAAACGGGAATCTGCCAGCGTCCACGTATTCAATCCAGATCGTGTCAGCTCCGGTGCTGTGTAAACATTCAGAATACGCGGATACGCTGTGCTGAGCTCTAGCTGGCGTCTCATTGGACAACGTCACTGTGACATCCACCTTCCTGATTCGCTGGCGTTGGTCATGTGACGCGACTGCTGAAAAACGGCGCGGACTTCCGCCTTGTATCACCTTTCATTAAAGAGTATAAAAGTATGAAAATACTGCAAATACTGATGCAAATACTGCCCATTGTGTAGTTATGATTGTCTTTAGGCTTGCCATCCTTCCACTTGCAAGTGATAAGTGATATGCGCTGGGGATCACACACACAGCAGCTCAGTCCCGAATCACAGCTTGTTCACTTCACTCGCGTGCTCTGTGAGCTGCGCAAGGCTGGAGTGCGCACCCTCCAGAGGGCACTCGCTGTTCAGGGCGGAGTGATTTGGAGCGCAGGATGCCTGCGGAGCTGAGCGTATCCGTGTATTGGTATTGCTGTGTGCATGCAAATCGTGTATTGGTGTTGCTGTGTGCACACTAATCGTTTTAAAAACGTTAATCTGATGATCCGCTGATACGGTCTAATGTAAACATGGGCTAGCAGCGCATGTGTCTGTTGCTATCTTCACCATGTTTCCTTATACATGTTTCATTAAGAGAATTCTATATATTCTACACTTACTGTACATTTGTATTTGCAGCATTTACCAGACCCCCTTATCTAGAGTGACTTACAGAAGTGCTCTGTAGTCTCAATCTGCTTGGTTTGCATTTCTTTTAGCAAATGCCTAATGTGGCAAAAGATTAAATAGCAGACAATGCTTACATGCTCACAGAAACAGATAGACAAACAGACACATAATGGAAAGCAAAATCTATTTCAAATCACTCTGTATTTCACATATTAAAGCAGACCTTTAACCCACTGTATAAAGTATTTGATTTATGCCGGGATCAGACTACACAATATTTTTGTGTCTTTCACAATGGTCACCATGTCAGATTAAGCAATCATACTGCCATAAATTCGTCCCATGTCTTAATCAGGAGACTGAAAACACTACAAGTTTGACCACACACTACAAGGCTCATTCATTATTCCCAATGTTAAAATTTGGGCTTGATGTTGGAAATTCAGGCTGAATTCATGTAGTCTGATCCCAGCATTACAGTGCAAAGTGCTAAGAATGAGGTAAGATCATCATAAACGCCCACAGGAATTTTTTTCTTTTTGTTTTGGTTGAGTCATTTTGTTGGACATGTCATTTGGTCATGTCCATTTGTACAACTGTTAAATATGGTGATACTGTTTAAAAATAAATACAAATCGCCAAGAAGATGACTACCCATTTTTCCAATATTTTCACTATCTCCAGATAATGTACCAGAAAAGAGAGTAGGCTACATGGAAGTGTTCTACTTCGTGGGCATCTCCTATTGTAAGGTAAATGGCTTGCGGCTGTTGCACAAAATCAGAAACAATACTATATTTCTGAATATGGAATAGTGGTGTTAGTCATCAGATGCAAATTTGTATCTTAGAGTGTACATGGGCTGTATTATAAAATATTTTATGACAAAGCACGTATACATTCTCAATAAAAGAGCATAATGCATGACAGGCTTGCCAAGAATTCCAATATTTTTGTCAGAGTGTATACACGAAACAATTTTTTTTTCAAACACAATCACACATGACCATACCCACAAAATATACAAAAACCTTTTAGACATTTCCTATATCTTGGGATATACATAAATAAATTATGTAAATAAATGCCCTGCAGAGATTACAATCCAGAAAAAAAAAGAACTCAATCTATAAAATCATTTTAAGAAATATCAAAAATATGTTCCTTATATATATATATATATATATATATATATATATATATATATATATATATATATATATATATATACATACACAGTGGGGCAAAAAAGTATTTAGTCAGCCACCAATTCTGCAAGTTCTCCCACTTAAAAAGATGAGAGAGGTCTGTAATTTTCATCATAGGTACACTACACTTCAACTATGAGAGACAGAATGGACGGAAGAATCCAGGAAATCACAATGTAGGATTTTTAATGAATTAATTGGTAAATTCCTTAGTAAAATAAGTATTTGATCACCTACAAACAAGTAAGATTTCTGGCTCTCACAGACCTGTAACTTCTTCTTTAAGAGGCTCCTCTGTCCTCCACTCGTTACCTGTATTAATGGCACCTGTTTGAACTCGTTATCAGTATAAAAATCACCTGTCCACAACCTCAAACAGTCACACTCCAAACTGCACTATGGCCAAGACCAAAGAGCTGTCAAAGGACACCAGAAACAAAATTGTAGACCTGCACCAGGCTGGGAAGACTGAATCTGCAATAGGTAAGCAGCTTGGTGTGAAGAAATCAACTGTGGGAGCAATTATTAGAAAATGGAAGACATACAAGACCACTGATAATCTCCCTCGATCTGGGGCTCCACGCAAGATCTCACCCCGTGGGGTCAAAATGATCACAAGAACGGTGAGCAAAAATCCCAGAACCACACGGGGGGACCTAGTGAATGACCTGCAGAGAGCTGGGACCAAAGTAACAAAGGCTACCATCAGTAACACACTACACTGCCAGGGACTCAAATCCTACAGTGCCAGACGTGTCCCCCTGCTTAAGCCAGTACATGTCCAGGCCCGTCTGAAGTTTGCTAGAGAGCATTTGGATGATCCAGAAGAGGATTGGGAGAATGTCATATGGTCAGATAAAACCTAAATAGAACTTTTTGGTAAAAACTCAACTTGTCATGTTTGGAGGAGAAAGAATGCTGAGTTGCATCCAAAGAACACCATGCCTACTGTGAAGCATGGGGCTGGAAACATCATGCTTTGGGGCTGTTTTTCTGCAAAGGGACCAGGATGACTGATCTGTGTAAAGGAAAGAATGAATGGGGCCATGTATCATGAGATTTTGAATGAAAACCTCCTTCCATCAGCAAGGGCATTGAAGATGAAACGTGGCTGGGTCTTTCAGCATGACAATGATCCCAAACACACTGCCTGGGCAATGAAGGAGTGGCTTCGTAAGAAGCATTTCAAGGTCCTGGAGTGGCCTAGCCAGTCTCCAGATCTCAACCCCATAGAAAATCTTTGGAGGGAGTTGAAAGTCCGTGTTGCCCAGCGACAGCCCCAAAACATCACTGCTCTAGAGGAGATCTGCATGGAGGAATGGGCCAAAATACCAGCAACAGTGTGTGAAAACCTTGTGAAGACTTACAGAAAACGTTTGACCTCTGTCATTGCCAACAAAGGGTATATAACAAAGTATTGAGATGAACTTTTGTTATTGACCAAATACTTATTTTCCACCATAATTTGCAAATAAATTCTTTAAAAATCAGACAATGTGATTTTCTGAATTTTTTTTTCTCATTTTGTCTCTCATAGTTGAGGTATACCTATGATGAAAATTACAGGCCTCTCTCATCTTTTTAAGTGGGAGAACTTGCACAATTAGTGACTGACTAAATACTTTTTTGCCCCACTGTGTGTGTGTGTGTGTGTGTGTGTGTGTGTGTGTGTGTGTGTGTGTGTGTGTGTTTTGCACACATAACTTTTCATTTCTCTATATCTTCCACAAGTTACCAATATCATTAAAAGGCAATATTTGATAGGGTTTTGCTAATCTTATTTAAATATGATACTAATCACAAAAGCGAAGATGTTCTGTATAACCATCAAGTTAAAGTGGATCCTATTAAACGTTTTAACATTTTCAACAGCAGCAATATGGTCACTTTTCTCCATTACAGTCACTTAAGCTACAATTAATTTTCAGGTCACTATAAGATTTCTGCTACAGAAATAAAACAGAATGCCACATGGAATGAAAAAGAAAATATTTATAGTGACTTCCTGCTTCTCTTCAAAGATTTTGTTTTCAGTACTAACGACTACACAAACCTGTCTGATAGAACCACATATGTGTTTCTACAACAACATTTTATACCCTTTGGCCATTATAATTAAACTGATTATAGATGACTCAGGTGAATAGCCTTGCTTGCCATACTTTTTTCTTTGTCTGTGATGGGGCCTTTGGTAGTGAAGCTTTCTGAAGTCAGTCCTCATTGAGCATCACATGAAACTGAGGTGATCAGGCAGTCAACATGGTATTTCTTCAGTCGTAAAGGGACCTGTAGAGAACCCATATGATATATATATATGAGAGAGAGAGAATTACAATGAGGACAAAATGCCAGAACAGGAAAAGTGTATTGAATGTGAGAAAGAGAATACATATAGTGTGATGGTGAGCATGATGGAACTACACTATCTCATATATATGCAGGCTCATACAGTAGTGGTTCATAAATGTTTCATGTGATTGGCTGTGATAATAAGAGCTGTGTTTCATTTCAGATTTATTCATTTGGTAGATGCTTTTATCCAAAGTGAGGCAGAATATAGTCCAAGCATAGAGCTAAGCAGTTGAGGGTTAAGAGTCTTGCATATAAGCTTAACAGTGGCTTTTTAGCAAGCCTGGGAATTTAATTCACTCTTACAAGCTCACCAACATTCCCAAGGGACTATTCAATCAGAGTACTACTGTATGCCAAAAAACCCAGTCCAAAGGATGAGCTGATGCCCACTGACCCAGAACTTCTATTTTTCTGTTTTGGAAGCATGACCATGACTGCAGACCTAACATCCACTGTTATTGTAAAGAGTATACTGGTTTGAGCCCTGGTGCAGGAACAAGCCAATGACCACAACTGGACACATCTGCTGGTAAGTTTGGGTATCCCAACTGAGCAACACAAAGGACATCCAGCTTTCCTCATACCCTTTACAATCATTTGGGGTGCCCTTTAAAGTGTGTCATCATGAACCTAGCGAGGTTATTGCTACATTCAGCCTTGGGGCATGAGTTAAAACGAGCACGTTGAGCATAGTGGAGTTTACAATATCTCACACACAAGCAAACATATAATTCTGTTTCTTAAATGTTTCATGTGGCATTGATGTGATTGGCTGTGCTTCATTTTATATTTATTCATTTGGTCGATGCTTTCATCACAAGTGATTTACATGTGAGGCATAATACAGTGCAAGCAAAAAGTTAAGCAGTTGAGGGTGAAGGGCCTAGTTTAAGAGCTTAACAGTGGCTCACTAGCAGTCCTGGTAATTTAACTCATAACCCTGTGCTCACTAGCACACAATCTCAACCTTTGAACCACCACTGCCAGCTTTTGTATTTTCATGAAGTTTATAGTAATCAGAACAAGTCATTAGTTCAAGTCTGACATTAATTCAATTCTTATACTGTATATCTCAAACTAAAAATTCTTAAAAGCATAAAAAAATCATAAAACAAGTCATATTTTATCTTTTACACTGTTGGTAAAAACATAGCTTAAATAATAATATTTGACTGCATCTCTGTCGCTAGTGAGCACAGTAGGTTTTCTCAGTAAGGCATGTGGGTTGGGAGTGGTGAGAGATATTGATTTTCCTCCCACTCTGGGGAGAATTGCATCCAGAGATGCATGTTGCCTCTAAGGAAGTATCCAGAGCATTCAAAGAATGAGAGTCATTCACCTCAGCATTGACACGTTTATTTATTTTCTATTATGATGAAACTGTGAAAGTCTGTCCTTTATTGGTCTAAGACTGCAAATGTATAGTATTGAAGAAAAACAAAGTTCTACATCTAGCCTGAATTCTAAAATATATATGAGACTGATAATGTTTCTGGTATGGCACTGGTTTGGCATAATTTCTTGAGCAATTCTTTTTTTTTTTGACTGACCAAGTCTTTGCCCAAACCAGACAATACAGCTGTGCTAGCAAAGAGCTTTTGTTGTTCCTCCGTTTACCTCTGGAAAAATAGCTGAGGCATCTGGTCTTCATGACATTATTTACAGCTGCTGCATGCTGTACTGCATGTCATATTGCTTTCAGATATTACTTTAAAACACTTCTCAATTGCTAAGCACATTTTCTCACTACATTAGTTCATACCTGTCAGCACAACACGTTCAGCCACAAATGTCATCAAAATTCACACTTACTGAATAAGCAGAAATGCATAGTCTGGCACAGTGCAAATTAAGCCCAAGGAACATCTTGCACCAAGTCAGTATCAGTGTTACCATTAGAACATTTATGACATCTATGTCAATATGGCTACAGTACATTTACTATACACTAAATAAATGTGGGTTTAATGGAGGCATTAAACCCACATGGATGGATGGATTTATCCATCCATCCATCTATTATCTGTAGCCACTTATCCTGTACAGGGTCACAGGCAAGCTGGAGCCTATCCCAGCTGACTATGGGCGAGAGGCGGGGTACACCCTGGACAAGTCACCAGGTCATTGTAGGGCTAACACATAGAGACAAACAACCATTCACATTCACGTTCATACCTACGGTCAATTTAGAGCCACCAATTAACCTAACCTGCATGTCTTTGGACTGTGGAGGAAACCGGAGCACCCAGAGGAAACCCACACTGACATGGGGAGAACATGCAAACTCCACACAGAAAGGCCCTCATCAGCCGCTGGGCTCAAACCCAGGACCTTCTTGCTGTGAGGCGACAGTGCTAACCACTACACCACCGTGCCTCCCACAAGATGATTTAATAGGTTATAAGTCTGTTTAAGTGCTAGCTGATGGCTGGCCTGTGTGAGCTCCTCTAGCTGGGATATACAGTAGATAAATGGGTAAGACTCATTTATCTAGCCAGAAGGAAAACAGGGTATTTCCTTTCAGTCTCCATCATCACAACATCTCAGTGCTCCTGGTTAGAAGGAAGGGGGCAAAAAAAAAAGTGGTACTTACTGGCAGATCTTACTGGCCCAAGAATTCCACCCTAAGACCAGCTTTAGCACAACCATGGGCAGCAGTGATGGGCAAAATAAATAAATAAATAAACCAGGAAAAAAAAGTGCACAATGCACCTAAAGTGTGGCAAAATTTAACCACCCATGGCTTGATGGGCACTCAGTACTCAGTATTATATCATGATTGAAAACCTATTTGAGGAGCCAACAGAGAGAAAGAATATGCTGATATGTCATTTTCACATCCTATGAAGTCTCACTAATGCTTTGCTCTTTCTTTTGCTGTCTAAGGAGACTTTTCTGAAAAAGAAGACCCTTTAGCTCAATGCTAATAAGTCATCATACATCACACGCCAGAGGTTCATCTCCCCATTCTTTTATTTTCGTCCACAGGGATTTATATTTCCACATAAATTGCTTTGTGCCTCACATAGTTAATGGCTTGCCTGCATTACTTTGAACAAAAGCATTATTTGTTGCATTATATGAATACTGTAATTAATCAAAATATTCACAAACTTAAAGCATTGTCATATCACAAAATATTTGTGATCTTGTAAAGGGCTTATTTATATATTGTAGCCTTCTGTTATATCAGTATTGCATTTAGATAAATACCAGTATCAATATTGTGCAAGTTGGGAAATGCGTATGAATGAGGCTGTGAGCACTGGAGCAAAATATGACACTATATTTACAACACCAATTTTACTGTATTTTACTGTTTGGTGTCTTAGTTAGGTGTTAGACCATCATTAGCCACCAGAACAGCATCAATGCACATGGACACTGATTGTACACATGTCTGGAACTGTACTGGAAGGATGACACATCATTCTTCCCAAAGATATTCCCTCAATTGATATTTTGTTGATAGTGGAACCCCTAATTTGCTGCAAAGGCACTCACCCAGTATGATGAAGCCACTCATCTGACAATATCACTTTGTCATATTTCTATAGACAAGTGTCTATGGATTTTTTTTCACCTCTGAATTCTGAAATGTGCATTTATGTTTGTAATGAGGGGTTTATCCATTTCAACCCTAATATTCCACTCTATACAACTGTCAGTTGACTGTTCTTCATGACAATGTGACATTATAATCTGAAGAAGAATTGCTCGGCGGCACGGTGGTGTAGTGGTTAGCGCTGTTGCCTCCCAGCAAGAAGGTCCTGGGTTTGAGCCCCGGGGCCGGCGAGGGCTTTTCTGTGCGGAGTTTGCATGTTCTCCGCGTGGGTTTCCTCCGGGTGCTCCGGTTTCCCCCACAGTCCAAAGACATGCAGGTTAGGTTAACTGGTGACTCTAAATTGACCGTAGGTGTGAATGGTTGTCTGTGTCTATGTGTCAGCCCTGTGATGACCTGGCGACTTGTCCAGGGTGTACCCCGCCTTTCGCCCATAGTCAGCTGGGATAGGCTCCAGCTTGCCTGCGACCCTGTAGAAGGATAAAGCGGCTAGAGATGAGAAGAATTGCTCTTTTGTTTTTTTCCTGACTGTGGCAGCGGGGGCGTGGCCAATCAGCAGTCTGTGAATGGAGGGCGGGGTCGGGGAAGGTAAGTGGTTAAGTCATTCCACCTGCTGTCAATTAATGTGTGTGTGTGTGTGTGTGTGTCACTGTTTGTTACAGGGACGGAGCATAAAAGGAGAGAGAGAGAGAGCAGAGAAAGGGAGCTCTCGCTCCAACCACAATGCATGGGTATGAGTGAGTGAGTGAGTGAGTGAGTGAGTGAGTGAGTGAGTGATAGATAGATAGATAGATAGATAGATAGATAGATAGATAGATAGATAGATAGATAGATAGATAGATAGATAGATAGATAGATAGATGGGAAGCTGAAAAGCTCAATAAAGTTTTTGGATAAACATCAACTCTCGCCTGCCGTGCTTCTGTGCTCCACCCACATCAGGAAGTGTTACACTGACATCACGTTAATGCATGAGTATTATGATAATTGAATGTGCACTTTTGACCACAATTTGCAACTGTATTTACTGATGTCATTCCTATAGACCTAATTATAACTTCAGTCACTGTTCTTATTGAAACAGCCAGCCAGCGAAGCAGCCTTTGTGTCCGAACCTTATACCATCCATGCCCCAATAATGAACCCTCTTTCAAAGTCACAAAGCCTGCTTTTTACTGTCTTAATCTAAAATCCTGAGTGATATTTTAATACACTGCTTGAGGTCTTCAGTATCCCCAACTATATTTTAAGGCAAGTGGTTTCTTTTAAAAAAAAAAATAGACTGTGACTTAATAAGCATCTCTTTCCTTATTAGCTGTCTCTTTCAGATAAGTTGGGACAGCACCCCTGACAATGCAGGACTTACAATTATAATTATTTATTTAATGTATAATATCTTGCTGTTCCTGGTGCCATAGAAACAATTTTGCTGTCTCACTAAATAACATTTCTACACTTTATGGTACTATTTCAGTATTGACATATTTCCATTTCACTATTTCCATATCCTATTTCTTGTTAACACCATTAGTATAACTATTCCAACTTTGCTATTTTGAAAAAAAGCACCTGGAATACTGAAATATTAAAATGAGAAGCTCGAAGGAAAATTCTTTAATTGTTGCACATTCTCATAGCAGCAAATTTTTGAATGTGACCAATCATTTGTACTGTAGATATTCAAATGAAAGCCCTTATTTATCCGACTTTATTTGACCCCTTGCTTATTTGAATGTATGTTCTTGCATTATGTCTGACTTGTAAGTTGGCTCAAATAAAATTGTCTGTAAAAGTAGTAAATGTAAAATAATTGTTTAAATAATAAAATTTAAATAGAAATCAGACAGCCCTATGTGCTAAACTTCCTGGAATTTTAAACTTAACAATTTGTACTCAGTCTCATAATACACATTTTATGTAAGGGATAATGTACAGCAAGCCAGTCATTATTGTGAAATAAACCTTGACAGGGTGATGCACATTATCCCATTATACCAGCTCACTGTACATTATCCCTTATTAAACATCATGCCCTTCAAACAACATTATAATATATGCAAAATAACATATCCAAAATTAGCTTCTATGTCTATTCAGGTTACTCCACAACACTTTTGATGCTTCAAATATCTTTTTTACATTTTGAAAAATCTTTGCTGAGCAACAATGATACATAACCAACTTTTGATTGATAACTTGATAACACTGTGATTATTATTTGAAAGTGTTTTCATCATGGAAATATTAACTCGTTTTCTGTAACTGCTTAATCCTAGTCAGGGTCACAGTAGATGCAGAACCAGAGTGGATTCCTGGAAACACTAGGCATGAAGCAGGAATACACCCTGGATAGGAATCAGTCAGTCACAGAACACCATGCACACACACACACACACACACACTCATTCACACCAAGGAAGGAAACTGGAGAACCAGGAGAAAACCCACATGGACACAAGGAGAGCATGCACAGAAACTCCACACAGACAGTACTCCAAGCTTTGGATCAGACTGGGGATGCAGAAGCTGTGGAGCAGTAACACTACCTGCTATGCCACGATGCCACCCTATCATGAAAATAAGCCAGTTATATTTTTGAAAGAGAGGGCATACATTATTAACAACCTCATATAACCTTTTAATTTAGAAGGAAACATATATTAAGTTGCATCAGTCCAGCAGAGATGCACACAATCTGTATTAAAGTGAAAGGTATAAATAAAAATTTTCTACAACCAGAAAAAGAAACACCTGCTCTATATAGAGAAACCACAACATGTTGACATCTCTGCTATTAAAGTAGCTGCCTACAAATTCTCTGTAATGGTGAAAAGAAGTGTGTCTGATTCATTGTTATTTAAAGATTAACAAAACCCAAAAATAAATTCCTTTATACTGACAGATAATATCCATACAAAACATATTTGAGTGTTGACTTGTTCATATTTGTACCTGTATACTGTGTACAGATTTTATTTTAAAAGAAAAACAATGTCCCTGGGCGCTGCCATTTCACTCTCTCCGAGGTTCAACTCTCATACTCTGAGTACAAATTATGCGAGAGAATCTGAGATTGTAATGTCACTTACACGCTGCATGATTTCCTGAGGCTTAGTTCTAGGAGATATGTATCACTTTTAAATTGTTGTAAACAACTCTAAAGATGCCTGAGTGTCAAGTGTTTAGGTATAAAAATAAGCCCAATCATTTAAACAGTGAACACACACACACACACACACACACACGCAAACAGTGAACAGGCACCTACCCAGACTTTGGGAGCATTTTACTGCCTATAAACTCCATTGTCAGCCACTCTCAGTTTTTTGTTTTTTAATTTAAATGTTCCTTGTATTTTTATTATATGCTTTTGTTTGTTTTTATTCATTGAGAAAAGTGATCTTATTTTTCAAGAACCACGTTGTTACTGTATGTCAAAGGGATTGTTTACTAATATCTGTCAATACTGCGTATGAATTGTCTAGCCAATTGAGACCTTCATAAAACTGAACTGTTGATTCGTGCATTTTGTTGGCAGTAAAAATCACATGGTTACAGAAAATTTCTGATTAGATTTTTAGAATTAAAAGCCTTTATTTCTCACATATACATTACAGAACAGTGAAATTCTTTCTCTGTATTTAACCCATCTGAAGCAGTGAACACATGCATGCATGCGTGCATGCACGCGCACACACAGAGAGAGAGAGAGAGAGAGAGAGAGAGAGAGAAAGGATAGTGGCACCCTGGGATTTTTTTTTTAGAATTAAAAGCCTTTATTTGATGGCTCTGTGTAATGAAGGTAAATGGCGTTGGAGTGTGCTGGCCACTTCACAGGCAGATATCCGGTTTCAGTGCAAATGGTTGCATTCAGGTAAGCCTATTTGTAGAAATATCACCACTTTTAAAATGGATAAATTGTTGTTATAAAGTTTTATTTTTAATTTAAACATGCGGAGGGCACACCAGGCCACTTGCTGTGATCAGCAAACAGCATTTATTTTTGGGTTTTGTTTAAACTGGCAATCATCTGATATCAGAGATTTGAGGAATTTGAACAAATAATCTCAAATTCCATGTGTATTTTTGCCCTAGCCTTGGGAACTGAGTGACGCCCAAAACAGAAGTGTATTCTTAAAAATGTGAAGAAATGTACAGCAACACTGGCCACTGGGGATTTTTGCACGTCATGCTGGTGACCTAAAACTTTTGAGAATATTAGTGAACTTAGAAATCAGTTTTCTATTTTAGCATGTTTTATAGCACTCTAGGGAAAGATTATTTAAAACATTTGCAGAAAGAATACAACAGATTCTGTTCTGAATATAGTGATGGTTTATATGGAATTATTTCCTTATATTTTCTAAAGAGTAAACTGTGAAATCTCAGGCAGTTGCTCTATCCATGTCAGCACAGTTCCTTCTCTTCTTTACTGTAAGAACAGTTCCATCACCTCAAACCCTCCATCCATCCATCATCTATACTGCTTATCTGTCAGGCTTGAAGGGGAAGCTGGAGCCAATCCCAGCTGACTTCAGGCGAGAGGTGCAGTACAGTACCACCTGGACAGGTTATATATTACACAGACATAAGCGTTGTACTGGGAAATATGCCACTTGTATGTTTCATACGAACTACATCCAGGGCATGGAGAACTTCAACCATCACATATTTTTCAATATTTTTTAATACTTGTGAGGAAATCGATGAATTGTTTTGATAAATTTGGGTACTTTTTATCTGTGAATGTATCTATATAATAAAAAGAAAATCACATGTTGGCTTGAAGATATGAAATTTATCTTCTCATGTTGAAAATATTTTCACTTGTTCACTCACTCATGAATATGTTTACCACTTGAAGATAAATTTCATGTCTTCATGCAACATGAATCATGGATCATGCAATATCTCATCTCATTATCTCTAGCCGCTTTATCCTGTTCTACAGGGTCGCAGGCAAGCTGGAACCTATCCCAACTAACTACGGGTGAAAGGAGGAGTACACCCTGGACAAGTCGCCTGGTCATCAAAGGGCTGACACATAGACACAGACAACCATTCACACTCACATTCACACCTATGGTCAATTTAGAGTCACCAGTTAACCTAACCTGCATGTCTTTGGACTGCGGGGGAAACCGGAGCACCCGGAGGAAACCCACGCGGACATGGAGAGAACATGCAAACTCCACACAGAAAGGCCCTCGTCGGCCACAGGGCTCGAACCCGGACCTTCTTGTTGTGAGGCGACAGCGCTAACCACTACACCACCGTGCCACCTGACACACCTTCTAATTCACTTATTTTTCTTATTTTCTACATTGCAAAACTATGATATAACCCATATGAAATTATGTAGTATGCAAAAAATAAAGGGTAAATAAAGCAAAATGTTTTATATTTTAAAGTAGCCATCTTTTGCTTTGATGACAGCTTTGCACACTCTTGGCATGCTCTCAACTAGCTTAATGAAGTCATCACCTGGAATGGTTTTCCAACAGTCTTAAAGGAGTTCCCATGTCACATCCACTGCCTGTTCTCCCTCACCTGTATGTTCATTTACTGTACAACACGCCTCAAACTACAACTCCCATCATACTTCACTCTGCTCCCCATCACCTATGTATTAAATATGGACACTGTTATATTTTATGTTGTGATAGAGCTTATCCTTAATCCACTAATTAGGTTACTGAATTCAATCACGGACACCGAGTTTCAACTCATTGCTGTTTATTCGTGGAATCACTGTGCATCTCCCTGTGTTACATTGATCACGTTCCCCAATTATACATTCTACATAAAGTTCCTCTTAAAGAGGTAGCATCCTATTCAACACATGACAGACACCTTTTCTCAATCACTCACACACACATGCACGCACACACACAACTTAAGGACTCTGCACTCTGACAAACTTTGTGACGTATTGTTCTGGGTGAAGTGTTGTTCTGTTCATTACCAAGCTATTGTTTATGTTTTCTATCCTGTTTATGTCTGTTTGCACATCACTTAAACTCTGCCTGTTTGCTGACTACACCTCTGCTCATTGTTTTGGATTTGTTTGCCTTTTCAAACTGTTATTAAAATACCATTCATCTGCACTTGCGTCCTCTCATTCCGTGTGTGGTGTTTGTGATGTCCCATATCGGTTGAGCATTTGGTGCCTGCTTTTCTTTCACTCTGCAGTCCAATTCAACCCAAACCATCTCAGTTGGGTTTAGGTCAGGTGATTGTGGAGGCCAAGTCAGGTGATTGTGGATGCAGCACTCTTCACTTTCCTTGTTGGTTAAATAGCCCTTACATAGCTTGGAGGTGTGTTTTGGGTCATTATCCTGTTGAAAAACAAATGATGATCCCTGTAAGCATAAAATAGATGGGATGGCATGTTGCTGCAGAATGCTGTGGTAGTGATGCTGGTTAATTGTGCCTTCAACTTTGAATAAATTGCCAACAGCGTCACCAGCAAAGCACCCCCACACCATTGCACCTTCTCCTCCATGCTTCACGGTGGGAACCACACATACAGACACCATTCATTCCTTCTTTTCTGCATTTCTCAAAGGCACAGTGGTTGGAATCAAAAATCTCAAATTTGGACTCATCAGACTAGAGTACATATTTCCATTGGTCTAATGTCAATTCCTTGTGTTTCTTGGCCCAACCAATTCTCTTTTTGTTATTGGCCTCCCTCAGTAGTGGTTTCTTTGCAGCAATTCAACCCTGAAGGCCTGATTCACGCAGTCTACTCCAAACAGTTGATATGTGTCTACTACTTGAACTCTGAAGCATTCGTGTAGGCTCTAATCTGAAGTGCTGTGTGGCAGCGGGGGCGTGGTCTAGCATCGGTCTGTGACAGGAGGGCGGAGTCAGGGAAGTTAAGTGGCAGAATCACTACACCTGTTGTTAATTGATGTGTTTGTGTGTCTTCCCAGTGACCGCGCCCTTCTTAAGGAGAGAGAGTGAGAGCAGAGGGACTCTCTCCACAACCAGATGGCTGATGTGTGTGCGTGTGTCTGAGTGTGTTTGCATCTGAAAAGTGCAAATAAAAGAGAGTTTTGTTAAACAGTTCTGTCCTGCCGTCCTTCTGTGCTCCACCCACCTACATGGACCATTACAGTGGTGCCGAAACCCGGGACCCGAACACAGAAGACAACAGCCCCATGGAGTCCTCCACCTTCGCCGACCTGATCCACGCCCTCGCCACGGCCCAACAGAGCCAGCACCAGGCGCTGCTCGCCCTCCGAAAGGAGCAAGAACAACGGTTCGAGGCCCTGGTGCTGGCGCAACAGGAAGATCGTCGGGCGTTCCAGCACCTCCTCGCGTCGGCGGGGTCCACCAACTCCACCGCCGCGGGCCCTTCCACCCTCACCCTCACGAAGATGGGTCCGCAGGACAACCCCGAGGCATTCATCACGCTCTTTGAGCAGGTAGCAGAGACCTCGGGGTGGCCGGTGGAACAGCGCGTGGCGCGCCTCCTCCCCCTGCTAACGGGAGAGGTGCAGCTGGCCGCGCTACAGCTCCCTGCCGACCGCCGGCTGGTCTACGCGGACCTTCGCCAGGCCGTCCTCCAGTGGGTGGGACGCACCCCAGAGCAACAACATCAGCGTTTCCGCGCTCTGTGCTTGGAGGAAGTCGGCCGGCCATTCGCGTTTGGCCAGCAACTCCGGGACGCCTGCTGGCAGTGGTTGAGGGCCGACAGCTGCGACGCCGAGGGACTCATCGACCAGGTGGTACTGGAACAGTTAGTCACGCGTCTACCAGCGGGAACCGCAGAGTGGGTCCAGTGCCACCGCCCGGCGTCGCTGGATCAGGCAATCGAGCTGGCGGAGGATCATCTGGTGGCTGTCCCGACGGCAGGACAGCAGACGACCTCTTCTCTTCTCTCCTCTCTCTCTCCTCCTGTGTCTTCTCCTCGCCCCATTCCCCCACCGCAGAGAAGGGGGCCGGCGCCACCTCAGCCGGCCCGCCGCACCCGCGGTGCCCTTCCGTATCTCCCTTCTGTGTCTGTCTCTCTCCCTCCTCAGGTGAGTGAGCCCCAGAGCACTAGTGCAGAGAGGAAGCCTGGGCCGGTTTGCTGGCGCTGCGGGGAACCGGGCCACCTCCAACAGCAGTGCTCGATAATGGAGGTGGGCGCAGTGGTTCGGATCCCCAACGCGCCAGGAGCCGCCCTCGATCGGGCCGGAGCGTATCGCATACCGGTGAGTATCCAAGGGGATACATATCAGGCGTTGGTGGATTCTGGCTGTAATCAGACCTCAATCCACCAAAACCTGGTGCAAGATGAGGCATTGGGGGGAGCACAATTGGTGAAGGTGTTGTGTGTGCACGGGGATGTTCACTGCTACCCTTTAGTGTCGGTCCACATTATTTTCAGAGGGGAAAAATTTATAGTGAAGGCGGCGGTTAATCCTCGCCTTACCCACTCTTTAATTTTGGGGACTGATTGGCCGGGATTTCGGGGTTTAATGACACACTTAGTTAAGAGTGGGTCCTGCCATTTGACAGGGGGAGGTCCCGGTGTCGCTTTGGCAGGAGCAGCTGTCACAGAGCCGTCTACGTCATCTCCGCGTCAGAGTGAGGAGCCGCCGGCTCCTCCTCTCTCTATTGGGGAATCCCTCGTGGATTTCCCATTAGAGCAATCGCGAGACGAGACTCTGCGGCATGCTTTTGACCAAGTGAGAGTAATCGATGGTCAAACGCTCCAGCCGAACGCCACCCCGTCCTTCCCCTACTTTGCGATTATGAAGGATAGATTATACCGAGTGACACAGGACACTCAAACGAAAGAGCGAGTCATACAGCTTTTAATTCCGAAAAGCCGCCAGGAATTGGTATTCCAGGTGGCTCACTTTAATCCCATGGCTGGACACTTAGGGCAGGATAAAACACTAGCCCAAATAATGGCCCGATTCTATTGGCCGGGGATTCGCGGCGATGTCCGTAGGTGGTGTACGGCATGTCGCGAATGCCAGTTAGTAAATCCAGTGGCCATTCCAAAAGCGCCTTTGCACCCTCTACCGTTAATCGAGACCCCGTTCGAAAGAATTGGGATGGATCTCGTCGGGCCATTAGATCGGTCAACACGAGGGTACCGTTTTATATTAGTTCTGGTGGACTATGCAATGCGATACCCGGAAGCAGTGCCTCTTCGCAATATCTCAGCACGCAGTATTGCGGAGGCGCTCTTCCGCGTCATCTCCCGAGTTGGAATCCCGAAAGAGATTCTGACTGATCAAGGCACCTCGTTTATGTCACGAACACTGAATGAACTGTATGGGTTATTAGGTATTAAGCCGATCCGCACCAGCGTTTATCACCCACAAACAGACGGCTTAGTGGAACGGTTTAATCGCACCCTTAAAAACATAATTAAGAAATTTGTAAGTGAGGACGCGCGTAACTGGGATAAATGGCTCGAACCCTTGCTCTTTGCAGTGCGAGAGGTCCCCCAAGCCTCCACGGGGTTCTCCCCATTTGAATTATTATATGGGCGTAAGCCGCGCGGCATTTTAGACGTGCTGCGAGAAAATTGGGAGGAGGGACCTTCACCAAGCAAAAATGAAATTCAATACGTTATTGACCTGCGCGCAAAACTCCACACACTCACACAGCTAACCCAGGAGAATTTGCGGCAGGCCCAAGAATGGCAAACCCGCCTGTACGACAAGGGTACGCGCCTTAGAGAGTTTGCACCGGGAGAGAAAGTACTCGTACTGTTGCCCACATCGAGCTCTAAATTAGTCGCCAAGTGGCAAGGACCCTTTGAGGTCACACGGCGAGTCGGGGACGTCGACTATGAGGTGAAGCGAACGGACAGGGGTGGGGCGCTACAGATTTACCACCTCAACCTACTCAAACTCTGGAACGAGGAGGTCCCCGTGGCGTTGGTGTCGGTGGTTCCAGAGAAGGCAGAGCTGGGGCCGGAGGTTCAAAAAGGAACATTAGCATCACGTCCCTCTCCGGTCCCCTGTGGAGACCACCTCTCCCCGACCCAACTCGCGGAGGTTGCCCAGTTGCAGACCGAGTTTTCGGACGTGTTCTCACCCCTGTCCGGCCGCACTAACCTCATAGAGCACCACATTAAGACGCCCCCGGGGGTGGTAGTGCGTAGCCGCCTTTACAGGTTACCCGAACACAAGAAAAAGGTGGTTCGGGAAGAACTTGAGGCCATGCTCGAAATGGGCATCGTCGAGGAGTCCCACAGTGACTGGAGCAGCCCGGTGGTCTTGGTACCCAAGGCCGACGGGTCGGTCCGGTTCTGTGTGGACTATAGAAAAGTCAACGCGGTGTCTAAATTCGATGCGTACTCAATGCCTCGTATTGATGAGTTGCTCGATTGGCTAGGCACGGCTCATTTTTACTCGACACTGGATTTAACAAAGGGTTATTGGCAGATCCCCTTGACTCCATTATCCCGTGAAAAAACGGCCTTTTCCACACCGTTTGGCTTACACCAATTCGTCACACTTCCTTTTGGGCTGTTTGGGGCGCCTGCTATGTTTCAGCGGCTGATGGACAGGGTCCTCCACCCCCACGCCACCTATGCGGCCGCGCACTTAGACGATATCATTATT
Source organism: Neoarius graeffei (assembly GCF_027579695.1). Classification (NCBI taxonomy): domain Eukaryota; kingdom Metazoa; phylum Chordata; class Actinopteri; order Siluriformes; family Ariidae; genus Neoarius; species Neoarius graeffei. The sequence continues at coordinate 53,629,753 of NC_083578.1, forward strand.
TATAGTAATGACTGGCCGCGGCACCTACAACACCTGAGGGCCGTCCTTAGGTCGCTGAGGCGGGCGGGTCTCACGGCCAACCCGAAGAAGTGTACGATTGGGCGGGTGGAAGTACGGTATCTGGGCTTCCACTTGGGCAACGGGCAGGTGCGTCCCCAAATTAACAAGACTGCAGCGATTGCAGCCTGCCCGAGGCCCAAGACCAAAAAGGGGGTGAGAGTTCCTGGGGCTGGCTGGCTATTATCGTAGGTTTATACCTAATTATTCGGACGTCACCAGCCCGCTGACTGATCTGACTAAAAAGGGGGCACCAGTTCCGCTCCAGTGGACGGAGCAATGCCAGCGGGCTTTTTCTAAGGTTAAGGCTGCACTGTGTGGGGGGCCACTTTTACACTCCCCTGACTTTTCTCTCCCCTTTATGTTGCAGACGGATGCGTCGGACAGAGGGCTGGGGGCCATTTTGTCCCAGCAGGTGGAGGGGGAGGATCGCCCTGTCTTGTACATTAGCCGCAGGCTGTCGGTGCGTGAGGGGCGCTACAGTACCATCGAGAAGGAGTGCCTGGCGATCAAGTGGGCGGTCCTCGCCCTCCGGTACTACCTGCTGGGACGCCCTTTCACCCTCTGTTCGGACCACGCGCCCCTCCAGTGGCTCCACTGCATGAAGGATGCCAATGCGCGGATCACCCATTGGTATCTGGCACTCCAACCCTTTAACTTCAAGGTGATCCACAGGCCGGGGGCGCAGATGGTCGTGGCGGACTTCCTCTCCCGTCAAAGGGGGGGGAGTCAGCTGCGGGCCGGACGGCTGCCCGGCCTGAGTCGGGCGGTGGGGGTATGTGGCAGCGGGGGCGTGGTCTAGCATCGGTCTGTGACAGGAGGGCGGAGTCAGGGAAGTTAAGTGGCAGAATCACGACACCTGTTGTTAATTGATGTGTTTGTGTGTCTTCCCAGTGACCGCGCCCTTCTTAAGGAGAGAGAGTGAGAGCAGAGGGACTCTCTCCACAACCAGACGGCTGATGTGTGTGCGTGTGTCTGAGTGTGTGTTTGCATCTGAAAAGTGCAAATAAAAGAGAGTTTTGTTAAACAGTTCTGTCCTGCCGTCCTTCTGTGCTCCACCCACCTACATGGACCGTTACATGCTGTTAATTGGTAATTTCTGAGGCTGGTAACTCTAATGAACTTATTCTCTGCAGCAGACATAAGTCTTGGTCTTCCTTTCCTGGGATGGTCCTCATAAGAGCCAGTTTCATCATAGCATTTGATGGTTTTTGCAATTGCACTTGAAGATACATTCAAAGTTCTTGCAATTTTCTGGACTGACTGGCCTTCATGTCATAAAGTGATGATGGACTGTCATTTCTCTTTACTTAGAGAATTACACCACACAGTGAGATCTATTTGCAGATCTTAAGGTGTTTTTAATGAACTTGCAGTAGCCCATGTCATGCATTTGGCTACTTACTCAAATATCAGAAGGTAAATGTTATCAAAGAACAGTTCAAAAACTTGTCTGTATTAGATTACTGTTTCAGATTACTTTAGGCCTGGTCCACACTACAGGATTTTCAACTTTTAACCAATTTTTAAAATGTGGGAAACCACAGGCATAACGACAGATTTAACTGATTTTTAAGATTTTAAACGCAAGAACCAACACACCAGATGATTCAATTGAGATGCAGGACCACACACTTGGTGATTATACTGAATTATTTCCGGGTGGTGATTCCAGGAACTTGGGATCTCACAGAAAATCGCACTGTAAGGTTTGAAGCACTCGGAACAAAAAAAAAAAAAATGAAAGACTGCAGCGCACACTCTCCTCATTGGGAACAACACTGGTGCTCGTGAAAAAAAAAGCGCGATGGTCACCTGCCCTTTTCATAGCATGAGCTGTGAGCTAGTGCAAGCTACTGGTACAAGCTCATGTTTTTGTGTACACAGGTGGCAGGGAGAGTGAAATCCATGATCATTAGAAATGTACTTATTTTTATACATTCTCCAATTTTCCACTGCCTTTAAGATGCCACTAAACATGACACTTCCCAGTTAGCGTTCTCTATCTGCCCAATATTCCAGTGCAGTGGTGCAGTGGCTAGCACTGTTGCTTCATAGCAAGAAGGTTCTGGGTTCAAACCTCACAGCTGACGGGATCCTTTCTGTGTGGAGTTTGCATGATCTCCCTGTGTCTGTGTGGGTTTCCTCCAGGTGCTCCGGTTTCCCCCGCAGTTCGAAGACGTGCAGATTGGGTAAAAAATACCCAGCCACTGGGGTTGCACAAGCCAGTGTATACTTCGTGCCAGTCCCTATCCTGGCTAGATTGGAGAGGGTTGTGTCAGGAAGGGCATCTGGTGTAAAACCTAAGCCAAATCAAATATATGGATGATCTGCTGTGGCAACCCCTAACAGAAGCAGCCGAAAGAAGAAGATTGAACTTAGCAAGTACAGAATCTTGTAGTACAAAGGCAACATATCAAATGTTGAAAATGAGAAATGTTATTGTTCTTTGAAAAATATATGCTTATTTTGAATTTGATGCCAGCAAGACATTTAAAAAAAATTGGAACAGGAGCATATTTACAACTGTGTTGCTTCACCTCTTCTTTTAACAACACTCTGTAAACCTTTGGGAACTGAGGAGACCAATTGCTGTAGTTTTGAAAGTGAAATGTTGTCCCATTCTTGTCTGATACAGGATTTCAGTTGCTCAACAGTTTGTGGTCTCTTTTGTCATATTTTGGGCTTCATAATGCACCAAATGTTTTCAATGGAAGACAGGTCTGGACTGCAAGCAGGCCACTTTAGCACCTTTTACACTTCAGCATATTTTACTACAGAGCCATGCAGTTGTAATACATGCAGAATGTGGTTTGGCATTGTCTTGCTGAAATAAGCAAGGCCTTCCCTGAAAAAAGATGTCTGTATGACAGGATATTTTGCACCAAAATATGTATATATCATTCAGCATTAATGGTGCCTTTGCACATGTGCAAGCTGTCCATGCCATGTGCACTGATGCACCCTGATACCATCACGGATTCTGGCTTTTGAACTGTGCACTGATAACAAGCTGGATGGTCCCTCTCCTCTGTAGCCCACAGGATGTGGTGTCCATAATTTCCAAAAAGAATTTCAAATGTCGATCCATTCAGACCACAGGATAATTTTCCACTTCATCTCAGTCCATCATAAATGAGCTCAGTGTTTCTGGATATACATATATACAGTGGCATGCAAAAGTTTGGGCACCCTTACTGAAAATGTCTGTTACTGTGAATAGTTAAGTGAGCAGAAGATGAACTGATCACCAAAAGGCATAAAGGTAAAGACGACACATTTCAGCGTTTTCTGCAAGATTTGTGTATTATTGTTGTTTTGTACAATTGGAGAGTGAAAAAAGAAAAGGAACACCATGCGAAAGTTTGGGCACCCCAATACATTTGAGTTCTCAGGTAACTTTTACCAAGGTTCCAGACCTTAATTAGCTTATTGAGCTGTGGCTTGTTCAAATTCTTTGTCAGGAAAGGTCAGATGATGCAGATTTCAAAGCTGTATAAATTATCTGACTCCTCAAACTTGTCCCTAAAATCAACAGCCATGGGCTCCTCTAAGCAACTCCCTCGCATTCTGAATAATAAAATAACTGATGCTCACAAAGCAGGAGAAGGCTTCAAAAACATAGCAAAGTGTTTTCCTCAGATTGTAATGTTATTAAGAAATGGCAGTTAACAGAAACAGTGGAAATCAAGGTGAGGTCTGGAAGATGAAGAAAACTTTCTGAAAGAACTGCTCGTTGGATTGCTAGAAAGGCAAATAAAAACCCCTGTTTGACTGCAAAAGATTTATCAGACCCTGGAGTGGTGGTGCACTGTTCTACTATGCAGCAACACCTGAATAAATATGACCTTCATTGGACAGTCATCAGAAGAAAACCTTTCCTGCATCCTAGTCACAAAATTCAGTGTCTGAAGTTTGCAAATGAACATCTAAATAAGCCTGATGCATTTTGGAAACAAGTCCTGTGGACTGATGAAATCAAAATAGAACTTTTTGGCCACAATGTGCAAAGGTATGTTTGGAGAAAAAAGGGTGCCAAATTCCAGGAAAAGAACACCTCTCCAACTCTGAAGCATGGGTGTGGATCAATCATGCTTTAGGGTTGTGTTGCAGCCAGTGGCACAGGGCACATTTCTTTGGTCGAGGGAAGCATGAATTCGAATAAATACCAGCAAATTCTGGAAGCAAACATCACACCATCTATAAAAAAGTTGAAGTTAAAAAGAGGATGGGTCCTACAATAAGACGATGATCCAAAACACACCTCAAAATCTACAATGGAATACCTCAAGAGGCACAAGCTGAAGGTTTTGCCCTGGCCCTCACAGTCCCCTGACCTAAACATCATTGAAAATCTGTGGATAGATCTCAAAAGAGCAGTGCATGCAAGACAGCCCAAGAAACTTGTAGAACTGGAAGCCTTTTGTAAGGACGAATGTGTGAAAATCCCCCAGGTAAGAACTGAAAGATTATTAGCTGGCTACAGAAAGTGTTTACAAGCTGTGATATTTGCCAGAGGGGGTGTTACTAGGCACTAACCATGCAGGGTGCCCAAACTTTTGCTTTGGGCCCTTTTCCTTTTTTGTCATTTAGAAAATGTAAAAGATGAAAATAAAAAATTGTTTTTGCTTAAAATATAAAGGGAATGAGTCATCTTTAGGGGTGGCACGGTGGTGTAGTGGTTAGCGCTGTCGCCTCACAGCAAGAAGGTCCTGGGTTCGAGCCCCGGGGCCGGCGAGGGCCTTTCTGTGTGGAGTTTGCATGTTCTCCCTGTGTCCGCGTGGGTTTCCTCCGGGTGCTCCGGTTTCCCCCACAGTCCAAAGACATGCAGGTTAGGTTAACTGGTGACTCTAAATTGACCGTAGGTGTGAGTGTGAATGGTTGTCTGTGTCTATGTGTCAGCCCTGTGATGACCTGGCGACTTGTCCAGGGTGTACCCCGCCTTTCGCCCGTAGTCAGCTGGGATAGGCTCCAGCTTGCCTGCGACCCTGTAGAAGGATAAAGCGGCTAGAGATAATGAGATGAGATGAGTCATCTTTAACTTTATGCCTTTTGGAGATCATTTCATCTTCAACTTGCTTAACTGTTCACAGCAACAGCAATTTTGACCAGGGGTGCCCAAACTTTTGCATATATATATATATATATATATATATATATATATATATATATATATATATATATATATGGTTTCTTCTTTACATGGTAAAATTTAAACTTGCATTTGTGGCTGCAGTGATGAAATGTATTCACAGACAATGATTTGCAGAAGTATTCCTAGAGCTCATGCAGCGACTTCCACTACAGAATCATGTCTGTTTTGAATGCAGTGTCGCCTGAGGGCCTGAAGATCACAGGCATCCAGTGTTGGTTTTCGGTCTTGTCCCTTAGGTACAGAGATTTATCTGAATTCTCTAATGATATTATTTATGTACCACAGATGATGTGATCCCCAAATTCTTAGCAATTTTATGTTAAGGAATGTTAATTTTAAATTGTTGCACTATTTGCCCACGCAGTTTTTCAAAGAGTGGTGAACCCCCTCCTCATCTTTATCTCTGAGAGACTCAGCCTCTCTGGGATGCTGTTTTTATACCCAATCATGTTGCTGACCTGTTGCCAATTAACCAAATTAGGTGTGAGATGTTTCACTGGGTGTTTTTTTTATTATTTAATTTTTAACTTTTCAAGTCTTTTGTTGCCCCTGCTCCAACTTTTTTGAAATGTGTTGCTGGCAGCAAATTCAGAAATGAGCATATGTTTTTCAAAAAACAATAACATGCCTCAGTTTCAACATTTGATATGTTGTCTTTGTACTGTTTTTAATTAAAAAAACAACAAAGACAACAAAGGGTTTCCATGATTTGCAAATCATCCCATTCTGTTTTCATTTACATTTTATGCAATGTCCCAACATTTTTGGAAATGTTGTAATTGCTTTAGATTATTGATAAGGGATGATCACTGGAATTGTTACTGTTTGGTTAAAGGTTCAAAATATAGTAAATACTGTTTAAATGGAAACAGTTTGTTTCTATACTGGAAAAAAAACAAACTCTTTATTCAGGTCAGATAAGCTTGATGGAGTTTTTACGAGATGTCAGCGTTACTTCTAACCCATCAACAATACGAGTGTCAGTGTACATCTTAGGTTGATAATTCATAGTGTTAAATTACTCTACACCACTACACTGAATGCAATTGACACTTGAGTTGATATTTAGGTTGACACAAAGCTGGAGTGAAATTCCATAATCAGCATTTGCTTAATTTCTCTAATTAGTGGAGTTTCTATTTTCAGCTCCCTCCAGGTTATGCCTTCTTTCTTAAATGCTTAGCACTCAAAAAGCCTCTCATCTCCCTCCTTGATATGAATGTAAAAATGGGGACATGGTGTCATCTTGTTACCCGACTAATCATCAGAATGTACTTTATGTTGCAAGCATATCTCAGAATAACTCTCATGAACATATACAATATAAATTCTTAATCTTTCCTGGAAGAACTGTGGTATAAATTCACAGTTTAGAAATGTGAATAATGCATTTATAATACACCCAATTAATCCAATTTTAGACACCTGCCATTAAATGGAAAACCTGGGCCAGATTTTTCTAGGTGTCTGACCTCTACCCTTAGAAATACATTGTAATATCTCAAATTTTCATAAACCACTTGAATTGTTATGAGTCTACATAAATATTTAATGACCATCATGTCTGACCTGAGTTCATTATCAAATTCACCTTTATCCTGATTTTCAGTATATTCTACATATATGCAGAGTTGCTATAGCCATCACCCATTATGTAATTCCATATGCATTTTACAATTTTAATAGTCTATTCCAAAAAATTAATACAATATTTGATTATGTGTCAAATTTCCCTTCAAAATGAATTCAACACCAATATTTTGTTCCATACCACAGGAAAAATAAACAAAGAAAAACTTCCCCTCAGCAAAATACAACTGTTTTATGACTTTATATTTCATATATTTGACTTATATCTGCTAATATCTCACTCTCTCTATCCAGCATTTCCACAGATAACAAGTGTTCGTAGATGTTTCTGTGAGAATTAACTATCAGCATTGGCTTATTTCACAAAAGTACTCACCAATCACTTACTTTCTTTGGACTTCCAATGAAGTAAGCCATCCCCATAGCCTTAATCTTCAGGTAGTCCATTTTGTATTGTAGTAGAAAGTACTTATGAAATTAAATAAAACATATAAAAGATTATTAAATGTCTCTTTAGGGGGATTTATATATCAAACAGTTGTTGTGGTGGACTTGCGTAGTATGGTTTTCTGTGGTTTTGGAGTAGCATGAAGAGGCACACAAGGTTGAGTTGAAGGAGGAAAACTGTGACTGAGGCTCAGCCCACCGTTTTCCATCAAAACATGGGTTTGGGCCATGGAGGAGCACTGATGAATGGGGCTTAGTTTCATGTCAAAAAGTTCACTGTGTAAGTGCATATCTATGTTGTCAATGTCATACTGTAGGTCACAGTCTGGGCAATAGCCATGGTACTGTACCTTTTCACTGAATCGCACCCTTTCCCGTGTCACCTGGGGACATCGATTTTTTTTGTGCCGCAGAAGGGGTATCAGAGTCAGTCCTTTCTCTGTCGAACTTTTAGGTATGCATACTGAATCTCTGCCTGGTATGTTAATGGGCTTTGTAGAGAAGCCGCCATTGCGCATGAGTGTTCTGTCCTCTTTGGCTTGGTTCCCTGAAGACAGGCTCCTGCTGTGGTCCTCGACTCGCGCTGGCATCAGGCGAGTGGGTGGGAGAGGAGGATGGGACCTCTTCAGTACTGTGAGCATGCCAGAGGCCAGGGACGGAGACCTGAGGAAGGCGTCTTCAGGGTAGATCTTAATTCTTTCAATGCTGGAGGCAGTAGTAGTGGTTGTGGTACTGCTCGAGCTGCTGTTCAGTGTGTCAGTCTTTGAGCTATTTGCCATCTCTTCCAGCTGGAGGTCTGAGGTCAGAGAGTCTATTTCATGAACAACCTTGAAAAAGCATGAAAGACAAATAGACATTAATACTGTAGGTATCTAGAGTGCAAACCATCCATTTTCCCATGCACTCTATATTAATATTATTTCATGTAGTTAGTGTATATTTACAGTGACAAGGTTAAACTAAACAGCCAAATGATATTCTAAAATGAGCCTGGGCTCATATGATGCTATAAAGAAATATAAATATTTGAATGTAGCAAGTGATGTCAAAGTTTAAGAGATCCCACTCTGTTACTGTGCAGATGATTATGTAAGAGCTATGCATATAATAGTAAAGTTAGACTTGTAGACTTATATATAGATACATAAACGCCACAAGTGCTTTCTACCCCTCCTACTACAATATTCTGCATATGCTCGTCCCACACTCACTAAGAATGAAAAAGGGCAAACAACATCTGCATTGTAAATTAGGCTGTACATATGATTATGCATAATGTCTGTGAGCAAAACAGTGCAAAGACTTGTTATGCCTGAATATTGCTATATTGTTGGGTTAGAGTATGCTGGTCATTGTCCATTATTTGTAAGGAGATGTTTTCCACTATAGCCAAGCTGGACTGTGGTAAAGTAAGTTAGCTGTAGTGCTATATTCAGTTATAACATCCGTTAGTTGTGTGAGTGCTACATCATAAACCACATGGCAGGACGGTAAAGACTGCAGTTCCTATTGCTATCCACTGGCCTTAATAACAAGGATATAAAAATGACACCAGATAAACAGACATATAGAGTCGCCATTCATTAATCTACAGAGAAATGCATTTGCCTCAACGCAAATATGATATGACACCGGAGAGGCCAGACGTTTATCAACAACAACGGAGTGCACTTTAAATGTCCGTGATCAAATAAAAAGCTGGACTTGACAGAAGTAAGCTATGTGAGAGAGAAAAAAGTAAGTCATGTTTGATATACATGACATCTGATAAAAGGCTCTGAATGGCTATATAAATATTTAATTTCTAGGCATCCAGTGTAAAACCCAAACCTAAAGCCTTTAAACATATCACAAATAAATAGCAATAAATAGCATTAAACAGAGTACACAAAGGCCCGGATGACTGAAAGCGGTCCTTGTGCTCTGATTCCACTGAACCTCACGCCAATTCTTCCTAAAGACGTGTCATTCTTCCACTTGAAGGTAACACAGAAACATTTTATCACTGCATTACGATACGATTTTCATTCAGCATCCACGTCCCATCACGGATATAACCAACCTCTTTGAGTTCTTTCGCTACATCCTTCAAGTCCCCTAAGATGTTCTCCAAATCTTCCACGATTGTCTTGATCTGTCTTTTTATTTGAACTTTGGAGACTCCCTCCGATTCCGCATTTGTTGTCCCTGACATTCTTTGTAAAAAGACTCCGAATCAAGGATTGCAGCTGTATCCTCTCATGGAGACCGGCGCACTTTGTTCGTGCATTTTAATGTTATGTTTTCTTCTCTTGGCTTTTCATACATTGCAGAAGAATCTGGAGGGGGGAAGCGCGGAGGACGCGTCCCGATACACGCGCGTGCGCAATAAGGCATTTCATTTCCGAACGGGCAAGCATCCTGGTTCATTCATTGAAAAAAAAAAAATAGAAGCAACACATTGTAGCCCTTTCATGAGTCTCTTGTATATTGCATTCAGTAATTCAGTAACTGAAATAAGCACAGAATCCTGAGACGTTTTTGACATTTCACTCTTAAATAATAAACGTTTGTTGCCATGCCCCCCGCACGCACGCTCGCACGCACACACACGTGAGCACGCGCGCGCGCACACATGCACACACGTTCCTCTTATTATGTGACAATAGACGGTCGTCCATTGCCATAACTGATGGTGCTGATAAATGCTCTGCTTACACCTAACCCTGACCCTTAACTTACCTTATCCTCAGTAACCAAAATACAACCTTTTGGCTCTTTTACTCACTCACCTTCAGTGTTATTCTGGTCAGGGTTGTAGTGGATACAGAGCCAAGCCCAAAAAACACTGGGTGCTTGGTGAGAATACACCCTGCACACACATTCACCCACTTATTCACACCTAGAGGCAATTTAGTGTAGCAAATCCACCTACTGGCATGTTTTGGGAGGTCGGAATGAAAAATAAATAAATAAAATTGGAGAAGAAGGAAACCCATGCAGACACAGGGAGAACATGCATGGAAACTCCAGACAGTAACCTGAGCTAAGGATCGAACTGTGGACCCTGGAGCAGTGAAGCAGCAATACTACCCACTTTGGCACTGTACCGCAGGTTGTTGGTTTTTTTTGCCAGATAGATAGATAGATATTTGTAAAATATCGGTTTCCTTCTAACCAACCAAATGCCAAAAAAAGTGAAGTATAACTTGTGGGGACTCATCTCATCTCATTATCTTTAGCCGCTTTATCCTTCTACAGGGTCGCAGGCAAGCTGGAGCCTATCCCAGCTGACTATGGGCGAAAGGCAGGGTACACCCTGGACAAGTCGCCAGGTCATCACAGGGCTGACACATACACAGACAACCATTCACACTCACACCTACGGTCAATTTAGAGTCACCAGTTAACCTAACCTGCATGTCTTTGGACTGTTGGGGAAACCGGAGCACCCGGAGGAAACCCACGCTGACACGGGGAGAACATGCAAACTCCACACAGAAAGGCCCTCGCCGGTCACGGGGCTCAAACCCGGACCTTCTTGCTGTGAGATGGCAGCGCTAACCACTACACCACCGTGCCGCCTTGTGGGGACTCGCTAAGATATAAAAATATGCATACTCTCTCTCTCTCTCTCTCTCTCTGTCTGTCTATCAATAAATATATAATAGGAGTGTAGACTCCAGCAGTCAGTTGCATCAGCCAAACATAAACCGAGCCTAGTGGGCTAGTTTTCAAGTCAAGTCAAGTTTATTTGTATAGCGCTTTTAACAATAAACATTGTCGCAAAGCAGCTTTACAGAATTTGAATAACTTCAAACATGAGCTAATTTTATCCCTAATCTATCCCCAATGAGCAAGCCTGTGGCGATAGTGGCAAGGAAAAACTCCCTCAGATGACATGAGGAAGAAACCTTGAGAGGAACCAGACTCAAAAGGGACCCCAGCCTCATTTGGGCAACAACAGACAACATGACCATAACATTAACAGTTTGAACATGAAGTCAGTGTCGTTGATGTTATAACTCTTCATTGATGGAAACTTGAGTGCAAAACTGTTCATGACAACTGCACAGGGGCGCAGATAGGATTTTTGAACTGGGGGGACTGAGCTGTCAGCAAATGATTCCATTTTGTGTGTGTGTGTATATATATATATATATGTGTGTGTGTGTGTGTGTGTGTGTGTGTGTGTGTGTGTGTGTCTATATATATATATATATATATATATACACACTACCGTTCAAAAGTTTGGGGTCACTTTGAAATGTCCTTATTTTTGAAAGAAAAGCACTGTTCTTTTCAATGAAGATCACTTTAAACTAATCAGAAATACACTCTATACATTGCTAATGTGGTAAATGACTATTCTAGCTGCAAATGTCTGGTTTTTGGTGCAATATCTACATAGGTGTATAGAGGCCCCTTTCCAGCAACTATCACTCCAGTGTTCTAATGGTACAATGTGTTTGCTCATTGCCTCAGAAGGCTAATGGATGATTAGAAAACCCTTGTACAATCATGTCAGCACAGCTGAAAACAGTTTAGCTCTTTAGAGAAGCTATAAAACTGACCTTCCTTTGAGCAGATTGAGTTTCTGGAGCATCACATTTGTGGGGTCGATTAAATGCTCAAAATGGCCAGAAAAATGTCTTGACTATATTTTCTATTCATTTTACAACTTATGGTGGTAAATAAAAGTGTGACCTTTCATGGAAAACACAAAATTGTCTGGGTGACCCCAAACTTTTGAACGGTAGTGTGTATACATGTTATTTCACCTCCCTCACTGCCATCACCAGGAACTACCTGCAGGCCAGGACAATGATAACATTTTAACATAGCCTATGGAAATCCAAAGTTTACACATTATCATCACGCACAGAAATTGCAAAACTAGTTTTAAAACCGCTAAGTTCCAACTGTTAAACATAGCGAGAGGCTGGGCTACGTGTGTGTGTGTAAAGTGTAAACCAGTGCATCCTGACTTTCTAACTATGCCTGTGTGTTGCGTGAGCGGCAGTCAGACAACAACTCTTCGCAAAGTTTCCTTATGAAACAATATGCTCGCTGAAATTATGGCAGGGAACGCCAGATTAAACATTAAAACTGCCTTCTGAGCACTGTATCTACAGGCTACCACCGAGAGAAGGAGGCTACCAGAAAGGCATCACTCCGTACGATTTTACTTTCACTACGACATTACTTTGAACAGACTATCAAAAAATTGCAAGGTGATATGATAAAGTAAGGCACAGTTTACTTACAGTCTTTTTTTTTTTGGAAAAAACGATGCAATCGTTTTCTGCCTTTTGGCACCCTTCATCATGCCGTGTTGGGGTCCTGAACTAGGGGGAGCTGTCCCCGATATGCCTGTCAAACTTGTTGTGGGTAACCATAGCAACCAAGCTCGAGCTCGCAACCTGTGCAGTCTGCGCAGTTGCAACTATGTATACACTGCTGTGCACCTCAATAAACCGAATGGTAATTAGTCTTTTGATTTTTCCATGAGGTTTGCCTTATGCAAAGAAAGACAGCATAGACGTTTTTTCCTCCCTATAAGTGGGGGGGACCGAACGAGGTGAATTTAAATCTGGGTGGGATGAATCCCCCCCGTCCCCCCCTCTATCTGCGCCCGTGCAACTGCAGTCCTAAAGATAGCAAGTCAACTGTCGTCCTCAGCCATAAAAGCATTACTGTAAGTATCCAGAGCGTCTTCCAAGTGTGACTTTCAACTGTCCATATGGGGCCGTCCTCCACAGGAGCGATGTAATGAGACTCCAACCAGACATAGGGCATCAGGATGGATCAGGCAGGTCTGAGGAGCAGAAGAGGTCAGCATCTCAGGATTGACATGTAACTCAGAGGGACAGATGGGGGGGGTGCACAGGTTGTTAGGTATGCCCAGTGTCACCTGAAAAAGTAGGAACAGTATACATTTTGCGCTGTGTGCAAGCAGGGACTCCGGCAAAACTAACTATGACAGCATAACTAAAAGGGGAGAGCCAGAAGGTAACACAGGCATGAGGGAGCCCTGGGACATAAAGCAGCCAGCCACTACACTGTCAATAAACTCGAGTGAGCAAGCGAGTGGGGGACTGACAGCATCCAAACATCCCAGTTTACCAAAACACTCTGTGTCTGAGGACCTTCCAGATCTACTCCTTTACCTCATAAACACCATTAACAAAAGGCTTGACTAAACAGATATGTTTTCAGCCTAGACTTAAATGCTGAGACTGAGTCTGATTCCCAAACATTACTTGGAAGGCTGTTCCATAACTGTGGGGCTTTGTAAGAAAAAGCTCTGCCCCCTGATGTAGCTTTCACTATACGAGGTACCAGCAGATAGCTGCACCTTTTGATCTAAGTAGGCGTGGCGGGTCATAAAGGACCAGAAGTTCGCTCAGGTACTGTGGTGCGAGACCATTCAGTGCTTTAAAGTTTAATAGTAGTATTTTATAATCAATACGAAATTTGAATGGGAGCCAATGCAGTGTGGATAAGACAGGGGTGATGTGGTCATATTTTCTAGTTCTAGTAAGGACTCTTGCTGCTGCATTTTGAACTAACTGGAGCTTGTTGCACCTATTGGAACATCCAGACAGTAAGGCATTACAGTAATCCAACCTGGAGGTAACAAAAGTATGAACTAGTTTTTCTGTGTCATGTAGTGACATTAAATTTCTTATCTTAGCAATATTTCTGAGATGAAAGAAAGCTATCCAGGTAATGTTATCGATGTGAGTTTCAAATGAAAGACTGGGGTCAATAATCACCCCAAGGTCTTTTACTGCTGCATGTGAAGAAACAGAAAGGCAATCCAGAGTTACTGCGTAATCAGAAAACCTACTTCTAGGTGCATGTTGTCCTAGTACAAGTACTTCAGTCTTGTCAGAGTTAAGCAGAAGGAAGCTAATAAGCATCCAGTGTATAAATGTCCTTTACACATTCCTCAATTCTATAAAGCTGGTGTCTCTCATCTGGTTTTGCAGAAACATACAACTGTGTGTCATCAGCATAACAGTGGAAACTAATACAATGTTTACGAATAATATTGCCCAGAGGTAACATATATAAAGAAAAAAGCAGTGGACCCAAGACAGAACCTTGTGGAACACCAAACTTTACCTCAGTATGTCTAGAAAAATCACCATTTACATCAACATACTGATAGCGATCAGTTAAATAAGACCTGAGCCAGGAGAGGGCCATTCCCTTAACTCCCACAACATTTTCTAGTCTATCCAGAAGAATGGAATGATCAATGATATCAAATGCTGCACTGAGGTCAAGCAACACAAGCAGGGAGACACAGCCCTGATCAGATGCAGTAGGTCATTTACTACTTTAATCAGAGCTGTCTCTGTGCTATGATGAGGTCTAAATCCTCATCTCATCTCATTATCTCTAGCCGCTTTATCCTGTTCTACAGGGTCGCAGGCAAGCTGGAGCCTATCCCAGCTGACTATGGGCGAAAGGCGGGGTACACCCTGGACAAGTCGCCAGGTCATCACAGGGCTGACACATAGACACAGACAACCATTCACACTCACATTCACACCTACGGTCAATTTAGAGTCACCAGTTAACCTAACCTGCATGTCTTTGGACTGTGGGGGAAACCGGAGCACCCAGAGGAAACCCACGCGGACAACATGCAAACTCCGCACAGAAAGGCCCTCACCGGCCACGGGGCTCGAACCCGGACCTTCTTGCTGTGAGGTGACAGCGCTAACCACTACACCACCATGCCGCCCGAGGTCTAAATCCTGACTGATACATTTCATGGATGTTATTCTGATGTAAATGAGAATAACTGCTGTGCCACAGCTTTTTCAAGGATCTTGGAGATAAAAGGGAGGTTTGATATTGGCCGATAATTGGACAGCTGACAGGGATCAAGGTCAGGTTTTTTTAATCAGGGGTTTGATAACTGCTAGTTTAAAGGATTTGGGTATATAACCAATCCTAAGAGAAGGATTTATTATTTTTAGAAGCGGTTCAATTACTTTAGGTATTATCTGTTTGAATGTGTAGGCAAGGGATCTAGTACACAAGTTGAGGCTTTTGATGTGGAGATTAATGAAAGTAATTAAATTTCTCTAAGGGGAGTAAAACATTCTAATTGCTGATCTGATACAGTTACTGTATATTGTTAACTACAGGTAATTTGAGTAAGGTCACTTACATTGTCTGACCTTAAATTAGTAGTTTGAATTTTTTGTCGGATATTTTCAACTTTGTCATTAAAAAAATTCATGAAGTCATTGCTACTACATACTGCAGGTGTGCATGTGTCTATAGTGGACTTATTCCTGATTAATTTTGCTACAGTATTAAATAGGAATCTAGGATTATTTTTGTTATCTTCTATTAGCATAGAAGATATGTTGATCTAGCAGTACTAAGGGCTTTTCTATACTTCAGGAAGCTCTCCTTCCAAGCTAATTTGAATGCTACCAATTTTGTTTGACGCCATTTATATTCCAATTTTCGAGTGGTCTGTTTTAAAGTGTGAGTGTCATCATTATACCAGGGTGCTAATTTTTTCTCTCTGATCATTTTCCTTTATATTGTTTGTTTTTTTCAATTATTCTATTTTTATTTATTGCATTGCCTGTTTGCACCGTGGGTCAGAGAGGACTGATATTTCATCTGTGCTGTATGTTGAGCATGTATAGCATATTTGACGATAAAGTTGACTTGACTTTTAAGAGGAGCTATCTAAAGTATAGCGGAACGTTGACTCTAAGCATTCAGTTGCCTGATCAAGTTCTGCGGGGGCTGACAGTGACCCAATCAAAGTTGATAACTCTGGGAGATTATTTATAAAGCTCTGTGCAGTCGTTCACGTGAATGTACATTTAATACAGTAGCGTGGTGAGGTGCATATATTACTCAGACATATTTTGAATGAGATGAGATAATGATCTGAGATAACTTCAGATTGTGGAAGTATGACTATATTTTCTACACTTAACCTGAATATTAGTATTAGATCAAGAGTGTGACCGCCATTATGGGTCGGTCCTATGACACTCTGATTAAAGGACATGGGACATGAAACATAAATGCACGCTATATCAGTTTCTTTCCATTAAAAATATGAAATAATTGCATCAACAAATACAAAATTATCTATTAAATTCAGCAAAATCGTTATATTCGTGATGATTATATGGCATTTCTGCTCGAGCTGCGATATGCATATTTTACAACCGGAAGAGCCGCTGTCACGTGATCATACGTCACAAAAACTTTCGGGTACAGCACAAGTGGGTAGATGAATATGGAGAAGTGTGAATTGTGATGATGACGAATGCGACAAAATAGTTTTTGTGTCTTGGATGACAAGAAAATTGTTTCGTTTTTAGAGTGTTTAACATACATGGAACATCATGGTGTATTGCGACCTCCCAGTCAGTCAGATGCGCTGTCACTCCTGTTAGCAATGTAGCTAGGCTCAGCATGGCCAATGGTATTTTTTGGGGCTGTAGTTAGATGCGACCAAACTCTTCCACGTTTTTCCTGTTTACATAGGTTTATATGACCAGTGACATGAAACAAAGTTCAGTTACACAAATTGAAACGTGGCGATTTTCTATGCTATGGAAAGTCCGCACTATAATGACAGGCGTACTAACACCTTCTGCGTGCTTCGACAGCGCATTGATACCGTCACTCGGAGTTGTACCATTATTTTTTAGACAGGGCGGACGGATCAGGGCATTCGCCCACCTGGCTGTGCCCGACGATGAGCGCTTTCGGCCGGCTTGGGAGGCAGACGGCAGCCCCTCCTGGAAGTGTGGTTTTACCATGGGCCTCATGCGGAAAAATGCCGAGGTGCATTCGCTAAGCGACTGAAAGCCGAGGTAAGGATTAGTATTATAATTTTGGGTGTATCAATTATTGATTATGATAATTCTGACTCTTTTCGCCATTTTGAATGTTTTCATCTCGGACTCTGGAAGCATTGTATCTCAATCAATCTCGAAAAATATCAGCAAAAAAAACTAGCTTGCAACGGACTTTAGCTAGAACTATGATGAACTTTCAATATATGATACAAAAATAATACTTCTTTCAACAGATCATTAGCCTTTGAGCAGAATTGTTTTTAACTTACCAGGAAGTGTTATCGCGCCGACCGCTTTCAGTTTCATGGGGATTGAATGAACTCTCACTCTCAGAATCATCTGACCCGTCAGAGTAAAGACAAGATCTATGTTCATGTGAATTTCCAGCTATCGGTTCGAATTGATAGGGTCTAACTTCACATCTCTGTGAAAGATCGGGAATGTCACTGTCGATGGTGTCCATTTCGGTAACCTGTTTACATTAGATTCCCAAGCGCTGGCTCCTTGGAAAGTTTTTGTGATGTCACGGGTCACGTGACCACCTAGCTAATTAACGAATCATTGTTTTACGCTGATGTATAAAAAAGTTGAATAATGTGATGATTTTCACGTTTTTGACACCCTGCAGTGATTTAGATGGCATTTCTTATGTCCTTTATACATAATTATACCCAGAAAAAAATCCATGTCCCATGTCCTTTAACCCCTACTGAATCTAAAATGGACACAAACACTGTTTTCAAAGGGTCTTCTGGGTTATCGAAGTGAATATTAAAATCTCTGACAACTAAAGATTTGTCTAAGGAAATAACCAGGTCTGAGATAAAATCTGCAAATTCAGAAAGAAACTCAGAATATGGCCCCGGGGGCCTGTAAATAATAAGTAACGGAATTTATCAATAGGAATAGTAGTTTTGCCACTGCATACTAAAAAAATTAAAATTTGCACCAAATAGCATACAACCCCAATTCCAAAAAAGTTGGGACAAAGTACAAATTGTAAATAAAAATGGAATGCAATGATGTGGAAGTTTCAAAATTCCATATTTTATTCAGAATAGAACATAGATGACATATCAAATGTTTAAACTGAGAAAATGTATCATTTAAAGAGAAAAATGAGGTGATTTTAAATTTCATGACAACAACACATCTCAAAAAAGTTGGGACAAGGCCATGTTTACCACTGTGAGACATCCCCTTTTCTCTTTACAACAGTCTGTAAACGTCTGGGGACTGAGGAGACAAGCTGCTCAGGTTTAGGGATAGGAATGTTAACCCATTCTTGTCTAATGTAGGATTCGAGTTGCTCAACTGTCTTACGATAGGTCTTTTTTGCTGTATCTTCCATTTTATGATGCGCCAAATGTTTTCTATAGGTGAAAGATCTGGACTGCAGGCTGGCCAGTTCAGTACCCGGACCCTTCTTCTACGCAGCC
This sequence comes from Neoarius graeffei, assembly GCF_027579695.1. Taxonomy (NCBI): domain Eukaryota; kingdom Metazoa; phylum Chordata; class Actinopteri; order Siluriformes; family Ariidae; genus Neoarius; species Neoarius graeffei. The sequence goes on from NC_083578.1 coordinate 53,648,280, forward strand.
ATGATGCTGTAACTGATGCAGTATGTGGTTTGGCATTGTCATGTTGGAAAAATGCAAGGTCTTCCCTGAAAGAGACGTCATCTGGATGGGAGCATATGTTGCTCTAGAACCTGGATATACCTTTCAGCATTGATGGTGTCTTTCCAGATGTGTAAGCTGCCCATGCCACACGCACTAATGCAACCCCATAGCATCAGAGATGCAGGCTTCTGAACTGAGCGCTGATAACAACTTGGGTCGTCCTTCTCCTCTTTAGTCCGAATGACATGGCGTCCCTGATTTCCATAAAGAACTTCAAATTTTGATTCGTCTGACCACAGAACAGTTTTCTACTTTGCCACAGTCCATTTTAAATGAGCCTTAGCCCAGAGAAGACGTCTGCGCTTCTGGATCATGTTTAGATACGGCTTCTTCTTTGAACTATAGAGTTTTAGCTGGCAACGGCGGATGGCACGGTGAATTGTGTTCACAGATAATGTTCTCTGGAAATATTCCTGAGCCCATTTTGTGATTTCCAATCCAGACGCATGCCTGTATGTGATGCAGTGCTGTCTAAGGGCCTGAAGATCACAGGCACCCAGTATGGTTTTCCGGCCTTGACCCTTACGCACAGAGATTCTTCCAGATTCTCTGAATCTTTTGATGATATTATGCACTGTAGATGATATGTTCAAACTCTTTGCAATTTTACAATGTCAAACTCCTTTCTGATATTGCTCCACTATTTGTCGGCGCAGAATTAGGGGGATTGGTGATCTTCCCATCTTTACTTCTGAGAGCCGCTGCCACTCCAAGATGCTCTTTTTTATACCCAGTCATGTTAATGACCTATTGCCAATTGATCTAATGAGTTGCGATTTGGTCCTCCAGCTGTTCCTTTTTTGTACCTTTAACTTTTCCAGCCTCTTATTGCCCCTGTCCCAACTTTTTTGATATGTGTTGCTGTCATGAAATTTCAAATGAGCCAATATTTGGCATGAAATTTCAAAATGTCTCACTTTCGACATCTGATATGTTGTCTATGTTCTACCGTGAATACAATGTCAGTTTTTGAGATTTGTAAATTATTCCATTCCGTTTTTATTTACAATTTGTACTTTGTCCCAACTTTTTGGGAATTGGGGTTGTAATTTTAAAGTAGTCTTAAGGTGTAACTTGAAATATTGAAATCTTGTCGTACTATAGGCATGTACTGTTTTTTACTTGAGGTTATTTGTTGCACTTACGCATTTAGTTTATTTCATTCTTACTTTCTTACAAGAGAATGCCAGTGAATATCTTACTGACAGAGTTCAAGCTCGAGGTGATAGTGGCAAGGATTGTATGAGGAAGACCCCTTGAAAAGAACCAAATTATACAAGAAACTAAGTAATAGAAACTAAGTTGATCACACGTGCAAGTGAATGCTTCTTATCCCTGTTTATAATTTGCTGGACATTTTTATTTTTCAACTTCTTACTTTTACAATGTTCTTAATTCTCTTATGTGCTCATTTGTCTGTTTCCTGATTTTATCTTTATGCAGCATTTGCCATCAGTCTATCAGTGCCATTCAGTGCACCAAGGGTTTGTTTACTTATGTTAGTATTTCTTAAGATAAAATGTAGGTAATGGATGTAATACACAACTTGATTCTGAGAAGGGAAATAATTCAGTCTATTGGACTGTTTTTCAGTTATACTACCTGTGAAATGTGAAATTCTTATGCTGAATTTTCTAATGTTTTCAGTTTAGTCACAAAAATATTTTCTTCACAGAGAGGACATAGCTTGTGATGTTATTAGCAACTACTGAAAAAAAAGGATCCATCCATCCATCCATCACCTGTAGCCACTTATCCTGTTCAGGGCCACAGGGAAGCTGGAACCTATCCCAGCTGACTGGGTACACCCTGGACAAGTCACCAGGGGCCTCATGTACAAAGACCTGCGTGGATTTCCCACTAAATATGTGCGCACGTCAAAATCGGGAAATTTGCGTACGACCAAAAAAATCCGGATGTATCAATCAGTGCGTACGAAGGTTTCCACGCACTCTCCTGTTGTACATCCCAATCAACGTGGAATTCGGCGCACATGCACAAGCCCCGTTCCCCGCCCCGTCTCCTCCCTCAATTATTCCACACTGAATATGTTAATTAGTATAAATAGACCTGCAGTAAGGCCCGCGTTAGGTAAAAGACATGGCGAAATCTCGAAAAAGAAATTTCACAGATTGCGAGGTGGAGGCGCTGATTTCGGAGGTAGAGGCAAGACACAAGATCTTGTTCGGAAGCCTCTCCTCCGGAATCAGCACCAAAACCAAACATCTGAATTGGGAGCAAATAACTAATGTGATCAATCAAGTCGGGGCCAACAATCGATCCACAGCCGACACTAAAAAAAAAATGGTCGGACATCAAAGTAGATGTGAAAAGGAGGATGGCTGCGCAGCACAGGAGCGCAATGAAGACGGGTGGCGGACCGGGGGTCGAGGCCCTCTCCCCTTTCGACCAGAGGGTGACCGCGGTCCTCTGTGACCATGCATTAGTCGGCGTGGTTCCACCCGAAGAGGGGGACTCTGACTTGGCCCAGCAGGATCTCACAGGTGCTGTAATCATTTTCATACAGGGCGTCCCGAAAAATGTAGCCTATACTCTAAATCGCCATAAAGTATGCGTGAACTGAAATCCCTGTCTTTAGCACAGTGTAATAGAATTCACATACATCACTTAATTGTTCTGTCACCTCCAATTAAAGTGATGTTTAAAGTGTATGCTATGATACATGCAACGGTCACTGATTGTATGCCACTGAATGTGAATGTAGCCTATACCAAGATAACGGTATGATTCGCATCGTCCGCAGTGCCTGCGCCACAATGAGTGTTTATTTGAGTTACATGGGTTTTGAAAACAAAAAAAACACCTTTAGTGCTCTAATGTGTACATTTTTTCGGGGACACCCTGTATTTGAGGAAATGTCTTTCTCTCTTAGTAGGCCCAATATTCCTAGCCACATGTAACCAGAAATAAAACATGTGCACATATTTTCCACAATAGGATTTTAATGACAAATGTATTCTAGCAGGGTGCAAGGGAACAACAGGAGGCCCTCAGTCCATCCCACCCGAGCAGGAAGAGGACCCCCAGCCGAGCGGATCCAGCGTCACTGTCACCTGCCCCCCTTCTCCACCGCCTGCCCCTGTCACCGGGTCCACAGGCCGGGTGCTGACGCGCGTGGTCCTTGAGTCGCAGGGGGAAATTTTAAAGGGGATAGAGGCGATTAATGACAACCTCGAGGGAATCCGCGAGGAATTGAAGGAACTGAATAACACATTAAAAGAATATCTTAAAAAATGAATGGTGTCCCGTCTGCCCTTACCTTTTCACATTGTGGCTATTAAGCGCTGCCAGGTTTGTATGCCATGTCGCTGTGGCACCTCGTTGTGAGGCCCAGGGTCTGGGTCCTTCGGCAGATCTCGCTCCATTATTGGCACGCCGTGCCGCTGCGCCACATTGTGTAACACGCCACACGCCAGCGCAATACGGCACGCCTTGTCGGGCTGATAGAGCAGCACCCCCCCCACTCCGGTCAAGGCAGCGCCACCGGCTTTTCAGGTGGCCAATGGTGCGCTCCACCACTGACCGCGTCCGTGTGTGGAGGTTGTTGTAGCGCTGCTCCTGATCAGTCCGTGGGTTGGCTAGGGGGGTCAGTAACCATTTTCGGAGTGGGTAGCTGCTGTCTCCTATGAGCAATTGGGATAGGTCCAGCATAAGCTATCCAACATGTGTATATTTCAAGTGAATTCACTTCAAGTGTTTTAGATTGCTTACCAAGTAACCACCCATCACGCACTCTGCCAGCATCCAGTCTGTTTCCCACCGAGCTGTTCGCCAGGACGAATGCATCGTGGGTCGCCCCAGGCCACCTTGCCACGATATTTGTCAGGCGCATTTGGGCATCACATATAATCTGTACGTTTATAGAGTGGAAATGTTTCCTATTCACGTACACATGTTCACCCTCAGATGGCGCCTTTATAGCAATATGCGTGCAGTCGATCACTCCGATTACATTTGGAAAACCGGCTATCGCTGCAAATTGCGCTTTTATCTGTGCTTGGTCTGCCACATCATAGGGAAACCGTATGTACCTGGCCGACAGTCGGATGATCCCATTTAACACAGACGGAATAGCGCGGCTGAGAGCTGTCTGGCTCATTCCCGACCGGTCGGCCAGTTCCCTCTGGAATGAGCCTGTTGCTAGGAACCCAAGCGTGGTCAGGACTTGGATAGGAACGGGTAAGGCGTGACTCCTCGCCGTCTCCCTCTCTAACCCCGGGCCCAACTCAGCACAGAGCTCCAAAAGAATGGCTCTTGGAAGTCTGAATCGGCTGATAAGCCAGTCATCATCGTGAGCCAGGAAATCGGTGTAATCACGGAACGCCCGTTCCCTCCTAATCCGACCATTTGCAGCATCTTCCAATAAGGCCAACCACGCCATTGTCATCCTATCAGTTATCGCCACATGTTGCGCATGCTTTTATATCCTCATTTAATTTGATGCATGCTAGTGATTGGTCCCCACACACCGCGGTTGTGTCTGATTTGTACGCACTTGGAAATCATTTCATATATTGATCTTGGTAATTATGTGATAAGGCTACCCCACACAACATCAACTAATAATAATATTTCAGTCTGACACCTCACGGCAAATGCGCAAGGAAGATCTATTAAGCTAGCTGCAATGCATGGTCCTGCATGTGCATTATTTAATTTAATTAATTAACCAATAGTCAATGGGAATAATATCGAAATGATATTGCTGGGGTTTCTCATTTCCCGTAATTACAATATGGAAGGGATGGTTGATGGATCTGTTGGCATTTACCCAACAGTCTCGCATTATGTGTCTCGACAATGTCGTATGACTGACATACATTTCAATTCACGCATCCTGATGTTCCGATGCATTTTTGGATGCCCCTTATCGCCATGTCATGACTCTTGACCGAGTAGGCCTAAATGTAGTTGCGTTGCTCTGCCTCTAAGTGTCGCCAAGTACCAAGATGCACCAGAAATGTGCCAGCCATGAGGTTTGCGTAGAGTACTGCACTTTTCCACGCCAAGTCAATCTTTGTACATACAAATGTTTGCACAGAAATGCCGCTTTTCCACTACAAACGCGGCTGAGCCGTGCCGTGCCGAGTCGAGCTGAGTCGAGCTGAGCGGGGCTGTTGTGGCCCTTTTCCACTACTCTTTTTCAGCTCACTTCAGCTCGCTTCAGCTCACTTCAGCCCGACACGGCTCGCGTTTCGACTACCAAAAACCAGCACGACTCAGCTCGTTTCAGCCCTGCTTAGCCCCTAAAACTCGCACCGTTTTGGAGTGGGGCTGAAGCGAGCCAAGCCGTGCCGAGTGAGGCTGGGGGCGTGAGCAGACACTCCCCTGTGCACTGATTGGTGAGGAGGAGTGTCCTCACATGCCCACACACGCCCCGCGAGCGCGCTGGGATCTGTAAACACCGCAAATCCGGAAGAAGAAGAATTACGAATTACGAGAATTTCTGAAGCCTTATGCGCCTCGCCTCATCTATACGCTCTTGCCAGTATCTGTCCGCGTTGTCGGTGACAACAAGCCACAGCACCAAGACCAGCAACACTAACGACTCCATGTCCTCCATGTTTATTGTTTACTATCCGGGTCGTGAGACTACCGCTGAAAAGATCACTGAATCAGTGACATACAGAGCATCGTGCACGAGTTCGCGGAGCGCAAGGCTCGTCGTATGCCCTTCAAATAATGCGCGCAGTAGGCTATTGATGTTTTATTATGAGCCATGTACAGTATGTCGCCTAATGTTTTTTTGTTTCTGAGTTACATGTTCGTTTGAAGGACTTAATGTACAAAATAACATAGTTGCACCCCGTAGTGTTGAAATTGGTAAACACAGTGCATTCAGTGAGGTTTGCACCGCCCTCCTTTTATTTCTGACTCTTCCTGTCACCGTTGCAACCTCTGAGCGCTCATTCGTATGCCCTTCAAATAATGTGCGCAGTATAGGCTATTGATGTTTTATTATGAGCCATGTACAGTATCCTAATGTTTTTTGTTTCTGAGTTACATGTTCGTTTGAAGGACTTGATGTACTAAATAACATAGTTGCACCCGGTAGTGTTGAAATTGGTAAACACCGCAGTTGCGGACATTTTGTAGCCTAAAATGATGTTATGATAAGCTTTAATAAAGGGCCCGGTCATTTGCCCCGCCCCCGGCCCGGCTCTGACTTGTTCCGCCACTGTCACTGATGTCACTGTTTGCGCTGCTTAACGACATCACGTGACGTCCACCCACTTTCGCTAACTCCATCCAATGTGTCCACCCACTTCCAGCCAGCACGGTTCAGCGCGGTTGTAGTCGAAATGCAACTCCAACAGCCCCGCTCAGCTCGACTCAGCACGGCACGGCTCAGCCGCGTTTGTAGTGGAAAAGCGGCATTGGAGTTGCATTTCGACTACAACCGCGCTGAACCGTGCTGGCTGGAAGTGGGTGGACACATTGGGTGGAGTTAGCGAAAGTGGGTGGACGTCAGGTGATGTCGTTAGGCGGCGCAAACAGTGACATCAGTGACAGTGGCGGAACAAGTCAGAGCCGGGCCGGGGGCGGGGCAAATGACCGGGCCCTTTATTAAAGCTTATCATAACATCATTTTAGGCTACAAAATGTCCGCAACTGCGGTGTTTACCAATTTCAACACTACCGGGTGCAACTATGTTATTTAGTACATCAAGTCCTTCAAACGAACATGTAACTCAGAAACAAAAAACATTAGGATACTGTACATGGCTCATAATAAAACATCAATAGCCTATACTGCGCACATTATTTGAAGGGCATACGAATGAGCGCTCAGAGGTTGCAACGGTGACAGGAAGAGTCAGAAATAAAAGGAGGGCGGTGCAAACCTCACTGAATGCACTGTCACATCACATCACATTATCTCTAGCCGCTTTATCCTTCTACAGGGTCGCAGGCAAGCTGGAGCCTATCCCAGCTGACTACGGGCGAAAGGCGGGGTACACCCTGGACAAGTCGCCAGGTCATCACAGGGCTGACACATAGACACAGACAACCATTCACACTCACATTCACACCTACGGTCAATTTAGAGTCACCAGTTAACCTAACCTGCATGTCTTTGGACTGTGGGGGAAACCGGAGCACCCGGAGGAAACCCACGCGGACACGGGGAGAACATGCAAACTCCGCACAGAAAGGCCCTCGCCGGCCCCGGGGCTCGAACCCAGGACCTTCTTGCTGTGAGGCGACAGCGCTAACCACTACACCACCGTGAATGCACTGTGTTTACCAATTTCAACACTACGGGGTGCAGCTATGTTATTTTGTACATTAAGTCCTTCAAACGAACATGTAACTCAGAAACAAAAAAACATTAGGCGACATACTGTACATGGCTCATAATAAAACATCAGTAGCCTACTGCGCGCATTATTTGAAGGGCATACGACGAGCCTTGCGCTCCGCGAACTCGTGCACGATGCTCTGTATGTCACTGATTCAGTGATCTTTTAAGCGGTAGTCTCACGACCCGAATAGTAAACAATAAACATGGAGGACATGGAGTCGTTAGTGTTGCTGGTCTTGGTGCTGTGGCTTGTTGTCACCGACAACGCGGACAGATACTGGCAAGAGCGTATAGATGAGGCGAGGCGCATAAGGCTTCAGAAATTCTCGTAATTCGTAATTATTCTTCTTCCGGGTTTACGGTGTTTACAGATCCCAGCGCGCTCGCGGGGCGTGTGTGGGCATGTGAGGACACGCCTCCTCACCAATCAGTGCACAGGGGAGTGTCTGCTCACGCCCCCAGCCTCAGTCGGCACGGTTTGGCTCGCTTCAGCCCTACTCCAAAACGGTGCGAGTTTTGGGGGCTAAGCAGGGCTGAAACGAGCTGAGTCGTGCTGGTTTTTGGTAGTCGAAATGCGAGCCGTGTCGGGCTGAAGTGAGCTGAAGCGAGCTGAAGTGAGCTGAAAAAGGGTAGTGGAAAAGGGCCAAAAGTGACGTATGTAGCTTTTTTGTGCGTACGCAAGCTTTGTACATGAGGCCCCAGGTCACTGCAGGGCTGGAGCCATCATAATTATTAAATAAATTAAGCATTTTTGGAATATTGATTTTCCTAAAGGTACATTGTGGTACATAGTACATGGGGGAAGCTGTGACTTGAGGGTTTGAGAAGCAGCTTTGGGACCAAGAGGTTGCCGGTTCGATTCCCTGGACTAGTAGGAATGGCTGAAGTGCCCTTGAACAAGGCACCTAACCCCCTACTGCTGCTCTGGATAAGAGCATCTGCTAAACGCTGTTATTATAATGTAATCGTATGCAAACAGCTGCTCTCGGCTGTATCCAGATACAACAAAACTGTTTTTAGTACTGCTGAGAAACGTGGTTCGTTGTAGAATTTTGTATTATTAGTCAGTGTTGTAGTCGAGTCACTCAACCTTGAGTCCGAGTCCAGTCTCGAGTCCCCAGTGTTCAAGTCCAAGTCATTAAAGAAAATTTCAAGTCGAGTCCACTATTGATCTGAGTTGAATCCGAGTCGAGTCCGAGAGCAAGACTCCAACCACACCATTTGACAGTGGCTGTTGCTGCCTTTAACCATCTCTGCTACTGTGTTGGAACGTTACTGCTTGACTGCCTCATTTTAGTTCATAGGCTATAGCTAAAAAGCTTGTTCATCACTCAGCAAGCCACACTATCAACAGGGCAAATAACATGAGAGAGGGTTAACACTAGCTAGTTCATTGCTCAGCAAGCAAGCCTCGCTATCAACAGAGCAATGAACATAGCGTGTCACTTCCTTCTCTGGGTGGAGTCTTGCCAAATGATGATTGAAGTTCGAGGTTGTTCCTGTCGACTCCTTAATAGTTCTTCTACATATGGAACACATAGCAGTGCGTTTTTTCCCACTGCACGAGAAGTCTGTATAAGCAAAGCCAGGCATTTCTCTCCACGCGCCATTAACGTCAGTTGGTTCCTGAACATGATGTATGAACAGGTGAATGTCTCTTGCACTTAATTATTAATATAAAAATTAATGTAGATATAAATATCTTGTGGGGTGGCATGGTGGTGTAGTGGTTAGCGCAGTCGCCTCACAGCAAGAAGGTCCGGGTTTGAGCCCTGTGGCCAGCGAGGGCCTTTCTGTGCGGAGTTTGCATGTTGTCCGCGTGGGTTTCCTCTGGGTGCTCCGGTTTCCCCCACAGTCCAAAGACATGCAGGTTAGGTTAACTGGTGACTCTAAATTGACCGTAGGTGTGAATGGGTGTCTCTGTGTCAGCCCTGTGATGACCTGGCGACTTGTCCAGGGTGTACCCCGCCTTTCGCCCGTGGTCAGCTGGGATAGGCTCCAGCTTGCCTGCGACCCTGTAGAACAGGATAAAGCGGCTAGAGATAATCTCATCTCATTATCTCTAGCCGCTTTATCCTGTTCTACAGGGTCGCAGGCAAGCTGGAGCCTATCCCAGCTGACCACGGGCGAAAGGCGGGGTACACCCTGGACAAGTCGCCAGGTCATCACAGGGCTGACACATAGACACAGACAACCATTCACACTCACACCTACGGTCAATTTAGAGTCACCAGTCTTTGGACTGTGGGGGAAACCAGAGCACCCGGAGGAAACCCACGCAGACAACATGCAAACTCCACACAGAAAGGCCCTCGCCGGCCCCGGGGCTCGAACCCAGGACCTTCTTGCTGTGAGGCGACAGCGCTAACCACTACACCACCGTGTCGCCCCGGCTGGAGATAATGAGATGAGATAAATATCTTGTGCCAAATTATTATGGCATGTTGCAAAAAATAAAGATAAAACCCAATCCTCGTCTTCAATTTACGAGTCCAAACGCAGTTAATGCACGAGTCTGAGTCCAAGTCATTGAAAGAAAGCAAGTACAACTTTATTCATCACACACTTGTGAAATTCCTCTCTGCTTTTAACCCATCTGAAGCAGTGAACACACACACACAAGCAGCCACGCTAACAGCGCCCGGGGAGCAGTTGAGAGCTGCCTCATATTAACTTTTGAACTGTGGGGGAAACCGGAGCACCCCCACGCAGATTCTTTAGAGGAGAACATGCAAACTCCGCATAGAAAGGCCAGCCGCTGGGCTCGAACCCAAAACCTTCTTGCTGTGAGGCGACCCTGCTAACCGCTTACGCCATGGTGGCGTAGTTAAGTGGTTGATTTTATTTAGTAAAATAATGCACAAAATACATAAATATAGTTTACATTAAGATACACGGATAACACAAGAAAGTGTATCACACTTATTTCCATAAGTCATCAGTGCTCAAGTCCAAGTCAAGTCACGAATCCTTAAAATTAGGGCACGAGTCGGACTCGAGTACTACAAGCCTGTTATTAGCTCTGATTGGTGTTTTCAGGAAAATGCTCATGGGTAAGAACACAGTGTTTCACTTGGCTAATTTATTACAAATGATAGTATATTTTTAAGAAACGAACTTGCTCGCTCGTTTGACACTTTTCTGAAACCTGCGTCAGCCAAACAAAACTGTAGAGTACAAACAAGCAGCAATGACTAAAAGCAGTGCACTACATAGGTCGTCATTGCTTCTCATCGTTCATTAACAGGGAGCCATTTGGGATTCGCCCTTCAGTGTATTGGTTTCATTGCATCCCGAGCAGAGCGCTGATTGGCTGGATGCGATGACGTGATATCATGAAGTCTATTGCAGGAAGTAGGGGAAAAGTCAAGGTAAACGCGATCAGTTTACCTGCAGAAAGGCTGTCTTTTCAGGATGTCCGCGCCTTTGTCGTTCGCTGGAAAAGTTATTCTTGTGACGGGAGCTGGCGGTGGTGAGTTGAGACGGCAGCGTCCTACACTGTTAATAACCTGCTTTTGCTAAATAAAACAGCTTCTTGTAGCCTCGCTGCTCGGTGGAGAATATCAGTAGACTAGCAAACAGATATTAGCCAGCAATGCACTTTGACATGGAATAACGTCCTTTCGCAAAACAACAAACCAGATCTACGTTTCATCCGAAAAAAAGTGTGTGTGTTTAAAAGTAAGTTATTACAGCTAACTAGCCTGAAAATATCAGCAACAACGTCCGCGCTGTGGGAGCGAACAGGGCCCTGTACTACGAACGGAGGTCAGCCTACCCAGAAGTAACCCAGGGTTCCCCCGCTAAACTGGGGTTGACAAAACCTGGTTATCTTGTTTGAGGTTAAACGGTACTACGACGCCAGTTATGAAGTTGATTTGTTGAACCTGTGTTAACCTAATCAGGGTTAATGCGCGTTCACGTTAAAGGGGAGGTTATCAGCGCAAATCACCACTGTTCACAATGGCACGGTTGCCGTACTTCACGGAGGAAGAATGCGCTGTCATAATGCAAAGCTACGAGGAGTTCAAAACAACATCTCATCTCATTATATCTAGCCGCTTTATCCTTCTACAGGGTCGCAGGCAAGCTGGAGCCTATCCCAGCTGACTATGGGCGAAAGGCGGGGTACACCCTGGACAAGTCGCCAGGTCATCACAGGGCTGACACACAGACACAGATAGCCATTCACACTCACGGTCAATTTAGAGTCACCAGTTAACCTGCATGTCTTTGGACTGTGGGGGAAACCGGAGCACCCGGAGGAAACCCACGCGGACAAGGGGAGAACATGCAAACTCCGCACAGAAAGGCCCTCGCCGGCCCCGGGGCTCGAACCCAGGACCTCCTTGCTGTGAGGCGACAGCGCTAACCACTACACCACCGTGCCGCCCTCAAAACAACATTTAAGAGCAAAATCTAACACAGCGGCTGCCAATAAGGAGCGGCAAGCATGTTGGCAACGAATTGCCGATCGGGTAAATGCGTAAGTACATTCTCCCTTCTACATGTTCCAGAACAGAAGTATAGGATGAGAGAAAGCTTCATGATCAATCACAAGTCACAGAAAATGGTCCTTCGACGTGGCCCCAGTCATATATAGCTTGTTTAATGTCCGAAAAATCCTGAATAAAATTTGGTATGGTAAATTCATGGAGTAGCCTACTTAAGCTGATATGTGCACAGAGTCACATGAATTAGGATGACTGACTGTTCAGTCCCTTTGATTACGTTGGTGTATGTCCTGTGAACATTTCAGAGGCAACAGCAGTGCCAAACGCACCTGGCATCAGGTGAAAATGAAATATAAAAACATCATTCATAATGGTGTGCGTGCAAGCAAGCATTCATTTGCCTTTTATTTATTCAAGTTTTATCTGTTTGCCTAATAGTTCAAATTGTTTTGTATATAGTTTATAATGTTGTGTGATATTAATGATAATATTGTGGGAAAACTACTTTGCACAGACGTTCATTTAATTTATTCTATCGTCATTTTGTTTGTTCTATTTTTGTGTATTTTATTTCTGTTTGTCTAGTTGTATCTATTTTTCTAATAATATATTTTTTGCATTAATAGTTTGTTTTTTCCTCTTAAAATAATCTTGTGTTCTTGTTATAACTTTATCTATTTATCTGACTGTTTAGTTGTATCTATTTTTGTTACAATTTCAATATTTTTGATATAGAAAGTTTGTTTTTTTCTATTAAAATGTTCTTGTGTGATAACTAGTTCTTGTTATATTTATTGTAGTTGTATCTATTTTGTATCTCGGACTTAAATATTTTTGTAAAACAAGTGTTTTTCTATAAAATATTCTTGCGTTCTTGATAACTGTTCTTGAGTGGGTTCTTTTTTTTTTTTTTACAGAAAAGCCGTTCTGCATGGACATTCATTGAAGCCCTCCATTGTTTTTTAATGGTTTATTTATGAGCGTTTAGGGGTTACAATAATGTAAGTCTAGGTTGCTTTATATAAAAGGTATGTCCAGAAATATTGATGTCCCTGTCTAAGCAGAGGGATCTGGCTTCTTTAGATGCTGTCTTCTTAAAACTGAATAAATATTTAAAAAGAGCCAAATGAGCCAGTCTTTTGAACGGCTCTTTTCGAAGAACGGATCACAAAGATGCGGAGCCCATCAAAGAGCCATAAATCCCATCTCTAATATGCGCTCCGATATCGCACGGGTCATCCAGGTACGCTGGCATTGTCTCTAGAGGAAATGTCGGTGGAGAGGTGGTGTTTAAAAAGGGTGTGGTTAATCGGAAACCTCGGGTTAACCAAGAACATAACCTGAGACGAGCAGGTTTGAGATGCAGCGTAAATTGCCATGGCAGCATACCTCGGTTTGAACATAGCCAACTTTCGTAGTATGGGTTAATCGGGAAGTTACGCTGCACGTGATCAAGTTACTCTCGAAGTTACCCTGGTAAGCCAGAAAACCCGCTTCGTAGTACAGGGCCCAGATCTGTCGAGTTTAGCTCATAGTGTGTTCAATAAGCAAGTCCTTAAAAACCTTCCGAGGCACGACACTAAGCAATACGAATTAGTTAGTAGTGTATGTGCATACAGTAGGGTTTTAACAAACTTCTGTTCTGGTGTCCTGATAAAACACTACTGCAGTGAAGCCTTGTTTCTGTATAAAAGCGTGTTTCCTTATGAGGGTCCAGATCCCAGAGCTGTTTTTGTTTACAGCGTTTTACATATTTTAAAATACCGAGACAAAATATGAGATCCTAAAAAGACGAATTTCAGGACACGTGACTGATCAGTATTACTGAAATCGGAAATGGAATAGAATTTCTGTTAAAACTGTATCATAAAAACTTTAATTGCGATTAATATCATGAAATAACCTTTTGTTAGTCCTGTTTTATAACTTTGCTGGATGTTTTTATTTTTCAATTTCTTACTTTTATAATGTTCTTAATTCTAGCACATTTGAATAACTATTTGTTTCCTGACTATCTTTATGCAGCATAAGTTGATCAGTGCGCCATGCTTACCCACAAATCCCCTCTGTGTATTGATGTGTATGGAGATTCAGAGAGGAGTTTATGGGAAAGTGTGGTGGATGGGGGACACTGAGGAACTCAAAGTCCATGTTCTTATCTGTGGTACTGTGCGTTTATCAGCCTTCAAGTGACCGCTGATTGGAAACATTGTGACAAGATATTTTGGCCCCTTATATTCACAGGTTAATAAAAGGTTTCTGAATAATTGTGACACGTACTAGTGCATCTCAAAACTAGAATATTGAGAAAGTTGAATATTTTCCATCAGTTACGAAGTGAAAAATTAATGTAGGTTACATGTAAACTGTTTCAAGCATTTTTCTATTTTAGTTTTGATAATTATGGTCTACAGAGGGGTGTTTTTATTTATTATATATATATATATATATATATATATATATATATATATATATATATATATATATATATATACACACACACACACACAGAGACAGAGTTAGGTCCATATATATATTTGGACACTGACAATTTTTTTTTTTACCGGTTTACTGAAACATATTCAAGTTCTAGTTATATAATGGACATAAAGTCCAGGCTTTCAGTTGAGGGTATCCACATTAAAATTGGATGAAGGGTTTAGGAGTTTCAGCTCCTTAACATGTGCCACCCTGTTTTTAAAGGGACCAAAAGTAATTGGACAATTGACTCAAAGGCTATTTCATGGGCAGGTGTGGGAAATTCCTTTGTTATGTCATTCTCAATTAAGCAGATAAAAGGCCTGGAGTTGATTTGAGGTGTGGTGCTTGCATTTGGAAGATTTTGCTGTGAAGAAAACATGCGGTCAAAGGAGCTCTCCATGCAGGTGAAACAAGCCATCCTTAAGCTGCGAAAACAGAAAAAAATCCATCCGAGAAATTGCTACAATATTAGGAGTGGCAAAATCTACAGTTTGGTACATCCTGAGAAAGAAAAAAAGCATTGGTGAACTCAGTGCAAAAAGACCTGGACGCCCACAGAAAACAGTGGTGGATGATCGCAGAATAATTTCCATGGTGAAGAGAAACCCCTTCACAACAGCCAACCAAGTGAACAACACTCTCCAGGAGGTAGGCGTATCAATATCCAAATCTACCATAAAGAGAAGACTGCGTGAAAGTAAATACAGAGGGTTCACTGCACGGTGCAAGCCACTCATAAGGCACAAGAATAAAAAGGCTAGATTGGACTTTGCTAAAAAAGCCAGCACAGTTCTGGAAGAACATTCTTTGGACAGATGAAACCAAGATCAACCTCTACCAGAATGATGGAAAGAAAAAAGTATGGCGAAGGCGTGGTACAGCTCATGATCCAAAGCATACCACATCATCTGTAAAACACAGCAGAGGCAGTGTGATGGCTTGGGCATGCATGGCTGCCAGTGGCACTGGGTCACTAGTGTTTACTGATGATGTGACACAGGACAGAAGCAGCCGGATGAATTCTGAGGTATTCAGAGACGTACTGTGTGCTCAAATCCAGCCAAACTGATTGGTCGGCGTTTCATAATCAGATGGACAATGACCCAAAACATAAAGCCAAAGCAACCCAGGAGTTTATTAAAGCAAAGGAGTGGAATATTCTTGAATGGCCAAGTCAGTCACCTGATCTCAACCCAATTGAGCATGCATTTCACTTGTTCAAGGTTAAACTTCAGACAGAAAGGCCCACAAACAAACAGCAACTGAAAACCGCTGCAGTAAAGGCCTGGCAGAGCATTAAAAAGGAGGAAGCGCAGCGTCTGGTGATGTCCATGAGTTCAAGGCTTCAGGCAGTCATTGCCAACAAAGGGTTTTCAACCAAGTATTAGAAATGAACATTTTATTTACAATGATTTAATTTGTCCAGTTACTTTTGAGTAACTGAACAATGAAATGAAGGGATTGTGTTTAAAAAATGCTTTAGTTCCTCACATTTTTATGCAATCCTTTTGTTCAACCCACTGAATTAAAGCTGAAAGTCTGAACTTCAACTGCATCTGAATTTTGTTCAAAATTCATTGTGGTAATGTACAGAACCAAAATTAGAAAAATGTCTCTGTCCAAATATTTATGGACCTAACTGTGTGTGTGTGTGTGTGTGTGTGTGTGTGTTAAATAAATAATCTCGGTCTAGTTCAGTACACACAATCATGGGGAAAACTGCTGACTTGAGAGTTGTCCAGAAGACAATAATCAACACCCTCCACAAGGAGGGTAAGCCACAGAAGGTCATTGCTGAAAAGGTGCACAAGCTACAGGGATGACCGCAGCCTTGAGAGGATTGTCAAGAAAAGTCAATTCAAGAACTTGGAAGAGCTTCACAAGGAGTGGACTGAGGCTGGTGTCAGTGCATCAAGAGACACCACACATGGACTTCTTCAGGAAAGGGGCCCACAACTGTCTCATTCCTAATATCAAGCCACTCCTGAATCAGAAACAACATCAGGAATGTCTTATCTGGGCTAAGGGGAGAAAGAACTGGACTGTTGTTCAGTGGTCCAAAGTCCTCTTTTCAGATGAAAGTAAATTTTGTATTTCATTTAGAAATCAAGGCCCTAGAGTCTGGATGAAAAGTGGAGAGGCACAGAATCCAAGGTGGTTGAAGTCCAGTGTGAAGTTTCGGCAGTATGTGATTTAGGGTGCCATGTCATCTGCTGGTGTTGGTCCACTGTGTTTTATCAAGTCCAAAGTCAATGCAGCCATCTACCAGGAGATTTTGGAACACTTCATGCTTCCATCTGCTGACAGACTTTATGGAGATGCCGATTTCCTTTTCCAGCAGGACCTAGCACTTTCCCATAGTGCCAAAACTATTACCTAATGGTTTCTTGACCATGATATTACTGTTTTTTGATTGGCCAGCCAACTCGCCTGACCTGATCCCCAGAGAGAATCTATGGGGTATTGTCAAGAGGAAGATGAAAAAACACCTGACCCAAAAATACAGACGAGCTGAAGACCATAATCAAAGCAACCTGGTCTTCAGTACCACGTCAGCAGTGCCACAGGCTGACTTGTCTCCATGCCATGCCACACTGATGCAGTAATTCATGGTAAAGGAGCCCCAGCCAAGTATTGAGTGTATAAATTAATATGCTTTTCAGAAGTTGGACATTTCTGTATTGTAAGTCCTTTTATGATTGATCTTAGGAAATATTCTAATAACTTGAGATACTGTATTGTTTTTTTCATGAGCTATAAATCAGTCATCAAAATTAAAACAAAAATGGCTTGAGAAATTTCACTTTACATTTAATGAATATAAAATATATGAAAGTTTACCTTTTTGAATTAAATTTTTTTGGGGGAAAAACTTTTACAATATTCTAATTGTTTGAGATGCACTAGTACGTCTCAAGTTCTGTGTAAACAATAACCTTGACCTTTATTGCCTCCAGTACTTCTCATCTTCATTAGGTTGGGAATGTGTTCCCACCACTTCACTAACAATCTTACCAGAATCTGACAGGAAACCACTTTTTTTTTTTTAGATTTTTTTTTTTTTGGGGGGGGGGCTTTTTTCACCTTTATTGGATAGGACAGTGTAGAGACAGGAAATGAGCTGGAGAGAGAGACAGGGAGGGATCGGGAAATGACCTCGGGTCGGAATCAAACCCGGGTCCCCGGATTTATGGTATGGCGCCTTAGTCAACTGAGCTACGGCGTCCCCAGGAAACCACTTTAAATTAGGTTTAGCCTATTCACACTGTTGGTTTCTAAGCGTGGTGTCTGTAATAAAGTGTTCTCTACAATGAAATTCATCTGAACAGCTATAAATTAAACCATGGTATAGGCCTGTCGCGATATTCAATATAACGACTTATGGTACGGTAAATGAAAATGAACTTGGTAAAAAAATTTTTTACTGCAATTTTGGCATTTACGCGCTGTACATCTACAAAGGGAAGTTGCCAGAGTATTTGCGTGACCCATTGTCTGAATAAAACACCGTGCTGTTTTCTGTCGTCTCTCTCTGTCAGAGGCAGGGCCTCCCAGCATGCAACAGTTATCGAGCCAGGCTATCCACTGAATGGGGCAAAGACAACAACATGCTCTGTTGTACAGACCATAGGGGTAGAATTGGGTATGGACGTGTCCCTACCAATATCAAATGATGGCTGATATGTCCCTACCAATATTTCTGATAGAAGAAAAAAATCACGCTCCGGGTGCAGTACACAAATGGTTACTGTAGGTTTCCACTGGGCGAAACCACGCAAAATTCGCTCTGGGGGCATGGTCGCTAAAACAGCAAGCAAGTTCAGCTACCCTGTCAATTAGCAAGTGCGGTTGTGGTGCAGTGGTCACTGTAACCGCAGTTAGCTAGCAAACTGTCCTTGAGGAATGTAACGTTAGATTAGCTGGTAAAATTAATCAGTTAATAACAGTTCGTATTTGGTGTGTAAAAACGATAGCATACCAATATGACTGTTTTCTAAGTTTGTGTGGCATATAAATAACAATCAGACTTGATACAGACAACTGGTGTTCATTAAGGTCACAAAGACATATCAAATTGTGCTAATGTTGGCTAATATTGCACCTAGTCTTGCTTGTGAAGTGCCTGCAAACTTTAGCAGCCCGCTAACCCTTAATTTGAAGTGCTTCAGTTAAGACCTGCAGAGAGCCCTCACCAAGTTCGTGTAACATGACTCCTGTAAACAACAACCCGATGGTGATGTGAACATTGTTCGTGGCCCAGACGCCTTTTAATCAAATAAAACATTTTCACATAATCGGCATAACAGCCTCCGCCTTCTTGATCAGAAATTTTTGGTTACTCCCGCCTCTCTTTTGAAAACGTCACATACCAAGTACATACATACACTGAACTGATTGGTTTTCGAGGGGGTTCATTTGAAAGCGGTAGGCTAAAATTTTTTCTCTATAGAACCCTGTCTCTACCAGGGTTTTTTCTAGAAAAATTTAGTATGAGGGTGCTCACCATGGCGAGGGAGCGAAGCGGGGGGGGAGATGGTGCCGGTTGTCCCCCCCCGCCGTGCAAAGCCTTTGAAAAATGCTCCAATGGGACATTCTGAGGCTATCTGAGAGGGAAATTGTAACAAATTGTCAACATTGAAAAAGAAAGAAGTAATCATCTTCTGCCCCGGTCAGTCTTTTGGCTTTCTTCCGCTTCGTGCCGCGGGATGACGTCTTTAAATGCCCAAGTGTCAACAAAAACAACTCGTGAACTACTTCTATCAAAAGCTCCCGCGCCGGTGGGTGAAAGGTCATTCAGTCTTGAGAAATCTCGCTCTACAAGTCAGCTGACCTTGTATGTAACCCATGTCAAATCTCGCGAGAGCAGCCGCAACAAGTAAACAACTAAACAACATGGCGCCTCAGTCTGGAAAACGCCAATTCGGATTGTTTTTGCACCGTCTGGCGGTGTATCTACTATGATTGGAATATTTTTGGAGCAATTATAACGTATTTGATGATCAGACACATTGTCACGTGGTGTTGCTGGGATGTTTTCATGGAGTCGGTAAGGGGGCGCACGCTGAGAGTAAGAGGGCGCAGCGCCCCTGTTCCCCCGTTTAGACGAAAGCCTGTCTACCTCTCCTCTCCGCTCTGGGCTCAAGAAGACGACAAAAGGGCAATAATATAACAACCAATCAGAATTCAGATACATTGTTGCCAAGTAAAATTGTAACCTTTCAATGAGTCAAAGTTCTAGAGACCTCGTCCTGTGTTACCATTAGATCAATCACGTATCAGCTTAACCTAGCATTCTAAAACGAGTTAAAGTGCTGAGGACACGTTTTTGACATCTTTGGCGATGTTTTATAACATAAAAAGTAATTCCCGATGATCCATATATTAATTCACGAAGGCGCCTATTTTACAAGTTATGATAAACGCGGCTATTTGGGCAAATTTGACAGGGCTGCAGCACCCAGGAGACGAAAGAGGAGGAGGAGCTATATGACGTCAGAGAAAGAACCTTCCTCCTAACTTACCAGTTTGTTGTTGATGCGAGAGGTGTTCAGTTTGTCATTATTATTGTTTGTTTGTTTGTTAGTTATTATGCCTTCGCATTGTGTTGCCGGCTTTTGCTCCAAAACCTACAAGGATGGGATAAGTTTATTCAAGTTTCCCAGAGATCCCGAGCTGCATGCGAAGTGGGTGAAGCAAGTCAGGCGCACTCGTGACAAGTGGGAGCCCTCACCAGCATCCGTCCTGTGCTCTGAACACTTCGATTTGGATTGTTTTGACACCCTTCCCAGCTTAAAAGAACCTCTTGGGTGTTCAGTTCAGCACAAACGTGTGTTACTACCATCAGCAGTGCCTACACAGTGTTGCCAGATTGGGAGGTTTCCCGCCCAGTTGAGCGGTTTCAAGTGCATTTTGGTGGGTTTTGAGCATATTTTGGGTTGGAAAACTTCAGCAGTATCTGGCAACAGATACTGCTGACGTTTTCCAGCCCAAAATATGCTCAAAACCCACCAAAATGCACTTGAAACCGCCCATTCTTGGTGGGATTCCTCCCAATCTGGCAACACTGCCAGTATTCCGGAGGGGGTCTACTAGTAGCTATGCTGGATCCAAAGACAGTCCTCCTGTCAGAACATGTTGTGAAACGACATAAGATAAAGGTATGTAGAGCTATAAATTCTACATGATAATCATAAATGTAATCATAAAGTCGGCATGATATCAGTCATGTATTTGCTTGTGAAAGCTTGCAGCTTTCATGTAACTGCCGCCTAGCAACGAGAGGCAAAGGGTAAAGAGGGTAGGCTATCATAGATTCTATTCGGAAGAGATCAACACAATTCTAGACTCCCAGAAGAGGAAGAGCTAGCACTAGAGAGTTCACCGGCGTTTTCATGCGCCATTTCCATTGAGTAGAACCAGAGTAGAACAGCCAGTGAACCGCAGCGTGTTCTCCCGCTGACGTCACATCATGGCCGCGAGCCACGGACCCAGTTTTCTTGCGCTGTGCAATTAAAAGTTGGATATTTGCGTAACAACAGCTTCTTTTCACGCAATTATAACAAATCTAACATGTTTGCCATGTTGTATAGTTAATTTAAGAAATTGCATAGTCATGTTCGTGTCATCAGCCCTTTAAAGATCACACAGAAGAGATCCCACTCCCCCTGCCAGCCTAATTTAACGCAGTGCTTAAGGTTCCGTATGTGTTTTACTTCCATTTATGAGGGGGAAAGAACATACACCCTCCCGACAGTCAATGCGTTATTTGCTTGTAAAACACATTTGCAAATTGGTAGAATAAGTTAATCATTACATGCAAGATTTGCAATTAATCAAATTAATTGCTTATTAATAATAAATTAATAATAAATTAATAATAATAATAATAATAATAATAATAATTATTATTATTATTATTATTATTCATGAATTACTACAGTTCTGAACTTCAAATTTTAAAAGTCTGGACTTTGGAGAGATGATGGATACTCTGTTGGTGGAGCACAATGGAGCAAAATATTGTGACCCTCTAATGTTGACCTAAAGTTGGCGCCACTGGGTGTTGGCATTAGGTTTTTGTCCCCACCAATGTTAATACCAAACCTGCGCCCTTGCCTACATGTTCTCGTTCTAATTGTTACTTTTATCCAAATGACAGCTGGCAATACATTGTTACTTTGCGCTTTTTGTTTATCTGGGTACTAACCTTTGAGAAACTGGATTGGCAGAATGTTGCCTGTGAAGAAAAGTCTGTCTGTCTGTCTTTTTATTACCCTGTGCCAAGTTAATATTTACTTAAGTACAATTTTTAAGAGCCATAGGTTGTATTTTATTTATTGGTTTTGTTGTGAGAGGGTTTGTTTGTTTTGTTTTATTTCTTTAGGTATGTATAATTAATATATATATATATATATATATATATATATATATATATATATATATATTTTACACGTTCCACTGTTGAATTGAATAAGTTGACTAAAAAGTTTACTGTTCTTTGAAAGGGTGTATTTGCATGATCATTATTTTATTAGTGGCATAAAACCTGTCTTGAAAAGACGTCAACAATAACATCGTTTATCGCAATAATTTCTGAGACAATCTATCGTCCAAAAAAATTATGATGACGGGCCTAACCATGATATTGTGGAATATACTGTACCAGTCAAAAGGTTGGACACATTTACTCATTACCATGAATAGGTGTGTCCAAATCTTTGTCTGGTATTGTATGACTGTAAAATGAAGCTCCATACCACCTGTAGTTGCCATTATAATGTCCCATTTAATCAGCCTGCAAGTTGACACAATTTACTGATTTTTTTTTCTCCCCTCCCCCCTTCTAATTGCCTCCCAGTTAAGGTGTAGGTGATGTAAACTATAACAACTCCGTTTGTGAAGACTTCCATAATATCTTTATTGATCCCTAGAATTGTGGATTTAAACAGTAGTTAAACTGAAGTGCATTAGAGCCTCCTATTTTCCGTTTCAAAAAACATTAAATTCCGTTTCAGAGAATGGCTAATTCCTTTTCAGACAATTTGTTTCAGTTATATGCTCAAATGACAACCAAATTGGCATTTTTAGATTTTCAACATATTCAGAATTCTTAAGTACATGTAATAAATGCATGAAACTTTGTTTCAGGTAACTGGTGTTGGGAGGCATCTGCATGTTTGTTGTCCTTGTGCGTCTACCCGTATCCATGTAATCCTGCTTTACTGGCCTGCTGTAGTACAACTTCATATAAAGCTTTAAACTTTCTGTACACAGTCTAATATCTTAATGCACCTTAGAAAACCTTGCACAGGTGTTTTTCCACTGAGGGAGCTATGCCAAGCGCGTCTCAGTTCCTGAAACGTCACTCTTTCATGTAATCATTCACTCACAATTATATTGCTATGCTCCTCTTATTTCTTGTGTGTTTCTGGCTTTTTATGTGATCTTTTATCAGTCCCCCCAGGATTTTGCGGGCCTTTTTTGTGATTGTTGCGGGCTAAAATGTCTGTTGCGGGGGGGGTTTTCCAAAAAATTGCAATGAAAGTTGCGGTGTTTTTTAGGTTTTTGTTGCGATTACATTGCGGGAGGAAGTGAAAGTTGCGAGAAATTGTTGCGATTTTCTCTTTGTGATTAAAATTGAGTATGTTAAATATTAAGTTATTACTGGAAAAACTATTGATTAAAAAAACAGACACTGAGAAATGGTCCTATAAACAACTTGACCAATATAAAATATTACCAGGACTACAAAAATGCAGAAAAATAGGCTTTACTTATCCAAATGCACCTGTTGGTTCAAAAGTTAAAGTGCATAGAACCTCACAGCACAACATGAAGTTACCTTAAAATATAAATGCCTCAGCTTTCATGTAAGAAAAAAAAACTAATACTAGTACTGTGTACAGGCAGTCTGTCCTGAAGACTAAATTTAAACTAATTATAAACTAATAAAATAAATGGCTCAGGCTTCATAGAAGGAAAAAAAACAATTTGAACAGAATCTCACAGTATGATGCTGAAGCTGCCTAAACAATGGAAAATAAAATACCATTTTGGCAAAAATGTTGGCATCCATTAATTTCTTGTATTAAGTAAAATAAAGTGCACACAGTCCTTCACTGTAAACATAACACACCTTCAGTAACAGAATTTAAGCCTACATAAACACTGACTCGCACATGCTGCTTCTCTTGAACGTATACACGGAAGTAAGGCGGAAGGTAGTTTGTCGACGTCACCTCAAGACGACGCCAAAGATTGGTCAAATTTGCGGGAAAGTTGCGGTGATTGGATATAATTGCAACACCGCCCTGAATTCGTGGGGATCGGTTGAATTTCAGGGATGTGATTTTTCCGCAAATTCGCGGAATTCGGCTTTTTTTCACCTCAATTTGAAAAAAAAAATTTTCCGATTTTTCGCTCAAAAATCCGCATTCATATCCTATTCGTTCCGACTTTCAGTAATTCCGTCATTGAGATGAAACGAGGTACGTGATTGGCCCATCGCTCTGTAATAACCAATGAACGCGCTTGTTAGATAGCTGTACGTAAGCTTGCTTCAAACAAAGAGTTGAAAGATGGCAGCCTCCGTGATCGAGCGTAAAGATGCACCTGATCATCAGTTTGGTGTGTGTGTGTGTGTGTGTGTTTTTAAAGTAAATAAACATGGGGAAGAAGAAAAAAAAACAACCCAGCTCATTTCTTTCCCCATAATAAACCTGCGAGTGGTGATGGCGTCACTGCACGTGTGACAGTTGGGTATGTTTTCGCGGGGTGACGAAGGTTGCCGTGGCAACGGGGCCTCGCGCCATCTGTTGCTTCCTGGATGCGCATGCGCACGCTATGAAAGCTGTGGTGAAAAGGTTAGCATCGGAGGCTAAACCTTCTGAGGAAAAGAAGGGGCGGTTTTTATTTCAGTTTGTTTTAGTTACGTCTGAAGAAACAGCAGTTTAAATCACAGCTCTAGTTTACAAATCAAAATGGTTACTCAGTGAAAACAAACAAAACAAAAAAGCTAGAGAGAGGGGGAGTGGTGGGAGTTTAACCCGGGAAGGTGAGTCTGTGAGGCGGCAGTGATGCTTGACCCAAACCCCCCGCCTCCTCTCACTTTACTTCAGAGTCTCTGCCAACTTCATCACAGATTATTTCACCTTTTTCACTCGAAGTTAGTTTTAATTTTCGCTCAAAACTTTTCCCACAGCGTGGATGTAAGGTAATTATACACAATTTTGATTTGTTTATTCAATATTAAAATGTTAGTGCAAATAATACATACTTGCCAACTTTTCAAAATTCTCATGAGGGAGAAAAGTTCATGAAAGACATTTTCAATTGGCCGAGGGTCTGATGCGCGGTTGAAATGATAAAAACAGTGGATCCCAATTAATTGCAAACACATTTTTTGTGAATGTTGTTTAGTGAAAGTGACTTTTATTCTTGCATATGAAAATCCTCAAGTGAGTGAACACTGTACAGTTCTGTATGAGTCAATTTCACAGAAAACTTTTTTTTTTTTTGTCCGGACGTGTTTTGTTCACATTTTGAGATTTCTAAAACCTTTTTATGGTCTCATATGATAAAACATTATCAGTTCTACCTTGCATTTCAAAATTTGACTACTTTGGTTCCTAAATGTGTATTTTGTAGCAAATATTAGGGTCGAAAATGAGCAAACATGGCTGTCCCACTGAAAAGAGACTTTTTTTCAGACATGATTCTTAATGTTAGCCAAAGGTGGAATTGAAACTTTTTCATGTTCAACGACAAGACTGTGGAAACCACAATGGACATATGTCACAAATTGAAAATGCCATTAAGAAAAGAGATTTTTTTCGATGTTTTGTTAATTTTTGTATCCGTCCCAGAGGTTTGTGTCAGTTCTGTTACCGTGATTAATCACATAACAAAAATAAATGCTCCCAAAAGCTATTATTGAAATTATTTGTTGCCAAGGATCTACATATTCTCACCTTTTATATGGATGGCAGAATGAACTGAATCTGAGAATATTTACTTAATTTCAGTTTTGGTAAGTAGTCTATGCATGACTAATTTTTTTGTCAATCCTGTTACCCTGTCTAAACGGGGTGTGCAGTAACTTAATCAAATATTAGAAGTTGCTATACATAAGAAGCAAACCGGGAGACTACCAGGAGCAGTAGAGTTTAATAAATAATGGTGGATGAATTCTTATGTTGCATCATGTTTGTTTGAAAAGGCACATTTAGGTATGTTCAACTTCTACAGTAATTGAAAGTATAAATTTTGTTTTTCCTTATACAGTTTTCTATTTATTCTAATGCAGATGATTTAATTTAGAATGACATTTTTAGGTTTCATGTTTTGGCTTTTTGTCAGTTAAGAATCATTGAATTTACTATAGGGGCTCAGAGTTGCATGTTGACCATTAAATTGGCTTGAATTTGTTAATCATGACAAGTTTTTTTCTTGTGCGTTTGCTTGCCATTTTGGTACAATTTTTAAGTCAGAAAACCCCAGAACCCAGGAGCTTCGGGGGGCTTCGCCCCCCTTGTCCCCCCACCAGGGCACTGCCCTGGATCAGCTGGGGGCCTGTGGCCCCCAGACCCCCGGCTAAAATTTTCAGAATTTCACCAGCCCCAAATCACATCCCTGGAATTTGTGTTGATGTTGCAAATCGCAACATCGCGAAATCCTGGAGGGTCTGTTTTATTGTGTCCACTCTGACAAAGTCTGTGGTGTATTTGCAAAAAAGGAGGCCTCCATCCTCATCGAAGTCATCTGGAAATTGTCTCACCCTTTCTTTAGCTGTGATAGAAAGTGCAGGGAGGGACCTTTTCACCCTTTTTGGGGTAGCCATGTTGCAATTTTTCCCTCCTTTTCCCACACCCACTAGTGACATCTACAGGATATCATACACACTACAAAGTCATTTAATAAATTAATCAAGATAAAATTATAATACTTACCCATGACTACCCAAGTCACTTTACCTAACAAAATGTTTTTTATTTATGTTTTTAAAGCATAGTTAAAATTAAATTTTAAAAATTATGTGCTGCCACCTAGTGTGATGCAAGGTAAACATCCCTGGGGACACCATCAAAACATTATGGAAGACAGGATTTGACAGGTTGATAAATCTTCATGTATCTCACCAACTAATTGACGGATTTTAATTCCGAAAAAAGTTTTGATAAGATCAGAATGTGTAGATTCATTTTCTGAGCACTAATTCCGTTTCTGACCCCAATTTCCGCGATTTCAATCCGTTTTCCGCGATCGCGGAAAATCGGAGGCGCTAATGCATGAACTGCTTGATACTGAGTAGCATCAAGAGATTTATTTGCTTTCTGTTTCCTGTAAATCCTTGCTTGGTATATGCAGCACTGCCCGCTAGTGATGTCGCATAAGTATGACCACCAAGTGTTGTATGGCCAAATGTATGTAGAAGCCTGACCATGACTCCCATATGATGTGGGCTATTCCCAAACTTCTAACACTAAGATGGACATGCTTGTCTAGACAGTCATTTGTCTGCTGTAGAATTACAATTTCATTTCACTGGAAATAAGGAGCATGACAGTGTCCCTGTGCACGAAACAAGGTCCATGAAGAAATGGTTTGCCAAAGTTGGAGTGTAAGAACTTGAGTGCGTCCACAGAGCCTTGACCTCAACCTCCCTGAACACCTTTGGGATGAATTGGAAATCCGACTGCATGTCAGGCCTCCTCGTCCAACATCGGTGCCTGATCTGACTAATGCTCGTGTCTGAATGGGCAAATTCCCACAGCCACGCTCAAATATAGTGAAAAACCTTTCATCAGAAGAGTGGAGATTATTATAATTGCAAAGGAAGGGGAAACCATATATTAATGTTGTGCCTTGTCGAGCATATTTTAATAAATAAAATAAACTTCCCAAAAAATTTCATATTTTAAATGTTTAAATACAAAATACATTTAGCTGAGTTGACATAGTTCTGTGTAACATGTGGTGTGTCGTCCCCCCCCCCCCAAGCAAGCTGTTTTTGCATTTCATTGTTTGAGTTTATTGCAGTTTTCTTGGCATTCTGTGTACAGCTGAGGACGGGCAGTGTATTTGAGAGTAAGTCGTAACGAGGTTCAACTATTTTTGTTGTGGTGGGTGGAGGGTTTTTTTTTTTTTAAATATATAAACACACTCCTCTGTATTGAGAGCAATGCTGTAATGTTGCTAAAGAAAACAAGGAGGAAACGTAAGATTAGGAACTGCCTACTCTTGACTATTATTGGTTTGTTCCTGTGTCTGTCAGGGAGAGTGCTAGCTGCACTAGTGAATAGTGTGGTTCGTTAAACAACTTAGGATACCATGTCTAAACATTTCAATGTAACTGACAATGTTTAGTATAGAGTACGTGAGCTATCCGTAATACAGATTGTGGAGATATTTTAATCATTTATATTAAAACATTGCTGTATCTCATAGCCCTCGTGATAGCTACAAGGGAGTAAACTATTTGCAAATTGTCAGAGATAGGACTACTCTTAGAAAAAGTGCTTCAGTTCAAGTTCTATTGGCCACATATAATTACAAGTAATTACAGTGAAATACTTATGTGCCTTAGGTCGTTGCGAGTGTAAAAGTATATAGATAAGATAAATTAAAAACTATAGAAATAAAGGGGAAGGGGGGGGAAGAAATGTATAGAGTGGAGCATGGCAGAGATGTGGTGATTGTGCAGTTACGAGTCCTTAAAGTGCAGTAGTGCATAGTAGTGTACCTTGTTATCACTGTGAACAGTTCAACAGTCTGATGGCCTGAGGGAAGAAGCTCCTCCTCATTCTCTCAGTATTGGCCTTCAGCTGTCAGTAGCGTCTCCCTGAAGGCAGCAGGGAGGACCGTCTATTATTTGGGTGGCTGGGGTCACTGGCGATCTTCCTGGCTCTGTCCCTGCAGCGGTTGGAATAAATGTCCTGTAGGTTAGGGAGGGTGGTCCTGATGATTCTCTCAGCAGAGTGAACCACCCTCCTGAGAGCTAGCTGATCTCTCCTGGTGGTGCGTCCTATCCAGTTAGTGATGCTCCCACTCAGGACACTCTCAATAGTGCAGGAGTAAAAGTTCCTTAGTACCTTGAGTGGGAGTTTGAAGTCCTTCAGTCTCCTTAAGAAGTGGAGGTGTTGGCGGCCTTTCTTAACCAGACTGTTGGTATGATGGGACCAAGAGAGGTCTTATGAGATGCGGACACCCAGGTATTTGAAATTGTCCACTTTCTCTACCTGGGCCCCGTTGATGTAGATGGGTTGGAGGTCCCTCTGCTGCTTCCTACTGAAGTCCACTATCTGCTCCTTCATTTTGCTGGTGATGAGTGTGAGGTTGTTCTCCTCACTCCAGTCCGTGAGATGTTTAATCTCGGTCCGGTAGGCAGGCTCATCGTTATTGGAGATTACACTACAACTGTATCATCAGCAAACTTAATGATGGTGTTGGAGTCTGAAGTGGCCATACAGTCATGAGTGTACAGAGAGTACAGCAAAGGGCTCAGAACGCATCCTTGGGGGGAACCAGTGTTGAGGGTGAGGGGAGATGAAGTGTGGCGGCCTACACGTACCACCTGTGGTCTGCCTGTAAGGAAGCTGTGGATCCACCGGCACAATGAGGAATGCAGGCTGAGATCACACAGTTTTTGGACCAACCTGGAGGGGATTATGGTGTTAAACGCTGAGCTGTAGTCCGTGAACAGCAGTCTAGCGTAGGATCCCCTCTTGGTGTCCAGATGAGCCAAGGTGGTGTGAAGTAGGCGAGAAATGGCGTCATCTGTGGATCTGCTGGGACGATAGGCAAACTGTAGCGGATCCAGGGTAGCAGGCAGGGAGGAGGTGATGAGGGGTTTGACTAGCCTTTTGAAACACTTCATCACCACAGATGTTAGGGCTATGGGGCAGTAGTTGTTCAAGCAGCTGGGCTGGGGTTTCTTAGGCACAGGAACTATAACAGACTGTTTAAAGCAGGTGGGGACAATGCATTGAGAGAGGGAGAGGTTGAATGTCTTGTGTTTTATACAGTTATGGGTTCTATAGCTATGGATTCTACATGTAACTTTTAATGACTTCCCCCAGAGGGACATTTGAAAAACCAAATATCTTACAAATATTTTTGTAAATTGTCAACCTGATTTTAAAATGTTATAATATTCAATGGCATGGTGACAATGATTTGCCAGTGATGGCAAATATTGCCAAGCATTTATATCAAATTCCAGTCAGACACAACTGCCCATATACATTTGCAATCAGAAGTTTACATACAGGGACATGAATATGAATATCATGGCAATATTGGGCTTTTCAACTATTTCTTAAGTAGTGAGAAGGAAAATGGCAAATACTGCATGATAACCCTTGTCCATTGCCCATTTTTATATTTGAAGGAGTAGAGATGAGCAGAGGATCCTTCACCTTTTGATGTCAAAGGGAGCTAAGATAATTTGATAGTTTTACTGGTGATGATAAAGTTTCACACTGCTTTATAGAGACTTTTTTTTATTCTTTCAGTCAAAGCAGTATTCTAGTGGTGTGTACTTTTGACTTTTAAAGCAACATGTTCATTTTGCTATCTTAAAGACTTTATTGGACCATGTGTCTTTACTATAAAAAAAAATACTTCTTTTGATACTGAAACTGACAAGGAGAGCTCTTTTATAATATGATGTAAATTGTTCTAATATTTTTTTTCTACAGTGTTGGCACACAGGAAAAAAGCAAATATCCTCTGTCCATAAAGCCCATGAAAGTAGATGATTAAACATGCTAGAACAGAAAAAAAGGCAAATTAAAAGAAGAAAAATATCCAAGAAATGGATCATGATTAAAAATAGTCAATACTAATCCTATTTAAGGATTTTTCACATATGTAATTAATTTTTTTCTATTTAGTTGTACTAAACTAATTTATTAGTTTAATCAGTAATCAGTCAGAGCTGATTACTGACACTTGTCATTTTTAAGAGTTCATAACACTTCTCACTGTCTCCTTCCAACCTTTGGCAACCCTTTCTGTCACACAACTTTATTTATTTTTAAATCGTACAGTTGCATAACAGTTTAAATATCTGTATTCATGACTGTTTTGTCTGGATGCCATTGTGCCTTTGTAATTTCTTTTGTAAAGCATCCTTAAGAAGAATGGTACTATACAAGTAGAAATGACGCTTCACTGCTCATCAATATGCATTTTATCTTCTGAGTGTCGATGTTGTAACAGAGCCTGGTGCTTACAGTGCAAAGGGCAACTGAAATGGCAGCTTTAGTGAAGTAGAGGACAATAGCCTTTGCAGTTGAGTTGTTTGTTGCTAAAAAAACGACAATTAGAACCCAAATAATAAGAATACTAACCAATGTTTATTTAAGGAACTGTGCAATAAAACTTAACCAGGCATTCACCTTCAGTAATGAGTATTTATCTTGACTTATGCAGTTACTATTTAAAGTCCAGGTACTGATCACATGTAATAAGCTGCAATCTAATGTGTTCTTTTCAGGACTTGGGAGAGAATATGCCTTAGCTTTTGGAGAAAGAGGAGCCTCTGTTGTTGGTAGGTTATTTTTGGAGTCAATTTGGATAATTTTATTCATGCTGGATCATTTCATATGAATTTATCTGTCTATTGTCTGTTCTGCACACAGTGAATGACCTTGGGGGTGATATAAAGGGAGGTGGAAAGAGTTCAGCAGCTGCTGATAGAGTAGTAGAAGAGATTAAAGCTAAAGGTGGGAGAGCTGTGGCAAATTATGGTAGGTAATCTGGATTCTGTGAATTATGTTCATTATTTAATGTGGACAGTGGTTTAATAATAGACATGTCATTGTTTAGTATCCAATGTAATATTTTCACACTTTAAGGAATTTTTCACAAAAGGAAATGTTTAAATTATATGCAAATGTTTGTATTTTTACAGATTCAGTAGAAGATGGTGAAAAACTAATCCAGACTGCTTTGGATGCATTTGGACGAATAGGTAGGTGTGTGTGTGGGTTTTTTTTTTTTTTTTTTAAATAAATAAACAAACATATTCATACTCTGTAATGTTAGAAAGGGGGACTCGTCATCTATGCCAGTGTCTTATCAAAATGCAGATAGTTAAACTCCCAATTTATTCATTTTGAAGCAGATTATCCAATAATTATTCAGTAACCTGCTTTTCACAGAAATAAACTACTGGCCCAGTACATTTGTATTTAAGTGTGTTAATTTGGCTGATGCTTTTATCCAAAGTGATGTACAGCTGAGGCAGGATGCAGCTAAGGGTTAAAGGTTCAACACAGTCAGCTTGGTCGTACTGGGATTAGACTGCCTTTTAAATTTATCGAATGTCTTAAAACATTACTCTTATGTTCCAATTGGCAAGCTACTGCTTGGATATGGGCAACATTTGTGCTCACAAACTAGTCTGTTGTATTTGGAAAGTAGCCCAGAAACAGCTGTCTCTTCTACAGTCTGTTATTTATTAAATAACTCCATGTGTCCTTGGAGAAGGCAATCCCATAATCTAGTAGTAATGTACTAATTGTTTTTAGAGTATTGTGATATTGTAAACTGTAATAAATGTGGCCTCCAATTACAATTATCCAGATGTGAAAACAGCACTAAATTTAGTGAGGTTGTACTGCATGTGATTATACGTGATGTCTGTATGTTTGGGTTAGTAATATTGAACATCATTAATAGGGAATGGGTTGAAAAATAGTAAATCTAATAAAGTTCTCTCAAAAAATTGACATTTTAGTAAATTAAATTTAGGCCAATTCTGTAACTACTACTATAATGTAAGATTGATCTGGGAATTTGATTTATTTAAGGAAATGGAAAATAAATATTTGGATTAAATTCAGATGCATTCCAATACTGAGGGGTACAAATGGTTTATTATAATGTCATAATTCAAATGATCTTAAAATAGGCTTAATTTCCAACAGCAATCTCACTTTTTCTGGTGATAGTTTGAAAGTGGCATAACATCATGAGAATCCCCCAGAAGCATTTCTGTGTTTTAATGTTGTTTTCTTTTCTTCAGATATTGTGATAAATAATGCTGGGTAAGTTCATAACCCTTTTTTTTTTTGGGGGGGGGGGGGGGGGGGGTAAAATTGTGGGGTTTTTATTCATTCATTTATTTATTTATTTATTTTTTAAACTAAATGTGGAATTTTTTCCCTTCCAAAACTATGGATTGTAATGTACATCTTCCTCTGTGCTCCAACCTTAAAGGATACTGCGTGATCGAACTTTTGCTAGAACAAGTGACCTTGACTGGGGTACGTACTGATAAGGATAGCAAAACAATTAATTTTTATATCACATACTTGATGATATTTTGTCAGTCAAGTCTGAAATTTTTCTTGCATCACAGCAGAAAACAAAGAAAACAAAAATTAGGACAGACGATGTGCATATTCTTTAAAGGCATTTAAATAGCTCTAATAGAGAGGTTGAGGATGGCCAGTGTGAGTGTACATAACATTATCTGTGAGGGTGGTCATTAATAAAGAGTGCAAGGCAGCATAAATTGTGAGCACACAAAGGTATTGGCAAGTGTGGAGCAGTGAACTGAAAATGCAGGGAAGCTATCTTCGCATGAGTGCTCTTCTGTTCTCTTCTGAGCACTGAAACATGTATGCTTCATTTCCCCTCATTCACCAGGGTCTGCACTTTGCTCTCCCTTTAAGTCGGTCTGAGACTTTGGAGCAACGATAACATGCATATCCTTACTCTTATGTTCAGACATTCAACCAACCCCTTTTTTCAGGAAAGACAGGACATCGTTTAATTCATAGAAGAATTTGTAAGCTGGTGGAGGAAAAATGGGGTTAATGTATTACTGTACCTCCTGAGAACTGGTGCTGTAACCATAAAGAATGTCTTGTGTTTATCCCAGGGCCCTTATTCATAATATTCTCATACCCATCAACCTTTCAACTGCTGTACTGTTTGCCTTTATTTTTCTGTACCTGTACACAGTAGTGATTTATCATTCCACTAGAGGATAAGTTTCCTTTTGAATCTGGTTCCTCACAAATTTTCTTCTTTATGATGCCTTCAGGAGTTCTTCCTTGCCACAATCACCTCTGTTTTGCTCATTAGGATTTTAACTCTATATTCTGGATCTGGGTGACTAATTGACAGTATTTTCCCATGCCAGCAATGTATGCTGAGAAGTAGGGTTCTATGCAGTGTATCATATCTGCTCTCGATTTGATCTCTCGAAAGGTAGGCTACATTCAACAGATTGTATAGTAAAGATTGCATATGTCGTCTCATATCGAGACACCACTGTATCATATCGAATTTGTATATCGACACACTTCTAGTGAGACGTTAACAGCAGGTGGTATTTACATTCACTGACTAACTTTTAAGCTGAAAACCAAATGAATATATAGATCTAGAAGTAAAAATCATAACCTTATGTTAATACAGAATAAAATGTACATCAGCTGTGCATATGTAATTCAGATGTAGCTAAATTTAATTGAAACTAGAGTTTAGTGTTTTGTGACCTTTCATCTCTGCCACATTGGAAATTTTTCTTTGAATCATATTAAGGATTGTTTCCTATGATGGTGTTGAATGGCCATCAGCAGTCAGAAGTTTATATGCATGAATATGGTCATGGCAATATTGGGCTTTCGCTGATTTCTTTGAACTGTTCTTTCTCTGTGGCAGAATGACTGTACAACATGCATCTTCCAAAAAAAAAAAACGAAACAGGAATTTGGTGCACATTTTTTGAAATTTATTTTGGGTTTTCTGAAAACAACACGGGTCAAAATTATGCATACAGGGCCAAAAATGTACATGGGCCCACTAAGATTATTGATTCAGTGGTGCTGAAAGTTCCAAAATGTCTTAACTTGCCAAGTCCTCTTAACTTCCAATAAGTGATCATGATTGACTACAGCCGGTAGCTTCTTTGTGCCAATATAAGAAGGGTTTGTTTGACAGCACTCGTTGGATTGACCGACACGCAGTAAAATGGGAACATCCAAGGAGCTCAGTGCAGATCTGTGGAGGATCATAGATTTATAAAACCCAGGAATGTCTCTTGAAGCCATTTCTAAACATCTGTATATTCCAAGATCTTCAGTTCAAGTAACTATGTAAGTACAAGTTATTGGGCAGTGAAGCCACTTTGCTGGAAGAAGAAATGGTCACCCTCAGCTGGGAGGAAATTGATTTCAGATGGTCAGGACCAACCCAGGAACTACCAATACATAGGCCTGTCCTGAACTGGAAGCTGCTAGAACACCTGTCTACAGTCAAGCAAGTTTTACATCACCATGGACTGAGAGACTGGCATCCAAGAAAGAAGCACTTGCTCCAAAATCAACACCTTCAAGCTCAAGTCAGTTTGCAGCTGGCCACATGGACAAAG
Source organism: Neoarius graeffei (assembly GCF_027579695.1). Taxonomy (NCBI): domain Eukaryota; kingdom Metazoa; phylum Chordata; class Actinopteri; order Siluriformes; family Ariidae; genus Neoarius; species Neoarius graeffei. The sequence continues at coordinate 53,683,012 of NC_083578.1, forward strand.
AAAAAGCTTTCTAGAGTCATGTTTTATGGTCATATAATGGTTCAAAGATTGTTCAGCGGGATTGAGGTTGGAGCTCGGTGCAGGTTAAGTTATTCCACTCCGACCATGGCAACCCATATCTTCATGGACCTCATTTTGCGCCCAGGTGCATAATCCTACTGGAATGTGTTTGGGCTCCAGTGAAAAGAAACGGTCTTTGCATGCTGCAGCATTAATCTATACTATTGTATGCTGCCAACTTTGTGGCAACAGTTTGGGGAAGAACAATATATAGGTATCGTATTTGGGTGTCCACAAACTTATGACCATATAGTATACAAGACTTTAAGAATAGACATGATATTTCAAGAAAAATGTCAATACAGTGTCATAAAAATGTTGCAATATTTTGAAAATAAATGCCTTGTGCTTGTGGTGTTTTGCGCTGTTCAAATCAAACAAACTGCGAAACTGATGCACTTTTTTCCCCCGGGTTCTCTGTGAAGTAATAAAGGGTGAAAGAGCAAAGGATTTTACCAAGAGATGAGAGGTGGCTCTTGAACCTTTCACTGTGATGGAAGTTAGCTGAGTTGAAGAACGTTTGCAGTTAGCATTTTGAAAGGTTTGTAAATTCCTCTGATTTATTTCGTTTGGATTTGCAGATGACTTTTCTCACCATTTTAAAAAAGCAGAGATCACGAGTTGACAGCACTAAACTGCTTCCCTGGCCATACGGTTACAGTGAGCCATGCTAACTTCTCCATCCTGTTTCACCCATGCCCAGGTCTTTTAAAGCGGTTTCTGTGGATCTTTGTGAATGATTTGCCTGGAAGAGAAGAACAGGGAAGATTAGGAATTGAGCGGCTATGGTTTGTTTTCACTGATACTAAAACTTTATAGCATCCTGTCAATCATCACAAAGATGCATACAAAGAGCCCAAAAATGCCGACTTACCTGAGCATAAGTGATGCAGGATTTATCTTGTCTTGATCCCCAGATCTTTAACCCAGCCACATAAATTGTACACTTCCATGCACTTCCAGGTTTTCATCTGTCCATGTAGAATGATGCCTGCAGCACCAGGTAGTTTGAGATGTCAGGGAACTCAACAGATGGATAATTCTCCAAAATGTAGGAAATATCCTTTTTTTTTTTTATAAATGTGTAAGGATCTAGCCCATCACAAACAGCATCTTTCTGAAGGTATCTTGACATGCGTTGACCTTTAAACTGTGAAAATAGAGACCTTTTCACTAGCTCTTCACATAACGATAGCCCTGTCTGACCGACACTTAATTCACGAGAAGTAAACTCGCATGCAAAAGTCACATGACTGAATACTTAGGCCAAGTTTACATTAGACCGTATCTGTCTTGTTTTCTTCGCGGATGCACTGTCCATTTACATTAAAACGCCTGGAAACGCCGGGAAACGGGAATCCTCCAGGGTCCACGTATTCAATCCAGATCGTGTCTGGTCCGGTGCTGTGTAAACATTGAGAATACGCGGATACGCTGTGCTGAGCTCTAGCTGGCGTCGTCATTGGACAACGTCACTGCGACATCCACCTTCCTGATTCGCTGGCGTTGGTCATGTGACGCGACTGCTGAAAAACGGCGCGGACTTCCGCCTTGTATCACCTTTCATTAAAGAGTATAAAAGTATGAAAATACTGCAAATACTGATGCAAATACTGCCCATTGTGTAGTTATGATTGTCTTTAGGCTTGCCATCCTTCCACTTGCAAGTGGTAAGTGATGTGCGCTGGGATCACACACACAGCGGCTCAGTCCCGAATCACTGCTTGTGCACTTCACTCGCGCGCTCTGTGAGCTGCGCAGGGCCGGAGTGCGCACCCTCCAGAGGGCACTTGCTGTTCAGGGCGGAGTGATTTGGAGCGCATGATGCCTGCGGAGCCGAGCGTATCCGTGTCTTGGTGTTGCTGTGTGCACGCGAATCGTGTATTGGCGTTGCTGTGTGCACACTAATCGTTTTAAAAACGTTAATCTGATGATCCGCTGATACGGTCTAATGTAAACCCCACCTTACTCTTCTGGTGCATCAGCACCAGACTATTGTCCTTGGAACTTTGAAACGACTGGAAGAAATATAAAGTTCAATTTATATAGCGCCTTTCACAAACCCAAGGACACTTTACACAGGAGTTACCAAAAAAAAAAGCCACACTAGGAAGAGTAGTGTGAGGTAAAGAGAGAAGTTTTGAAGGAAGAGTGTGGAGCAGTCACGAAGCGATTGTGGTAACGAGTTCCAAAGTTTAGGAGCAGCAACACTGAAAGATCTGCCACCCATAGATGCCAGTTTAAAATGTGGGACAGTCAGAAGTCCACAGACAGAAGATCTGAGGGAGCGGGAGGGAGAGTACAAATGAATTAGCTCACAGAGATAGGAAGGGGCGAAACCACTAAGAGCTTTATAGGTTAAAAGCAATATTTTGTATTTGATCCAAGAAGTAACTGGCAACTAATGCAGTTGCTGTAAAACAGGAGTAATGTGAGCAGTGTGCTTGGTGAGTGTGAGGACTCTAGCTGCTGAGTTTTGGATGTACTGCAGGTGATTGAGCAATGTGGCAGGGAGACCATAAAAGAGAGAATTGCAATAGTCAAGACGAGAAAAAATAAACGCATTGACCAACATTTTGGCATCAGTTTCCAAGAGAAAAGGCGGAGACGTGCAATATTGCGGAGGTGAAAGAAAGCATTCTGAGTAATTAGTTTAAGATGGGGTTCAAACGTAAGGGTGGAGTCAAAGAGAACTCCAAGGTTTTTTATAACTTGGGGAGGACTAATAGACAGACCATCAACAGTAAAACTGGAGAAGTTCAGAACCTGTCTGAACTGTGTATAGTTGTATACAGTGCTCAGCGTAAATGAGTACACCTCCTTTGAAAAAGTAATATTTCAAACAATAGCTCAATGAACACAATTTCCAAAATGTTGACAAGACACAGTTTAATATAACATCTGTTTAACTTGTGTGTGGCAGCAGGGGCGTGGCTGAGCATCAGTCTGTGAATGGAGGGCGGAGTCAGGGAAGGTGAGTGGTCATATCGCTACACCTGTTGTCAGTTAACGCGTTTGTGTGTCTCCTCCAGTGACCGCGCCCTATAAAAGGAGAGTGAGAAGGGGAGGCCGGCGTCGAGGGCTTGATAGTAGTGTGTGAGAGAGAGTGAGTTTGAGTTGTGTGCTGAAAAGCAACAATAAAGAAAATCATTAAGATGCAAACAGCCGCCTGCCGTGCTTCTGTGCTCCACCCACATCAGGGTCTCTCTACAGTGGTGCCAAAACCTGAGACGAGTGCAGAAGGGAACAGCCCCATGGAGTCCTCTCCGTTCAAGGACCTGATCCGTGCTCTCGCCACAGCCCAGCAGAACCAGTACCAAGTGCTGGTCGCCCTCCGAAAGGAGCAAGAACAATGGTTCGAAGCCTTGGTGCTGGCCCAACAGGAAGGTTGCCAGGCATTCTGGCACCTGCTCGTGTCAGCGGGATCCACAACTGCCACTGGAGCAGACCCTCCCCACCTCACCCTAACAAAAATGGGTCCACGCGACGATCCGGAAGCCTTCCTCGTGCTCTTTGAGGAAGCAGCGGAGGCATGGGGTTGGCCGGTCGACCAGCGTGCGGCACGCCCCCTCCCCCTGCTGACGGGCCAGGCACAGCTGGCCGTGCTGCAGCTCCCCGCCAACAGCCGGCTCATGTACGTGGACCTCCGACGAGCCATCCTCCAGCATGCCGGCCGCTCCCCAGAGCAACAACGGCAGCGCTTCCGCTCGCTGTGCTTGGAGGAGGTCGGCCAACCGTTCGGGCAACAACTCTGGGACACCTGCTGGCAGTGGCTGAGGGCAGACAACCGCGATGCCGAGGGAGTGATTGACCTGGTGCCAATGGGGCAATTCGTTGCGCGACTTCCGGAAGGAACAGCAGAGTGGGTCCAGTGTCCTCGCCCAGCATTGCTGGACCAAGCTATCGAGCTGGCAGAGGACCACATGGTGGCAGTTCCAACGGCAGGAAGGCATGTCTCCTCCTCTGTCTTCTTCCTCTGCTTCCCGTCTTCGCCCCATTCCCCCACTGCGGAGGCCTGCTCCCCCTAGCTGGCCTGGTGCATCTGTGGTGTCCTCCCGTTTTCCCCTTCCTTGTCTGTGTCCCCCCCCCCCCCCAGGTGAGTGATGTCCACAACACCGGTGCAGAGGGAGAGCCTGGGCCGGTGTGCTGGCACTGTGGGGAGCCAGGACATCTCCAACATCAGTGCAACGCAATGGAGGTGGGCGCGGTGGTCCGGGTCCCCAGTGCGCCAGAAACCGCCCTCGATCAGGCCAGAGCGTATCGTATACCGGTAAGTGTCCAAGGGGATATGTACCAGGCTTTGGTGGATTCCGGCTGTAACCAGACCTCAATCCACCAAAGCCTGGTGCAAGGTGAGGCATTGGAGAGAGCACGAGTGGTGAAGGTGTTGTGCACGCACGGGGATGTTCACAACTACCCTTTAGTGTCTGTCCACATTCTATTTCGAGGGGAAAAGCATAGTGTAAAGGCGACGGTTAACGCTTGTCTCATCCACTCGCTGATTTTTAGGGACTGATTGGCTGGGTTTTAAGGAATAAATGACGTGTGTAGTAAGGAGTGAGTAATCCATCTGGGGAAAGCCCCGGAGTAGCATTAGCGGGAGAAGCTGTCACAGAGCCATCTATGTCAGCACCCCGTCAAGGCGATACGCGGCGTGAGGAGTGCCCCGCCCCTCCTCCTCTCTCAGGGATTCCCTTGGGGATTTCCCGTTAGAGCAGTCGCGAGATGGGACTCTGCGGCATGCATTTGACCAAGTGAGAGCAATTGATGGTCGAATTCTCCAGCCAAATGCGACGCTGGCCTTCCCATACTTTGCTATTATTAAGGATAGGTTATACCAAGTGACACAGGACACTCAAACTGGCGAAGAGAGAAGTTATTAATTCCAAAGAGCCGCCGGGAACTCGTATTCCAGGCGGCTCACTTTAATCCCATGGCCAGACACTCAGGGCAGGATAAAACACTAGCACGAATAATGGCCCGGTTTTATTGGCCAGGGATTCGCGAGGATGTCCATCGGTGGTGTGTGGTGAATACCAATTAGTAAATCCCGTGGCCACTCCAAAAGTGCCTTTGCGCCCTCTCCCCTTAATTGAGACCCCTTTTGAAAGAATTGGGATGGATCTTGTCAGACCATTAGATCAGTCAGCACGGGGATATCGCTTTATTTTAGTTCTGGTGGACTATGCAACACGATACCCAGAAGCAGTGCCTCTCAGCACGCAGTATTGCGGAAGCACTTTTCTGCTTTATCTCCCAGGTCGGGATTCTGAAGGAAATCTTGACAGACCAAGGCACTACATTCATGTCATGCACACTGTGCGAGCTGTATGGGTTACTGGGGATTAAGCCTATCTGCACCAGCGTCTGTCACCCACAAACTCATGGCTTAGTGGAACGTTTTAATCAAACTCTCAAATATAATTCGCAAGTTCATAAGTAAAGATGCACATAATTGGGATAAGTGGCTCGAGCCCCTGTTATTTGCAGTATGAGAGGTCCTGCAAGCCTCCACAGGTTTTTCACCATTTGAATTATTATATGGGCGTAAGCTGCATGGCATTTTGGATGTGCTACGTGAAAATTGGGAGGAAGGCCCTTCACCTAGTAAGAAAGAAATTCAATATGCTCTCGACCTGTGCGCTAAACTCCACACATTCACGCGCTTAACCCAGGAGAATTTGCAGCAGGCGCAAGGACAAAGTCTGACAGGGGCATGCGCCTTAGGGAGTTCACACTGGGAGACAAAGTACTCATATTACTCCCCACGTCGCGCTCCAAATTGATCGACAAGTGGCAAGGGCCCTTCGAGGTCACACGGCGAGTCAGGGATGTCGACTATGGGGTGAGGCGAACGGACAGGGGTGGGGCATTGCAAATTTACCACCTCAATCTATGAAAACGTTGGAATGAGGAGGTCCCTGTGGCATTGGTGTCAGTAATCCCAGAGAAGGAGGAGCTGGGGCCAGAGGTTCAAAAAAGAAAATTGACATCGCCCACCACTCCGGTCCCCTGTGGAGACCACCTCTGCCCAGCCCAACTCACGGAGGTAGCCTAGTTGCAGAAAGAATTTTCCGATGTGTTTTCGCCCCTGCCCGGCCGCACCCACCTCATAGAACACCACATTGAGACGCCCCCGGTGGTGGTAGTACACAGCCACCCTTACTACCTACCCAAACACACAAAAAGGTGGTCCGGGATGAACTCAAGGCCATACTCGAAATGGGCATAATCAAGGAGTCCCACAGTGACTGGAGCAGCCCAGTGGATCTGGTGCCCAAGACCAGGATTATAGGAAAGTCAACACAGTGTCTAAATTTGACGCGTACCCAATGCCTCGCATTGATGAGCTGCTCGATCGATGAGGCACTGCTCATTTTTATTCGACGCTGGATTTAACAAAGGGATATTGGCAGATCCCCTTGACTCCTCTGTCCCAAGAGAAAATGGCCTTTTCCACACAGTTTGGCTTACACCAATTTGTTACACTTCCTTTTGGGTTGTTTGGGGCGCCAGCTACGTTCCAGCGGCTTCTGGAAAGGGTCCTCCGCCCCCACACCACCTATGCAGCCGTGTATCTTGACGATATCATCTACAGCAATGACTGGCCGCGACACCTCGAACACCTTAGGGCTGTCCTAAAGTCGCTGAGGTGGGCGGGTCTCACAGCTAACCCAAAGAAGTGTGCAATTGGGTGGGTGGAAGTACGGTATCTGGGTTTCCACTTAGGCAATGGGCAGGTGGGTCCCCAAATTAATAAGACTGCAGCGATTTGTGGCCTGCCCGAGGCCCAAGACCAAAAAGGGGGTGAGACAGTTCCTGGAGCTGACTGGCTGCTATCGTAGGTTCATACCTAATTATTCGCATGTCACCAGCCCAATGACTGATCTCACTAAAAAGGGAGCACCAGATCCGGTCCAGTAGATGGAGCAATGCCAACAGCTTTCTCTAGGGTAAAGGCTGTGCGGTGTGGGGGGCCACTGTTACACTCCCCTGACTTTTCTCTCCCCTTTATTTTACAGACAGACGCATCGAACAGAGGACTGGGGGCCATTAGGTCCCAGAAGGTGGAGGAGCGTCCTGTGCTGTACCTTAGGCGGAAGCTGTCAATGCGGGAAGGCAGGTACAGCACGATGGCTAGGCACTCTAAGTGGGCAGTCCTTGCCCTCTGGTACTACCTACTGGGACACCCTTTTACTCTGTTTGGACCTTGCGCCCCTCCAGTGCCTCCACTGCATGAAGGATGCCAATGCGCGGATCACCCATTGGTATCTTGCCCTCCAGCCATTTAAATTCGAGGTGGTCCACAGGCCGGGGGCGCAGATGGTGGTGGTAGTGGTGGTGGACTTCCTGTCCCGTCAAGGGGGCGGAGTCCGCTGCAGGCTGGACGGCAGAGTCCGCTGCAGGCTGGATGGCTCCCCAGGCTGAGTCGGGTGGGGGTGTGGTCGAGCGGCAGTCTGTGAATGGAGGGCAGAGTCAGGGAAGGTGAGTGGTCGTATCGCTACACCTGTTGTCAATTAACACGTTTGTGTGTCTCCTCCAGTGACCGCACCCTATAAAAGGAGAGTGAGAAGGGGAGGTCGGTGCCGAGGGCTTGATGGTAGCCTGTGTGCGCGCGAGAGTGTTTTGAGTTGTGTGCTGAAAAGCAACAATAAAGAAAATTATTAAGACGCAAACAGCCGCCTGCCGTGCTTCTGTGCTCCACCCACATCAGGGTCTCTCTACAACGTGAAAGTAAGGTTAATAATATGACTTAGATTACACATTTTTCAGTTTTACTCAAATTAGGGTGGTGCAAAAATGAGGACACCCCACTGAAAGTGTCTGGAGCAAAGCTAAATTGTAGACTACAAATGTCTAATTTAACAAGAATATAATCACAGGTGAGGTCTAATTAGTCATTACAGAGGTGTCCAGCAGACAGTTGAGTACAAAAGGGTGTTACTTAAAGAAAACCCCTTCCCATTTCATGCTGTCAGCAATGGCACCACATGGAAGAGAAATGGCACAAGACCTGAGAAAGAATTTCTTTCCACCACAAAGGTGAAGGCTACAAGATGATCAGCAAAGCTTTACTTATCAGTCAGAATACTGTAGCAAAAGTGGTACAAAAATTTAAAGATGGAACTGCAACCATTTCACAGAGACGTCCAGGTCGTCCACGGAAGTTAACACCTCAACAGGAGCGTCTTCTGATGAGAAGGGTTGAAGAAAATCGGCATGCAAGTTGACTACAGTTATCTAAAGAAGTAGAAAGCCAGACTGGGGTGACTATTTCCCGTGACGCGATACAGCATACACTGCAGAGGAATGGCATGCATGGATGCCGTCCACGAAAGAAGCCTCTCCTAAAGCCCAGCCACAAAAAAGCCTGCCTAGAGTTTGCCAGGGCCCATGAAGACTACTGGGACTCTATACTCTGGAGTGATGAGACCAAAATAAATGTTTTTGGAACTGATGGCTTCAGAACTGTATGGCATCGCAAAGGTGAGGAATACAAAGAAAAATGCATGGTGCCTACAGTGAAACATGGTGGTGGCAGTGTCCTTATGTGGGGCTGCATAAGTGCTGCTGGTGTCGGGAGCTGCATTTCATTGATGGCAAGGCAAGTTTATTTATATAGCACATTTCATACACAATAGCAGTTCAATGTGCTTTACAGAAGTAAAAACAAAAACAGTAAACAATAGAGAAATAAAACCACAAAATAATTTTATTTTTATTCTAAAACAATTAATTAAAAGAATTAAAAGAAAACAATAAGAATTAAACAACAGTAAAAACAAAACAATAAAATGTAGTAGTTCAAATAAGATGAGAGAGAAAGAAGAAAAAAACCCCAGCAGAATAGAATAAAGAATAAAATAGGATAAAGTTAAAGTAAATTTAAAACATGCAGAGAAGTAAAGATTGTAAAGAAGACAATATTAATTATTTAACAGAAAGCATCTGAAAACAGCTTGGTCTTTAACCTAGATTTGAAGCTGCCAACAGCAGGAGCATTTTTAATGTCCTCTGGCAGTTGGTTCCATAGCTGTACTGCATAGTAGCTAAAAGCTGCTTCACCACACTTTGTTTTAATAACTGGTTTTAATAGTAAATTTTTCTGTTGCGATCTGGTAGATCTGATTGGGTTAGGCCGCTGCAACAAATCAGAGAGGTAATTGGGCCCTGTACCATTTAGAGATTTGTACACCAGCAGCAATGCTTTAAAGTCAATTCTGTAGCTTACTGGAAGCCAGTGAAGGGACCTTAGAATTGGAGTAATGTGCTCTGTTCTTTTTGTTCGTGTGAGAACCCTAGCCACTGCATTTTGAACCAGCTGAAGTCGTTTGGTCTTTTTTGGCAAGCCTGTGAAAAGGCCATTGCAGTAATCAACCCTACTAGAGATGAAGGCATGTATTAGTTTTTCCAGATCATTTTTTGACATAAGTCCTCTTAGTTTGGAAATGTTTTTTAGGTGATAAAATGCCGTTTTAGTGATTGCTTTCATGTGACTGTCAAAGTTTAGCTCGCTGTCAATGAAAACACCAAGATTTTTAACCATTTCTTTAGTTTTAATCCCTTTTGTGTCAAGAATAGTGGTAATCCTGAGTCTTTCATCTTTTTTTCCAAATAGAATTACTTCTGTTTTATCTGTGTTCAGCTGAAGAAAATTTTGTGACATCCAGCTATTGATTTGATCGATACACTGGTAGAGACATTCAAGGGGGGCATAATCATTAGGTGATAGAGCAAAATAAATTTGGGTATCATCTGCATAGCAGTGATACAAAATTGAATTTTTATTGATAATTTGCCCAAGTGGGAGCATATAAAGGTTGAATGGCATCATCAATTCACAGATGTATTGCTCTATACCAGGGCTTTTCAAAGTGTGGGGCGCGCCCCCCCTGGGGGGCGCCAGAGTTCTTCAGGGGGGGCGCAATGTGAGAGACAAAATGGATCGGTTTTTAGCTGTCTATGGTTTTTAGTACCTAAAGCTACAGTGAGTGAGGAGACAAAGTCTGGGCCAAGCAAAAAAACAGAGCCTCCAGGATGTTGCGATTTGCAACTTGAGCGCAAATTCAACCAATCCCCGCGAATTCAGGGCGGTGTTGCAATTATATCCAATCACCGCAACTTTCCCGCAAATTTGACCAATCGTTGGCGTCGTCTTGAGGTGACGTCGACAAACTACCTTCCGCCTTACTTCCGTGTGTTCAAGAGAAGCAGCATGCACGTCGTGTTGCCAGATTGGATGATTTCAAGTGCATTTTGGCGGGTTTTGAACATATTTTGGACTGGAAAACGTCAGCAGTATCTGGCAACACTGAAAGTGTGTTATGTTTACAGTGAAGGACTGTGTACACTTTATTTTTTTTACTTAATACAAGAAGTTAATGGATGCCAACATTTTTGCCAAAATGGTATTTTATTTTCCATTGTTTAGGCAGCTTCAGCATCATACTGTGAGATTCTGTTCAGTTGTTTTTTTCTTCTATGAAGCCTGAGCCATTTATTTTATTAGTTTATAATTATTGTTTAATTTAGTCTTCAGGAGAGACTGCCTGCACACAGTACTAGTATTAATAGGTTTTTTTTTTTCTTACATGAAAGCTGAGGCATTTATATTATATTTTAAGGTAACTTCATGTTGCGCTGTGAGGTTCTCTGCACTTTAACTTTTGAACCAACAGGTGCATTTGGATAAGTAAAGCCTATTTTTCTGCATTTTTGTAGTCCTGGTAATCTTTTATATTGGTAAAGTTGTTTATAGGACCATTTCTCTGTTTTTTTTAATCAATAGTTTTTCAGTAATAACTTAATATTTAACATATCACTCAATTTTAATCACAAAAAGAGAAAATCGCAACAATTTCTCGCAACTTTCACTTCCTCCCGCAATGTAATCGCAACAAAAACCTAAAAAACACCGCAACTTTCATCGCAATTTTTTGGAAAACCCCCCGCAACATCAGACATTTTAGCCCACAACAATCACAAAAAAGGCCCGCGGAATCCTGGGGGACTGGAAAAAGAAGTAAGTAGGACCACGATTATTTAAAGTTTGGATTTTCATGGACTGGATCTGAAGATGCTCCACTGCCACAGTGTGTTGTCTGCCAAGAGATGCTAGCTAACGATGCTATGGGATGTTTAAAATGTGTAAAACAAGATGTTTTAAAAAGCACAGATGTTTAAAATGTGAAAAAGAAAAAAATAATGTGTACAACAACCATTTTTTAAAAAATACGAATGGAACATTAAGTATAGCAACAACAAAAATTGTAAGGGGGGGGCGCTGTTGTTTATTTGCTCTCCGAGGGGGGGCTGACTCTCCCACACTTTGAAAACCCCTGCTCTATACTGAAAGAGAAGATGCTACCATCACTCCATGCCCTTGGTCATCATGCACTTTTCCAACATGACAATGATCCTAAACGCGCATCTAAGGCCAGTGTTGGATTTCTGAAGAACAGGGTGAAAGTGATTGTGGCCAAGTATGTCTCCTGATCTGAACCCAATCGAACACTTATGGGGAATTCTGAAGACAAGTTGAGCATCACTCTCCATCCAGCATCCAGTCACTAAAAGAGGCCATTGTTGAAGAATGGAAAAAGATTGATGTTGCAAAATGTCACCAACTTGTTTATTGATGCCTAGAAGACTTGGTGCTGTCATTAAAAATCATGGAGGCCATACAAAGTACTAGATGTAGTAGTTTTTGTTGTGGGGTGTACTCATTTTTGCACCACCCTAATCTGGGTAAAACTGAAAAATATATGTAATCTAAGTTATATTAACCTTACTTTCACGTTATAAGTTTGTCTTGTCAACATTTTGGAAGTTATTTGGGTTCACTGAGATGTATACAGTGCCTTGAAAAAGTATTTATACCCCTGAACTTTTTCACATTTTTCCACCTTACAACCACAAACTTAAGTTTCCTTTTATTGAGATTTTATGTGATGGACCAACACAGAGTAGCACATAATTGTAAAGTGAAACGAAACTGATAAATGGTCATCAAAACTTTAAACAAATAAAAATCTGAAAAATGTGGTGTGCATTAGTATTCAGCCCCCTGTACTCAGATAACTCTAAATACAATCCAGTGCAATCAGTTGCCTTCAGAAGTCATCTAATTAGAGTCCTACTGTGTGTAATTTACTGTCAGCATACAACCCCGATTCCAAAAAAGTTGGGACAAAGTACAAATTGTAAATAAAAATGGAATGCAATGATGTGGAAGTTTCAAAATTCCATATTTTATTCAGAATAGAACATAGATGACATATCAAATGTTTAAACTGAGAAAATGCATCATTTAAAGAGAAAAATGAGGTGATTTTAAATTTCATGACAACAACACATCTCAAAAAAGTTGGGACAAGGCCATGTTTACCACTGTGAGACATCCCCTTTTCTCTTTACAACAGTCTGTAAACGTCTGGGGACTGAGGAGACAAGTTGCTCAAGTTTAGGGATAGGAATGTTAACCCATTCTTGTCTAATGTAGGATTCTAGTTGCTCAACTGTCTTAGGTCTTTTTTGTCGTATCTTCCGTTTTATGATGCACCAAATGTTTTCTACGAGTGAAAGATCTGGACTGCAGGCTGGCCAGTTCAGTACCCGGACCCTTCTTCTACTCAGCCATGATGCTGTAATTGATGCAGTATGTGGTTTGGCATTGTCATGTTGGAAAATGCAAGGTTTTCCCTGAAAGAGACGTCGTCTGGATGGGAGCATATGTTGCTCTAGAACCTGGATATACCTTTCAGCATTGATGGTGTCTTTCCAGATGTGTAAGCTGCCCATGCCACACGCACTAATGCAACCCCATACCATCAGAGATGCAGGCTTCTGAACTGAGCGCTGATAACAACTTGGGTCGTCCTTCTCCTCTTTAGTCTGAATGACATGGCGTCCCTGATTTCCATAAAGAACTTCAAATTTTGATTCGTCTGACCACAGAACAGTTTTCCACTTTGCCACAGTCCATTTTAAATGAGCCTTGGCCCAGAGAAGACGTCTGCACTTCTGGATCATGTTTAGATACGGCTTCTTCTTTGAACTATAGAGTTTTAGCTGGCAACGGCGGATGGCACAGTGAATTGTGTTCACAGATAATGTTGTCTGGAAATATTCCTGAGCCCATTTTGTGATTTCCAATACAGAAGCATGCCTGTATGTGATGCAGTGCTGTCTAAGGGCCCGAAGATCATGGGCACCCAGTATGGTTTTCCGGCCTCGACCCTTGCGCGCAGAGATTCTTCCAGATTCTCTGAATCTTCTGATGATATTATGCACTGTAGATGATGATATGTTCAAACTCTTTGCAATTTTACACTGTCGAACTCCTTTCTGATATTGCTCCACTATTTGTCGGCGCAGAATTAGGGGGATTGGTGATCCTCTTCCCATCTTTACTTCTGAGAGCCGCTGCCACTCCAAGATGCTCTTTTTATACCCAGTCATGTTAATGACCTATTGCCAATTGACCAAATGAGTTGCAATTTGGTCCTCCAGCTGTTCCTTTTTTGTACCTTTAACTTTTCCAGCCTCTTATTGCCCCTGTCCCAACTTTTTTGAGATGTGTTGCTGTCATGAAATTTTAAATGAGCCAATATTTGGCATGACATTTCAAAATGTCTCACTTTCGACATCTGATATGTTGTCTATGTTCTATTGTGAATACAATATCAGTTTTTGAGATTTGTAAGCTATTGCATTCCATTTTTATTTACAATTTGTACTTTGTCCCAACTTTTTTGGAATCGGGGTTGTAAATACACTTGTTCTGTGAAGGCCTCAGTGGTTTGTTAGAGAACACTGAAGAACAAACAGCATCATGAAACCCAAAGAACTCACCAGACAGGTCAGGAATAAAGTTCTGGAGAAGTTTAAAGCAGGGTTAGGTTATAAAAAAATATCCCAAGCTCTGAACATCTCAAGAAGCACTGTTCAATCCATCATTCAAAAATGGAAAAAGTATGGCACAACTGCAAACCTACCAAGACATGGCCGTCCACCTAAACTGACAGAGCGAGCAAGGACAGCACTGGTCAGAGAAGCAGCCAAGAGGCCCATGATCACTCTGGAGGAGCTGCAGAAATCCACAGCTCAGGTGGGAGAATCTGTGCACAGGACAACTACAAGTCGTACACTCCACAAATCTGGCCTTTTTGGAAGAGTGGCAAGAAGAAAGCCATTGTTGAAAGACTGGCATAAGAAGTCCTGTTTGCAGTTTGCCAGAAGCCATGACACAGCAAACATGTGGAAGAAGGTGCTTTGGTCAGATGAGACCAAAGTTGAACTTTTTGGCCTAAATGCAAAGTGCTATGTGTGGCGGAAAACTAACACTGCTCATCACCCTGCACACACCATGCCCACTGTGAAACATGGTGGTGGCAGCATCATGCTATGGGGATGCTCTTCAGCAGGAACAGGGAAGCTGGTCAGAGTTGATGGGAAGATGGATGGAGCTAAATACAAGGCAATCCTGGAAGAAAACCTGTTTGTAGCTGCAAAAGACTTGAGACTGGGAAGGAGATTCACCTTCCAGCAAGACAATGACCCTAAACATACAGCCAGAGCTACAATGGAATGGTTTAGATCAAAGAATATTCATGTGTTAGAATGGCCCAGTCAAAGTCCAGACCTAAATCCCATTGAGCATCTGTGGCAAGACTTGAAAATTGCTGTTCACAGACGCTCTCCATCCAATCTGGCTTAGCTTGAGGTGTTTTGCAAAGAAGAATGGGCAAAAATTTGTGTCTAGATGTGCAAAGGTGGTAGAGACATACCACAAAAGACTTGCAGCTGTAATTGCAGCAAAAGGTGGCTCTACAAAGTATTGACGCAGGGGGGCTGAATACTAATGCACATCACATTTTTCAGATTTTTATTTGTTTAAAATTTTGAAGACCATTTTCGTTTCACTTCACAATTATGTGCTGCGCTGTGTTGGTCTATCACATAAAATTTCAATAAACTTTAAGTTCGTGGTTGTAAGGTGGAAAAATGTGAAAAAGTTCAAGGGGTATGGTATGAATACTTTTTCAAGGCTGTGTGTGTGTGTGTGTGTGTGTGTGTAAAAAAAAAAAAAAAAAAAATTTATATAATATACTTTTTTATATATATATATATATATATATATATATATATATATATATGTGTGTGTGTGTGTATATACACACACACACACACACGCGCGTATATACACACGTGTGTGTGTGTGTGTGTGTGTATATATATATATATATATATATATATATATATAAAATGGCATGCCGTTCAGGAAATGAATCCCCGAATATATTGAATGAAACTCTGAATATATTGAATGAATCCCCGAATATATTGAATGAAACTTTGAATATATGGAATGAAACTTTGAATATATGGAATGAAACCCTGAATATATGGGATGAAACTTTATATTCTGCCCCCGCTCCCACAGCTCGGCAGACAGACAACAGGTCCCAAGAAAAACTCTGACTCAGAGGAGAGTATTAGAGTATATTGAGAAACGCTGTAAAACTCGACAAACAAAATTTACAAATTAGTTTTATATACAGAAAATACCGTTATACAAATATGATCCACGAGGGAAATGACTGTCACCGTAGCTTCATTGCACATAAAAGAAGTAAACACTAATAAAACCACAAGCATTCGCCAGAGTGTTAACAATGTCTTTATTGTTTAAAATAGCCGCAACCAAATCCCAAGCTGACTGACTCATTTTTGCTGCAGGACGGCGGCAGTGCCTTCATGACGTCAGCCAAGTTTCATTCCATATATTCAGAGTTTCATTCAATATATTCGGGGATTCATTCCATATATTCAAAGTTTCATTCAGTATATTCGGGGATTCATTCAATATATTCAAAGATTAATTTCCTGAACGGCATGCCATAATATATATATATATATATATATATATATATATATATATATATATATATATACACACACACACACACACACACATTATATATATATATGTGTGTGTGTGTGTGTATATATATATATATATATATATATATATATATATATATGTGTGTGTGTGTATATATGTGTGTGTGTGTGTATGTATATATATATATATATATATATATATATATATATATGTGTATATATATATATATATATATATATATATATATATATATATATATATATATACACATACATATATATATATGTGTGTATGTGTCTATAAATATTTGGACAGAGACAACATTTTTCCAATTTTGGTTCTGTACATTACCACAATGAATTTTGAACAAAACAATTCAGATGCAGTTAAAGTTTATTCTTTCAGCTTTAATTCAGTGGGTTGAACAAAATGATTTGTATAAAAATGTGAGGAACTAAAGCATTTTTTTTTCAACACAATCCCTTCATTTCAGGGGCTCAAAAGTAATTGGACAAATTAAATAATTGTAAATAAAATGTTCATTTGTAATACTTGGTTGAAAACCCTTTGTTGGCAATGACTGCCTGAAGTCTTGAACTCATGGACATCACCAGACGCTGTGTTTTTCCTCCTTTTTAATGCTCTGCCAAGCCTTTACTGCAGCAGTTTTCAGTTGCTGTTTGTTTATGGGCCTTTCTGTCTGAAGTTTAGTCTTGAACAAGTGAAATGCATGCTCAATTGGGCTGAGATCAGGTGACTGATTTGGCCATTCAAGAATATTCCACTTTTTTGCTTTAATAAACTCCTGGGTTGCTTTGGCTCTATGTTTTGGGTCATTGTCCATCTGTATTATGAAACACCGACCAATCAGTTTGGCTACATTTGAGCACACAGTATGTCTCTGAATACCTCAGAATTCATCCGGCTGCTTCTGTCCTGTGTCACATCAGTAAACACTAGTGACCCAGTGCCACTGGCAGCCATGCATGCCCAAGCCATCACACTGCCTCTGCCGTGTTTTACAGATGATGTGGTATGCTTTGGATCATGAGCTGTACCACGCCTTCACCATACTTTTTTCTTTCAATCATTCTGGTAGAGGTTGATCTTGGTTTCATCTGTCCAAAGAACGTTCTTCCAGAACTGTGCTGGCTTTTTTAGCAAAGTCCAATCTAGCCTTTTTATTCTTGAGGCTTATGAGTGGCTTGCACCGTACTTTCATGCAGTCTTCTCTTTATGGTAGATTTGGATATTGATATGCCTACCTCCTGGAGAGTGGTGTTCGCTTGTTTGGCTGTTGTGAAGGGGTTTCTCTTCACCATGGAAATTATTCTGCGATCATCCACCACTGTTGTCTTCTGTGGGTGTTAAGGGCTTTTTGCATTGATGAGTTCACCAGTGCTTGCTTTCTTTCTCAGGATGTACCAAACTGTAGATTTTGCCACTCCTAATATTGTAGCAATTTCTCGGATGGGTTTTTTCTGTTTTCGCAGCTTAAGGATGGCTTGTTTCACCTGCATGGAGAACCCCTTTGACCGCATGTTTTCTTCACAGCAAAATCTTCCAAATGCAAGCGCCACACCTCAAATCAACTCCAGGCCTTTTATCTGCTTAATTGAGTGACATAACGAAGGAATTTCCCACACCTGCCCATGAAATAGCCTTTGAGTCAATTGTCCAATTACTTTTGATCCCTTTAAAAACAGGGTGGCACATGTTAAGGAGCTGAAACTCCTAAATCCTTCATCCAATTTTAATGTGGATACCCTCAAATGAAAGCTGAAAGTCTGGACTTTATGTCCATTATATAACTATGGGTAAAAAAACAATTTGTCAGTGTCCAAATATATATGGACCTGTGTGTAGTACTGTAGAACAATACTGAAGACATCATTACTATGAAATAACACCTAGAACATGTGTGGAAGTGTGGTTTTGTTTTTGTTTTTTTTAAACATTTTTCATATTTTAGATTCTTCAAAGCAGCCACCGTTTACCTTAATGCCAAAGTGTGCAAAGCGGTCATTATCTTAACCAGCTTCATGAGGTAGTCACCTGGAATGCTTTTCAATTAACAGGTGTGCCTTGTCAAAAGTTAATCGTGGAATTTCTTGCCTCCTTGATACATTTGAGATCAAACAGTAAATAGCCCTATTCTACAACTGTAGTAATCAATATTATGTCAAGAACTGCTCAACTAAGTAAAAAGAAATGAGTCCATTATTACTTTTAAGACATGAAGTGAAAACCATTGAATTAGGGATGTCCAAACTTTTTGACTGGTACTGTAGATGTAACAATAAATATTCTTGAAGGTGGCCACTGCCTACAATGTCTCCTTCAACATACGTTATAATTTCACCAAATCAACATCCTTTATTTTAACACACACGCTGCTCTGATATTTACCATTTTTCATAATGACTTTATTCACAAAGTCCTTTTTTTTTTTTTTTTTGTATATATAAAAGTGGCCCTAAAACGCATTTATAGTTTCCAAAATAAACTATGAAAGTAACTGATCATGGGAGTGGGGATGTGTTTCATCACTACACCCACATTCAGCTTGCCTTGATGTACGTTTGTGTGCACACAATTCATACCACCTTGCCCTCTGTCAATAACTAAAATGTGCAATGTTCTGTGCACTCAAGGTGTCCTTATACTCTTTCCTAAAGATTCTAAAATACCATATTCTTCTTTCAGACCTCATTCACAGAGTGCACTTGAGGGGTTCGTTCTTAGTCACCCGGGCAGCATGGAATCACATGAAGAACCAAAAGTTTGGGAGGTAATTGTAATGACCACATCTATACATAAATGTATTATATTCACTATTTTAAAAAAATGATCTGCCCAACACTGCAGAATCATCATGACGTCATCGGCTTCTGGAATCTATGGGAACTTTGGTCAGGCAAATTACAGTGCTGCTAAGCTGGGCCTTCTGGGTCTAGCCAACACTTTGGCCATTGAAGGCCAGAAGTACAACATTCACTGCAACACCATTGCGCCTACAGCAGGCTCACGTCTCACTCAGACCGTCATGCCACCAGGTTAGAGATCTTGAGACAAGTCATTGAACAATAAAGCCAACTCGCAGCCACATTTAACTAAGAAACTTATCCTGCTGTTTAGTGCTGTTTTTGTCATGGCACCCTTTCCGTCATTTGCATAAATTTTCCCCGAGCGTATATAACATGCATGGTGTGCTCTTTGTTGTTGTTTATATGCAAAGCACTTCATGGGGTATTTTTTTTTAAATTAAATATTATTAAACCATTTAATGGCCTATTGACTAGGCTTATATTAACTGTGCACTCCTTTGTTTTGGAAGCATGCCACAAATGATCTCGATGAGCTTGGTCTTGATGAGCTTGGCTGGATATGTTTAGAAATGCATGTCATCGTACAATACAAGAACACTCTTCTATTATTAGTATTGAAGAGCACCTATAGTTATAGATTGGACAAAATCTGATATACTGTATGATTTTCTTCTTTATAGGCCAAAGCACAAGTCAGATCAAACACGAATGATATAACGGAGTGCGCACATTTGCTTCTGGTAGTGGCTTTGCCAAAGTGATGTTTTGTGAATGAGTCAGCACTTTGAGCTGGCTGTGTAGGTGAATGTTGAGAGCAGACTTATTTAATTGCAGTGTAGTTGTGTTCCTGCACACTGCAATAAACTAAAAAAATTTACAATTTAAATGGGAAACATGCTTCAGTTACATTGGTTTCACTATAATTTCCAGGGGTTCCAATAATTGCGGTGTGTGTGTGTGTGTATATATATATATATATATATATATATATATATATATATATATATATATATATATAATTGCGGTGTTTTTGTTGAGAATTTTCTTAAATAATTATTTTTCTTCTGAATACATTTATTTCAATTAAAGGTTGGATTTTTCTCCTTATTTTCAGTGTAAGGTTAATAATTAGTAACATTTATTTATTTAAGCACTTGTAACCCAAGTAATGTTATCTTATTAAATAATAGGTAAGCTAAGATTTCATGAAAGTTTCAGCTATAGGAACATCATTACCAGTCTGGATGCGATTGAACACCATTGGAACCAACATGGTGTTGATCTGTGTGACTTGATGGTATGACATGACTGTTAGTCTACATGCTACCAAAAAAGGCTAGCTGAGTGGGTGAAATTTAAACCAGCTAACTACATGCAAATATGTGGACTACAAGTCATTTGCTTTTCTGTGTTAAGTCAGTGCACAGAGTGGATTGTGCTAGCAGGTCCAGTTCATTGGGTAATTGATGTCCAAGTATTAACGGGAAAGTGTAAGGTTTCACTAGCTCTGTTTGCAAGTTTTCTCTCAATTCAGAAACTGCTCTGCCCCCCAAACCCCACCCCCTGACTCCAAGCTACATTCACGTCACTGCCAAATTAAAAATAAAGCATGCCAATTACAAGGAATGGATTAATAAACAAAATGTTAATTTGGTTGTCGTTACACTGGGGTGCAATGCCAAAATATCAGCTCTGTGTGGGGAAATTGTTAAACACAGTTGACTTTGAATTGCTTCATGACTTTCCTGAAGTGCCGTTTTTTCAATATTAGTTTCTGTGCTGTAATTTTAGACAAAAGCTCTGAGATTATTCCACAAGATAAACAGTACCTTTTGAGTGTTTTGTGATAAGTAGTGTGACTTGGATTTATTTTGAGTTCCCTCTTGCTCTGATTGTTCGTGACAATATGGTATTTGTGCTTGTCAGATCTGGTGGAGTCTTTGAAAGCAGAGTATGTGGCTCCTCTTGTGCTGTGGCTCTGCCATGAACAGTGTCGGGAGAATGGAGGCCTTTTTGAGGTGTGATTCTGAATTTTACTATTTTATTAAATCATAACTTGATTTGAACCTCACAGCCGACCAGGGCCTTTCTTTGCAGAGTTTGCATGTTCTCCCTATGCTTGCATGTGTTTCCTCCCACAGTCCAAAGACATGCTGATTAGGTCAACTGGCTACTCTAAATTGCCCATAGGTGTGAATGTTAGGCTACATCCACACGACAACGGCAACGAGATTTTATTTTAAAAAATATCGCGTCCACATGGGCAACGGGTCAGTAAAATATCAGGTACATACGGCAACGCTTGCTGAAAACGATGCAATACACATGTCACACCTCTAGGGGCGCTGTAAGACAGTCCCATCGGAGGCACCAGAACAATAGAAGTAGACGCATGCGCATAAACCCCTTCTACCCGGTGTGAAGCACTGTCAGAAACAAACACACAAGAAGAAGAAGATGGCTGCAACTACGCGAGGAAATCGTGCCTTCTGCGTGTACAAATTTAGTTTTATTAGTGTGCATAGTTTTATATAACTTAATTTTCTTATTGTGTGTGAACATTTTGAAAAGCATTTTTATATAATTTTTTTTATATTCTGTGTGAACATTTTGAAAAGCAGTCTTATCCAATAAAAAAAGAAATTCAAGAAATGGTTCAGTTACTTGTTTATTTAAAAGAAAAGCTGTATACAAAAGTGAATGCAATGCAGTGGTTCATACAAAACAGTGAGAGTGCTGCTTGTTCTAGTCATGTGGTTGTGACATCATCGTAAACAAATCCGTTCTACTCATCCAGACGACTTCGCAACGGCGCTGTTGCCAGATTTTTCCACTCTGGAACCCGTTCTCAAAAGATTTCGTTTTGGGGCACCCAAAACGCTGGTGCCGTGTGGACGCCAGGCTGAAACGATAAACAATTTTATCAGATTCACCTGAATCCGTTGCTGTGTGGACAGGGCCTTGGTGTGCATGGTTTTGTCTCTCTGTTAGTCCTATGATAGACTGGCGACCTGCTCAGGATGTAACCTGCCTCTTGCCTGAAGTCAGCTGGGATTGGCTCCAGTTTCCACTGCAACCCTGACAGATTAATGGTATAGATGATGGATGGAGTCATAACTGTTGGTTAACTTTTAATTGTGCTGCTAATTCCAACCATTTCTTGTTACCATTCTTAGGTTGGAGCTGGCTGGATCGGCAAATGTAAGTGGAATTGTAGACGCGCACACTTTTTTTTTTTTATAAATTTGAAAAGATGAATTTAAGACTATTTGAAGGCTTTTAATTGTATGTGAAATGTGCAGTGCGGTGGGAGCGAACTATGGGCAGTATTGTCCGTCGTAAAAACCAGCGCATGAGTCCAGAGGAGGTTCGGGATAAGTGGGACCAGATCTGTGACTTCACCAATGCCACAAAGCCAGCTACTATGCAAGGTAAATACTGACATGGTTTAAGGATCACCAACAATGTAGCCTCTATACTAAGCTGTGTTTCTGCCCTCAGCCTACAAATTATGTAAGCACAAGCCCATAAACCAAATATTATGGAAGGCAGGAGCTCAAGGAAAAGATAGGGCACCATTAACACACTTGAACCCAACTGCATTCAGCTGATGATAATGTAAATGGTTTTTTTTTTCATTTTAAGTGGGGTCTTGTAATTAAAGCATGCAAATAATCACGAAATATTTGGTGATGAACAGGCCTAGCCCTAAACTGATAATCACAACCCATATTATGGTGATACAAACATATCAGTAACAAATCAGAATTGGCTGAAGGGAAATATCTGTAGGCAGCCAGGTCTGTCTCAAGAGCAGTGAAGCTCTTAACCAACTTGAGCTGGTCCATTAGCTCTCGTCTCGTGGGCATCTTTTTCGGATGCCTCCCTGGGGAGGTGTTCCAGGCATGTCCCCCCGGGAGGAGGCCCCGGGGAAGACCCAGGACACGCTGGAGGGACTGTCTCTCGGCTGGCCTGGGAACGCCTCGGTGTTCTTCCCGAGGAGCTGGCCGAGGTGTCTGGGGAAAGGGAAGTTTGGTCTTCCATGCTTAGACTGCTGCCTCCGCGATAAAGCGGAAGACGACGAGACTTTTGCTAGCACGTTTACTTCCGGTGAATGAAGTGGTGGTCAGGCAAACCACTAGTGAAGCCATCTCCAACTATTTTTGCAGTTTAGAGGCCAATGCATGGTCAAGATGCCTTCAAAAAGTTGCTCTTTGCAATAGATCCTTACACATTAACAAAAGGATTTTTTCCTATGAGTTGGAAAATAATCCATCTGTTGAGTTCCCCAATATCTAAAATTACCTGGTGCTGCAGACACCATTCTATACAGACAAACAGATGAAAACCTGGAATTGCATGGAGGCGTACAACTTTTTATATGTGGCTGGGTTAAAGATCTGGGGATCAAGACACTACAAGATGAATCCTGTATTGTTGATGTCTGGGTAAGTAGGCGTTTTTGGGCTTTTTGTACATGTCTTTGCGATGAGTGCTAGGATGCTACAAGTTTTAGTATCGGGTGTAAACAATCCACAGCCACTCGATTCCCAATCCTCCCTACTCTTCTCTTCCAGGTAAATCAATCATTCACAAAGGTCCACAGAAACCCCTTTAAAGACCTGGGTATGGGTGAAACAGGAGGGAGAAGTTTGCATGGCTCATTGTAATCGCATTGGCCAGGGAAACAGTTTTGTGCTGTTAACTTGTGAGCTCTGCTTGTCTGTTTCCATGGATCATCTTGATTATCTTATCTAGTTCAAGTGTAGGAGCCCAATCTACATCATCGTCCTTGTAAAGACTACTAGGACATCCTGACAAAGTGAAAACATCCATGTTTGTTTACAATATGCCAACTACGATCAAACAAAAACACATCTGAGGATTGAAGCTTCTTCTGAATTTTAAAACCTCACAAAAAAGGAAAATGACGTTTTTTTTTTCCTTAATCCAAGCAAAATAAATCGGAGGAATTTACAAACCTTTCATGAAATGATCACTGCAAACTCTAGTGTTCTTTGACTCTGCTCCCTTCCATCGTGATGAAAGGCTTAAGAACTACCTTTCTTGTCATCTTTTGGTAAAATCTTTTGTCCTTTCACTTTTTTTTTAAATATCACTTCACGGAGGACCTGGAAGAAACTTCTCAGTTTCACGGATTGTTCGATTCGAGCAGCCCAACACAATGCAAGTGTAGGGCATTTAATAACTAGCAAGGTGCCCCAGCGATAGTAACGCTTTGTGAATGGTGAGCTTAGCTGACCACCACTTTATGCCTTAGGTGGGGTTTACATTAGACCGTATCAGCGGATCATCAGATTAACGTTTTTAAAATGATTAGTGTGCACACAGCAACGCCAATACACGATTCGCGTGCACATAGCAACGCCAATACACGGATACGCTCGGCTCCGCAGGCATCCTGCGCTCCAAATCACTCCACCCTGAACAGCGAGTGCCCTCTGGAGGGTGCGCACTCCGGCCCTGCGCAGCTCACAGAGCGCGCGAGTGGAGCGCACAAGCAGTGATTTGGGACTGAGCCGCTGTGTGTGTGATCTCGGTGCATGTCGGGCATGCGCGTCACTTACCACTTGCAAGTGGAAGGATGGCAAGCCTAAAGACAATCATAACTACACAATGGGCAGTATTTGCATCAGTATTTGCAGTATTTTCATACTTTTATACTCTTTAATGAAAGGTGATACAAGGCGGAAGTCCGCGCCGTTTTTCAGCAGTCGCGTCACATGACCAACGCCAGTGAATCAGGAAGGTGGATGTCACAGTGACGTTGTCCAATGACGACGCCAGCTAGAGCTCAGCACAGCGTATCCGCGTATTCTCAATGTTTACACAGTACCGGATCAGACACGATCTAGATTGAATACGTGGACCCTGGCGGATTCCCGTTTCCCGGCGTTTCCAGGCGTTTTAATGTAAACGGACAGTGCATCCGCGAAGAAAACGAGACCGATACGGTCTAATGTAAACTTGGCCTTAGAAGAAGAAACAGCCTTTATTTGTCACACGTTCACTTAAGCACACATACTTGGCGCAGTAGGCAGCTATGCTACAGTGTCTAGGGAGTAATTGGGGGTTAGGTGCCTTGCTCAAGGGCACTTCAGCTCAAGGTTGCCCCATGTTAACCTAACTGCATGTCTTTGAACTGTGGGGGGGGGACCGGAGCACCCAGAGGCCCCCGTCAGCCGCTGGGCTCGAACCCAGAACCTTCTTGCTGTGAGGCGACACTGCTAACCACTACACCACCTAATGAGGCAGATGTGACGTTGGCCTTTTCAGTTTAATGTTTATTTGTATAGCTTACCTGACCAGTAGACATTGTCAGAAAGCAACTTGACAGAAATCTGGATGTAGATTCCCAGTGAGCTGGGCACAAGTGACAGTGGCAATGAAGAGCTCGTTGAGATGACTTGAGACAAACTAGACTCAGGACGGAACCCTCCTTGGGGTGATACCGTACTGAGATTATAAATCTGTACTCTTCCATAATTGGGCACTGTAAAATTCAGTCAAACAATACCAAGTATATTGAAAGTATGTACAGTATGAACATCATACTGTTTGACAATAGCAGTACTTGGGCACAAATTTGCAGTATCCTGGTGAGATTACCCACTGAATTGCCAAGGACAGTTTTGTAGTGTGACTGCACTCCTCCAGGTGCATCTTTACCCAAAGAGCTATCCACTTAATACACAAGTGGACACTTAAGACTGCGGTTTAAATGGCAGGGACTTCAGCCTCCAAGGGGTCTGTCTGTGCACATGCCTACAAATACATATGCAGCCACATAAATTAAACATTATGATTTCCATTAGCAGTGACCTTATAAGCAAGTTCACAACAGTAGAAAAGTGAGCTTCATCCTCCTGTGCATTTTGCTTACCATAGCTGCCCTCAGGATATACTGCACAGTGGAGAGAGAGTTTCAAAAAGGTTTATTAGCATGGCTTTGTAGTGCTCATCACTTATGTTTGCATTGAGGATGTTGCCGTCATTGTCTTCTGAGTGTGGACTAGTTAATTAAAATTTGGTCCCTTTCTGTGCTCTGCCATGAAGAGTCAATACATTTGCTGGTGGATGTGCTGT
Organism: Neoarius graeffei; assembly: GCF_027579695.1. NCBI lineage: Eukaryota > Metazoa > Chordata > Actinopteri > Siluriformes > Ariidae > Neoarius > Neoarius graeffei. The sequence continues at coordinate 53,708,914 of NC_083578.1, forward strand.
CGAAAGTGGAGGCTGAGGATGGACTTGGAGCCAATCCAACCGCTGCTGTGACCTCAGCATCATCTGGCATAAATCCTGTGAGTGCTGAATATGCAGCTTGAAATACACTTTCAGTTGCTTAAACTTATTGTATGGTCATATATACTGTATGTATAGACCAGTGGACAAGTCACTACCAAACAGATACATACATTTTATGAATTGAATAATACATCAGTTTTGAGCTTTAAGTCACTATAGTTATACTTGCCTGTCTGCAGATAGAGGTCATTGGGAAGGTGCTTCCCGAGATGACATTTAGCTATACTAGCATGCATTGCATCCTATATGCCCTTGGAGTGGGCATGTCTACTAGAGAGCCCAGTCAGCTGAAGTTCCTCTATGAAGGTCACGAGGAGTTCAGTTGCCTGCCTACATTTGGAGTCATCCCAGCTCAAGCTTCTATGGTAGACGGAGGACTCAGTTCTGTTCCAGGGCTCAATTTTGATCCCACCAGGGTGAGCAACTTCTTAGTCACTGCTGGAAAGCATTCTATGTATGCACACAATTGTCATGGATCTCGCCAAGGCTTTTGCTTGATCTGATCAGACTCGATGGAGTTAATACAGCTTTCTTGCTCAATATTTCTGTTCAGTTATTTTGTGCTTAAGGGCACACTGAAATGGAATTTATTTTTTATAAATACTTAAGCATTAGCCTTCTGTACTTTTCACTTGTAGCTCTTACATGGAGAACAGTACTTGGAGTTGTACAAACCTTTTCCTACATCAGGTATGTCTACTTTCCCCTAGGTTTTTATGATTCGTGTGGTTGGGGGTTCCACCCCCTTCTTTTAACTGAATGCTTTAACCAACATCTGTTTTCTAGGAACACTGACCTCAAAGGCATCAATAGCAGACATCCTCGACAAAGGGTCTGGTGCAGTCATACTCTTAGATGGTGAATTTCTTTTTTAAATTAAAATATAAAATATAAACTAATTACTATACTGTGTTTGGTTTGGAATAAATAAAAACTTCTTGGTACTGTACTTAATTGATCAGTGAAACAATCGTGCAAGAAAACAATACAACAATGCTGCATTTTCATTCCTGCAGTTCACACATACAGCAAGCAGGAGTTGGTCTGCTACAATCAGTTCTCAGTGTTTATTGTTGGTGCTGGTGGTTTTGGAGGAAAGAGGACATCAGATAAAGCTGTGGTAATGAATGCGCTATGGTCTAGCCTTGTAAAACATGTAGTGTTTTTAAGTATTCCATATTGTTTAGCATTTATAATGGTGACTTCCTCTCCCCCAGGCCACAGTTGCACCTCCAAATAGATCACCTGATGCAGTTGTGGTTGATGAAACATCCAGAGATCAGGTTAGGTCATGTAAGACAACAGTTAATGAATGGATGTATCAAAATGATTGTTGTACTCTTAATATTGTGTAGGCAGTGGTATACTCAAACATTACAATTGTTTATTCATATTTCTGCAGACATGTACAGCACCAGTCAAAAGTTGAGAGAGATGAAAATTTTTAGACACTTCATGTCAAAGTAATGATGGATAGTTGTTTCTCAACATAATATGGATTACTACAGTTGTTGAATAGGGCTATTTACTATGTGGTGGTCACAAAGGCAAGACATTGCGCTAATTAACTTTTGACGAGGCACACCTGTTAAGCTGGGCATACACTGTGCGATTATTTTATTTTTTTCAATCGCGGTATTCAGCTGCTGCTCACACTGTACAAGTGAATCGCAGGGGTAAACAGTACGCAGCTTACGATTCCTGTTCTCACACTATACGATCCGATGCTCGGATGCGATGCTCGGATCCGATTCTCAGGATTTCAAACAGGTTTGATTTTCATCCGATCGATCGGGAGGAGGTTGTGAGGTGTTAATTGCTTGTCGTTACCCCATGTATACTACACGATCCGAGACGCACGATTGAGCCAAAACTCGGCCCGATCTCCAAAATAGTCGCACAAGTGAAAATCGTGTCAAAATCGGGCCAAAAATCGCACAGTGTATGCCCAGCATTAAGCATTCCAGGTGACTACCTCATGAAGCTGGCTCATACTTCGTTTACACGTAGCCGGGTATTTATGAAAACTGGTATCTTCTCCTCCCCATACTAGAAAATAATTCCGTTTACACAATGCTCAAAAACAGCCAGGGAAGGCTGTCAAAAACATATCAAACAAATAGAAAGCCAACCAGAGATCTGAAAGCCAAGGAGGAGGGACCATCAGATCACAATGCTAAAACTCCGTTTTCCACTATTTACACGCAGGCATGAAAACGGAGTTTTCACAAATCTCCACTTTGCCCAGAGTTTTTGAAAGCAGCCGTTTTCAGTGACCGAAACCTCCGTTTACATGTAAATGATGGGTGCAACCGCGTAAATAAATATCCGTTTTTAGAGATACCCGGCTATGTGTAAACAGGGTCTAAGATAATGCCAATAGTGTGCAAAGTGTCAAGGCAAACGCTGGCTACTTTTGAAGAATCCAAAATTATGAAAAACTTTTTTTTTTTTTCCTTCTTCCCCGGACCATGTTATTTCACACTTTTGATGTATTCAGTATTCTTGGGTTTTTTTTGACAAATGTCTTAACTTTTTTCAGTTACCATAGGAAAGACGTACAAAAACATCACAAAATAAAACAAAAAAAAAGCACATCTATTCTTTCGATTACGTTCATTATGTCTTATATGAAATATAGTTAGTTTTTTTTTTCTTTTTTATCAGACATCTAATTTTTGGGTTTGTTTACCTGACATGTTTCGACGTACAACTTCCGTCTTCCTCAGAGTGTCACCGGATGTTAATTGGTGACGCATCTTTTATCAGCTGCTGTTTCTGAAGGCGTGGCCTTCCTGTCTGGTTTGACAGGTCGGTCACGCCTTATACTGTCTGTTCGTCCCCTGCAAGATGTGACTCCAGGTATGGGAGAGCATATGCCATACGTCATGCCAGAGTCATCCGCACAGAAGATAACAAACATCAGCGCTGGATCAGGGAGGCCATAGAGATCCGTAAGCGAAGCCCGAGGACCATCAACCGGGATGAGGGAGCATACATGCTCTCCCATACCTGGAGTCACATCTTGCAGGGGACGAACAGACAGTATAAGGCGTGACCGACCTGTCAAACCAGACAGGAAGGCCACGCCTTCAGAAACAGCAGCTGATAAAAGATGCGTCACCAATTAACATCCGGTGACACTCTGAGGAAGACGGAAGTTGTACGTCGAAACATGTCAGGTAAACAAACCCAAAAATTAGATGTCTGATAAAAAAGAAAAAAAAAAAACTAACTATAAGCACATCTATTATCATGCTAAAGCACAAAATCTTCCAAATTGGAAAAGAAATATTGAGTGACATGGTTTAGTTGGTTTAGCAGTTGCTTATCATGAAAGGAAAATCATTCCAAAAAAAAAAAGACAGGCATGTAGTGTGTATGCACACAGAGACAGCAGGCTACAGTAAAATCATCTCCCTCCAATTCACTATTCTTGTTGAGTTTTGATCTGGCTGTAGCGAAGGAATTTGAATTGACAGTATGATCTAATGTAAATGAGTAAGCATTACAGCACTGGTTTAGACTACACTACTGTATGAAAAGACATACCATTACGTCACCTGTCAGAATCATAGTCTTAAATACATTATTGGTCAACATAATGTTCATTGAGCAGAATGTATGAGTGGAGATAAATCTCAAGGATGTAACTTAACCAAAACAAGTAGTAATCAGGACAGCCGGTACCAGTTTCAAGCATGCCAAACGTATTTCTATCGGTTCTACAATGTAGTTAAAATGGTCAAGATACAGAAAAACCTAGGAGTAGGTGTGCATACCTGCACCCATCTTGCGTAGCTGCTATGAATTTTTACCTCATTGTACGACTGTACGTTTTCACATTAAAAAAGTACGCATATCGTCCGAACTCGCATTTCAGTCAAGTTCTCGCTGAAGTTGATACCGCTGATCTGTGTGAGAACTCAAAGCCAGAATGGAACGCTTTGCCCAATCCCCCCGCCCCTCTTCCAAAGCGTGTGGCTCCGCCCTCTTCACCCCCTCCCCTTCCTCCTTCGCGTCTCTGACTTGAGTGCAGCGGTGCAGCCAGGTGGCTAGAGCGAGTCGGGGATTGAAACATCGGTTAGAGACGTTTTTATATTTGTAACAAAAACGGTTGTGTTTCACGTGTACTCGAGCTTCCTAGCCATTATTTTGTGCATTTACAACACCAACAGTACAGGCTAGTTCTTCATTTAACTTCGAAGCCATCACTCAAGGTTGCATATTCGATGTGGTAACCAACGAAACCTGATTACAATTCTTCTCGCGCTCTCATTGAATCACTATAAGTACCACTTTATTGATGTGCTCAACAAAACGTAGAGTGTTGTATATCTTAAGGGCAGTCGGTAACTTCTGTCAATGGTAGCCTAGAATGTTTGCAGATGATGTAAAGTCGAAAATTGGTCATCCCTCTTATGAAAAAACCTGCGTGGTACTGCAGTATCAAATGCTTTTTTTATACAGTATTACTGCAGTAAATGCAATATTTCGAATGCAAATGCAATAGTTTGCACATGAAAAAAGGCATACTAAATACTGCAGTGTACTGTATAATGCAATATTTTTACTGTATAATGCAATATACTTCCAACATGTTAAAAAATGCAAAAGTCTAAACTTATTGCATGGGAAATTTGTGCATACCATGTTGTGTTGAAAGTGCCTTTTTTACATACTGTATTAATTTAATGTGTTATTTATTTTGAAAGAGTGGCTCTGGTTTCATTTCATTTCATTTGCACATGTATTTAATGTTTGTTGTGCTTTTCAAAATGGAAGGAAGTTCCCAAGAGCCATCAGTAACAGTTTCCCAAAGTCTATCAATAGGAACGTTTTATAAAACTGGATTGAAAGTGTGTTTTTGGTCTGCTGGTTGTGGTCTGTGGGGGTGCATGCGCGCCGGGTTGGGGTACTCATGAAATTGTAAAATTGTACTCAATTTTTTTCAAGGTTGGCAGGTATGGGTGTGTCCAAACTTTTGACTGGTACTGTAAATATTATTGTTTAACCTATTTCACAATTTAGTGAGCTAACATACTGCTGAAAAAAAAATATCAAAACCTTCTCTTGTATTTTAGGCTGCTTTGTACAGGTTGAGTGGTGACTGGAACCCACTTCACATAGACCCAAGCTTTGCAGCAATGGGAGGTAAGATGGTGTTGCTTCCCCCTTTAAATAGGATGTTTTCAGAATCAGTTAAAGTAATATTTCTACTGAAAGGTTTAAAAAAAATTAAATTAACCTATCTAAAACTTTAGGGTTCAAATCTCCCATACTGCATGGACTGTGCTCATTTGGATTTGCTGCACGCCATGTCCTGAGGCAGTATGCTGGAAATGATGTTTCCAGATTCAAATCTATTAAGGTGAGGTGAAGTCATGTGCTGCTGGTATGTAATGCCTCAATTTTCTTCCAGCTATTCAACTCTGGAGTTTTTCCTCATATGCTTTTGTTAAAAGCATTGATCTTATCTATAATTATACAAGCTGTTTATTGGGGGGGTTAGGTGCGATTTCTGAAGCCAGTGTTTCCAGGCCAGTCTCTGCAGACAGAAATGTGGAAAGAGGGAACCAGAGTTCACTTCCAATGCAAAGTAAGAAATGCTTGTTTATACTGCTTATACAAGTCTGTAGTGTACGGTGAATGCTTCAACCCATTTTATCTGACCGTTCAGGTGAAGGAGACAGGAGCTGTTGTGTTATCTGGTGCATATATAGATTTACATGCAGTTCCTAGTGCTGTTGCCAGCACTTCTCTAGCAGAGGTATGGGCATGATTTCTATTAAATGTTTATAATTATCTTGAAGGAAAATAAGAGTACAGATCTTTGTACATCGTGATATAAAAATGATTACCTATAAATGTGACTGCATAGGCTAGTGGACTTCAGAGCGACTTGGTGTTTGCTGAAATTGGACGCCGGATCAAAGACTTGGGTGCTGAACTTGTGAAAAAAGTTAACGCTACTTTTGGATGGGAAATTACCAAAGGAGGCAAAACAGCTGCCCAGTGGAGTAAGATATCTAATTAATCATGCAAAGGGGTTCACGTTTTATTGTTTATTTACCAATTGTCTCAATCCTTGGACATTGCAGGTGATGAAAAAATAAGTACTTTTTTTGGGGGGCGCAAATTCTTGCCCTTTCCATGAAGGGTGCTGATAATTCTCCAAAAGGGTTATATGGCACATGCATGGTACATCACGTGCAGTGATTATCTTCTCATTCATATTTATTTATCCCTGTTAATCCAAGCTCTCATGTTTCTGTATAGCCATTGATCTAAAAACAGCACAGGGTGCACTTCATAAGGGTCCCTACAGTGGCAAAGCCGATGTGACATTTACTGTGGCTGATGAGGATTTCATGGATGTAGTGCTGGGGAAGCTCAACCCTCAGAAGGTACCCTTATGCTACATTTTGTATGAAAAATTGAGATTGATACACTAGATGTGTGAATGTTTGGAGTACTTTACCATGTTTAATGTTGCTGTCAGTGATCAGTGTTTTGTTTGTTCCCCCCCAAGGCATTTTTTGCTGGCAAATTGAAAGTCAGAGGAAATATCATGCTGAGCCAGAAACTGGAGACAATACTGAAGGATTATGCCAAGCTATGAGTAGTCAAATAATCCAGTGCCTTAGAGAAATGCAGACTGCATGACCATTTTACTGAAGACATGAGATTTAAAATCAAGCATCTACAAATCACTAATAACAGGAAGAAAATGAAACTTTTTTTTGGGGGGGAGGGGGGATAGGTCATGTTCATGTAAAGAACAGAATTGAGTTTTAATTTGTTTCTCTGAGCCAGATTTCAGTATATTACACCTTTTTAGTATTTTTCTTTAATTACAGTTAGGCTTGTCCAAACCTATGATGGGAAAAGTGAGACAGGTAACATTTTCAGACTATAAGACACTGTCAACTTAAGCTGACTTTAACCTGACTAGTTCTGGAAAAAGGAGTAATTATGCAGTCATTTAAATGCCAGAGTTCGATATTGCTAGGAAGATTATTCAGTCACATCCCATCAATGAATGTGCGATTTATAAATACAACAGAAGGCATCTTTTTGATTCAATAATTATGAAAGACTAATAAGAGAATCTGGTCTAATCTTATTAAAAAGTTGCTTGTATCAAAATTGATTTAATCCTACTTTTTTTTGGTTAATTTGTAATAAATCTCACTTTTGTAATTGTAATTTTCTGGAGGAAAGTGCTCACTTTACTTAAAGAAAAAAATTCACATGCCCTTATAAATGTTGCAGCAAGATGATTTATTATACCATTACATTTCAATGTACAATCTTTATATCCATAATAAAAATTAGATGGACTTGCATATTCACGTTTTAGAGATTAAAGGGAGAAGGCCTGACATGCTACACACTACAGCAAACTATTTTCACGATAATATGGAATCCTCTGAATGACTGATCACTACTACTTCTGGACCTAGACAACATGAATGACCATGGGGCTCTCACAGGAAGGGGGAAAAAGCCTGAAGGTATTTCTAAAAACAAGAAATATATTAAAAGTATAATTTGCAAGATCTACTATAAACGTGACAATAGATTTTTGTTAAACAGTTATTTTAAATTGGCTATAATTGACACTTGCCAAGTTTTTTATATTTACATAAAATAATTTCAGGTGCTCTCCAAAATAAAACTAATGTACATTTTTTACACTTTACATTTTATTCTTGTTTAATGGCTGACAAAATATCAGTCTAACTACTTATTCACCATAGGCTCTCAATATGTACCCTTCACCTTTGATTCAAAGAACAAGTCATAAAATGAGAAACTGAAGGCATAGAAGTGGTGGGAGAAGACACTTATTTCTGTTAAATGAACACAGTTCTGCTGTGTCTAACAGCACTAGAGATTCAACTTTTCATAATTAAAGTGGTGTATCAGAGAAAAATAAAGAATATACTAGAAACAAAAATCAGCTGTCAGCCAGCTACTGATGGACCAAATGGTATTTGTTGAAGGCAACAGCATTTATTTGTAACCAACCCGAGCAAGGCTATTGCAGTTATGTACACACACATGCTGATTTCCTGTGGATTACTACAGAAAAAGTGCTTTATAGGAAAGTCTTATCCTTCTTTACTATAGAATTCACTATAATTTCAAGTTTTGAAAAAAAAGAAGCTTAAAAACTTTGATGGCCTGTGCTGATATACATATTTACTGTACATGTCTTAAATGTACCCAATCAATGACTACACTACAAATAACTAAATACTGTTCATCTTATTGTTACAGAATACTTTGCTCATACCATTAGGAATACAAGCAGAAACTAATACACAGTTAAATGTAAGAATGTTCACATAGTTGTAAGCTACAGTATGCAAAGTTTACAACCCTCATTTGAGCCAACAGAGGTCCATGGTTGTACTTCAGGTATAAATATAAGGACACTTTTCACTATTTTATCTAGACCACAATCACAACACTGCTGAGCAACAGATTATTTAAGGCTTGCTTATGTGATATACATGTTCCAATAGGATTTGACTACCCATGTAATGCATTTAAAAAGGGGTAAAATATATCATCTAATGTGCTTAATGTTTCTATGCTTGATTCGGATTTAAGTGATATGAAAATGTCCATCTTCTTGAAGTCAGTCTTGTGTCTCCAAAACAATGACTACTCACTCAGGTCAAAGTTCCCCTTCCCAGTGGTTCATATTGCTCATCTTACCCTGTGCAAAAGTTGTTCAGAACTCTGCAATTGTGCTAAATGATGAATTTAACATCATTCTTCACGTTGTTGGTGTAGGTACTGGCACAGTCAGGCAGGACACGCATTTTCATGGTGCCATCAGCACCACAAGAAAAGACGTGATTGCCTGGTGCCGTCTCGATCTGCATGACACCTGTGCCTAGGTTGCGGAAGATGGATTGCCGGGCGTGTTCGTTTGGGAACGTGTGCAACAGGCACTGCGTTAGCATGTTCCACACCTGCACAAAAGCTCACCAAATTAGCATCATTTGTCTCTTGGCCATAAACGCATGAACATTTTACAAGTTGACAATCATTTCATCCAAGTCATTTTTAATGATCAGTAGTAGTAAACACGACTTAAGGTGTGATGCTGAAAATGTACTGCAAGCAGTAAAGACTTTTTTTTTTTTAAATAATACATCCTTTACCCTCTTCTAAATATTTTCTGAGCATGGGCAGGTACATGAAACTTCCCTTTGCCTCCACTTATTATTTGCTGGAAACACTGAAATGGTCTCCCTCATGAACATCTCTCATTACATAATAATGTTAGAATTTCAAATATTATTTTATCATTATGCTGATACTTGTGCAAATGAAAACAAATTATTCATTATTTTGCCCCAAAGTGGATACCAAGATGGATAAAGTTCTAAGATTCTGAATTAGAACACCATGAATTTAACATACCTTGATGTTACCTTCAGCTGAACCACTGATGAAGCAGCTTTCAGTGGTATCCACAGTCAATGCTTTGACAGCCGAGTCATGGGCCTGGAAGCTCTGGCGCTGGAGCTTAAGTGTGAGGTCCAGCACACTGATCAAGCCTTTCCTCCCTCCACTGAGCAGCAGCTGCTGCTTGGGAGCAAGGGCCAGCACAGTGGCACCAGACTCATGGCAGCTAAAGCCTGCAATCAGATCAACACAGTGAGATTTCAGAGCACCGTTTATGTATATCGTAAGGATATGATGGATACTTGTATGACAGCATACACTATGGCCAAAAGTCTGTGGACACCTGACCATTACACCCTGTGCACTTTTTGAACATCTCATTCCAGATTTAGTCATCATTATAATAATCTCCATTCTTCCAGGAAAGCTTTCCACTAGAATTTGGAGTGTGGGGCTGTAGGCATTTGCACGTTTGGTCACAAGAGTATTATTGAGGTTGGTTAGTGATGATTGTGAGAAGGTCTGGGGTGCAGTCAGTGTTCCAGTTCATCCTAAAGGTGTTCACTGGGGCTGGGGTCAGGACACCCGAGGTGGTCACCACCACGTCACTTTGTGCACAGGGGCATTGTCATGCTGGAACAGGTTTGGGCTCCTTAGTTCCAGTGAAGGGAAACTGTAATGCTACGGCATCCAACAACATTGTGCCCTTTAACTTTGTGACAACAGTTTGGGAAAGAACTAAACAAGCCTACATATTTTAGCCTTTATAGTATACCAATGGGTCACCTGGATATAACTTTGGGGGAGACACCATTACGTTAGTTACATTTAGTTACAATACATTGCCAGGTGCAGTGTGTCTTACATAATATGTTCAGGGCTGCTGTTATTAGTATTATTATGCCAACACTTCATTTAAGGAATTATCTGGTAACATTACTTTTCACAGGAGGCAAAGAAGCAGTTTAGCTCATGAATAATAGATGTTTGAGTATTACAACTTCTACCAGTAGAATCTAGTTAAATCCTGTGCTTTTCTAGTTCATCTAGATGCAAATCTAGTGCAGTTGAGCAACTTGCAAATCATCTTTTCTCACCGTCAGTGGTCCAAGGTGTTCACAGAAAAGCCTAAGTATATGCATGGCATTTTAAGACCAGAGATGAGACACACATTTATTCGGTAATGGCACCATTAAAGTTATAACACTATAAAGGCAGGAAGGAAAGGAAAAACAAGTTTAGAAAGAAAACAACTTTCAAATTTATGCTTCGACAGAAAAGGAAAAATCAGCTATGATCAGATGGCTAATGCATATTTACTGACAACATTTATCGTTGAAATATCTGGCCCAATGCCCTTATATGGCCATAGCTAGCATAACTAGCAAGTCACTCAGACAGCATAGGTATATTTCTCATTGTACTGACACTTTCCCATACATGAGCACATCCAATATAATTGACAGCACTCATTATGATTCCATTATCTATATCGCTTATCTGTCAGGGTCATGGGGGAAGCTGGAGCCAATCCCAGCTGGCTTCAGGCAAGGAGTCGGGATACACCCTTGGCAGGTCACCAATCTATCCCAGGGCTAATACATACAAGCGTTCACACATACAGTATGGGCAATTTAAAGTAGCCAATTTACCTACTCCGCATGTCTTTGGAATATGGGAGGAAATCCACACAGGCACGAGGAGAACATGCAAACTCCACACAGAAAGGCCTCAGGTCAGCTGCAAGGTTTGAACCCAGAACCTTCTTACTGTGAGACAATAGTGCTAACTACTGCAACACCATGGCTGCTTATTACTTCATCACAATTTTTTTTCCTTCTTTCTTTTTAAAATAGTGTTGTTGGTCAAAGACAGTCTTGGAATCAACACGTGTTTATGGCCAAGAGACAAAGCACTTCAGCAGACCTGAACTTGGATGAAACATCACTCACTACGCAAGGTTTTGGACAGAGTTTATAGGGATTTTTAAATATGTTATGGTTTCAATTCTTCAAATGTGCTTAATTTTGAATAAAACGCTGCACAATGATTTTTATAGTATTACTCAACATTAAGTAGAAAACAGAAGCACTGATTTCCTATGCATTTAAAGTTATAAACAAATTTTGTAAACAATCATTATTTGCATATGTAAATTAATATAAAATAAATATTAGGTGATTGAAAGCAAATATATATAGAATAAAACATTTATATAATGCGTCCTACATGGTTGGTAGTGTGTTAGTACTATGGGTACAGTATTTATGCAATACATGTGAACTGCTTAGTATGGAATTTTGGTAAAACCACACCACTCTTACACAAGTAATGGCACCATTATTTTCTTTTAAAGGTTTTTTTTTTTTAAATCATTATGATGATTTTTTAAAAAGTGGTTTTAAGTGCAGGGTAATAAGTGCACTTAATGGGTTTGCTGATGCTACAGTGTTTTTTGTTGTTTAATGTCATCATCTTTGAAGATGCTGTAAATATTCTGCAAACTCAAACACAGGGTTCTACAATTACCATCTGTTCCAATACAAATTTAGAGAAACCTGAAGTGTTTGAGACATGGCAGTATAAACTTACCATGAACCAGACTGTTGGATGGCATGACCAGTGTATCCCACAAACATACATTTCTGTATAGTGAAAGGCAGGGAGGAAAGGAAAAACAAGTTTAGAAAGAAAAATTTGAAAGAAGTTACATTTCGACAAAAAAGGAAAAATCAGCTATGATCAGATGGCTTGAGGATTCAAATGACAGTTCTGCACAGTGTACCTGTTGTCAGTGGAAAGGCCTGCAGTGGCAATGAGAGATGATGAACCCACAAACACAAAGTCATGAGCTGTTTTGTTATGGCACTGCAATGTCTGAAGAAAACAAAGAACACTGTCTGTACCACCCCAGAGGAGGAGGAGATTAACAACAACAACAAATAATGATGGCACATACCAGGTAGGGTTTAGGGGTGTTCCCTGATGTATTTGTTTGCCATAGACTAAGAGCTCCATCTGCATCAACAATACCAAACTGGGACAAAAGGAATGGTTATTTGTAATAAAGATAATATTTAGATTTTCAGAATTTTAACAGTCAATATGAATATTTTTATTCTTCTAATCATAAAGGATTATATAGGTTATATTTTATGTACATAACCTATACTTGGTTATACTAGGTAAGCTGTACTTACTACCATTTTTAAATTCACTGTAAAGCAAATGAGACCTGTGTTCACTCACCTTATTCCCCTGGTAGTTAAATCTGATCCTTGTAACCCTGGAGTTGCCAGGGCTCCGAAAGCAGATGATCTGCTGTGAATGGCCCCATTCAAACATCCTCACACTGCCATCCTGAGCTCCTGTAAGGTCTGTACATAAAGGGGAAGAAAAAGAAAATAAAAAAAACCCCACATTATACTGAAATATTACTTCCACGTGATCTCCTTTAAATCTACCAGAACTAAGATTACTAGAGAATACTGGGACTAGGTGTGTATTGGATGTTTTTGTTTTCCACACTGGATAAAAAGTGGCCTGTTCATGTTCACAAAGGGGAAAACTCTTTGCTGGACTTCATTCTGTAACATTTTATCAGGGGAAAAAAAAAAATTCTGGTGCCACTTACAGTATGGGAGGGTAGGGTGGGAGGTCATTCTCCTGACGTTGTTAATGTTTCGTTTGATTAGCTACAATGAAGATAAAGCATTTTGTAAGTTCTGTAATCTTTAGCATATAGCTATAAGGATAAAACGGAATTATCTTAAATGCAAATACAGTATATGGCCAAAAGTTTTTGAACACCTAACCATCTCTCTTGCACAAACTTTTTGAAAATCCCATTACTGATTTTGTCCCTCTTTGCTGTTATAATAACCTCCACTCTTTTGAGAAGGCTTTCCACTAGATTTTGTAACATGGCTAACACAGGTAACATGGCCTGGGGCGCAGTCAGCATTCCAATTCATCCGAAAGGTGTTCAGTGGTGTTGAGGTCAGCGCTCTGTTCAGGTCACTCGAGTTGTTCCACTCCAACCTTGGCAAACCATGTGTTCATGGACCTCATTTTGTGCACAGGGGCATTGTCATGCTGGAACATGTTTGCGCTCCTTAGCTCCACTGAAGGGAAATTGAAATCCTACAGCATACTAAGACATTCTATATAATTGTGTGCTTCCAGTTTTGTGGCAACAGTCTCCGAAACACCCACATATGGGTGATACCACATGATAGTCAGGTGTCCACAAACTATTGGTCATATATTGTATATTAATAGAAAACCATTATCAAGCCCTAAGAAACAGAAAATGCAAGTTTCATATTATGCAAACCAGACAGACTTAAAACAGAAATTTCCCACTCATAGGCAGTAAGAAATGTTTTGGCATAAGAAAGGCAGTAATACTCATGAGTTGCTAACCATGGCTGCTCCCCTGCCAGTCTGGTGGCTGCCCAACCAGGGCATATTAATGGGAGTGCCAGGGCTGCTGGGAGTGTAGGGTGTTGTGCCATGCAAAGTGGTGAAGTCATCCCGGGTCTGGACCACCAAGAAGTCATCTCCTCTGAAACAACGCATGAAACACAATGCAGGTCCACATGAGAACTGAACAACATAAATGTGTCTGCTTTCTTGCTGTTAATTTAAAAAGCAATAAATTATTTTTAATAATGGATCATTACTGTGGTTCATGGTCAAATGAATCTGAAAATAAAGCATCCATATTGACAATCAGGTAATAATGAGATCCAAATATAATTTCCTTCAGCGTCTACCCAGCGAATGAAGCGGAAATAAGCTACACGGATGCCACATCTTATTCATTTAAACCTCGTTCATATAAAAAAGGCTTTTCTGTAGCTAGTGAAAAGAAGGGACTCTTATGACTGAGAAACATGTGCCTTGTTAGAAATATAATAGAAGTTGGTCAAAGGAATTACAGATCTGAACCAGCACTTTAATTCCTGCTGTGAAACTGCAGGAACATTGTCAAAGTAAATTTTTCCATTATTCCCCCCCGTGACAATTTTCCTGGATTTTAAATGTGTACCGATTAGAGGATTATTATAATGTGCCAAAATTACTTCACTTCCGTTTCTGCTTCATCATCGATCCATGTCAGTATTTGAGTGGCCAGGATGGAGGACACGTCCAGCTCCTGGATGTCATGGGTAGATGCAATTACTAAGCAGTTACGATTGGCCTGTGAAAGCATAACACATTTAATTACACATTCACCCAGTTCACAAGCTAAAACCAGAATTTTATCAGAAAAAGCGAGTGCTTCTCTCACACAGCTCTGCACCTTGTTAATGGCAAAGGCAGTGATGATGTCAGATTCCTTGTGGATGATGCGTGCTTTGCCTCCAGGGTAACCCAGATCTGCCTCAACCTGCAAGGAACAGTCATCATTTTCAAGTCTCATTGATTCAAGCACATTTGACTTCAGTCTACAGCAATTCTCACATTCCCATAATATATTTACAGACAACAGAGAATAGCTGATGTTATGTCACCAACTGTTATTTTACATGGCTCTAAGGGGGGGAAAGTGATTTAGTACAGCTGTTAGAATAGGCATCATATTCCTACAACGTAAATAGACATTTCAATAATAAAACTGGATGGGCTGTGCATATATTCTTTCTCCAAAATCTGTCAAGTTTAGAGGATTTACTAGATGTCGTGAAAGCACTTCATAATACAGAATTATCTTCATAAATACTACACGAGGAAGTTATTTTGCATTCTAATGAGAATATGTCATAAATCATCATTGGTTAAACTACAGATATCTGTAGTTAAAGTAAAAAGTCTGATGTGTTTTCGTGCTGACATGTTGTTGTCATTATTTGACTAATATCAGCTGTTACATGGCCATTTCTCAACTCAGAGATACTAAAAGTGATTAGTTTTGAACAATAAAATAGATTCACTAGCCATAGACAGGCGTCTCTTTCAAAGTGTATTTCCACTTCTCACCCAGTGTTCCCAGGACACTGGGAGTAGTTACTGCTGAAGATGAACAAATGAACACCAATAAAATTTATTTGCACTCGTATAATAGCCATCTGAGCATCAATATGGACAAAGAACTATGCAATGGTCAATAATTATTTTGGCTGAACAATATTCTAGTTTTTAAAATGTCAGGCTTTAAAAAAAAAAATGTAATTATTTTTTAAATATGTATGTAATAATTGTGTCATCTTGATATTTAGAGCACAGGAAGTGCATTGCACCTTAAGCCTAATAGGGAAAGGGGTAAAAATCACAAGGTGACTCATTAATTAAATATAAATCATGTACGCATACATGACAATATGAGTTCACATGCACCACAAATCTATTATTTATTTAAATAAATAAATCAACCCTGCCCACAATAACAAGTACCTGATTCAGACCAGGCTCCTCCATCCCTGAATACCTCATGCTGTCAGTGCAGTCCTCAACCGACTTAATTGTTCAAAATAGTCACAAAACAGCAGACGAAGGAATGAAATGAAAACATGCAAGTCAGAAGCTTATATCAAAAATGTATAATTAATGAACAAAAGTAAATTTCACACAAGCAAAAACAAAATTACCTGAACAATAATTACTTCACAAAAATTCAGGCAAAACAACTGCACAACACAACCAACAGTTATGGCACAAAACCAGAAACATATATAGGATCTTTTGCTTGAATTTATTTGCATTCTTAAAACCATTAAAATATTGCTCCTGCACTGGAGTCAAATGACATAGCTTTAATGGGGATAAAGGCGCGCACACACCCCAATTTCAAAAGTCTTGATGGCACAAATCAGAAAAGCATGCAAATGACTGTGTACCTCTGTTTGATCTCGCTTTTTGGTAAAGATGTTGCGGATGAAAGTCTCCTGAACCTCTTCCTGTTTTACCAGATACTGCCATAGTCTCTTAACAGAAAGTGCAGAATGATGTTGGGACCTAGATGATGGACATGCACTGTCAATACAGTAACACTAATGCTCAGTCATCATTACCAGTCTTAATATTGTCAAATTAGCAAGCAAGAATTATAAAATGAATTTTTAGACATTTAATTTACCTCTTTAAAAATAAATACACTGTTTTAAAAATCACATTCCAGAAAGTTGACCATTTGGAAAACCTGAGTGCGTGCGTGCGTGTTTGGGAGAGAATTCAGAATCTCTCATCACAGCTAACCTGAACGGTGTGTTAGAGGGTTCAAATAGAGCCTTGTGTCTGAGGAGAGCTGGTCCAGATGCCATGGTCCCATAAATTGGGTGTGTGGAGATGTATTTGGAAGGAGGCCCACCAAAAATCTCTAGCCTCTTGAGTAACACCTGTTCCCAGCGCTGTAATGTTTTTATCACCGAGTGGCACAGTGGGGAGCATACAGGTAGATCTATAAAAAACACAAACAAAATGGGCATACAAAAGCATACAGCTGTGTGTGTGTGTGTGTGTGTGTGTGTGTGTGTGTGTGTGAGTGAGAGAGAGAGAGAGAGAGATACACACTACCGTTCAAAAGTTTGGGGTCACCCAGACAATTTTGTGTTTTCCATGAAAAGTCACACTTTTATTTACCACCATAAGTTGTAAAATGAATAGAAAATATAGTCAAGACATTTTTCTGGCCATTTTGAGCATTTAATCGACCCCACAAATGTGATGCTCCAGAAACTCAATCTGCTCAAAGGAAGGTCAGTTTTATAGCTTCTCTAAAGAGCTCAACTGTTTTCAGCTGTGCTAACATGATTGTACAAGGGTTTTCTAATCATCCATTAGCCTTCTGAGGCAATGAGCAAACACATTGTACCATTAGAACACTGGAGTGATAGTTGCTGGAAAGGGGCCTCTATACACCTATGTAGATATTGCACCAAAAACCAGACATTTGCAGCTAGAATAGTCATTTACCACATTAGCAATGTATAGAGTGTATTTCTGATTAGTTTAAAGTGATCTTCATTGAAAAGAACAGTGCTTTTCTTTCAAAAATAAGGAAATTTCAAAGTGACCCCAAACTTTTGAACGGTAGTGTGTGTGTACACAGTGGTGCTTGAAAGTTTGTGAACCCTTTAGAATTTTCTATATTTCTGCATAAATATGACCTAAAACATCAGATTTTCACACAAGTCCTAAAAGTAGATAAAGAGATCCCAGTTAAACAAATGAAACAAAAATATTAGACTTGGTCATTTATTTATTGAGGAAAATGATCCAATATTACATATCTGTGAGTGGCAAAAGTATGTGAACCTCTAGGATTAGCAGTTAATTTGAAGGTGAAATTAGAGTCAGGTATTTTCAATTAATGGGATGACAATCAGGTGTGAGTGGGTTTTATTTAAAGAACAGGGATCTATCAAAGTCTGATCTTCACAACACGTTTGTTGAAGTGTATCATGGCACAAACAAAGGAGATTTCTGAGGACTTCAGAAAGAGCGTTGTTGATGCTCATCAGGCTGGAAAAGGTTACAAAACCATCTCTAAAGAGTTTGGACTCCACCAATCCACAGTCAGACAGATTGTGTACAAATGGAGGAAATTCAAGACCATTGTTACCCTCCCCAGGAGTGGTCGACCAACAAAGATCACTCCAAGAACAAGGCATGTAATAGTCGGCGAGGTCACAAAGGACCCCAGGGTAACTTCTAAGCAACTGAAGGCCTCTCTCACATTGGCTAATGTTAATGTTCATGAGTCCATCATCAGGAGAACACTGAACAACAATGGTGTGCATGGCAGGGTTGCAAGGAGAAAGCCACTGCTCTCCAAAAAGAACAATGCTGCTCGTCTGCAGTTTCCTAAAGATCATGTGGAAAAGCCAGAAGTCTATTAGAAAAATATTTTGTGGACGGATGAGACCAAAATAGAACTTTTTGCTTTAAATGAGAAGCATTATATTTGGAGAAAGGAAAACACTGCATTCCAGCATAAGAACCTTATCCCATCTGTGAAACATGGTGGTGGTAATATCATGGTTTGGGCCTGTTTTGCAGCATCTGGGCCAGGATGGCTTGCCATCATTGATGGAACAATGAATTCTGAATTATACCAGCGAATTCTAAAGGAAAATGTCAGGACATTTGTCCATGAACTGAATCTCAAGAGAAGGTGGGTCATGCAGCAAGACAACGACCCTAAGCACACAAGTCGTTCTACCAAAGAATGGTTAAAGAAGAATAAAATAAATGTTTTGGAATGGCCAAGTCAAAGTCCTGACCTTCATCCAATCTAAATGCTGTGGAAGGCCCTGAAGCGAGCAGTTCATGTGAGGAAACCCACCAACATCCCAGAGTTCAAGCTGTTCTGTATGGAGGAATGGGCTAAAATTCCTGCAAGCCGGTGTGCAGGACTGATCAACAGTTACCGGAAATGTTTAGTTGCAGTTATTGCTGCACAAGGGGGTCACACCAGATACTGAAAGCAAAGGTTCACATACTTTTGCCACTCACTGACATGTAATATTGGATCATTTTCCTCCATAAATAAATGACAAAAGTATCCTATTTTTTGTCTCATTTGTTTAACTGGGGTCTCTTTATCTACTTTTAGGACTTGTGTGAAAATCTGATAATGTTTTAGGTCATATTTATGTAGAAAACCCTTTCAAAACCCTTCAAGCACCACTGTATGTATATATATATATATATATATGAGTCTACCTGTAATGTGCAATTTTTCCGAGCCTCTCAATAAGGCAATTTTTTTTTATACTTTTTCATGGTAGATAATGCAAATAGCCCTTTGTATTTAATCCTTCGTTTGTCTAATTTTTATTTCAGTTTTATTTATCTGTTTGACATTTTCTTGCTACTGTAACACGTGAATTTCCCCGATGTGGGATGAATAAAGTGAATCTAATCTAATCTAATTAAATCTAATCTACCCCAGTGAACAATAGCACATAAACCCTATATATGCCTTGAGTTTTATCAGACAAACTCAAAGGAGGTAATGCACAAGTCAACTACAGTTCAACTATTTGAATATCTTAAGGACAGAGTTCCAGACATGCACTACTAGTGCATCTCAAAAAATTAGAATATTGTGAAAAAGTTCAATATTTTTCATTAATTATTTAAGAAAGTGAAAGTTATATATTATAGACTCATTACACAAACTAAAATGTTTCAAGCATTTTTCTATTTTAAATTTTAATCAGTATGGCATACAGTACAAAAACATTTTAAAAAAACCATCTCAAAATATTAGAATATTTCATTTCGAGTTTGAGTAAAACAGTATGAACACAGTGTATCTCTCGGTCTAGTTCAGTACACACAACCACAATCATGGGGAAGACTGCTGACTTGACTGTTGTCCAGAAGATGATCACTGATGCCCTCCACAAGGAGGGTAAGCCACAAAAGGTCATTGCTGAAAAGGGTGGCTGGAAAAGGTGCACAAACAACAGGGATGGTCGCAGTCTTAAGAGGATTGTCAAGAAAAGTTGATTCAAGAACTTGGGAGAGCTTCACAAGGAGTGGACTGAGGCTGGTGTTAGTGTATCAAGACCCATCACGAACAGACATCTTCAAGAAAGGGGATACAACTTTCGCATTCCTAATATCAAGCTACTCCTGAGCCAGAGACAATGTCAGAAGTGTCTTATCTGGGCTAAGGAGAGAAAGAAATGGACTGTTGCTCAGTGGTCCAAAGTCGTCTTTTCAGATGAAAGTACATTTTGCATTTAATTTGGAAATCACGGTTCTAGAGTCTGGAGGAAGAGTGGAGAGGCACAGAATCCAAGGTGTTTGAAGCCCAGTGTGAAGTTTCCACAGTCTATGATGATTTGGGGTGCCATGTCATCTGCTGGTGTTGGTCCACTGTATTTTATCAAGTCCAAAGTCAACACAGCCATCTACCAGGAGATTTTAGAGCACTTCATGCTTCCATCTGCTGACGAGCTTTTTGAAGATGCTGATTTCCTTTTCCAGCAGGACTTAGCACCTACCCACAGTGCCAAAACTACTACCAAATGGTTTGCTGACCATGATATTACTGTGTTTGATTGGCCAGCCAACTTGCCTGACCTGAACCCCATAGAGAATCTATGGGGTATTGTCAAGAGGAAGATGAGAAACACCCGACCCAAAAATACAGATACGCTGAAGGCCACTATCAAAGCAACCTGGGCTTCAGTAACACCTCAGCAGTGCCACAGACTGATCACCTCCAT
Organism: Neoarius graeffei; assembly: GCF_027579695.1. Taxonomy (NCBI): domain Eukaryota; kingdom Metazoa; phylum Chordata; class Actinopteri; order Siluriformes; family Ariidae; genus Neoarius; species Neoarius graeffei. Next base: position 53,729,610 of record NC_083578.1, read on the forward strand.
GCCACACCGCATTGATACAGTAATTCATGGTAAAGGAGCCCCAACCAAGTATTGAGTGTCTCATCTCATTCATCTCATTATCTCTAGCCGCTTTATCCTGTTCTACAGGGTCGCAGGCAAGCTGGAGCCTATCCCAGCTGACTACGGGCGAAAGGCGGGGTACACCCTGGACAAGTCGCCAGGTCATCACAGGGCTGACACATAGACACAGACAACCATTCACACTCACATTCACACCTACGGTCAATTTAGAGTCACCAGTTAACCTAACCTGCATGTCTTTGGACTGTGGGGGAAACCGGAGCACCCGGAGGAAACCCACGTGGACACGGAGAGAACATGCAAACTCCGCACAGAAAGGCCCTCGCCGGCCACGGGGCTCGAACCCGGACCTTCTTGCTGTGAGGCGACAGCGCTAACCACTACACCACCATGCCGCCAGTATTGAGTGTATAAATGAATATACTTTTCAGAAGTTGGACATTTCTGTATTGTAAATCCTTTTTTTGATTGATCTTAGGGAATATTCTAATAATTTGAGATACTGGATTTCTGATTTTCATGAGCTATAAGCCATAATCATCAAAATTAAAACAAAAAAGACTTTAAATATTTCACTTTACATGTAATGAATACAGAATATATGAAAGTTTACCTTTTTGAATTAAATTATGAAAAAAGGAACTTTTTCATGGTATTCTAATTTTTTGAGATGCACTAGTATATGACCAAAACTTTGTGAACACCCAACCATCATACTCACATGTGCTTTTTAAAAGATCCCACTCCACATTTTTTCCCCTGCTTTGCTGCTATAACCTCCACTCTAGTAGAAGGCTTTCCACTACATTTTGTAACACTGCTGTGGGGATTTGCCCATTCAGCCACAATGATGTCTGGAGAGGAGGTGTGGGGTGCAGTCGGTGTTCCAGTTCATTTCAAAAGTGTGCAGTGAGGTTGAGGTCAGAGCTCTGTGCAGGCCACTAAAGCTTCTCCACATCAACCTTGGAAAACCATATCTTAATGGATCTCGTTTCATGCATGGGGCATTGTCATGCTGGAACAGGTTTGGGCTCCTTAGTTCCAGGGAAGTGAAATTATAATGCTACAGCACACAGACATTCTTGACAACTGTGTGCTTCCAACTTTGTGGCAACAGTTGTAGTATATGCGTTTTAAGTAATGCTGTCAGTGGACACCAGTAATAATTATGATAGATTCACACAGGTTAAACAATCTCTGTATAAACCACAGAAACGGGAGAGCCTTTATGATGCATGTATAAATGCTACACTAAAAATTCCTGGTGTGCCCCATACTTGACTGCGAGCTGGCCTAGTGGATAGCATGTCCACTTCTTGACCAGGGGATTATTTGTTCTACTCGTGGTTGGGTCATACCAAAGACCATCATAAAAATGTCACCTACTGCCATCTGGCAAGACACGCTGCAATAGAGATGCGAGGAGGGAGTCAAACTCTCACGGTTACCAGAGGACTGTACTCCAACTGTAACCCTAGCTATATAATAGGCGAGAGGCCAAGGGCTATAAAAAAAAAAAAAAAAAAAAGGAGACTGGTGCCACTCAATGTGCCTCAAAAAATAAATAAATAAATAAAAAATAAAGACTGATTAAGTACTGGGCTGGGAAACCGCCTGGGAAGACCAGGTCCTGGCGTGGGAGGGACTTTGACTTGACTCCATGCTTGTCATTTTAATACAAACTGGTTTTTTTTAACCTTTATTAAAAGTGCTTGTTGATGGGCTTGTGGTCACAAAAGTTGTTCTTGATCATTGGTAGGTCACATATAGACTCAAACATAGGTTCTTTGCTATACCTCTGTTATGAGCTCAACAACCTGCCTAAAATCCCCAGAAGCATCACTTTTCTGACAAGTTCTTTTAAACTTCATCTACATTTGATTATTCTGTTTTAAACTCAGGCAATGTTTATTCCATTTTGGTTTTGGTATGAGATGACAGAAAAAAAAAACAAAACTGAGCACTTCCTGGACTGTCTTTACTGAATAAGGCTTTAGTTCTTACCCAAGAGTTCAAAACCAGCCACGGGATAGAACGATTTCAAGTTAACCAGCACCAGCTGCACCATAGCCACACGCATCAAACACCAGCTGAGGACAGAGGGAGTTTAGCATTTAAATCACATTGCCACAAAAACACAGTATGACCAGAAAATACATGGCATACGACAGTCCTGCATACCTATATGAATTGTTGTTGGAATGTTCTTGAAGGGGAGAATTTGAGTTGAATGCATCCCCAAAACCACCTTCTTCTACATCATCTTCCTCATCACTCTCCTGGCTTTCCTCTGAATCATACTCAACTTGGCTTACAGATGGTGGTAGGAAAGGCTGTGGGAGTGTTATGAATGTGGAATCTTGTCAAGCTTAATAAGAATTGAAAATGCAGATAAGATTGGACAGAACATTATTTGTCTTGTACCTTTGCGATAAAGTAGTCCCAGATGCTAAGCTCAGGAGGCACAAAGTGTTCTTTAAAAGATGACGCTTCCTGCTCTACTATAGGTTGAGGGCTGACTGGGCTGTCTGGTACCTCCCTGGAGCTGCTTCTGGAAGAAGGCAGCCTGAAACGCTTCTGCTTCCATTCCTGGTCCTCCATCTTGGCTGGTGCTGACACACACAGCAAAGTATCATGAGAAACAGTAATATTCTTACTGTGTGTGTTTATATTGTCATTAAGCATAGTCGACCAATGCTGGAATTATGAAATGCCTTCAAAACTACTGAATAACATTTAATTTCTACAGAGATCAAAATTATATGTGCCAGCATCTTCTGCTGTGAAAGAAACAGCAATTCTTCTCTTTACAAAGCACTAACCCGATGCCATGCTGGATTTTTCTGCCATAGGAAGGCGAGCCCCCCCACCAAACACAGCCACCCAGAGTTTGCTGTTGAGCGGATGAGCTACGATGTGGAAGAGCTCGTTGCTGGAGTGTGTGGCCAGGCCATGCACAAACAAGCTGAGGAAGACGGCTGTGAGAATCTCACACAGAAGCACACCCACACTTGGCTGGTTCTCCTCTGCTGCGGCACCCAAGAGACGAACCAAAGTACTGACACCTGAGGTACAAACAATTTATATTAAAAAATAAAATAAATAAAAATAAAATAAAGTAAAAATATTGCCACACAGCTCTGTGGCTCAACACTGTCCTTGTTCATAGATACAGAGGCCAACTGCTTGTATAGTGTAAGAGAACATTAGAATTAATGTTGGTGGTGAGCTATTACCAGCTTAGCATACTGCTAAAAGTATTTTAAAAGTACTTAAAACTGGTGTGGTTACACACACACACACACACACACAAGTACAGTGAGGCAAAAAAGTATTTAGTCAGCCACCAATTGTGCAAGTTCTCCCACTTAAAAAGATGAGAAAGGCCTGTAATTTTCATCATAGGTACACTTCAACTATGAGAGACAGAATGGGGGGAAAGAATCCAGGAAATCACATTGTAGGATTTTTAATGAATTAATTGGTAAATTCCTGGGTAAAATAAGTATTTGGTCACCTACAAACAAGCAAGATTTCTGGCTCTCACAGACCTGTAACAACTTCTTTAAGAGGCTCCTCTGTCCTCCACTCGTTACCTGTATTAATGGCACCTGTTTGAACTCGTTATCAGTATAAAAGACACCTGTCCACAACCTCAAACAGTCACACTCCAAACTCCCCTATAGCCAAGACCAAAGAGCTGTCAAAGGACACCAGAAACAAAATTGTAGACCTGCACCAGGCTGGGAAGACTGAATCTGCAATAGGTAAGCAGCTTGGTGTGAAGAAATCAACTGTGGGAGCAATTATTAGAAAATGGAAGACATACAAGACCACTGATAATCTCCCTCGATCTGGGGCTCCATGCAAGATCTCACCCCGTGGGGTCAAAATGATCACAAGAACGGTGAGCAAAAATCCCAGAACCACACGGGGGGACCTAGTGAATGACCTGCAGAGAGCTGGGACCAAAGTAACAAAGGCTACCGTCAGTAACACACTACGCCGCCAGGGACTCAAATCCTGCAGTGCCAGACGTGTCCCCCTGCTTAAGCCAGTACATGTCCAGGCCCGTCTGAAGTTTGCTAGAGAGCATTTGGATGATCCAGAAGAGGATTGGGAGAATGTCATATGGTCAGATGAAACCAAACTAGAACTTTTTGGTAAAAACTCAACTTGTCGTGTTTGGAGGAGAAAGAAGGCTGAGTTGCATCCAAAGAGCACCATACCTACTGTGAAGCATGGGGGTGGAAACATCATGCTTTGGGGCTGTTTTTCTGCAAAGGGACCAGGACGACTGAGCTGTGTAAAGGAAAGAATGAATGGGGCCCATGTATCGTGAGATTTTGAGTGAAAACCTCCTTCCATCAGCAAGGGCATTGAAGATTTAACGTGGCTGGGTCTTTCAGCATGACAATGATCTCAAACACACCGCCTGGGTAACGAAGGAGTGGCTTCGTAAGAAGCATTTCAAGGTCCTGGAGTGGCCTAGCCAGTCTCCAGATCTCAACCCCATAGAAAATCTTTGGAGGGAGTTGAAAGTCCGTGTTGCCCAGCGACAGCCCCAAAACATCACTGCTCTAGAGGAGATCTGCATGGAGGAATGGGCCAAAATACCAGCAACAGTGTGTGAAAACCTTGTGAAGACTTACAGAAAACGTTTGACCTCTGTCATTGCCAACAAAGGGTATATAACAAAGTATTGAAATGAACTTTTGTGATTGACCAAATACTTATTTTCCACCATAATTTGCAAATAAATTCTTTAAAAATCAGACAATGTGATTTTCTAGATTTTTTTTTCTCATTTTGTCTCTCATAGTTGAAGTGTACCTATGATGAAAATTACAGGCCTCTCTCATTTTTAAGTGGGAGAACTTGCACAATTGGTGACTGACTAAATACTTTTTTGCCCCACTGTACATACAGTACATTCATAATTGATTTTATATACACTGGTTCTATAAAATTCAATGTTTTTATAATAAATATTTAGCTTGAGAAGCATCAGATATGTTAAAACCTCAAAATGAAAAACTAAATAAGACAGTAACAAAATAACATTAACAGTAGCAATAGTAATAGCAATAAGAAGAATTGGGGGGAAGAAAAAAAAAATGGTAGGAGTCTACCTGGCCACTGTGCAGGAGAGGTGTTAGGAATGACAGCTTCATCCATACTGAGATTTCGCACAGGGTGGTGATGGGAAAGCAGGATGCTCTCATAGACAGTGCCTGTAAACTGGTTGATATGACTGTTGGGAGGAAACATGTCAGCTGCATAGTATAAACAGGAATATAAAAAACCCCTAGTTATCAAGGCAAAAATGTTATATTCTCGATTATTAAATGTTAAGGTTTTTAGAGCACACATTTGATGCGAAATCAGATTTATTCTGAATGTGTATGTATGAAGATTTACACAAAAGGCCCATTATGGTATCACATGGCTCTTATAATCATTTGTCTACTAGTCTCACAGGAAACTGGTTTAGCCGTCGATGACTGATTGGCACGTTTATACACACTTTCCTTTATTAAAAATAAATAGATCTGCATGAGTATGTTTGACAAAGTGCTCCTAACCTTTTCCAAATTTTATGGAACACAATGGGTGCTCTATTACCACAGTCCAACCCACCTGTAACAGTGTCCGTCACAGAGGCACTGGTAGATGCAGGCAGACAGAGAAGCTGCCAGAGTGTGCATCACATAGATCTGTGTGCAAAGCAGTCATTGGTTTAGAAGTGAGAGACAGAACAGGCAGTGCAACAATTTAAAGGGGGAGGAAAAGAAGAAAAAAAAAACCCACACGAAATCACATTTCACCTACAACAAAAATTTTAGCCATTTGGAAAACAATTAAATGTGTACCAACAAATAATAATCATGCGTGCAAGACTTGTATTTTGTAGACACTACTCAAAATTAGGAATGAGTCTAGAATTCAGCACCACTGTGTCAGATCTCTCTCTGCAGTCTCTGAGAATTTGTGTGTCATGAAAAGGTAGACTGCCTTTCAGATTTTTCAAGTTTAGGTCATAAAAAGAATTCTCCCCGACACCCAACTATTTTTGTTTAGTGGACCGAAAGCTACTGAATTTGAATCACATGCTTCCAATTTTATTAGTTTTTTTCCCCCTAATAGAACAATTAATTCTCCACTACTTTTGCCTGCTTCAACATGACCCAATTCATAATACTGCATAAGGCATTGTGTGATACAAATTTGAAACAGGAGAGAAAAAGTGGAGGACGTTAGTGTGCGAATGAAGCACAGAAGACCGACTGCAGTAACGGAAAGCGAGAAAAGACGTTATGTTGCAAAGGAAAGGAAACGCAGGACCAAACTAATAAATATCAGCGATCAACGAGCACCTCGGTGTGATCAGCTGTTTGTTTAGCGACAAAATGTCTGCACAGTCAAAGGTAAGCCTGCGCATGTACACACGGACTTCTTCTGTCTGCTTGACTGCGCGAATCGAACGATTTCATGCACATTTGCTAGGGAATCCCCTCAAATTAAATAACTTCCCAGCCACAGAATGGCCTGATATTTTGTGAGATATTACAGAAATAAACATGCATCACAATGACCAAATTTCAGGGAGAACTAAATTTCACCAATTTTATGAAATCAAAAGGCAGTCTCGCTTTAATATACAAATAATGTCACATCCTCTGGAAATCTGGCATACCTCATTGTTAATGACATCTGGGTGAGGAGGAGAGTCCAGTGCATTAATGGTGTGCAGGATGTCATGTGTCAAGTTGGTCAGGTGAACTATAGGATTGGCCACCACGGTTTTGGAGCTTGCAGTGCAGGCCAGCAGGAGAGGAACTGATGCTTGCTGCTGAACAGCAATCTGAGAACGGTCATCCTAATACAAAGAGTAGATTAATTCATCAAAAAGAGAACTAGTACCAAATAATATGCTAAAATACATATTTAATTCATATTCAAACATCATATAATTCAGACTGTCTTCTGTCACAATTAGGAGACAAACGGAATTAGATAATGGAGGCTACCAATTCCTGCAACAGCTTTTTGCTGTGTTTATTCAGGCAGAGCTCATCTGTTTGAAGATCTGCAGAAAGGAGGACAGGCTCCTCAAAGCCCTGCGCTTCAGCTCATTGTTTGAAACATCACTTTTGCCCCATTTTCTCTAGAGCTGCAATTATTTTTAGCTGATGTTTCCAAAACAAATCAAGACCAATTAACTACATTTTGGTCTATTGTTCTCTACCTTTTCAAACTACAGTAAACCTTTAAAGCTCTTGCTTAGCTATACCTTACTATTTTAACAAACTTAAATGTAACACTACTGATTTATTATTATTATTACACATTTCACCATAAAAAAAAGTGGTTTTTTTACCTTTAATTTGTCAAAATACGTATGATGATACAAGTTACCTGTTGGGATTCCTGCAGAAGCAGAATCAACTCCATCCTGACCGAAGCCAACCCTCCTCCATGAGAACCATGTAGACTGCAGTAGCTTAGGAAGATGCGTAGCAGAGGCTGGTTTCTCTGGAGCCACAGTCTACGCCTGTGTTGAACCTCTCTGACCTGCTCCGCAGTCCCTTGGTACTCTTGTTCATCTTCAGAGGCACCACTAACTTGGCCAAGCTCAAGTGAGATGCCCCCGGCCCCCTGCTGAAGGTAGGGGTTGTACCCACAATATTTCTGAAGAGCCACCACCTCACGCTTCAGCCAGTGGCACAACTGGTGGCGTAGCTTGCCACCATCCAGCTCATAACCTGTGGAGAGAGTCCGTAGCTCGGCTGTCAGCATTTTCAGGCAGGAAATGAACTTGAGCCGAGCAGCTAAGACGTCCTCGGAAAGTACAACAGAGTTGTCTACAGTGACATCCGTAGACACAGAGGTAGAGTCAGGAGCATCACAAAGGACAGCAGAGCTCTCTGGGTTGATTTTCTTCATCGCTAGGCCAGTTTCCTCATCCTCAGATTCTTCTTTGTCACTGTCCCACTTCAGCTCCAAAGGCTCATCTTGCAAAGTTATGGAAGGCTGACTCCAGTCGAAGCTCAAAACAGAGTCTGAGTGGCTGTGGTCTTCTTGTGGAGAAGATAAGGTATCTGAGACAGACCCAAAGCCATTAAACATAGGTTGGGACCAGTCAAGTGTAGATGCCTGGTCTTTCCCACTATCTGGATTGTCAGGACCACTAAATGTTGGTGAGGGCTTCTCTTGGTTGTGCATCTTAGATTTCTTAATAACTTTAGGCATTTTGGAGAGAACATCTAGAGCCAACATAGGGCAGCCAGCTTGTAAGTGAGCATTAGCAGCAGTAAAGAACAGTCTCCTTTCTATGAGACTAATAGAATCTGCCGTGCTGCACTGTCCAGTCAGCCCCACTTTAGCTTTATCTGAGGATCCAAAATGGCGCCGAAGAAGCAGTGGATGTGTTCTGAGGTAGGTGTAGAAGTTGAAAACCTCTGGGTTGCAAGGAGACAAGTCTGTGGTCCCTGTAAGAACAATAAAAGAAATTGCCAAAATACATAAACCACTAACCAAAATATTGTGTGTTAAATTATAAAATTACATTTGGGTTGCGTAGCATCACTTCCTACCTTGGTGTAAAGCATCAACATTTGGGTCGGGTTGCTCAAGCAAAGTATCCAATGCGCGGCTGTAATCATCAAGAACCCAATATGCCATACTACGTAGAAAGGGATCCTGATGCATTGGAATCTGGTGGTCATGACCCAGCACATACCTCTGTAGAATCTTCTTATAAGTGGAGGATGTCTCAAACTCAGACTCATATAATCTACTAATCACCAAAGCCAACTGCAGGTCCTGCATCTTCTCCAGGCAAACCTAAATGTACACATTATCATCATTCTTAGAGCTAGTATATAATAAAAATGGTAAATACAAGGACCTACAAATAGAACTCAACACCAATGGCATTGAAGGGGATGCCACCACCATCAATAGACCCTATTCACATGACCTCATACATACATTACCCAGGGTTTCCCCTAAAGCGTCATAGCATAACGTCATAGCGTAGCGGCCCCACTACACTTAATTTATTGACCGATACGCTTAGTGATATGCCGCTACCCTTTAAACGATCACAACACTTACAATTTAGGCCTATCAGGGATCACGTTAATGTAGAAATCTGCATTTTTTTTACGAACAAAATTGCATGTTCAGAATTTTAATGCGCCCCAGGACACAGGGCTCCTACTTGAATTTTTCCCAATTGCCTTGTCAAATCTGCTAGATTATGTCGTTGAACAAACAAAGCAAAAGTGAACATAATGAAAGGGTCACAGCATTGTGGTCACTTATACGTGACATCATGGCAACTATGGATATCTGGATGTGGGCTTTGAACGCGATACATTTTATTAGGCCTAATGCTTGGCTCAACTCAGCAGCACATTTGTTATGTACTGGTAATGTAGACTTGGCTAAACACCATAAAATATGCAAAATCAAGGCTCTGGCTTGTTTATTACTATTATAAGTCCACATTTGAGCTTACCTTTGTCATAATACGGTATTTTTCTTTATCGGGAATTTCCCATAACATTCCATTACGAAACCTGCCTCGAAATATCGATCGGCATCTGTACTTTTATAAGCATCTCCAGTGTATTTAGAAGTTCAAACACAAAAAAGTTCAGGATGTCGTAGTGTCCCAAATCTGGTAGCTGGTTTGCCAAACAAACACTTTTCAAGTGGAATAAAAAACATTTGTGGGTAAAGCAAGAAGCAGCAGCCTTTATTTTTGTCTAATGTAAACTCAAGCACAGCGAAATTCCTCCTCTGCATTTAACCCATCTGAAGCGGTGAACATGTGCACACAAAATAAATAATTAAATTTGTATGGATCTGTGATGCCTGCACGTTTCAGCTTTCGAATGTAACGCAATCTGCTGGTATAAAATACATTTTTAATCATTTCAGAGAGATTGTACGGACTGCAGTTGTCTCAATTTCCACACTGTTGCCAACATTAAAGATCAGTATTTTGAACAACTCGTGCCATGTTGCATCACCATTCACTTTGATGTGAAATAAACTGCAGTCTCCTTTGAGAGGCAAGTGGGACTGGTTCCCCCCCCCCCGTTTTTAGGGTGGGAATTCAGTAAAATATAGCCTTTCCCCCCCAATAATTTGAACGCTAGATTTCCCCAGAATCCACAAAATGAACCCTTATATTTAAAAATTTTCCAGGGGAGTATGCCCCCAGACTCCCGCCTCTTTGCACCTTGCTATGCTCGGGGGGAGGTGTTAAGGGCTGCTATGCTATCCAGTTTTTCTAGGGAAGACCCTGATTACCGCTAGGTCAAAATTTCAATACCACCATTTTGGGCGTAAAACAAACTAGCACATAGAACCATCTAATGCGGTTAGTATAGCTGAAATTCTCTATGACAATCAGTTGTTCAGCATTTGGATGTGAAAATAAACCAAGCAAAAAATCCCCAGCTGTCATTTTATAGGATTTCCTAAAAGATCCTAAATGCCAGAATAAATGGATATCGACTGTTAAACGTGTGGTATCAGAGGCTGGTGATCGTGCATTGGAACCATCAGTGTACAGCAGAATTTGCAGCACACACTTTATATCTGGTTAATATTTGTCATATTAAAATTACCAGTTTATGTTGTGATAAAGTCAGAGACCCAAAGTATACACATAGATCTATATGCTGACTTCCTGGAAAACTAAATATTTATGCAATAGCATGTGTGTGATATAATGCTTCTAATATGCATCAGTATAGAGTATGTAAGCTTGTTTATAAAACAATGCAAGAGCAGTATTTTAACACCACATACTCCGTATGTAGTGTTAACACCAGATAGTTGACAATATCCAGGTTTTTCAACCGCTGGTACTTCAGTTCTTGTATCAGATCAGGAATCTGCCATCTCGACTAAACTACTCCTGTCTAAAGCAATAGTCAGTCAGTCAGTCAGTCAGTCAGTCATCGCTGCTGGGACTGAATATGGGTCTGCAGTACTAAATCCCACTTTTGTGCATGTCTTGATTTACACCCATTTTATGAATTAATTCATGGAAAATGAAGCACAGGTTTGCATCAGAAGCATTGAATGTAGTTGCCATTTTGTTAATGTTATTACATCCAATATGGCTGGCCAGTGGTTGCTAGATTAGTTACGTGACTTGAATAAGCACTACAGGTTTAGTTCTTTTTACTAATTTGGGTACCTCAAAAAAATTTAAAATGTACTTCAAACAGGAAGAAAGCTATTAAAGAAACTATTTCAGACAATTAACCTTTTGCTGTGACACTGACCCTGAATGGATCAATTCGTAATTCAGTTCATCTGTTGGTTACAATGATAATTTCATATAAATCCTACAAACATTAAAACACTTGTGCTATTAAGAGTCTCGAACGTAAACGCATGCAGACAAATGGATGAAAGAACAGATTAGTGGAAAACCCAAAAACAATACCATCAATTCTATAAAATATGACCAAATTTTAAGGAATGGATTTACCTTATTTGGAATTTAAGCCATAGCAGAAAGTATTTTATTTGGTCAAACTTAGATATGTTTGATTTGAGCTTTTGCTTAACTTTTTAAAACATGTACAACTGCCTAAGATTTGTAAAGCACTGTAAATTTTAAATAAATAAATAAATAAATAGAATTTTCAGGGTGACCCTTTGTGCTCATCTAAGAACACCTTTTTTGTTTAATTTAGAATTTATTTTACCAGATAGATTAAAATCTCTTTCAAAATCTCTTTTTAGTGTAGCCATTTCCCAGGTCTTGAGAAGCACCAGTGTGTAAATCTTTATGCTTGCTAACTTCTATGTGGTGGTGGCATTATGGTTTTGGGTTATGCATCCATCTGTTCTTACATCCATTTGGCTGTACGTCCGAGAGTCCCATTAGCATGAGTGGTTTAATGTTATTAGGATTTATAAGAAATCATAATATAAATTGTATATACAATGTTGCCAATAGATGAACAGATTTTGTAACTGATCCAATCAATACTGGTGGAAGTTAGCGAGCATAAAGCTTCACACAATGGTGCTTCTCAAGACTTGGGCAATAGCTACACAAAATAAAAGGCATTCTTAGAAGAGTAAAAAGAGGTACCATGAATGTTTTTTCTGTTACACTTCTTTACAAATCTTCAGCAAATGCACAAGTTTTAAGAAGCAAAAGCATGAAATGTGCAAAAAAAGTGCTTTTTAAGCTCAATCATTTCCAAGAGGGTAATTGCATTTCTTGGCCATATTACATAAAATAATTCCATCCCTAATGACAGTTACCTCAATAGCATCCTTGAGGGAACCCGCCAGAAGAAAAAAGGCTGCCGAGTGCTGAAACCTCTGCTTTCCAAGCAGAGAGAATGCATTCTTCAATGCAGCCTTCCTCCATCGGTCCTCATTAAAGTTATTACTGAAGAAAGCAGTCATCTTCACATTCTTGTGGGACCTTCATGTGACAGAAGTTCCAAGTTAAACCAGGCCAGCAGAGAGAGTTGCTTTTAATCCTAAAGCTCACAAAGTGTAAAATGAAAAAGTTCACACCTGTACAGTCCCCAGACAACAGCTTTCTTCTTCATGGCCAAATAAAACAGGGCTGCATCCAGGGGGTCATTATTCCTTTGAAAAGAGGCCTTTGCTACCTAGTAAGAGTGATGCCAGCATGAATAAGTTACTAGTAGAAACAAAAAGGGAAAGGGGGGGGGTGGACAACACACCCTCATACCAGTAAAATGCACATTAAGAGACCTAAATGCAACTAGGTACATTTTTAATATATAATTTTTCTAGCTTAGTTTAGAAATTTTTGCCTGCACCAACCTTTTCCATGCATCTGCGAAGTTTATTGGTGCTCCTTAGCCACCAGCCTACACCCATGGCTTTCAGTTCAGGCCAGGTGGGTTCCCCTTTCTGCATGCAGGGCAGCATGTTGAGCAGTTCCTCCTCAGCTTCAGAGTGAAATGCCCAGGTGTAGTGACATGTAGACAGTCCTGCAGGCCAGGAATCAGAATTAACAAGAGTCCTCTGAGAGCACAATATCCCCTGCTGGCAACTATATCTACGCTGTAAGTGCTTAACACACCCTCATGAAATTGTCAAAGTACAAGTTTGGTAATCAAGCGCCATAACTCTGGTAAAATGCGACTGAATTGAACAAAACTGCAATGTGGGTATTACTAACATTTAACAAAGAATCCTGTCAAGTTTCATGAAACTCCTCCAAAAATTGTGAGAGGAGTTGATTTCAGAAGGCGAGTACCCTTCCTGGGACGCACAGACAGACAGACATCGCCACGACATAATCCCCCTTCGGGCCTTTTGGCCAGCGGGGGATAAAAATTTTGTTAATCAAAGGCTGTAACTCTGGTAAAACGTGACCGAATTTAACGAAATTACAATACGCGTACTACAGACATACAACAATGCCTCTTATCAAGTTTCTTAAAATTCATCCAACAATTGTGAGAGAAGTTGATTTCAGAAGGAAAACACACATGAAATTGTCAAAGTATAAATTTTGTTAAGCAAGGGCTGTAACTCTGGTAAAATGTGACCAAATTTAACGAAATTACAATGTGCGTATTACCGACATATAACAATGCCTTTTTTCAAGTTTTGTGAAATTCCTCCAAAAACTGTGAAAGGAGCTGATTTCAGAAGGCAAGTACCCTTTCCTGGGACAGACGGACATGGCCACAACATAATCCCCCTTCAGGCCTTTCAGCCAGCGAGGGATAAAAACCCCAAGTCCTTAAGCACCATGAAGAATAACAAACTGACAGCATAGCTTTCAGGAATGTAATCAAACCAGAGGAAAGATAAAACACCTGAAAGATTTATCTTGGCTCAAAAAAAACCCCATACATCCCGCATTTGCATGATATACATTTTGTATACAAAATTACTGCTGCCACCACTTCAGAATTTTATGAAAATGTCATTAAGTCGCACTTATGCGACACAGCAGAGGGCTTTTAATTTGAAACCACAGACACAAGAAGTGGAGATACATGGCGAGACCTAGCTAAGAGAGAAAATTTTTTGATTCAACTAGCTAGTTAGATAGATTTTATAGTCTCAATAAACATCCACAGTGTATTCTTTATTGATGTTCATGGACAACTAATTATTTATTAGTACAAAATAATATATATAGCCAAATAACGATCCAGCTAACATTAGCTAGGTAACGTTAACCTTAGCAAACTCAAATCATAAGACGGACATAAGACAAACCTGTGAAACTGTTGGGCATTTCCCATGCTACTTGCATACTACAGGCCACGTCGGAGTGAGTTTCTCCTATGACAGCCTTCGAGCTCTTTTTTTATTTTTATTTTTTTTTAAAACAAGAACCATTAAGTGCTCTCAGTCAGGCTACAAGCCTTTCCACTGAGGTTAATATATACTGTCTTCTGCAAATAGTGCGCATGTATGAATTATGTATGAATAAACAGATGTCAATAAATATATTCTTAAGTTTGTTTTGCAGTCAAGTGTCACTTTATTTCATTTTTTTTTTAATTGCCTATTGATATTCACTCTGACTGCTGGCGTACTATGCATGCACACCACCTAGGTACAACAAAACCCTTTCCCCCACTGCTGAAAAAAATCCTAGAGGAAACACTGACTTATTTTGGGGAATGATGTGAGTTGACATTTTGAATACTGATATTGGTGCTTTGTAAAGGTACCTTGGCAGAGGAGCTGTGCACGATGCAGTGGAGGTAATGAAGTCAGAAGGAAAGTGTGCAAACGAACAGCAAGGAGGAACTTCAAGCCACATTCATCTAGCGTCTCTCCACCTAAATTTTGGTTATTACATTTGTTAAGAATCTACAGCATTAAAAGGGACTAGTCATAAACAAGCAGACAAGTAAGCAAAACATACTGACCTGGACCTTTTCCCTGACTGTCCCTGATGTCTGTGCTGGTTGAGGCAATAGTATCAGCCAAAGCCATAAGTGACATCTGTTCCATTCGCGTCAGGCCAGGTAAGCTAGAGTGAAGTAGGTGGCTTGACAAAACCTGGGCATGCTCTGGGCCAAAGAAAGTGGGACTGTATTTTGACAGATCAATGACCTTAGCTTTAGCATCCTTGTCCTCACCATCTAAGAGATCCATGTCATCCAAGCTCACAGGGCTGGTCTGGAAAAGTTCGTCATAGGCATCTGCTCGGCTGGAACCATGGCCGCTGTCCCCACTAACAATGGATGTTTTGCCTTTAGCACAGAGGGCTGTATCATCATCTGCAGCAAGCAGAGCATACAGTGGCAATGGTGGAATGGAGTCGATCTCTGTGTAGTCTGAGCTCTCAGTTTCATTAAACATTTTGGGGTCCCTGGCGGTACTGCCACTAGCACTAATAGTGAGAGATCGTAATCGACGTTCCTGGTTGACATTGGTGTCCTTTAGAGTCACAATCTCTCCCGCTATGCACTTAACCAGATGGGACAAAATAGCTTTGGCCCGTCGCACCTTGCCCAAGTCCATTAATTCCAAAAGCTGCACTGGATGATACTGGGGGAGGGTGGGAAACAAGTGGTGTGCTGCCTCAAATAAGCCATAGTCTTCCATTTCAACTGGAAGGTCATACATTGTCCTCTTACCACTAAGCTTCTGAGCTAGACTGGTCATGGACCTGGCAAGTGTCTTTTTAGAAGGTTGAAGACTCAGTCCCTCTTGCTTTAGAGCTGTGCTAAGTGAGCTCAGGTTGCCACCATTTGCATCACCTGCAGTCAGTGCTGATTTGGCTAATGCTGCAGGCTGCCACTGAGAATAAACATGCATTTCACAGTCCATGCCCACAACCAGAATGCCATCTCTAACCCAAGACAGGGAAACTGGGATTGGCAAAGAGCCCTCTACAGAGGAGACCAGGTCCACTACACGCAACAGAACAAGCCGTGAAGAGCAATGTTCCCTGCTGTTGTCTGATAGCCCCAGTTCTGGAGGCTTTCCTGAGAGCAGCCCATACATATATAATTTGGAGCCAAGACCTACAGTCAATATATGAGAGCCATCCTCTCTAGAAACCCAGTCCAGATGAACTAGATTTTTACCATTGCTGTGTAAACAATCCCCAGTACTCGCTAAACCATCCTGAAAGCTGGGCACAGGCAGCTGTTTATCGGAGCCATTGTGAGTTAGGCTATTTGAAGCATCCAGTTCAAGTGTCTGCTCCAAAATCCACTGGGATCCCCCTGTGGATTCACACTGGAATACGCTTACATGAATGAGGGGCTTCTTGGTAAGTCTGAAAGTCTTTGAGTCCCTGTATGCCACAGCTACTCGACTAGTGTGGCAGCAGCTAATGCCCACAGGCCTGTCAGGAATGTTTACTGCACTGCTATTGGCAAGACCTTCTTCCACTAACAAAGGCCATTCCTCCCATACATAAGATGTGTCAAGAGTTTTGTCATCGTCAGAAACTACTCTACAACTCCAAAACCTCACAGTTCCATCTGTACAGGATGTCGCAAGAAGATATGGGGCCCGGCCAGTTGGCTGCAGAGATGACGAGCTTAAGTGGCCTGCAAAGGATACAAGCAAAGAGGCTTTTAATCATCATGTGTTCACAAAATTAACTCTTTTTAAAACAAAATTAAACAGTAATGACAATTTTCACTTAAACAATAACATGTACAACAAATAATTCAAGTAAATCAAGACTGTGTTTTATCACCTGATCTCACTGTCAGAGTCATTAACCATATTACCTGCTGCTGGTGTGGCAGATATAACCTCTACCCCTTCTGGAAGCTTCAGCTCTTCACTGAAAACTCTCTCTTTGGCCAGTATAAGGTGACAGGCACTTCGCAGGTTCGACCTGCTAAGTGGCGAGTTATGAGCTGATGGTGGGTTACTTTGCAAGTTGCTGATAAATGGTGAAGCCACAGTGTCTGTATTAGCAGGGGTTGAAGTCTCTCCTGGGGGGGGGGGATGATATGTCTAAATACAAGCAACATACAGGATACCCATTCTTGTGCCAGCATTTAATTAAAAAAAAAAAGTTTACATACATTTACGAATACTTCACAGAGATATCACAGTGCAAAGACGGGGTGGATATCTCACTAGCCTGGGTGCCACTAGCTTTTATTTAAATTTAATTGACTTCACAGTGGTGCAATGCACCTCAATGGTGTACCTTGGGCACATATCTGAATCCTATTGCTTGCTGCAGAACACACATAGGCCAATATGCTATTTGGCTAACAGTAGAATGGTTTTGAAATGGTTATGTGAAACTACTAACGAAACTCCAATCACTGAAGTTTAGCCAACTCAATAAACTAAGCAAGCACACTGGAGCTTCCACTTGCATGGGGGGTGGGGAGGGAGAATTAATCATTTGTCCTCCTATGCAAAGAGAATGTTTCCTTTGTAAAACCCAGATACACACCCATGATAACAGGTGTTGCAGCCAGCTGCAGATGCCACATATGCAGGATCGATCTCCTGCTCTGGGTAAACTCAATCACCACCAGAAAGAAACGTGCCCAGAAGAGTGCCAGGCCAGAGGCTAAATAAAGGGACAAGGGAAAATTATATTTCACAGGCACAGTAAAAACTGACAAAAGATCAAATGTATTTCTTAAAAAGGTATCATACTATTCTCAGCAGGTGGGAGCTCCTGTGAGTAATCATCCTTTTTCTCATTTCCCAAAATGAGGTCCTCTTCAAAGACATGTAACAGCTGGGTCTCCTTGCCTTGCTGTTGAGGCATTATCAAGAAGTATAAATGTCTTAACACTACTACGAACATGTAATATTGTAATTTACTCTTAGTACCTGTGAGGTTACTCTGAGAACATATACATACAAAGTCTGTGATGGCATCAAGCTCAATGATGCAGCCTGGCTTTGCAGTAGATTGCTGGCTTATAATATTGAATACTTCTCCCACATATTTCTATACCACAAAAAATAGGTGAAGGTAAAAAAGTTTTCATCTTTTCTAAATATTTTCTTTTATCCAAGTAATTTCGGTTATTTAAAAAATCAAGTATCTTAAATACACTTACTGATATTTCAGGATTGGAGAGCTCACTCAGCAATTTCTTAGCCTCAATAACTGCCTGATACAATCTTAAGGATTGGCCATCACTTGCTACAAAACAGGCACTTGGCGAGTTGCCATATGCACCTTTGAGGGACAAATGAATTAATAAGTAGACACAAAGGCATAGCACAAAAGGTAGACAGTACAGAAAGGAGAAAAAAATAGAAAGACATCCTTACCAAGGCAGTTACTTGGGATAAGAGTTGGAAGCCAGGCCACATTGGAGAAGGCTGATGCATGGAGCGAGTTGATTCTGGCCAGCTCAGAAACACCCCCTGAAAATGAGAGGGGTCCAACTGGATCCACCCTCCATAGTATTAGTTCACTATAAACTGCATTTGGGTCCTGGGGAACAGCACCCAGGGATGACCGGTTTCTTTGGCCTGAACAGACAGGCCCAGGTCCTGAGTGATCAGTGGAGTTGCACACCTTGGCATTGTGGTGTGAGGTGGTTAGAAGCAGAGGCAATACAGAATGGCAGGCCAGGTCATTGAGGTGGAAGCGATGGCCACAGTAGCGGGACTTGTGCGAGATGCTGAGCACAGTGGAGAAGGCTGAGCCCTCAGCAAAGCTCACTGACCACTGGTTGAGCGAACCATCAGAATGCTTAGAGATCATCAGGACATTGGGCGTGAAAATGCTCAGGCGCAGGCCATTTTGGCACTGCTTGCCCTGGCCCAGCTTGCCCTGGCCCAGGCCCGTTAGAACTGAAGAGGTGCGTTGTACCCCTTGGGGACGCTGACGACCATGCTGGATGGCCAAATCCACATTTTTGTTACAGGCATACATTACAATGCTGCGGCTGAGGGAAATGGCATCACCCGCAGGGAAGGCAACAGGGATTCGGGATGCAAAAGATACCTGTGACAGAAGATTATGGAAGACGTTCTCTTTGTATAATTTAGTTATCAAAATGAATACAGAATAGCTCCTTTCAAAATACAGCTAACTCATTTTATAGCCATTTGAGCAATCAAATGAAATATTTTGTTTTCACACCATTTGCTTCATTTTTAAAACCTATTGTAACACCATATATTATTCACATCTTTATTCTGGTCTTACACTAAAAGGCTGTTTACTAAATCACAAAGAACTGATACTGACTTGAACAGCACAGCCCTCCAATGCATTACTATTCCAACTGGGGTTAATAAAAATAATCTGAGGGAAAAAGAAAACTAATTTGATTAGCACAAGTTAAATTCGGTGGAACCCGTGGCCCATTTTGTCCCTACCTGTGCCTGCCGGAACATTCCAGGTTGGTATTCATCCAGCCAATCAATGTGCCACACCAGTAGCGATCCATCCATGGGGTGGATGCTAAAAAGCATATCTGCTCCCCTGTTCCAGTCACTCAGTAACACCTCCACCTGGTGATTCACTGCAGCTTTAGGGAGAGGAATTGAGGCTCCATCTTTGAAGCTGGTCTCTCCTTTTTTGCTTTCAGGGCCTATAGTATTGCCCTCTTCATCACAGTCTATCATTGAAAAAAAGGAAATACCTTATTTATATACAGCTAAATTATCATAATTAGCCAAAACGCCTTCAAACGTTTCAAATGTGGTCAGAAGCTACCATCATCAGCCTGGCTAGCCTGTGGTGGGTTCTGATGCTCCAAACTGCTCCTGAGCTGCTGGAGGAACACATCCATGGTGAGAGTCAGGTGCAGCTCCTTGTTGTTGAGCCAGTGAACATTGAAGGGTCCACCAGGTTCTTCATCATCTGAACTGCTCAGCGATGATATGGAGGGCAGCAGAGGAATATCTGGAATAACATTAGCTGTTAGATGAATATATTTTAGAACTTGTTTTAAATTTAAAGCAAACTGGTTTCTAATATGATTTACTGGATATACAACCCCGATTCCAAAAAAGTTGGGAGAAAGTACAAATTGTAAATAAAAATGGAATGCAATAATTTACAAATCTCAAAAACTGATTATTGTATTCACAATAGAACATCGACAACATATCAAATGTCAAAAGTGAGACATTTTGAAATTTCATGCCAAATATTGGCTCATTTGAAACTTCATGACAGCAACACATCTCAAAAAAGTTGGGACAGGGGCAATAAGAGGCTGGAAAAGTTAAAAGGTACAAAAAAGGAACATCTGGAGGACCAAATTGCAACTCATTAGGTCAATTGGCAATAGGTCATTAACATGACTGGGTATAAAAAGTATGACTGGCTCTCAGAAGTAAAGATGGGAAGAGGCTCACCAATCCCCCCAATTCTGCGCCGACAAATAGTGGAGCAATATCAGAAAGGAGTTCGACAGTGTAAAATTGCAAAAAGAGTTTGAACATATCATCTACAGTGCATGATATCATCAAAAGATTCAGAGAATCTGGAAGAATCTCTGTGCGTAAGGGTCAAGGCCAGAAAACCATACTGGGTGCCTGTGATCTTTGGGCCCTTAGACGGCACTGCATCACATACAGGCATGCTTCTGTATTGGAAATCACAAAATGGGCTCAGGAATATTTCCAGAAAACATCATCTGTGAACACAATTCACCGTGCCATCCGCCGTTGCCAGCTAAAACTCTATAGTTCAAAGAAGAAGCCGTATCTAAACATGATCCAGAAACGTAGACGTCTTCTCTGGGCCAAGGCTCATTTAAAATGGACTGTGGCAAAGTGGAAAACTGTTCTGTGGTCAGACGAATCAAAATTTGAAGTTCTAAGACAGTTGAGCAACTAGAATCCTACATTAGACAAGAATGGGTTAACATTCCTATCCCTAAACTTGAGCAACTTGTCTCCTCAGTCCCCAGACATTTACAGACTGTTGTCAAGAGAAAAGGGGATGTCTCACAATGGTAAACATGGCCTTGTCCCAACTTTGAGATGTGTTGTCATGAAATTTAAATCATCACCTAAATTTTCTCTTTACATGATACATTTTCTCAGTTTAAACATTTGATGTCATCTATGTTCTATTCTGAATAAAATATGGAATTTTGAAACTTCCACATCATTGCATTCCGTTTTTATTTATAATTTGTACTTTGTCCCAACTTTTTTGGAATCGGGGTTGTACAAATGTGTGTTTATGGTCTCAACATAAAGACACACAAAAAACAGCAAAGCATAATACCTACAGATGATAACTAAAAAAAAAAAAAAAAAAAAGGCATATACACTCACTGAGCACTTTATTAGGGACACTATACTAATACTGGGTTACAGCCCCCATTTACTCTCAAAACAGCCTCAATTCTTCATGGCACGGATTAGCCTGGGCCCGCCCATCCTAAGCGTGACGCAACACGAGGGCCTGTTGCGAGCTTAGTCTGGCCAGGCAAGCTCTACAGCTCTTCCAAGCTCCCGAAAAATCGGGAGCCAATCAACTTTGAGCATCTCCAACGGCCCTGGGTAGAGGCGTGTTCAAGGCACTGACGTAGTAGAACTGCGACCGGAAGCCATAGATTGTTTACAGAATCTATGCCGGAAGCGCTTCATTCACGCTTCCGCATCTATTACGCATAGATGCTGTATTGAAAGCATTCAACGGGAAGTTCTCATTGAAAACGGAGCAAAGAGCAGCCCTGGAGGTATTTATTGAAAGGAAGGACGTTTTCGCCTTGCTCCCGACCGGCTTCGGTAAGAGTTTAATCTACCAGTTAGCCCCATCGCATCGCATACGTCAGAGGAAAGAGTGATGTGATTGGTTTAAGCTTCGTCACAGCCTTTTCTGGCTTCGACCAGTAGCAAACTGAGGCATTTCAGGGAGGCGGGTCAACCACGGGCTCTGGGAAACAGTTGGGCTTAATATCTTGGCCAGACCAATAGCTCGTAGAGCTTTGTCGCGTTAGCCAGACTAGGCACGGATTCCATAAGATGTTGGAAACATTACTTTGGATTCTAATCAATGCTCACATGACTGCACCACAGTTTTTTTTTTTTTTGGGGGGGAGGGGTCCCCCCAGGTGCACTTCCATGCTGCAATTTAGACAATTTTTGCTTTGTGACAGTGTAATATCATGCTGGAAGTAGCTATTAGAAGATGGGTATATTGCAGCCATGAAGATATGCACATGGTCAGCAACAATACTCAAACAGACTTTGGCATTCAAATGATGACTGATAGACAACCTTCACCCGCCTGGACTGTTGACACAAGCAGGTTGGGTCCATGGATTCATGCTGTTGGCACCAAATTCTGACACGATCATATGCATGCCTCAGCAGAAATTGAGATTAAATCAGATCAGGCTATGTTTTTCTAGTCTTCAATTGTCCAGTTTTAGTGAGCCTGTGCCCACTGCAGCCTCAGCTTTCTGTTCTTGGCTGACAGAAATGGAACCTGACACAATCTTCTGCTGTTGTAGCCCATCCGCCTCAAGGTTTGGTGTGTTGTGCATTCTGAGATATTTTTTTCTGCTCAAAACAAATGTACGGAGTGGTTATCCAAGTTACTATAGCCTTGGTCAGCTTGAACCAGTCTGGCCATTCTCCGTTAACCTCCCTCATCAAAATGGTGTTTCCATCCACAGAACTGCTGCTTGCTGGATTTTTTTCCCTTTACTGCACTATTCTGAGTAAACTCTAGACACTGTTCTGAATAAAAATCCCAAGAGATAAGCAATTATAGAAATACTCAAACCAGTCTGTTTGGCATCAACAATCATGCCATGGTCAAAATCACCAAGATAGCTCCTCCCCCCAACAAATTTTGTTGGTTAAATGTGAACATGATCTTAAGCTGCTGACCCATATAGTCTAGTCGTGATTTCATGAACCCAGAAATGTTGAGTACCCTAAAGTTTTATTGCAGAAATATATCATCTATAGGCCTAATGGATAGAATTTAGCTTGGTTGCCCAAAGTTGCACTTTGAGCAATTTGCATAATTTGCATAAATAGGCGATTAAACCGAGATTATTACAGGTGAATAGGCTAAAAAAATAATAATAGATATCACCATCAAACTTTCTCAGTTGATTACTTATGCTAACATGAGAAAAAATGTACTGCATGTTTTTGTAATTTAATGTTTAAATATGCAAATGAGGCCATAAACCATCAAATATGCGCTCATTTGCATACACACAAAATCATATTCACTGATGAAGCCCGAGTCAAAATAATTTTACTTAGGGTAAAAATGTATACTTGGCGGTATGATTTGGTGAAAAACGTTTAAGGAATCTGATCAGGTGGCAGTGTTTGGACTACTGTATGGATAGATTAAGGAGTGTTCCATGCAGAACAAGTATCCAGCATGCACAAACACACCCAAACTAACCCAGAAGAACAATAACTATGTACATGAACTGCAAATGTGCAAACAAACTGTAAAATAACTATATATAGTATGCATGAACAACCACACCATCCCACTTAATAGCCTTCACCATCTTCATAATTTGTTTCTTCATTCCCTTCAGTCTCATCATCTTCATCTGTATGAACTGTGAATGGGTTGCAGCAGCCGACCTCATCCCCTTCACACTTGCAGTAGTCAGTGCAACTGATACTTGCAGCATGGCAGCTACAGTTTCCTTTACTACAGGCCTTCAATGTGCTGCAGCTACAGCTGGTGACATCAAGCAGCTGTACTGGAGCCACTGCCTGGATGGCAAGAGCAGGCATGATAACCCTTCCACCAACCTCCCATCCAAACTTAGTGATGTCTCTTGCTTCTACAGGTGGCTCTCTCTGACCTGCAGCCTTCCACAACATGACCTGAAGATGAGCACGCAGTATGTGTAGCATCACGTTGGCATCAGTAGGAGGAAGCTTTTTAAGTTTAGGAGGCTTTTTGCTGCGACTGTAAATCTGGTAACAAGTTGGCCTTCTTCTGCCCATACAGTGCGACAAAGAACTGTCCCAACATCTTTGAGTCTGATTCTAGGTGTTATACCAACAAAATATGACCTTGCATCAGGGAAGTTAAAGATACTGCATGAATGACATTCATATTATCCATACAAGCAAATGATAAACAATTGCTTGCACTTTAATGAAACACAGTATCCACTACAGTATATCTGGTAAGGCATTAATTTAGATTTTCCAACATACTGTAGATTCTTTACACTTAGATTACTTTATCCAGTCCAGATGGAATTGTCGATGTTAGGGGTATAGTCATTCACCATGGGAGAGAAAAGTGATCAAGTAGAGAGTCAAGTAGCAAGTGAATGTGTCAGTGTCTGGACTAAATATTTTACTGTCAAGTAAAAGCTAATTATGTAATACCATAGAACAATAACTAAGTAAAAGCTAAATGTGTAATACCATAGCAGAAAATCAGGATTGAGAGTCTGGAGAGGTCAGTGAAATGAGACTTTTATTCTCTTTCTCAGCCTAGTCTCGGTTTTTAACATTTAATTAATGTCCTGAATTTGACAAGTCAGAGCTTTATTTTCCACTAGCAAGATCTAGGGGGATGCATGTGTATGGATGCTTATGATGACTGACACAAGCACAGAATGTAGGCTGTGGTAAAAAGTGTAGTTGGTGAACTGTGTTCTTCACAGATGTCTGGGAAAGTGGAGCTGAATTGTCAGAATCCTTTTTCTGGCGACTTTCGGCAGTTCTCTTGGTCTGACTTAGCCTTTATGGCTGTCTACTACTACTACTACTACTGTCTACTTGATTCCTCAAAAGGTTTTCACCAACTCAGACACCCCCCCCCCCCCCCCAAGTACACATATTTACCCTTAGAAAACTTTTTTGACCCTGGCTTTATCAAACGAATTTAGTTTTGTTTGTATGCTAATTAGCATATTTTTGTTGATTTATGGCCTCATTTGCATATTTAAACATCAAATTACAAAAACATGCAATACATTTTTTTTCTCATCTTAATATGAGTAATCAACTGAGAGAGTTTCATGGTGATATCTATTATTTAAATTTTTTTTGCCTATTCACCTGTAATAATCTCACATTAATCGCCTCTTTATGCTAATTATGCAAATTGCTCAAAGTGCAACTTTGGGCAACCAAGCTAAATTCCATCCAATAGGCCTATAGATGACATTTATGCAATAAAACCTTAGGGTACTCAACATTTCTGGGTTTACTATTGGGCCTATGGGGATCACGACTAGACTAATACCCGTGTGATTTTATGAACTGAACTACTGCCACACAATTGGCTGATTGGATAATTGTGAAAGAGCATGTGTACAGGTATTTCTAAGAAAGTGCTCAGTGAGTGTATATGATTAACAAGAGCAGGAATGACTAATTTTTTTTCCTACTGCATTCTCTATTACACAGCAAAAACATTTGCTCATTCTCACTGCTTACAGTCAGCTGAACCTGAATGTCTGCTTGGTTACAGTGGAAAATCCACTAATTATTATTTGTAATTGCTAGTTATTTAAACATGACTAGAAATTTCCTCCCCCACACGCTTACATAACCTTTCCGGCTTCCGTCAAAACTCAAATGGTACAGAGGAACAGAAATAAACACTTGGTATGTAGAGGACTGTAACTAGCTGGACAGGTTATTCTAAAACTTCAGCTACTATGAATATTTATCATGCAAATAATTTATACTGTCAAATTAACCAAATCTGTTTATACAGAAAATTGGATGGAGAAGAGATTACCTGTGGCTGGGTTGATGCTAGCAGCAATGTGAAAGTGGCACAGTGCATTGGCGTGAGTGGTGGTGGCTCTGTGGGTGTAATGCTTATTCTGCTGATGAGGGAGAAGCCTTGTGTGAGCCATACCTCTGACTGGTCTCCGACTCAATTCTGCCAGGTTCAGCTAGGCACCATATAGCGAAAGGGTTACAACTTAAGCTTGGCAACACAGATTCCAGTTTGCCTCTTAATTTAACAGCAAGAAATGGCATAAGAAAAACCATTAATTACTAGCCATATCAATATACAAGTAAGTTGCCATTTTAATGGGTACATCAAAGAACACCACACACAATACACTTATACCACCACATCTTTTTGATCCTAGTTTCATAACTGTGCTGAGAATTCAAATTCAAACTGTCATATACACAAATCATACATCGAACGATACGCAGTGAAATGCTTAGTGCAATGCTCCATAAGTAGTAAAGATGGTTAAAAAAGAAAAGTAGTACAAAGGAAAGGAGTAAAATAGAATGTAATAAGCAGAATAAAACATGAGTACTCTGCAGAATAAATATCTATCTATCTATCTATCTATCTATCTATCTATCTATCTATCTATCTATCTATCTATCTAGATAGACAGATAAGCTGTCCTAAAAAGGACGCGGCAAGCTCCCCCGTCAGAGGTGCTAGCCCCCCACCAGAGGAGCTACTCCCACTGGACACCCCATACAGCCCATTGGCCTTCCCCTCTGGCACCCGGTTCTCACCTGTGGCTCCTAGTAGCTGTAGCATGCGCAGCTGCCACACCCCGGTAAACCGCTTCGGCAGGCGGGCTAAACCAGGTGAGGGTACCTGTTGGGCCTCAAGCCCTCAGCGAGCTTTAAGGAACACCCTTCCTAAGCATGGGAAGTCTGGACTTGCACTGACGGAGCAGAGGTGACCAACAGTAGGTCCAATGGCCAAGAAGGCAAATCAGCAGGCCTTGCAGAAGGGCTCAGGGCATGGCGGGGCACAGAAGGAGTCGTGGCTATCAGCTGCATCCATCTCTATCACCAGCTGTCTTGCTCCATCTTCCCACTGGAGTATGATAGAAATGGATGAGAGAGTGAGACTGACTCCGCGCAACTCTACCTCACTTTAATCAAATTCACACGCATCTCACATCACCCTCTTCACTTTGAAGTCCTGTGGCGATGGGTGAGCAATGAAGCAGCAGGTGTGGAGTCACTGAAAGCTGCAGCCGCAGACCTGCACACAGGCGGCTCAGGCCACAGGGTCGCTTCTTGTCGACCGAAGCAGCAGCAGGATTCGGCAGCTGTCTAAGCGACTGAGCAGCCCTCTTTAGGAATGCACTGCTCACCCTCTGTAGCCTGAGGAAGGGGCTAGAAAAGGTGCCCTAAAAATCACCTGCTTCTCACAACCCTGACCAGCATACCACAGCTGGTGGGATCCCATTTCAGCAGTTGAAGAAAAAGAGAGAAAACAAAGAGGGTACCCCTCACCCTCGCTTTGTGGAATGTACACACACTGCTTGACAACCCTGACACAGACAAACTAGAGAGAAGAACTGCGCTAGTAGCACGTGAACTGTCCAGGTACAACATCTACATTGCTGCACTGTCCGAAACCCGCCTGGCAGAGGAGGGACAACTCACAGAGGTGGGCGCTGGCTACACCTTTTGGAGTGGCCGCAGCAGCGAAGAACAACGTGAGGCAGGTGAGGGCTTCGCCATCCAGTCCAGCTTTTTAGCAAACTGACAAGCCTTCCCAAGGGCCGAAGTGACCGACTCATGACTCTGCATCTCCCCCTGACCAGAAAGCATTTCGCCACTGTATCAGCACCTACACCCCCACCACGATAAACCCAGATGATGTCAAGGACAAGTTCTGCGAGGACCTAAAAGCCTTGATTGCCACAGTCCAAATCTGACAAGCTCATCATCTTTGGTGACTTCAATGCTAGAGTTGGTGCGGACTGGACAGCCTGGGACTGAGTCATCGGGAGAAATGGCATTGGCAAGTACAACAGTAACGGCCTTCTGCTGCTGATGATGTGTGCCTCAAACCAGCTTCTCATCACCAACACTGTCTTCTGCCTCCCAGCCAGCAACAGAACAACATGGATGCACCCAAGATTGCGGCACTGGCATCTCATCGACCACGTCCTTGTTACACAGAGGGACCAGCGTGATGTCAGAGTCACCAAGTCCATGTGTGGTGCCAAGTGCTGGACCGACCACACTAGCAAGATGAATCTTCACATCCAGCCCAAGAGACGCCCACAAGGGAAGAAATCTAAGAAGGAGGCTGAATGTTGGCAAGCTGAAGTCTGAGGACGCCCGACTGAAATTGAGCAACGAACAACACCCAGGTCTGTGCTCTCCAGTTTGGGGTCAAGACTGGGCGGTCTTCCGAGATCTGGTCCACACCATAGCCCTCTCCCACCTCGGTCCCTCTGAGCGCAAGCACTGGTTTGACGAGAATGATGTGGAGATACAGCAGCTCATTGAGAAGTGACAACTACACAAAGCTCACCATGAAAATCCTTCATCCCATCCCAAGAAAACAGCCTTTTCAGAGGCTTGCAGAACTCTCCAGGCCAAGCAGAAAAGCAATGGAAATTGAGGTCTACGCCTCAAAACATGACCCCCGCTTCTTCAATGCCCTAAGCACTCTGTATGGACCACAACCCTTCGGTACCTCGCCCATCTACAGTGCTGATGGTGCCACCCTTCTAACTGACAAGACACAGATCAAACAATGGGCTGAGCACTTCTGCGGTGTCCTGAACTGGCCATCTGCCATCAACGAGATGGCCATCCAGCAGATGCCCCAGGTAGACATCAACATGGAGCTAGCCAACCCAGTCACTGAGTCCGAGGTGGAGAAGGCCATCAACCTTCTTTCCTCTGGAAAAGCTCCATGAGCTGATGCCATCCCAGCAGAGGTGTAAATGGCAGGTGGTCAGCCCTTCATCACCAAGCTCACCGAGCTCTTTCAAACCATGTGGGATCAAGAAGCGATCCCCCAGGAGCTGAAAGACACCTCTACTGTGCACCTGAACAAGAGGAAAGGCAACCGTCAAGTGTGCGACAATCATCATGGGATTTCCCTGCTGTCCATAGCTGGAAAGATCCTGGCTCGCGTCCTGCTGAATCACCTGATCACATACCTTGAGCAGGGTTACCTGCCAGAAAGCCAGTGTGGGTTCAGAACCAGACGAGGAACAGCAGACACGGTGTTTGCCGCACGCCAGCTGCAGGAAAAGTGCCAGGAACAGGACCTGTAGATCACCTTTGTGGATCTGACAAAAGCCTTCGACACCATGAGCCGGGAAGGACTGTGGAAAATCATGTCCAAGTTCGGCTGCCCTGACAAGTCTGTCACCATGGTCAGACAGTTCCACAAAGGAACGCGTACACAGGTCCTGGACGATGGAGCGGTATCGGATGCCTTTGAAGTGACCAATGGTGTGAAACGGGTGTGTCCTGGCACCGACCCTGTTCAGCATGATGTTCACCGCCATGCTGACAGATGCTTTCAGAGACTGTAGTATTGGTATCCCCATCAGGTATCACATGGATGGTGGTGTGTTCAACCTACGACGACTCCAGGCTAAAACCAAGGTCCTAAACGACGTCATTCATGAACTCCTGTTCGTTGACGACTGTGCCTTGAGCAGCAGCTCTGAATCTGGCATGCAGGCTTGTATGGACCTCCTTTCTACTGCTTGCGATGACTTCAGCCTCACCATCAACACTAAGAAAACTGAAGTCATGTACCAGCCGGCACCAGGCAAGGAGTACGCAGAGCCTGACATTCAAGTTCAAGGGCAGAGACTTGAGGCAGTAAGCAAGTTCACGTATCTTGGCAGCACACTGTCCAGAGACATCTGTGCCAACGTTCAAGTGACCAGTTGGATTGCAAAGGCCAATGCAGCTTTCGTCAGACTGCGTTCCACAGTCTGGGAGCGCAGAGGCATCAGCCTAGAAACCAAGCTGAAAGTGTACAGGGCGGTCATCTTACCACTACTTATATGCTTGTGAGACCTTGACTGTGTACGCAAGCCAGGCCAGAAAGCTCCAGCAATTCCACGCCACCTGTCTGTGGCGCCTGTTGCATATCCGGTGGCAGGACCAAACCCCAGACACAGAAGTTCTTGAGCGTGCAGACTACCAAGCATCCATTGCCTGCTTCAGAAGGTCCAGCTCAGATGGGCAGGACATCTCATCCGCATGCCTGATGACCAACTTCCAAAGAGACTGTTCTACGGCGAACTGTGTGAAGGGAAGCACTCTCGCGGCCACCCAAAGAAGCGCTTTAAAGACAGCCTAAAGAAGTCCCTAAGGAGCTTTGACATCAACCCGGACACCTAGGAAGAATGGGTGGCAGACAGACCAGGATGGAGAGCCCAAATCCACAGCGGTGCCCTGCAGTCCGAGCAACGTCGCACTGAAGCAGCAGAAGAGGAGAGAGCTAGCAGGAAAGTGCATGCTAGCAGCAGCAGTCTAATACCAGATCATGTGTGCTCTACATGCAAGAGGGGGTTCCGAGCACACATTGGCCTCATCAGCCAGACACAAACACAAACAGTAAACGAGGGAGATGTCAGTGGTCCTCATCGAAACACGATGGACAAGAGAGAGATCTAGATAGATAGATATTTATTCTGCAGAGTACTCTCACATTTTATTCTATTTTACCCCTTTCCTTTGTACTACTTTTCCTTTAACTATCTTGACTGCTTATGGAGCATTGCACTAAGCATTTCACTGCATGTCGTACTATGTATGATTGTGTATGTGACAGTTTGAATTCTCAGCACAGTTATGAAACTAAGATCGAAAAGACGTGGTGGCATGAGTGCGTGTGTATACACACATAGATAGATAGATAGATAGATAGATAGATAGATAGATAGATAGATAGATAGATAGATAGATAGATAGATAGATAGATAGATAGATAGATAGATAGATAGATAGATAGATAGATAGATAGTAATTCCATTGTATAAATCTGGAGACAAACAACTTCACAAATTACAGACCTGTTTCTTCACTTCCTCAATTCTCCAAAATTCTTGAAAAACTATTCAATAACATTACATAAATTCATTGAAAAATACAAACTGCTCAGTGATAGTCAATATGGATTTAGAGCAAATAGAACAACAGAGATGGCACTAATGGAACCAATTGAAGAAATCAGTAACTCTATAGATGATAAAAAATATGTCGCTGGGATATTTATTGATCTTCAAAAAGCTTTTGATACTATTAATCATGATGTATTAATTAATAAGATGGAACAATATCGGATAAGAGGAGTTGTATTAAATTGGATAAGTTATTTGAGCAACAGGACAATTTGTGAAGTTGGGTGTCTCAGTCTCAACTCGTTTGAATATTGATTGTGGTGTCCCCCAGGGGTCAGTATTGGGTCCTAAACTGTTCATTCTTTATATAAATAATATGTGCAATGTATCAAAGATATTTAAGATGGTATTATTTGCAGAGGACACAAATGTTTTGTTCTGGAACAAATTTACATGAGTTAGAAAACAATCTCTTCAGAATTGTGCAGGTTAAAAAGTTGGTTTGATCAAAATAAATCATTAAATCTGTCTAAAACAAATGTTATTTAATAATTATAAAATAAGGCAATAAATGTACAAGTAGATGGTGTTGATACTGAAAGTTTCTAATAATAAATTTATTGGGGTAATAATAGATGATAGAATTACTTGGAAATCACATATAAAATACATACTAATTAAACTATCAAGAAGCATATCTGTGTTGAGTATAGCTAAGCACGTCCTGGACTATCATTCACTCCACATTCTTCACTGTTCCCTGGTTTTACCGTATTTAAATTACTGCTCAGTGGTGTGGGGAAATGCGTATTTTGTTCACTATTTTGTTGAATTTTGTTCACTTCATGCAATAAATATACTTCAAAAAAGAGCTATAAGAATAAGTCATAGTGCTGGTTACCAAGTTCATACTAATTCACTATTCTTAAATTCAAAATGTTTAAAATTCAAGATTATTATAGAATATAAAACTACCTTAATAATGTACAAAGTAAGGAATTATAAAGTACCAAGGAATAGCCAAACAATGTTCTCGGATAGAGAGGGGGGCTATAATTTTAGGGGGAAATTGAAATTTAAAATTCGCAGTGCTAGTACAACGTTAAAAATGTTCAGTATTTCTATTTGTGGAGTAAAGCTAAGAAACAGTTTGAATGTGGCGCTCATGAAATGTACAACTATAAACCAGTTCAAAAAAAGGTATAAGGAACAGATCTTTATGAAGTATAGGGAGGAATTACAATAACATTCTATTGATAAAATAAGTGTATATGGGTACATACGGATATATAATATATATAAAATATGAGTGATGTGTGATTATTATATATATGCGCATGCATAATTGTATATAATATATGCATAATTATGATATTATGGGTGTCTGTGTATGTATGGATGTGTATAGTCATCGGTATGTGTATGTGTGTACTGTATACAGTGAAACCTCGATATTAAGAGCAAGACCACCATTGGGACCAGGTGGAAGTGGTCTTAATATTGAGTTGGCAAGATATACTGACAGTTGCTGAGCTGTTGCATAGCAACGTGCATGCATGATGTTCTTAATACTGTTGTATTACATGTAATAAATTTATGAACTAGTTTATTGTATTTCATTGATAAATGATTAAATCAACAAGCTAAATTTAAACCAAAAGTATAGCATGTGTGTGGTTTGTGTGTCTAGCAAGTACAAATGTACATGTAATACAACATATAAAAAACAATATAACTAAGTTTTCATTTAAACTTTGAATAAACTTGTAATAGAATTAATCATAATAAAAACCATACCATTTTTAAATGTAAACCATACAGCAAACTTACATAAGTCATTGAAACAAGAAATTGAAATCTCTTTCTGAATACTCTGATAATTAGGCCACACCAATTTAATTAGTTGGTTCTTGGAATCGCCGCTTGAAAAAAATGAAAAATGAAAAAAAAAAATAAATAAATCAAAATCCCGCCAACAGAAAAGGTCACGTGATGCCGAAAACCAAACAAATCGCCCCTTTCACTTTAGATAAAGACTTGTGGAAGAAACATGCCTGTGGAGGGGAATCCTACAAAGCCTGTGTTTGTGATTGTTAGGATATTCAGCGAACAGAAGCGTAAAATCTTTGACAGGTATGTTGAAATTCTGTTTACTGGTTTGCCTGTATCGTTTGGTCTATTTCCACCGCTAATTTTACCATCAGAGCATTTTTTAATTTTATTTTTATTTCGCCGGCTCGTTTCATATTTTTCCTAAAAAAATCCGAGAACCAACTAATTAAATTGGTGTGGCCTTATGACACTTAACAACTTGAACTTCTATTTAAATCGATCTACTAAAGCTCACTTCACACCTCGTTGCATAGATTACCTGCGTTTTGCCAATTCCAAACTTTTCTGCTAGCTGATGCTGACTTTTACCCGCACTTTCGTTAATCAGATCAATTTTTTCTTTCAAAGACAACTCATTACGTTTTCTACTCATTGTCGTACAAGTCGATCTTAATTTTGCAGCATGACGTAAAAAATTTTGCGGCACGACGTAAACCGGATGTCATGAAAGCTCTTGTGCCCTGCATTTTGACACAACGTGGGGCGCCCGTATTTTCAAGGTTTAATTACAGTGATTTTCGACGGGTGGGACCGAAATTAATGGTTGTAATCCGCAATATTGAGGTGGTCGCATTATTGAAGGCTGCGACCAATGAAATATATAAGCAAGCAATCGGGACCGTGAAAAACTGCTCGTAATTTTGAAGTGGTCATAACATGAGGTTTCACTGTATATGCATAAGTATCTGTATATATGATTTGGTCGATATTATACCATGTTGGTATGTCTTGGTATGTTTTCTTTTGTATATATAGTTTATTACGGCGGATAGTGACGTTTGATTAGCAGTGGTATAGAGGGCTAGGATTTGATAAGTTATTTACTTCTTCCTAATCCTTTCCGAACATTATTATGTTACTGTCTTGAGGCTACGCTATTCTGTTTATGACGATGTTTAAGCAATCAATATATACACACACACACACACACACACGTATGTATATAAGAATTGTCCAATATCCAATCAACATTTGGTAAGCAGTGGTCCTATGATGGTCCCTTTTTTCACTGATGATTAGGTTAGACAAGGACTGATATATTGTGCATAGCAAAAAAGTGGACTAGAGTTAATAGCTGTATGCCTAGTTGTACCTCATAAAATGGCCAATGAATGTAGCTATAAGGTACAGTGGGTGTATCTAATAAACTGACAATTTAGTACATGATTATGAAATTGTTTATGTGAATATCATTTCATGTTTGCGTTGCTGAACACTTGCATTTCAAGGTAGAAATTGGCTGCACTTTGGAATTTTATGAATTTCACTACTTTTTACATTAT
This sequence comes from Neoarius graeffei, assembly GCF_027579695.1. Taxonomy (NCBI): domain Eukaryota; kingdom Metazoa; phylum Chordata; class Actinopteri; order Siluriformes; family Ariidae; genus Neoarius; species Neoarius graeffei. Next base: position 53,763,805 of record NC_083578.1, read on the forward strand.
AATCCACTATCATCCTTTTATTGTGATTTTTTAAATCCTTTCTTCCACTTTTTTCCTCTAACATTTTTTTCAACACTGCATTCTAACATAAAAGTGAGATCTCAGCGACAGTAGAATGAAAGCCAATCAGAAGGCTGGAGACATGAAAGGGCATGAAACAAACTGCACTATGCTTCTGAAAGTCCATTTCATAATTTGAAGTGTTTAGATCAGCCATATACATCAAATCCTCTACAAAGGATTCCTCATAAAAAACATCTCAGTACATTTCATCATGGTGGAACTGTCACTCACCTCAGGCAGGTTTCGACTATGGCCTTTGTTATTATAATGAGCCTTTTTTATGTTACTGGATTTGACTGTATCATTGTTGATGCTGCTGTGATTTTGTCTTAGTCCAGAGAGCAGGCAGTCACTGGGCAGCAGTGTTTCGGCCCATAGCCGACACACACTGTCTTTACAGCAGGTCAGTAAAACATTACACACGGCACCTCTGGAAGCACAGAAGACACTGTTTAAGTGACAAAGACTTGCTTGTGTGACAAAACACTAAGGGTCGTATTCAGAGTTGAGTTATGGACAATGACGAGTCAATACCAAAATTTCACACATTCAGATCTCAGACCAGACATTGCTACAGACCTAAATGCTATTCAGACAATTGTGCAGGAATCAGCATGCACAGGGCAAAGTTTGCTGAAACCAGGCATTTCTCAGTTCCACACAATACTGCCCTAAGCCCTTTTATATATTAGTTTGAGCAAAGAGCAGTATTAGGTTCAGTGCCACTGTCTGACAGTTTGATGTCACCACAATACATCATGTTTAATATACTGGCTTTACAGCCTAAGATATTTCTATTAAGTTATTTCAATATTCTAGCTCATTCATCATCATATTCACCTTTTTTGTTATTTTTACTTAAATTGCTTATTGTTAAATCACATTTGGCAGCCAAAAAAAACCCTGCAATCCACTTCTTTAGCCTGCATTTTCTATCCCTAGATTTTTTTTTAATCTTAAGGGCAAGTGTTCGAGTTAACAGGCATTGGTCTGGACATTATTGAAAAACTCCATCTCAGACTCCTCTACACAAGGAAAATTCAGCAATCACAGAGACATGAATGACAGGATATTTGCATAATCTGAACAGAGCACCCAGAAAATCGGCTGAGTGTTGTACATACTGATAAAACTTTTGAAATTAAGTCACCCAACTCTGAGTATAGCCCAACAGGTAGTATGAAAAATGACTACATAGAAAAAAGAAAAAAAACTGCAACATGATTTTCAGCATATCTTTTTAAAAGAGGATGGCATGAAAAAACATATGTATAGCTTACTGATGGGTTGTATACCAGTATAAAACAAAAGATATTACAGTTACTTGAAGATATGAAGTTTATCTTCGAGTGGTGAACATATTCACGAGTGAGCGAAGTGAATTAGTGAAAATATTTTCAACACTAGAAGACAAACTTCATATTTTCATGCCACCATGTAATGTTCTTTATATTATATGGACACATCCACTAAATAAATCAACAAAACACCCACAAGTTAATCAAACGAATTTTAATTTTGAACCAGTTCGCCATTCTGACAACTCACGTCGAGTCAGCGGGAAAACACTAGGATCATCATCCCAATGAAATAGCAGAAATTATTCTATCCACATTCACTGGATGTGAACAATTGCGCACTCTGATTGGCTACTCTACTACTAGGCTATCAGCTCATATACCTTGAGTAGCGAAAAAACAAAATGGCAAAGAGTTTTGCTGAACCAACCGAGGACGAAATAAAAACTACTCAAAAACAAAGCCCCCAAAAATTAAAAGGCAATAAAATATAGAATAAAAGTATTTGATAGTAAGAATTATTATAGCATTTTTCACAAGTGGCTACCGTCATTTTGCCAGTTTGTTTACATTCTAAGCGGAAATTATTTTGTCGGACGTTTTGTATAAAGTTTTTATCGAATTTGCAAAAAATAAAAACGCTGTTTCTCAAAATCCAGTGAATCTGGATAAAATAAAAACAGTTATTCTACTCAATCTCATTGTACATGGCTTATAGCCAACTCGGCACTACCCGTCTCTTAGGCCATCAGCTCATGTACGACTCGATTTCGTGGAATAACTTAAAATGTGTCACTCAGGTCCGCAATGTATTTCATCTGAAAAATAGGAATTTTTCAACACAAGAAGATAAACTTCATATCTTCAAGCCAATATGTGATTTTTTTTTTTTTAAATCACAAAAAAAGTACCCAAATTTATCAAAACAATTAATCAATTTCCTCACAAGTGACATATAGAGGTTTGTGTCACGGTTTTGGCTCTCCAAGTCTTGGATGTAGCTTGTATGAAAAATACATGTATATTATTTACCAGCTGGGAGGTCCGTATCGTGAAATACCGTGACCGAGGTCTTGAAAATACTGACCAAGGTCTCTGGGCTGAAGTCAGTATTTAAGGTCGAGGTCATGGTATTTCACAATACGGACCGACATTAAGCTGGTAAATAATTTTTTTTTTTCTTTACCAAATTCTAACAGAAAATGAGAGCGCCCGAAAGGGAAAACAAAGCCAAGGCGAGCCGGCATTTTGAATCCTCGTTCATGGCTGTAATGCAAATGGCTTCCTCCTCTGTATACAAGTGCACTTCCATGGCAGGGAAAAAAAAAAAAACACACTACATTTTGCCGCCTATGTAGTCCTCCATTTATACAAAATTGAGTCATTCAGGATTCAGCCATGTTTTTGCTCGGCGTTAGCAACAGTTACAGGTTTTCGGCTTTCTCCTGAAATGCTTTCTTTTATTTCGTCATCAGGGTAGTAAAACTCGCTTTCGCTGTGAACACTGTCGTTATCGCTATCCATGCTGTAAAATTAAATGCTATTATACTGAGAAATGCAAAAATAAACGTTGCCAAAAATTGCTACTATGTTTGTTGTTGTGAACGAGCGAGTCGCCAAAGGTCCATAACCGGGGTCTGTAACTGGGCACGCGAGCCAATCAGAGTGCACGATTTGATGGAAACCGGACCACGAAAAAAATAGGAGTGGCATATTTCCCAGTAAAACACTCGTGTCCATATAATACTCTGTTAGAAATTAGGTAACTGGTTTTCAAAAGTCATTTCTGTGTTCTCCTTACAGTATTACATTGTTATGCATTGTATTTTATAGTGTGCTAGAATTTATAAAGCTCCATCAAAACAGTTACAAAATGAGCGCTTTCATACAAGTCTAGATTTGTCATGCAGTAATTAGGCATCATGTTTAGCAAAAACATACAGTGGCTGTGGTTCTCTGAAATCTCCACAACAAAAAAATATATGCAACAAAATTTGTAGCTATTAAGATGGACCTTTTTATATTTTACCTTTAATTTTTATTAATATGGACTCCTAATCTGGAGTTATTAATATGGACCTTTCAATAAAATATTTAAGAATATTTGCAGATTGTTTACATGTTGGTCAAGTTTCTTCTAGTACATTCTTTTCTTTGTGGTTTGTAAAAGACTCCAGTAACTGGTTGGATTTATATTTAAGTTAAAAGAATTGCAATTTTTTTAGATCACTTTCCTGGGGAAAAAAAAAAAAAATTACACTGACAATGGATAATATAAATAATTCAAAAATAACTTTCAGATTATGCCCATCACAATCATCTTTTCAGGTATTGGAAACCTTTGTTAGCCTTACCTGGGCATGTACTTGCTGGTTTTCCTCCAGGAGAAGCCAGTGACTGAGCGTGGATGAGCTAGATAGATGAAAGAGAAGTCCGGCTTCCCTTGAGAGCTGAGTTCAGGTGGAGTGAACAGCTTTGTAGCATCAGACTGCCACTTGCTCATGCTGTACCACACTTTTACCAAACAGTCATCCTGAAATCACACTCATTTCAGTACCAACAAGACATACTGTGTTTAAAGTAGCAAACTAGTTATTAACAAAGTACTGAAACGGACAAACCTGTCCTGCAGTGGCGAAAAACTCTCCGTCTGGACAAAACTTAATTAGATGAACAGGCGAGGCAGTCCTATGTTAAAAATGGGAACAAAATGAACTGTATTAGCTCTATGACTACAAACACAGAGCAAATTAGATCTCAGTGCAACCATATGCAAATTCCAAGTGTGTTGATACATAAGAAAATCTTACTTGCACTGCCATATACACCTCCAAGAAGACAGAGGGTCACTACCCATCTCCTCTTCAGTATCACCACAGAAATTCAGATTAGACCATAACTGTAGGCAACTTGACCCAGTCAAAAGACTAGTACCTACATACACACACAGTCAAGTAACAGAGAGTTACATAAATGGACACAGTCTTGGGACCAAACACTGATCTACTTAACACATACATACACATTTCATTATATATCACACACATATAGATACACATGTACCTGTGGGGCTCCAAGCAATGTTGTGTGCTATAGACTGTAAAACAAACTGGCCTGTTGCTTGCCAGTGATAATTCAGTTTCTGTTAAGATACACAACATGGAATTACCATTATACAATACTAAAAGTAACATAACTGGGAATTTCTTTAAAAAAAAATAATAAATTTATACATATATGCGCTCACCATTGACATTTTTTCCTTTGGGCTCTTCAGCACAGGCTCAAACATGCAAATAATGTTTCCATAGGACGCAGCAATCTGTAGATGACAACACGAAATGGTTGCGGTTTCAATAACAGCAAACATTTACAAAGCATTGACATTTGCCTAGTCTGGGTTTCTGGGACCTGTACACAGGTAAAAGAAAAAAAATCTAATAACAGACAGACATTCAGCTTTGTTACTTGATGGAAAATGGGTGGTTTTAATATACAATTACATTATGCGTCTAGCCACAATGACTATTTGGTTGGCTCTGTAATTTTCTACTATTTTATCTTGAAAGTCACAAAACAGGTCCATAAACAAGCCTACAGTTGTGGTAAGAAGTGTACATACAGTACACATTATGTACATGAATGTCATGGCAGTAGAAGAAGCAGCAGCAGCCTTTGTCACATGCACACTCAAGCACAGTGAAATTTATCCTCTGCATTTAACCCATCTGAAGCAATGAACACATGCATGTGCGCACACACACAGTGAGCAATGAGTGCACACACACATACTCGGAGCAGTGGGCAGCCATGCTATTGAGGTATTTCACCTGACGTCACAGGGTCACGTGACGCCCCGGTGTCCGCCACTTTGAACGTCAAGCTAGCTAATGTCAACAACAGTAGCTGGTATGTTACTGTAGCAATGTTTACGTTCAGTCATTTGGATGACTGTTAAAACCTTTCAGTCTCAAGTTTTTCCTTTACTGGATTTACTAGTTTACTGAGCTAGCACGCTCGGGCAAGCCGGCGGCGGCCGCCGGCTAGCGTGCGCTCGGGCAAGCCGGCGGCTAGCGCGTGCTAGCTCCCAGCTTGCCCGGGCACGCTAGCTCAGTGAACTAGTAAATCCAGTAAAGGAAAAACTTGAGACTGAAAGGTTTTAACAGTCATCCAAATGACTGAATGTAAACATTGCTACAGTAACATACCAGCTATGATGTTGTTGACATTAGCTAGTGCGAACAGCTAGTTGCTAATACACTACTACAACTACACCGACCCTAATAATATAGTTCTTGGTCATTGTCTGGTAACAGCAAATTTATAACGGGCCATGTCTCAACAGACTAAGAAGTTATTTCAAGGACATTTAAGAACATTTTGTTTATCCTGAGGACCGAAAGTAAATGAAAATGTGAACAAACCTTAGCTGTAATAAGATGGCGACCACCGGCTCCAGGGACGACCCGCTGATGTAGGCATGTTACCCAGCCTGACACAAAATATTTGGAGGTATCCAAACTCTTATACGCTTTCAGATCAATACCTGTGTATGGCGATGGGTTTTTAAACAACATAGGTATACAGATCATGTGGGCCGAAGTCAGGTAAAGACGAGGGCTTCGTGTACTTCTGTACGTCAGTGAACAATCCTGGTGGAAGCAGGTAAACGTCGTTCTCTAAGCCTGCTAACCTCAATTTTTGCAAATACCTCTCCCTCTGCTCGCCCTGTAAATGCCCTACGTCGCTGGATAGTGAAGGTGTTTTCTGCATCTCGCACCTTTTTCTTTTATGTTTTTCGTTTGTCGCCTTCCTCGCATTCAAACGGATTCGAGCCGTGCCGTCCAAAACGGCAGCATCACATGACTTGGTCACGTGGGTGAAATACCTCAATAATGCCTGGGGAGCAGTTGGGGTTAGGTGCCTTGCTCAAGGGCACTTCAGCCCAAGGCTGCCTCATGTTAACCTAACCACGTCTTTGAACTGTGGGGGAAACCGGAGCACCCGGAGGAAACCCACGCAGACACGGGGAGAATATGCAAACTCCACACAGAAAGGCCCCCGTCAAACCCAGAACCTTCTTGCTGTGAGGCGACAGTGCTAACCACTTCACCACCGTGCCGCCCTCGGCACTGCCTTTCAATTATTTGAACTGATTTTTATCTGTGGCAGAATGATTGTACAACATGCATCTTTAATAGTACAAGTTTTATTTTGGGTTTTCTGAAATCAACACAGGGTCCAAATTATACATACAGCACACCTAATATTTGGTTAAATGTCCCTTAGCAAGTTTTACCTTGACCATATACTTTTGGTGGCCATCAACAAACTTCTGGTAGAACTCTGGTTGGATATTTGACCACTCTTCCTGGCCAAACTGGTAAAGCTCAAGAAGATGTGTGCGTTTCCTGGTACAGACCTGACTTTTAAACACAGTCCACAGCAGGAGTTTGGGAAGGCCATTTCAGAAGCTTAAATGTTAGCCAGCTTTATCCATTCCACAACCAACTTCAATGTGGTTGGGGTCATTGTTCTGTTCCAACACCCAACTGTGTCCAAGTTTCAACCATTAGCTAATAGCTTGAGAGAGTATGCTAAATAATTCTGAGGTAGTCTTCCTCCTTCACTATTCCATCCACTTCCACTGGCAGCAAAAGAGCCAAAGAACATGATGCTACCACCACCATGTTTAACAGTTGGTACAGTGCAACTCTGATCACTGTGTCCAAACAATTCAAATCTTGTCTCAACTGACCTTAAAACTTTCCTTGAGAAGGCTTTTTCTACGTCCATGTGGCCAGCTGCAAACTTTAGTCTAGCTTAAAGATGTCAATTTTGGAGCAGGGACTTCTTTCTTGGATGGCAGCCTCTCAGTTCATGACTATGTAAAACTTGTTTGACTGTAGACAGTAACACTGGTGTTCCAGCAGCTTCCAGTTCATGACAGGCCCGTGCCTTGGTGGTTCCTGGGTTGTTCCTAGCCAATTTTCTCTCAGCTGTGGGTGACAGTTTGGGTCTTCTTGCAGGCCTGGGCAAAGTGGCTACACCTCCCAAAAACTTGTACTTGCATACAATTGTTTGAACTTGTCTGTGAAGATTCTCAATCATCCAGGTCATAGTAAACTGTGGGTGGTAGAAATGGGCAACTGGACTTGCTTGAAGATTCATGAAAACATTTCACCTCTCCTCCAAAAGGCTTCCTCAGTTCTGTCTGACTAATAGGGAGTATCAGATATTTATCCTCTCCTGGCTCAGAATCAGAATTCTGATGACCAGCTCATCTAAGGTGTCATTGAGGCATCATGTTGGTGTGGGTCGCTGGAGGCTGGGTGTGAATGGCGAGTCATTAGGGTGATCAAAGGATTGCCCATTAGGGTGATCAATGGCAATCTGACTCTCTCTGTCCTCCTGCGAGTGCCCGAAAACAGCTGGGTCCTGGCGTACACCCAGCCATCTGGGAAGTGTCTCACTTTTGCAGGAGTTGCTCCCAGCCATTGGTTTAGATACGTGGATGATACTTGGGTTAAAATCAAAATCCAGGAGGTGGAAGCTTTCTCGAAACACATCAATGCAGTGGATAGCAACATCAACTTCACTCAGGAGGATGTCAGTGGGAATAATCTAGCCTTCTTGGATTGTGATGTACACATTAGACAAGACAGAAGCCTTAGGCCCTGTCCACACGGCAACGGATTCAGGTGACTCCGATACAATTGCTTATCGTTTAGGCCTGGCGTCCACACGGCACCGGTGTTTTGGGTGCCCAAAACGCAATCTTTTTGAGAACGGGTTCCAGAGTGGAAAGATCTGGCAACATTGCCGTTGTGAAGTCGTCTGGATGAGTAGAACGGATTTGTTTACGATGACGTCACAACGACATGACTGTGAGTGCTTCACGCCGGGTAGAAGTGTAACGAATATCACCAGGAAAAAGCCTTACAGAGCACTAGTGAGAGTGAAACACTAGCTTGGATATTATTATTATTATGTTCAGTGTTAGTTCACAGTAGTAATGCAAGAAGCAGAATAGTGACAGTAATAGTGAAGCAAAAACATGCAATTGTACAAACACTGCAGCTCTACAGCAAAATATTCATTTATGAAATGGTCTGATTCTTAACACCAGTAGTGCCAATGATCTTCTCATTGCGATGCGATGCGAGTTGTCAACAAATCCTATGGTTCATGAAACGCGCTTACAAAATATTTTCACTGTGAATATTTATTGTGTAATGGTGCAATCCCGCCAGCAAAAATAGGGGAAAAAAGGAGCGATCTCACCTCTTCAGATGTTGATTTAAGTCCGACAATACATTCCTCAAAAAGGGCGTAGAGGAGCAAATTAATCCAATTTATTCCGGACCATTAAAGACGCCGCCTTCCGCGTAGAATCATACGTCATCCTCGCCGCCATATTGGAGAGGTCAAAGCGGAGAATAAAGATTAGCTGCATTTAACTGTACCAACAGGTTTACCGTCCAAACGAGATCACATGGGATTACCTTTCACAGGTGAGAAACAAATTAATCCATCAACGTGTATCATTCAATTTATTCCGGACCATTAAAGACGCCACCTTCCGCGTAGAATCATGTCATCCTCGCTGCCATTTTGGAGAGGTCAAAGCGGAGAATAAAGATTAGCTGCGTTTAACTGTACCAACAGGTTTGCCGTCCAAACGAGATCACATGGGATTACCTTTCACAGGTGAGACTGGAAAAATACTTTTCATTGTATTTGGTCATTATAATGTAATTTTACAAACAGATTTTCCTGACTTTGTGGCTAATATGAAGTCTCGCGCATAATAGTTTATGCGCATGCGTCCTTACTTCTTCTATTGTTCTGGTGTCTCCGAAGGGACCGTCTTACAGCGCCCCTAGAGGTGTGGCATGTGTACTGCATCGTTTTCAGCAAGCGTTGCGTTGCCATATGGACCTGATATTTTACTGATTGTTGCCCATTTGGACGCAATATATTTTTAAATAACATCTCGTTGCCGTTGTCGTGTGGATGTAGCCTTAGTATCGAGGTCTACCGGAAACCCACACACACAGACCAGTACCTACTTTTCGACTCTCACCACCCACTGGAACATAAATTGGGGGTCATTAGGACCTTGCAACACAGGGCTCAGAACATTCCTACAACATTAGAGGGAAAAGAGAAGGAGCAGAACCATATCAAGAAAGCACTTCAGAATTGCAGTTATCCCAACTGGGCTTTCCTAAAGAGCATAAAAAGGAACATAACTGACCAGGACATTTCAGACCCAATAACACCCTGAAGCAGAAACTGGTCCACCCTAAGGACAGAATACCCAGACACAAACAGGACAACGTAGTGTATGCAATTCAGTGCAGTGAGAATTGCACAAATTCGTATATTGGGGAGACGAAACAACCGCTATACAGGCGCTTGGCCCAACACAGGAGAGCCAGCTCCTCAGGCCAGGACTCGGCTGTCTACATTCATCTTAACAACGAAGGACACTCATTTCGGGATTGTGACGTACGCATTTTAGCCAGAGAGGATCGTTGGTATGAGCGAGGAGTCAAAGAAGCCATTTTTGTCAACCTGGAACGGCCATCACTGAACAAAGGTGGGGGTCTAAGACATCATTTGTCAACCATCTACAAGGTGGTCTTGGACACTCTTCCCAGACGGTTGGGTGTACGCCAGGACCCAGCTGTTTTCGGGGACTCACAGGAGGACAGAGAGAGTCAGATTGCCATTGATCACCCTAACAGGCAATCCTTTGATCACCCTAATGACTCGCCATTCACACCCAGCCTCCAGTGACCCACACCAACATGATGCCTCAATGACACCTTAGATGAGCAGGTCATCAGAATTCTGATTCTGAGCCAGGAGAGGATAAATATCTGATACTCCCTATTAGTCAGACAGAACTGAGGAAGCCTTTTGGAGGAGAGGTGAAACGTTTTCAAGAATCTTCAAGCAAGTCCAGTTGCCCATTTCTACCACCCACAATTGTTTGAACTGATGATCCTGGAATCTTGGTTGTAGAATGGATAAAGCAGGCTAACATGAAGCTTTTGAAATGGCTCCAAGACACATTCCTGGTTTGTGTAAATCGACAATCCTTTCTCAGCTCTGCACTGAACTCCTTGGACTTTTCCATTGTCCCGTATGTTGGTCAATCCAGTGAGTGCTGTCAAACAAACCCTTTATGTTAGCACAGAGATGCTACCAGCTGTAGTCAATAATGATCACCAACAGGAAGTTAAGATATCTTGGTAAGAAGACATTTTGGGACTTTCAGCACCACCGAATTAATAAGCTAAATGGGTGTATGTATAATTATGATGCTGTATGCATATTTTTGACTATGTATTGATTTCATCACTGGAACAGCTGCAGCAACTGGTAGACAAGGTTGATACAGTCTCAAGAGAATATTCCCTCGAGATCAACACCACCAAAACAAAGACCATAGCAGTGACTCGAGAGGTAGATGCGATCAACATCTATTGCAATGGTGTGCTACTTGAGCAAGTCAGCTCGCTCAAGTGCCTTGGGTCGTATATCTACCAGGACGCTAACTGCAGTAAGGAAACCCATCATTGGCTTGGTATAGCTAGAACAACCATCAAAGCTTTAGCCAAACTCTGGAAAGACAGTGCCCTCAATAAATCCCTGAAGGTCAAACTTCTTGAAACCCTCGTTTGGCCCATTGCAACCTATGGTGCTAAAAGTTGGACCTTCAGGAAAGAGGATATGAAGTGCATCGAGGCATTCGAGTTGTTCAGATACCGCAGGATTTTATGGGTTAGCTGGGTTGAACATAGAACTAATAAGTCCATTCTGCAGGAGCTGAACACCCAAAGAAAACTCCTGTCTGTTATTGTTAAACATAAACTAGCCTATTTTGGCCACATAAGAGCTGGAGATCTAACATGCACTATCCTGGAGGGCCAAGTAGAAGGGACTAGATCAAGAGGTTGGCCTAAAAGATGGATGGATGACATTCAAGATTGGACGGGCTGGACCAGTGCCATGTGCTCTGCCTTAGCACGGGACAGGCAGGGTTGGAGGAGTGTGTGCGCGTCTCCTAGGATCACCGACCCTCAAACATGAGGATGGCCATAGAGAGAGATCGATTTCAGAAAACCCAGAATAAATTAGAACTTGTGCACCAAATTCTTGTTTGATTGTTTTGTTTTTTATTAAAAGATACATATTGCACAATCATTCTGCCCCAGAAAAACAACTGTTTGCCATGATATTCATATCCATGATGAGTGTATGTAACCGTCTGACCACAACTGTAAGTACATACACATGATACTTCTTAGCATATCATGCTAGAATGAGTCACTCATTACTAAAACAGTGAAATATTTGGCTTATGTCTACTCTGAACATTAAAAAGGTACATCAAGCTATCATCAGTCTATCAGTAATTCCATCCAAAGTTGTAACTTCAACCTACTGTACATACAAGGCCCTGGTCATGCTATTGGTCCCAGTTATGTTGCACAAGGAGTAAAACTGAAACATCCTTGTATGTACCCAGTACTATACTTTTTGATTTCCTAATACCCTGAAGTTAACAAATCACAGGGAGTGAGAGCTTAAATGGGACCTAGTGCACATTATCCAGGCATCTGAATGAAGCAACAAGAAGGCTCTTCTGCTTCAAATAAGAAGGTGGCGTAAACTGAACGTTTCTAAAATTCACTTTACCTAGGCTTCACAATGATCCAAACGAGGTAAACACACTTTCTTTGTGGCAAATCTTGAAAATTTCAGCAGAATTGGAACACAGGTTACAAAGGCAATTGAAATTCCCGATGTTACACAAATGTTTATGGAAAATAATCGAATGAACTTTGGCCAAATGGCACATCTTAAAATTCTCAGTTTTTCAGAAGTCTGTGTATTACACCTATATATGTTAGACTCCGCCTTCTCAAAGAGCATTTTGAATGACTCCAGTTCTTACTGTACCTGCTGGAACACAGCAGCCTACTAGAAATAAAAGTTCTTTACGGAAAATGTCACACAGAACCATGGGTTTGCATTGCATCTGGTGAGACTGACATTTAACATGCAGCTTGGATCTTACTACACATTTAAACTATCAACTGTTAGCAGACCAGCCAACAAGAAATTTAGAGGCTATGCCAAACAGGCATGAACAGTTCCTATCTGGCCCGGTATCTGCATGCAACACAGCAGATGGCCAAAGGGAGGTGACTGTGGTTACCCGGAACTAGATCAGGGAAAGGGAGAAAAAAAAAAATCCTAATTAAGCTAGTCATACAGTGGTGCTTGAAAGTTTGTGAACCCTTTAGAATTTTCTATATTTCTACATAAATATGACCTAAAACATCAGATTTTCACACAAGTCCTAAAAGTAGATAAAGAGAACCCAGTTAAACAAATGAGACAAAAATAACATACTTGGTCATTTATTTATTGAGGAAAATGATCCAATATTACATATCTGTGAGGGGCAAAAGTATGTGAACCTTTGCTTACAGTATCTGGTGTGACCCCCTTGTGCAGCAATAACAAACTAAACTTTTCCGGTAACTGTTGATCAGTCCTACACACCAGCTTGGAGGAATTTTAGCCCATTCCTCCATACATTTTGATTGGATTAAGGTCAGGACTTTGACTTGGCCATTCCAAAACATTAACGTTATTCTTCTTTAACCATTCTTTGGTAGAACGACTTGTGTGCTTAGGGTCATTGTCTTGCTGCATGACCCACCTTCTCTTGAGATTCAGTTCATAGACAGAGGTCCTGATATTTTCCTTTAGAATTCACTGATATAATTCAGAATTCATCATTCCATCAATGATGACAAGCCGTCCTGGCCCAGATGCAGCAAAAAACAGGCCCAAACCACGATACTACCACCAGCATGTTTCACAGATGGGATAAGGTCCTTATGCTGGAATGCAGTGTTTTCCTTTCTCCAAACATAACGCTTCTCATTTAAACCAAAAAGTTCTATTTTGGTCTCATCCATCCACAAAACATTTTTTCCAGTAGCCTTCTGGTTTGTCCACGTGATCTTTAGCAAACTGCAGACGAGCAGCAATGTTCTTTTTGGAAAGTAGTGGCTTTCTCCTTGCAACCCTGCCATGCACACCATTGTTGTTCAGTGTTCTCCTGATGGTGGACTCATGAACATTAGCCAATGTGACAGAGGCCTTCAGTTGCTTAGAAGTTACCCTGGGGTCCTTTGTGACTTCGCCAACTATTACACATCTTGCTCTTGGAGTGATCTTTGTTGGTCGACCACTCCTGGGGAGGGTAACAATGGTCTTGAATTTCCCCCATTTGTACACAATCTGTCTGACTGTGGATTGGTGGAGTCCAAACGCTTTAGAGATGGTTTTGTAACCTTTTCCAGCCTGATGAGCATCAGCAACGCTTTTTCTGGAGGTCTTCAGAAATCTCCTTTCTTCGTGCCATGATACACTTCCACAAACACGTGTTGTGAAGATCAGACTTTGATAGATCCCTCTTCTTTAAATAAAACAGGGTGCCCACTCATACCTGATTGTCATCCCATCGATTGAAAACACCGGACTCTAATTTCACCTTCAAATTAACTGCTAATCCTAGAGGTTCACATACTTCTGCCACTCACAGATATGTAATATTAGATCATTTTCCCTCAATAAATAAATGACCAAGTATAATATTTTTGTCTCATTTGTTTAACAGGGTTCTCTTTATCTACTTTTAGGACTTGTGTGAAAATCTGATGTTTTAGGTCATATTTATGCAGAAATATAGAAAATTCTAAAGGGTTCACAAACTTTCAAGCACCACTGTATATGAACACCATTAGGGACATATTGTACTTTTGGTGATCAATATCTAACATGATCTAATAAGAGCTTAAGCCTGGCGCACACGGGCAATTTTCCGTCGCTTGGTCGTGCAACTTTTTGACGCAAGCAAAAAATTGCTTCGTGTGTGGATATTTGTGACGGTGATTTTTTGTTGCTTGTAACAGATCGCAGGTATCAAACATGCTTGATATTCTGTGACAAAAAATTAAAAAATTGCCAGTCGCTGACCTGTTGCAGAGATATCGCGTGTGTGTCTTTGCAATAATGCAGCGATCACCTCCAAAGGCTAAGCCAATCCCCGTCCACAAAGTAGTCACGTGATTTCCACATGATTTGCATCCCCCTCCCCAAATTGCAGATAACGCGCAGACGCAACTACCTGAGAGGGGAAACTTGTGTCCAAAAATTGCAATACACTTGCGACAAGAAGTCGTCCGTGTGCGCCAGGCTTTAGACATGACATTTTTTTGGAGTGGGACCAATAGTGTGACCAGAGCCATAAAACTTCCCACAATATTTCAATAAATGTTTGCAATATGGGAATATAATAAATTTGCTATGACAAAAGATTTGCACAAAAATTTACAACCACTGTCGGTTTTTAGACAATGTACATTTCCTGTTTTGATGGCAGAATGTGTGTTCAGACATGATCATCTGCAGTCAAATCACAACTAATGCTGCTATGAACTGTTTGATTTATAAAACAGTTAACTTTGTAGGAACTGAATTCCACATTAAAACAGTTATAGCTATTGACAGAAGCTCCATTTCAGTTGGTTTGCTTCAACTGTGATTAAAAGGAGATCAACTGCCCTTGGGATAATTCATCATATATTAAGCCTGTTTTATAATGTGTGATTATGGTGATATTTTAAGATTATTACTTGTCACACTGCACAAGATTATCCCAATAAAATCTTGGCAGAAGCCTGTGCTCATGTGAAAATTCAATGAGTTCTGAGAGATAACACTGTCCATGTCAGATTATATGATGATCCTCTTACAATAAACCTGCAAATTCAACTTATGACAATTTTTATACTGTGCAATATTTGTCTGCAACAGAAAAATTGGGCCAAAAATCATCACGTAAAACCAACCTTAGGTAAATCTGAGTCAAAAGCTTCAAGAAGTTATGGTCTGCACTATTATTTTTCTTTTCAGAAAAAAATATGCTTAAAAAAATAATTCTTGGCATTTGTGGCTTCTAATCTCAAATATTCAGCGGCGAACTGTTACTATTAGAGCTGGGACTTCAGCTCAGCCAAAACTTAGCCAGACACACCAAAAAAGCAATAGGCAAAGGATTTTGCAAGGGATTAGCGCCAGGCTACCCGGTGGCTCCGTTGTGTGTAGTTGTCGATGTTGATTTTAAAAGTAAGTAAATTACATAGGGAAATGAATACTTAAGTCTGAGTGAAAAATACTGTGGCGAGCGTGCGTGGAAGAACAGCCTGGAGACAGAAATCTTAGTTTCTCGGTTGTTAGCCTGTGCTACTTGCGCTTGATAGGACCAGCTTGATCGCTTTATTAGTACTCGCTAACACTACTGATGAATGCTATTACACCGGCTGGAAGGTGACTTCACTGCTGTGCTGATGGCGCCAACTCACAGTTAAACTAGCATTTGCCTTCAAGAAGGCCTAGGGCAATAAATTTTTGGCCCCTCCCACTGTAAATCAAAATCTGTTTGGTTAACTCATCTGTCACTTCCTACATACTGTAAACATACACTGCCATGGCCTTCTGTCCTGGCAATGAAGTCCTAACCAATGAGTGAGGCAGCTCTAAACTCCTCAGTCTAGAGAGACAAAAAAATAATAATTGGATAACTCCATTTTCATGTTTTCAGGACAGTAATCCTTTCATTTCTGAAGCAAATTTAACCAAAACTGAGGCCAAATTTAAATCAGAAGAGAATAATTACAAATGAAATTATGAAAGAATGAAAGCAATTAAGCATAACATTTGAAATGCTGATATGTTTGGGTCTTCTCTGAATGCCTAGAAGGCTCTGATGGTTCCCCTCTGCAAATATTGAACTAGAAGAGAAGATGAGACAGGAAAATACACAACTTTTACCTGTCCTTGTTGAGAGCAGTCCATACACCCAACCTGGATGTTTCCATGCTTGGCACCTGGGATGATCTGAAGCCTCTCAAAGTCACTTCCCAAGATTACAATGTCACATCCAGAAGCATAGGCCTATCATACAAGCCAAGAGAACATGAATATGTACAGTTGTAATCAGACATTTACATACAGTGACATGAATGCCATCTTGGATATGAATGTCATGGCAATATTTGGGCTTTCAGTAATGTCTTTGAACTGATCTTTTTCTGTGGCAGAATGATCGTACAGCATACATCTTTAATTTAAAAAAAATAGAATTTGTTGCACAAGTTTCAATTTTCTTTGGGTTTTTTGAAATCAACACAGGGTCAAAATTTTACATACGCTCACTTAGATTATTAATTCAGAGGTGCTGAAACTTCCAAAATGTCTCATCTTGCCAAGTCCGAAGTCTCTTAACTTCCTGTTAGTGATCATGATTGACTACAGCTGGCAGCTTTTCTGTGCCTTCATAAAAAGGGTTTGTATACAGCACTCATTGGATTGACCGACACCCAGTAAAATGGGAAAAGTCCAAGGAGCTCAGTGCAGATCTGAGAAAGAGGATTGCAGATATACACAACTCCGGAATGTCTCTTGGAGCCATTTCTAAACAACTGCAAATTCCAAAATCAGTTCAAACAATTGTATGCAAGTTATTATGAGGTGTAGCCACCTTGCCAAGCCACTTTGCTTCAAGAAAACCCAAACGGTCACCCTCAGCTGAAAGGAAATTGGTTTGGATGGTCAGGAACAACCTGGGAACCACCATGGCACAGCCCTGCCATGAACTGGAAGCTGATGGATCACTGTCTACAGTTCAGATCACCATGGACTAAGATGCTGCTATCCAAGAAATAACCCCCTGCTCCAAAACTGACACCTTCAAGCTTAAAGTTTGAAGCTGACCACATGGACAAAGAAAAAAGCCTTCTGGAGGATAGCTGTATGGTCAGATGAGACAAAGACTGAGTTGTTTGGCCACAATGACCACCATGTACAGAGGAACACTGTACCAGCTGGTGGTGGTAGGATCATCATGCTCTGGGGCTGTTTTGCTGCCAGTGGAACTGGTTCATTGCACAAAGTGGATGGAATAATGAAGGAGGGCTACCTCAGAATTCTTCAGCATAAACCATCAGAAACTTGAACACGACTTGGGACTTACAACAGGACAATGAACCCAAACACGCATCAGAGCTGGTTGTGGAGGATAAAGCAGGCTAACATTAAGCTTAAAACGAGTCCTGGCTTCAACCCTATTGAAAATACATGGACTGTGCTTACAAGTTGACACAGATCACTCCCTGCCTGAGTCACCTGGGCGAGGGTTCTGTTAACTAAAGACCCGAAACACTCTATAACTCCAGGTTCATCACTGAAGACATGTCCAAGCAGCACTTGAAGATGGTGAAGTCTGGATCGCTTCTTGGAACGGCAATGTACATCATACCCGTGAGAAATCCTCTGCCCAAGCCCTGGATTCTCTCTCTTTGTGTGTTTAAAAAATAAAATATGCTTTCTATTCTATCATAATGTATTCCATTCTACTTTGTCAAATTCCCTTGTTTTCTCTAATAATACGGTATATTCCATTATCTTATCCTAACTGTCTATCCTAGTCTATACTGAATATGTATACCATTTGTCGTAGTATCCTGTTCTATACCACCATAATGCTTTCTATTCTATTCCTATCAGTTCCTTTCTATTCTATCATAATACATTCTGTTCTATTTTGATATATTCCCTTCTTTTTTCTCATGATGTATTCTATTGTATTGTCATACCGTAGCTGCCTATTCTGTGGCTATGTGGAGTGTTTTGTCCTGTTCTGTGTCTTCATGATGCTTTCTATTCTGTCATATTCCCTTCTTTCTTTTAGTCTATTCTGTTGTACTGTCATGACTGACTGTCCTTTTCTACAAACTAAAAAGAATGTGTAGCATTGTCAAATGCTTTCTATTCAATTATATTCCCTTCTGTTCTCTTATATTCCTTTCTGTTCTCTTAATATACTTTTTTTTTGGTCATGCTCTCTTCTGTTCTGTGCACATGCACTCTATTCTCCATGTTCTATCTGAATATATACCAAGTTGTCATATTCTATTCTCTCCCAAGTTATCCTACTCTCCTCTGCTATTCTCCATTTCTATCCGTAATGCATTATACTGTCATTCTTAGTCCTGGGTATGACTTTAAACTGCAACCGGTGGTGAGTCTCAGGTCCGGGAGGACTTGAGTATTGGGGAAAGTGGAGTTACCCCTTAATCACTACTGCTCCCAGGTCTGCTCTGACCCGGAGTGGCAGCACCTGCCTGGGTTCCAGCTATGGGTTAAATAGTACATCACCAATAAGGCACTGGCAGCAGGGCACTTTGCGGTGCAATGTGGCAGATGAACCCAACAGAGTCAATGGCACACCACCTGATGGCATGCGGAAGAGCCACTCAAATGGCCAATGGATGGCATCACTCAGCAAGTCAGTTGTCACTGCAGGGCAACTTCCATACCCGTTAGGTCTGTGGCACATTTGTGCACCACTTGCCATCAGGTCTGGAGGGCCAGAGAGACAACACAATGGGGGCACGACATAGTTTGTCTCACCTTATTGTGCAAGGCGCTTCATTAGGAAAGAGAATAAGTCTAGTGTGTGCCTCACGGCCCATCTGCGTTTCTGCGCACCCTAATGAAGCAGTCATCATCGCTAGCGATGGACAGCCGACGACGAACTTACCAGGAACACATTCGTGTAATGGCAGACTCAAAGAGCCAAACTTTACCAGCTAAATAGAACATGTTCCCGGTCTTGTATTAAAATACAATTTAGACAGTAAACTATTTAACAGGTCTAGTTTTGTAAGGTATAATTTCCAGAGGTTGTGTCATTTTCATAAGACTAGCACTTTAAGTAATAAAATTTCTGGACAAGTTTGGACACACCTCCCTATTATCATAAAAGAAATCTGTGAGTAAAATAGAGAGCAGAAAAAAAAAGTGTGAAGTTGAAAATAAGAGACACAAAATTATAAAAAGATGAGTAATAAAATGTACAAAATTACATTTAGTTTTATTATATTGACTGAGGCTTCAGGAATAAATTTAAAGAATTTTACTCTCTTGATAATCAGTTTTTGACTCATTATATATTTTCTTTACCATTTGGGGAGTTCATAGAGAACACTTTATATCTTTCTACCATGACACATTACACACCTTCTGAAGGGCAGTTGTTTGTTGAATAAATATATCTGTTCAACAAACAACTGCCCTTCAGATGATGACTGTGTGTAATATGTCATGGTGGAAAGATCAGACACAAATTTCCATCCTTGTCAGCAAATGAAAGCAGCACAAATTGATCATATACACTTACACCGTGTTCATGTACAGAAATCATGTACACTTTTTCTGGACTCATGGGTGCATTTGTGCAAGACGTATGGCTTCCTTACCGTGAACGGCACGCTGTTTATGCTTCCGACAGAAAAACAATGGTCTCCAGGGTTGACGGCCCCAGTGAGTACTTGGTGTAGATTCATTGTCCTTGGTGCACCTAAATTTCAATTTCCATCCTCAGAATATTTGATCTTCTATAGAAACCCATGTAATGTCATGAACATAGTAATGTTCACATCCTGGTCACTAATATTCCCCTAAAAGATAAAATGCAATGATCAATAAATAACCAGGGGAGACAAACTGACAAACAACCTTGCTAATTTTTTTTAATATGTTATCATGGTAAAACATGTCTCAGCACTGACTAATAACTTGATTATAAACACATGAAATAAATGCACTACTATCACCATTAGTGAAACTCAGAAGCCACCTTAACCTTTGGAAATGCTCGAAACTCAACTGCCTGTCCTAAATTACTTCCATATTAATCTTCAGAATTAAAATGTAATCTTCACTGGCATCCAATATATATTTTATAATGAAATCTTACTTGACTTTCAGTGTAAACTTTCATCAACATTTTGATGAACAGTATCCTTCCTCATCAGCAATGACGTGCGCCTACCTACCGATAGTGGTGCCAGTAAGGTTTTAGCCCTTGTTTCATTTTTACTGAAAGAGTGATACAGCAGCACAATAGTCCTTTACCTCACTCACCTCCTCATCTTTAAATTTTAACTCAAACATATCAGGTTCCAAACTTCAACTTTCATTCTACAACCCCGATTACAAAAAAGTTGGGACAAAGTACAAATTGTAAATAAAAACGGAATGCAATAGCTTACAAATCTCAAAAACTGATATTGTATTCACAATAAAACATAGACAACATATCAAATGTCGAAAGTGAGACATTTTGAAATTTCATGCCAAATATTGGCTCATTTGAAATTTCATGACAGCAACACATCTCAAAAAAGTTGGGACAGGGGCAATAAGAGGCTGGAAAAGTTAAAGGTACAAAAAAGGAACAGCTGGAGGACCAAATTGCAACTCATTAGGTCAATTGGCAATAGGTCATTAACATGACTGGGTAGAAAAAGAGCATCTTGGAGTGGCAGCGGCTCTCAGAAGTAAAGATGGGAAGAGGATCACCAATCCCCCTAATTCTGCGCCGACAAATAGTGGAGCAATATCAGAAAGGAGTTCGACAGTGTAAAATTGCAAAGAGTTTGAACATATCATCATTTACAGTGCATAACATCATCAAAAGATTCAGAGAATCTGGAAGAATCTCTGTGCATAAGGGTCAAGGCCAGAAAACCATACTGGGTGCCCGTGATCTTCGGGCCCTTAGACGGCACTGCATCATATACAGGCATGCTTCTGTATTGGAAATCACAAAATAGGCTCAGGAATATTTCCAGAGAACATTATCTGTGAACACAATTCACCGTGCCATCCGCCATTGCCAGCTAAAACTCTATAGTTCAAAGAAGAAGCCATATTTAAACATGATCCAGAAGCGCAGACGTCTTCTCTGGGCCAAGGCTCATTTAAAATGGACTGTGGCAAAGTGGAAAACTGTTCTGTGGTCAGACGAATCAAAATTTGAAGTTCTTTATGGAAATCAGGGACGCCGTGTCATTTGGACTAAAGAGGAGAAGGACGACCCAAGTTATCAGCGCTCAGTTCAGAAGCCTGCATCTCTGATGGTATGGAGTTGCATTAGTGCATGTGGCATGGGCAGCTTACACATCTGGAAAGACACCATCAATGCTGAAAGGTATATCCAGGTTCTAGAGCAACATATGCTCCCATCCAGACGACGTCTCTTTCAGGGAAGACCTTGCATTTTCCAACATGACAATGCCAAACCACATACTGCATCAATTACAGCATCATGGCTGCGTAGAAGAAGGGTCCGGGTACTGAACTGGCCAGCCTGCAGTCCAGATCTTTCACCCATAGAAAACATTTGGCGCATCATAAAACGGAAGATACGACAAAAAAGACCTAAGACAGTTGAGCAACTAGAATCCTACATTAGACAAGAGTGGGTTAACATTCCTATCCCTAAACTTGAGCAACTTGTCTCCTCAGTCCCCAGACGTTTACAGACTGTTGTAAAGAGAAAAGGGAATGTCTCACAGTGGTAAACATGGCCTTGTCCCAACTTTTTTGAGATGTGTTGTTGTCATGAAATTTAAAAATCACCTAATTTTTCTCTTTAAATGATACATTTTCTCAGTTTAAACATTTGATATGTCATCTATGTTCTATTCTGAATAAAATATGGAATTTTGAAACTCCCACATCATTGCATATCGTTTTTATTTACAACTTGTACTTTGTCCCAACTTTTTTGGAATCAGGGTTGTAATACCATGCTTGTCAACTCAGATCTCTAACTATCCAACATATTTTATTAAAACGGAGGCAGAAAAGAAGCTCTCGCTCCTTTACTTTTAGGAGCCAACAATGAAACCTGATGGTTGTCCCTATGCCCCCTGTGACATCATCCTGGCACACAACCATTAACTTCTCAAGCGAATAACAAAAATACAGCAGCAACAAGACAAATTAGGACCCAAAAAAAAAATAAAATCACTAATCAAAATCACAAATATTTCAATATAAAAATGTTTCACGAGATTTTCTTTCAACACTTCTGCAATATAAACTCATTTGCACTATTCCGCACTACCTCATCTTAACAGCTGCTAGTTTGTTTATACTGCTTATTTCATGTTTACCTGCTATACCTCAAGTGCCCTTGACTGTTTGGTTATTTGAACCAATTTGTGTGTATATATTACACATTATATATGAGTGATTCCACGCTTATGGGTACTGAAATGGGGACATGAACTTATTCACCTAAAACCATTTCTTTTTTTACCATCAGGTCACAAAACATGTAATCTTTAATGAATGATATGTTAAAAGATAACTTTAATTTTCTGAGATGTAATAAAAACATTTATATGCCAAAGTCAAGCCTATGAGTTCCAAAATGATGTCTGTTACATTACTTCTGTTACGATTGTCCATCTCGCGTCTGTTACAAATTAATTACAATCTAGCTATACACCATGTTAATCTTATTGAAAGAATGTGTATGTTTATTCTACTACACATGTTTATTAATTATATTTGCTAAAACATCACCTTCCTATGGGTGGCACGGTGGTGTAGTGGTTAGCGCTGTCGCCTCACAGCAAGAAGGTCCGGGTTCGAGCCCCGTGGCCGGCGAGGGCCTTTCTGTGTGGAGTTTGCATGTTCTCCCCGTGTCCGCGTGGGTTTCCTCCGGGTGCTCCGGTTTCCCCCACAGTCCAAAGACATGCAGGTTAGGTTAACTGGTGACTCTAAATTGACCGTAGGTGTGAATGTGAGTGTGAATGGTTGTCTGTGTCTATGTGTCAGCCCTGTGATGACCTGGCGACTTGTCCAGGGTGTACCCCGCCTTTCGCCCGTAGTCAGCTGGGATAGGCTCCAGCTTGCCTGCAACCCTGTAGAAGGATAAAGCGGCTAGAGATAATGAGATGAGATCACCTTCCTATGTTTCAAAAAGTAATTCTACATTGTTAAAATTGAGAATATATATGTCCACAACACTTCTGTTACGTTCTGACTTTGGCATATAAATATGTTTTTATTACATCTCAGAAAATTAAAGTTATCTTTTAACATATCATTCATTAAAGATTACATGTTTTGTGACCTGATGGTAAAAAAAAGAAATGGTTTTAGGTGAATTTTTAAAAATAAGTTCATGTCCCCATTTCAGTACCCATAAGCGTGGAATCACTCATATGTATGTATATGAGTGTTTAGTCTACGTCTAGTTCATATCTAGAGTGTTTATATTGTCTGAATGTTTGGTCTATGTCTTGTTCTTATCTAGTGTTTATACTGTTTGAGTGTTTAGTCTGTCTAGTTCCTATCTAGAGTGTTTATAGTGTTTATATTGTTTTTTTTTTCAATTATTCTTTTTATTTATTGCATTGCCTGTTTGCACCGTGGGTCAGAGAGGACTGAAATATCATCTGTGCTGTATGTCGAGCATGTATAGCATATTTGACAATAAAGTTGACTTGACTTGATATACAGTGAGCCAGAGTTAGCAGACTAGCTCCAGACAAAACACCTATGTTTAAAGTCCTGAGTGGCTCCAGAGAAACGCACAAGTTCCGACCAGATGTTCTAACTTCCTATCCTACATGTATAAGGAGAAGGAAGACATTTATCACTCAACTTATCCCCTCACTATCCACAAGGGAAGTTCCGCGCGCTGCCTCACGTGATGACGTGACCAATACGTGGAGGTTAACTAGTGTAGCATAGCGGCTAAATCATCTATTCTGCTTTGCAAATTATATGCTCAGTGCAAGGTTACAGAATTAAGCAATGCCACTAATAAACTCTCCTTGTTATGGTTACCTGTTAGCTAACTTTATACAACTGTCAATTTCTCAGCCAATTAATTAACTGTTGTACTAACTAGCAGGCTAGTGCGCTAAAGGAAGCTAGCTGTCAGTGTCTACGTATCATTCAGATTAGACATGTAGCGTTAACTATCTGACCGGCTAGCTAACATATAACTGCTAAAGCAATTTTCCCTGTAATATATATATACACACACACACACACACACACATTACTTATTGGCTTGACCGTTGCTTTAAGGTAATGACTTAGCCGGTTGGTGTATGTCACCTACCTAGTTTCTATATCAGACCAACAAACTACTGTGCTGTTTCATATAACTTAGCAAGTTAAGTGTAAGACTACAACACTGCTGAACCAACCTGAACTGAACACCAGTTCTGCGGTGCTGGTTAGCATTCACCGGAGCTGCTTGTGTAAATGAGACTATAGTATGTAGCTAACGTTAGCGCCTCTACACACTTCTGACCCAAACCAGACTTTGAAGCGAACCACTGCTGGCGTTAACAAGCTCTTCACAAAGCATTAAAATGGCGTCAAGATGTTTATAAGTTACCATACAGGTCCTACCTCATGAGTTAGCTGAAAAACAGATCATGTTTAACAGGAATACATTTTCCCCCACTATAGGACTTCCATACTCGCTTATTCGCGTTTGTGTGTAGAAGCTCCACTGTGGACAAAATGTTTGGTAAGGTGTTTCCAGCGCGGTGGATTCTGGTCGCTGTAGTTCACGAATGTAGTGCATAGCGGTGAGCCTTTACCACTGAGCTCGTGCATTTCTGAAAAGCAGATCTGTTGTCGTCACTAGCGAACCATGTTTGGTTGATGTAGCCAGTTCCTTTTTACACACTCACGCATTCAAGCAATTTAGAGTAGCCAGTTAACCTAACTGCATGTCTTTGGACTGTGGGAGAAACTGGAGCACCCGGAGGAAACCCACGCAGAAACCCCCCCCCGGCCACTGGGCTCGAACCCAGAATCTTCTGGCTGTGAGGCAGAGCATTTTTTAACATAGTTACTGGGAGACCAAATGGTCTCCCAGTGGCCAGATTTGGTCTCCTAGTCAATGCCAAACCAGCTTCACTGGGAGACCAAATTTTAAACCAAGTTATGTATTATTATTTGGCTCAATCAGTTGCAATTAATTAACCAAGTACCATGTAAGTATACATTTAACAAGGAAAACGAAGATCTATGTTATAAGATATACACACAAGATCATGTTAGTTAAGAAAAACAAAACTAAAATTTGGTTACTGAGATGGCTGATGTCAGAATCCGATGTCATTACTGTGTAACTTTGAGTGTCTTTGACATAACATTTGTGCTTGGTAATTGCTCTTGATAGCTGTGTAGTCACTGTAGTGTGTTTGTCTGTGTGGTGATTGGTGAACCATTTTGCATCACAGAATATGCTGCAGCGGTGCAGCTGCATGGACTCTGGGGCCTGTGACAGGCCCGGCGCCATGGGGGGGCGAAAGGGGGCGTCGCCCCCTCGTGGCTACAGCCCCGCCCCCTCAACGGAGACTCAGAACACTTGTTTTCTTATGAAAATATAATGTATTATAGATGTATTAATAATTTGCATTTTCAAATACGAAATATTAAGTGGTTGAGCATTGCACAAAAATACATTTCACATAAATCACTACTAAAACTGGCACGGTAGAACAAATCTGATTGGTTGTTATGATTATTACGTTGCAATCGTAGAATTCAACTGTATTAAGGTAGGATTATTTCAAAAAGCCTGAATTTAATATTAACCCTGTTTTAGACATATGTATCAATCCTAACTACTGGGGACTAGTTATTGTGGGTGTATGTGTGAAATGCTGACACAGCCGCGCACACACACACCTGTGATAAGGACAAGGGGAGGGGTCGTGCGGGCGGGGGTTTTACATGCACACTTACAAGTGCACTGTCTCTGCAATGTCCTGTAATGTGCAGTCAGTTTCCGGGAGTAGTCTTTCCCCCTCCGAATTAAACGAATTCAATCACAATATTGTGAATCCATTTTCTTTCTTTGTAGGCTAAGTTTATCTCCGTTTATGTTGGTGTATGTGTTCATATATGGTCCGCTTTGTGCGCAAATAGCGTAAGAATATGTGTCGTTGACGTCACCCCCCCCATGCAGCGGGGGGTGAAAATTCATCACTTCAGAGTGTTTAGTCCCCTACACGCCTAAACTGGGATCGCGGATTAAGTGGTTAGCGTTGACTCGGTGCGAGTCAGGAAGGCTATTACTGGTGCAGCCGCGTCTGTTGATTTTTTTTTTTTTAATTATGATTTTGGCCGCCGAGCCAAGTACCTTAGACTTGCATTGACGTTTTGTTTTCATGCCGCGGAGCTATTTGTATGTATTTTAAATGTAAAGGACTTGCCTGTAGGTTTGTGTGTGTTGTTTTATGTTTGGCATCTTTCCGGTTGTACCGCGTGTCTGTGAGAAAATTGGAGGGGAGGGTTAACAGGTGGGCACGGGTGCTGATAAAGCGCAACTGCCCTGGTAATATGTCACATGATTTTCCCGGACAAAAGCAATCTTCGGGGCCGTGGTTTTGTGGTTGGCGCAGTTAATTGTTTGAAACACGTTGTCAGACCGCCATCACTACTACACACTATATGAAAAAATATTTGCCCCCTTGCGATTTCTAATCGCCCCCTTAGTAAACTGTTCCTGGCGCCGGGCCTGGCCTGTGATTGTATTGCCCAGACCAGTTGGTCTCCTAGTGGAAAATCCTTAAAAAATGCTCTGCTGTGAGGCGACTGTGCTAACCATTACACCACCCTACCACCAAGCAAAAAGCAGATTAAAAAGGATAAAATTATTCTACAACTGTTATCCTTCTTTCTGAGGTCAGTTCACATATCCAATTCAGATTATATCATGTGACAAAGGAGAATAAATTCCTTTGAGCTTACACATCCCCCTCTGAAAGTATTGGAACAGCAAGGCCAATTCTTTTCTTTTTGCTATCCCCTGAAGACATTTGGGTTTGATATCAAAAGATGAATATGAGACAACAGGCCTGAGTTTCCCAAAAGCATCGCAGCACAAAGATCATCATTAAATGGTACAGCAAGCAGCACAATGAACGCTCTCTCTCCTAGTTAAGATGCTCTTAGCTTCAAGAGGCTTTTGGGAAATCCACCACAGATCAGAATTTCAGCTTTCATTTGTTGATATTTACATCTAGATGTGTTAAACAACTTAGAACGTGGCACCTTTGGTGGCAGACCACACAAATTTTAGTTGAGCAAAAGTATAGGAACAGATAGTCTTAAAGTAAATAACAGTTACTATTTGGTTGCATATTCCTTGCTTGGGGTAAGTGTATCAAACCAGCGATCGAATGACATCGTGTAACTGTTGCAGCCAAATTATTGTCCCCTGATTCAGGTTTGTCAAGTCGATGTGTATGTTCTCGGGGGGGGGACACGGGACACTCTTGGATAAAATGCTTGGCGGTCTGCTTCGAGTTGCCACACGAACATGCTACGGATGGACACAGCCCCCAGTGGTGCATGTTCATGCTGAACCGGCCAAGCCCTCTGTGCAGACATTTAAAGTGTGACCTACTGTCTGTGGGGCAGATCCACTCCTGGTGGTGGTTTTACATCCGGGTTGATGTTGAATTGGATAGGTTAGGGGATCTGCTGCCAGTCGGTTGTTCATTGCTCAAGAGTGCTGAAGTTGGATCCAATCAGGGATGCTGCATGGCAGGAGAAGGAGTGATGAGAGTGCAGGCATTGGCAGCTGAGATGTTGGGCATCCTGGGTGAGCTGGTATAGAGGATGTTTGTCGTCCTGCATGGCCTTGCTCACCGGCTTGTATGTGTGGTGTTCTCTACAGAGGGTTGGGGCACAATGCCTGAGCATCATTCTTTTGTGAAGCTTCTCCAGGCTTGTACTGCAGTTTCTTTCAAGTGTTCTGTCTTTTCTCATCTTCAAAATGGCTTGCTTTTCTCCCATAGCCAGCTCACTGGTCTTCATGTTGGTTTATCCTTTATAACAACAATGCAGGCTCAGACCAAAAATGATAGATTCAGAGCCATTAATTCTTTATACAGTCAGTTTAACAAGGTACACCAGGGCAACAAGAAATACCTGTAAGTCACATGTTCCAATATTTTTGATAACTTGAAAAATGGGTTGGTTCAAACCAAAGGTGCCATGTTCTAAGTTGTTTAAAACATCTGGGTGTGCTAAAATTGTGATTCGTCGTCTCATATTCATCTTATGGTCTCAAAACCATGTCTTATATATAGTGCATCTCAAAAAATTAGAATACCATGAAAAAGTTCCTTTTTTTCATAATTTAATTCTAAAAGGTAAACTTTCATATAGTCTATATTCATTACATGTAAAGTGAAATATTTAAAGCCTTTTTTGTTTTAATTTTGATGATTATGGCTTCATGAAAATCAGAAATCCAGTATCTCAAATTATTAGAATATTCCCTAAGATCAATCAAAAAAAAAGGATTTACAATACAGAACTGTCCAACTTCTGAAAAGTATATTCATTTATACACTCAATACTTGGTTGGGGCTCCTTTACCATGAATTACTGTATCAATGCGGTGTGGCATGGAGGTGATCAGTCTGTGGCACTACTGAGGTGTTATTGAAGCCCAGGTTTGATAGTGACCTTCAGCGTATCTGTATTTTTGGGTCGGGTGTTTCTCATCTTCCTCTTGACAATACTCCATAGATTCTCTATGGGGTTCACGTCAGACAAGTTGGCTGGCCAATCAAACACCATAATATCATGGTCAGCAAACCATTTGGTAGTAGTTTTGGCACTGTGGGTAGGTGCTAAGTCCTGCTGGAAAAGGAAATCAGCATCTCCAAAAACCTCGTCAGCAGATGGAAGTATGAAGTGCTCTAAAATCTCCTGGTAGATGGCTGTGTTGACTTTGGACTTGATAAAATACAGTGAGGGTGGCACGGTGGTGTAGTGGTTAGCACTGTCGCCTCACAGCAAGAAGGTCCGGGTTCGAGCCCCGTGGCCGGCGAGGGCCTTTCTGTGCGGAGTTTGCATGTTCTCCCTGTGTCCGTGTGGGTTTCCCCCACAGTCCAAAGACATGCAGGTTAGGTTAACTGGTGACTCTAAATTGACCATAGGTGTGAATGTGAGTGTGAATGGTTGTCTGTGTCTATGTGTCAGCCCTGTGATGACCTGGCGACTTGTCCAGGGTGTACCCCGCCTTTCGCCCGTAGTCAGATGGGATAGGCTCCAGCTTGCCTGCGACCCTGTAGAAGGATAAAGCGGCTAGAGATAATGAGATGAGATGAGAAAATACAGTGGACCAACACCAGCAGATGACATGGCACCCCAAATCATCACAGACTGTGGAAACTTCACACTGGGCTTCAAACACCTTGGATTCTGTGCCTCTCCACTCTTCCTCCAGACTCTAGAACCATGATTTCCAAATTAAATGCAAAATGTACTTTCATCTGAAAAGAGGACTTTGGACCATTGAGCAACAGTCCATTTCTTTCTCTCCTTAGCCCAGATAAGACATTTCTGACACTGTCTCTGGCTCAGGAGTAGCTTGATATTAGGAATGCGAAAGTTGTATCCCCTTTCTTGAAGATGTCTGTTCGTGATGGGTCTTGATACACTGACACCAGCCTCAGTCCACTCCTTGTGAAGCTCTCCCAAGTTCTTGAATCAACTTTTCTTGACAATCCTCTCAAGACTGCGGCCATCCCTGTTGCTTGTGCACCTTTTCCAGCCACCCTTTTCAGCAATGACCTTTTGTGGCTTACCCTCCTTGTGGAGGGCATCAGTGATCATCTTCTGGACAACACTCAAGTCAGCAGTCTTCCCTATGATTGTGGTTGTGTGTACTGAACTAGACTGAGAGATACACTGTGTTCATACTGTTTTACTCAAACTCGAAATTAAAAATATTCTAATATTTTGAGATGGGGTTTTTTTATGTTTTTGTACTGTATGCCATAGTGATTAAAATTAAAATCGAAAAATGCTTGAAACATTTTAGTTTATGTGTAATGAGTCTATAATATATAACATTTTCATTTTCTTAAATAACTGATGGAAAATATTGAACTTTTTCACAATATTCTAATTTTTTGAGATGCACTAGTATATAATGAAGCAGTCATCCTTGACTTGACTTGGACAGCTGATACACACACACGTGTGTGTGTGTGTGTGTGTGTGTGTGTGTGTGTGTGTATGTGTATATATATATATATATATATATATATATATATATATATATATATATATATATGCACCACTTGGACACAAATCAGGGGCTGATCACCCCTGGCTGGGTCACCTGGGCTAGGGTGTGTGTGTGTATATATATATATATATATATATATATATACCGTATAGGTTGTCAGCTGTCCATCGCTAGCAGTGATGACTGCTTCATTAGGATGCGCAGAAAAGCAGATGGGCCGTGAGGCCCAGTCATCTGTCAGTGATGGTGGTGTGGCCTTTGTATCTGTCAGTGACAGTGAAGGGGGTGTGGCCTCTGTGTCTGTCAGTTACAGTGATGGTGGTGTGGCCTTTGTATCTGTCAGTCACAGTGAAGGTGGTGTGGTCTCTGTATCTGTCAGTGACAGTGAAGGGGATTCAGTCACCCACCTATGAGTGAAGGAGAGTGCACCACTGTGTGTGAGTGCACCACTTGGACACAAATCAGGGGCTGATCACCCCTGGCTGGGTCACCTGGGCTAGGGTTCTGTTGAATAAAGACCCAAAACACCCTATGACTCCAGGTTCATCACTGAAGATGTGTCCAAGCAGCATTTGAAGATGGTGAAGGCTGGATCGCTTCTTGGAACGGCAACGTCCTACATCATACATCATACCCATGAGAAATCCTCAGCCCAAGTTCTCTCTCTCTCTCTCTCTCTGTGTTTCTTTGTGTGTGTGTGTGTGTGTGTGTGTGTGTGTGTGTGTGTGTGTTGAGAGATCTCAATTCTATACATCCATCCATCCATTATCTGTAGCCGCTTATCCTGTTCTACAGGGTCGCAGGCAAGCTGGAGCCTATCCCAGCTGACTATGGGCAAGAGGCAAGGTACACCCTGGTCAAGTCTCCAGGTTATCGCAGGGAGATATATACAGTGCTCAGCGTAAATGAGTACACCCCCTTTGAAAAGTAACATTTTAAACAATATCTCAATGAACACAAACAATTTCCTAAATGTTGAAATGACAGTTTAATATAACATCTGTTTAACTTATAACATGAAAGTAAGGTTAATAATATAAACTTAGATGACACATTTTTCAGTTTTACTCAAATTAGGGTGGTGCAAAAATGAGTACACCTCACAACAAAAACTACTACATCTAGTACTTTGTATGGCCTCCATGATTTTTAATGACAGCACCAAGTCTTCTAGGCATAGAATGAACAAGTTGGCGACATTTTGCAACATCAATCTTTTTCCATTCTTCAACAATGACCTCTTTTAGTGACTGGATGCTGGATGGAGAGTGATGCTCAACTTGTCTCTTCAGAATTCCCCACAGGTATCCTGTTTGGGGTGCTAACTTCTACCCAAGCGGTGCCTAAATTTAAGGCTGACTTTATAGCATTTGCCACTCTATTGGCTAGGAGATTGATCCTACTCAGATGGAAATCCTCTACTCCTCCCACAGTTTATCACTGGCTGAGGGATCTTTTGTCCTACTCCAAGTTAGAGAAGATGAAGGCTACATTGCATGGCTCCACCACTAAATTCTACAAAATATGGAATCCTTTTCTTGAACATTTGAAATCAATTCAGTTCCCCTCTGCCAATCTGTAATCTGTATTGTACTCTTCTAGATGTATGTAGTCTTTGTGTGCTATAAGTAAGTGGGAATAACATTTAATATACACCTTCTGCTGGATCGTGTCATTCAGAAAGGTCCCCATTTTTTTTCTCTCCCCCCTTTTTTTCATTTGTGAGTCTTTAATTGTAATCTGCACACATGCAAACTCCTCACCTTTCGGCGAAATTCGCCGTTTTGGTCCCAAAATAGGTCACTTGTGTGAATCGTGTAGATCCGAAGAGTTTTTTTTTTTGGGGGGGGGGAGGCAGGCTACAACGCTATTGTTGCCAAACATTTCACTTACAAGGTTACAGCCAATCAAGATAAACAGTTACTAACACGCTTCTTTTCCATTGGAGTTCTGATCAGCTGGTGCACAACCCACTGCTGGTTGCCAGTCCTCGCTTACGAATATTCCACAGATTCAGACCGCAAAGCCACCTTTTTATAGAGAGATCTGGCAACCTCATCTCGCGACTGAATCTGAATACCAATGGAACAGTTTCCAGCGCGCTCGGGGGTGAATAACCATGGGCGGATCTACCGGGGTGGCATATGCCACTCTAAAAGAAAGCCTTGCCACCCCTGCTGCTACCCCAGTTGGCAGCAACGAATTCAAAGAAAAATTACGGCCAATTTGACATTTACGTGCGCGAATTTCCAATGTCCGACTGTGGCGAATGCAGCACGAGATAACGCCAGAGATTGGTTGTTTTGGAAAATTGAGAGGCGCGAAGCGAGGGAGCCAGGAGTCGCGAGGAAAGGAGACACGGGAGGAAAGGAGTAAAAGCTGATTAACTATCTATCAAAAAATGAAATTATAATGAATGAACAGTGCTAGCATAGTTGCGATGCTGATTTTGAGAGGATAAAGATCAGGTTGGAGAAGGTTATTTAGCTAACTATACATGTAAGGCAAAAAAAAAGTGTGTTTCCGGTAACCCGACCGATCGAGAATTTCCGCGTCGAAATTGCCGACCGTAAAGTTTTTATTACAAATTTCCCTCGATATTTTAGTGTAAGTGGCGTTAGTTTGTCATAATTTTTTGTTTCAACGCATTCAAGTTGTGAAAGAAACGATAAAAAGTAAAATGTTTTGCCACTTCTATCAGCCCTCCTGGCTGTAATGCAAATTGCTTCCTCTTCAGTATACAAGTGCACTTCCATGGCAGGGAAAAACACTACATTTTGCCGCCTATGTAGTCCCCTATTTATACAAATAGGAGTCATTCAGGATTCAGCCATGTTTTTGCTCCGTGTTTTTGCTCGACCCAAGTTCTACAGTAGGCTAGGCGAGGCCGTCTGCTTTTAATGGAAGTAGCCTAGCCTAGGACGTTAAACCATATTTTCACGTTATTTCTTGATAAGGTGTTTTCACATTATCACATGAAAATATCATGAAATAACGTGATAATTTCGTATCATGAAATTACGTGATATGTTATTACATGATAAATATATTGTAAAAACGTGATAACTCTGTTAACAATATCTTTTCACGTAATTACTTGAGTCTAAGCCAATTTTTTTTTTTTTTTTTTAGTGTGGCAGCAATACGCTTCCGCAGATCATAACTCGAACTCTTGCGATATTTTTTTTATTCGTTTAAAGATTTAAAACACTTATTTTATTATGATGTGTGGTATAAAGGATTCTGTGCCAAAATGCTATTTTGTAAGATGTTTACTTGTGTTAATTTTTTCGAACAAAATAAAACAAATTAAGAAAAAAAATGTCCTACCTACCGACCTTATTTTAGTATTTCATGTTACCTGAAACACACTTTTTTTTTTTTGGCCTAATGTTAGCTAGGTCTGACATTAGTTTTGTGTAAAGTCGGCCACAAAAGTTAATATTGATTCACCGTCTGTCAAGGAAAACATTGCTATTGGCTGAAGCTTATGATTCAAATATTGAGGATCTTAAACATGAGTTACATCAGACGAGGAGAGTACTAGACAGAAAAAAGGGGGAACAGGAGAGTCCTACCACTCTCATGGAGTTCACTGTTTTTGGACCCATACCAAGATGATGATGTTGTTTTTTTTTGAGTTGTTCAGGTTGTGTAAAATAGCGGTTGTCTTGCCTGTGAGCAGTGCATCCTGTGAACGAAGTTTTTCATCTCTCAGGCTCATAAAGACTTATTTGCGGTTGACTATGACAGAAAAGAGACTATCAAGTTTGGCTGTACTCAGCATTGAATCAAAGCGCACAAAAGCATTAGATCAGGGGTCACCAAACTACGGCCCGCGGGCCAGATCCGGCCCGCCACCCCCCTTTGACCGGCCCCCCAGCCCCTCTGCCCCCCATCACTTGAACCGGCCCTATGAGGCAATCCCCAAAAGTGGTCATGGCCTATTTTTTTAAATTGCTTTTTGGCAAATAATAACATGTCTGCATCTTGTATTTTGTTGATTTTATCAATTAAATTGATAATTAGTTATAAAATTAACTATTCATATTTTCCGAATTTTCGTCATATGCTCGCAATCAAGCAGTGACAGGCAGCGCATGCGCAGAGAACTGTCAGTGTTCAGGACAGCAAAATGGCGAGCGGTCAGCAAAAAGCTGACAGAGAGTGCAGAGTTTTTAAAGAACAGTGGACCACCGAATATTTTTTCGTTCAGTGTAAGCAGGGTTCGAATTATAAATTTGACCCTATGGCGGTCTCTATTTAAAAAAAAAAAGCAATGCATACTTGCTCTCCTGGACCAGCGCACTTTTGCGCACTGCAGTGCACAGCTTTCACACACAGGCGCGCGCATGCACGCACACACAGTGTTGCGCATATATATATATATATATATATAGTTAAACAAATTATATATATATATATATTGTATATATATATATATATATATATATATATATATATATATATATATATATATATATAATTATATATATTGTTAAACAAAGGAAGATCGTTGTGAGATAGAGGACAAGTCTTCTTCGGACTTAACTTCACATTCGATTTCGCAGGCTGCAAATTTCAGTTTGCGCGCATAGTGGTGTGGTGGTGAAGTACAGCCGTACATGTTGCGGTTTAATAACACGTTCAATACAAAGTTATGGCTGCATGGTGATCGGAAATGAAATGAGTTTTATTTATATTTATATGGTGATATAGGCTATTCAAGCTTATTATGGTGATATATGACGTATTTGAGAGACTTCCACAGAAAATTAAGTTTGCTTCTTTCATGGGAGCCTGAGGGAATGGGAGCTCAGCTCCCATTGGCTCCCACGTAATTCGAACTATGAGTGTAAGGACCGTGCAGTTTGTCTTGTATGTAAAGAAAGTGTGTCGGTTTTCAAAGAATATAATCTGCGTCATCACTACGAAACCCGCCACAAAGAGTGTTAGTTTGCGAGGGCAAACAAGAGAAGACAGGATTCGGAGGATGAAATGCGGACTGGCTGCACAACAGAATGGATTCCTTCGCCAAACCCAGATCAACCAGGCTGCTGTCCGAGCTAGCTATAAGGTAGCTCACCTACTAGCTACCCATGGAAAGCCGTTTACTGATGGGGACTTTGTTAAAGTATGCATGCTTGCTGTGGCCGAGGAGGTGTGTCCCAACAAGAAGGATGCGCTCAACGCGGTGAGTCTCTCCGCACCTACTATGACCAGGCGAACCGAAGATTTGGGGGACAACATGTATGACCAGCTGAATGAGAAAGCGTCAGAATTCGAGTTTTTTGCTTTGGCCATGGATGAGAGCAATGACGTGCAGGACACAGCACAACTGCTGTGATCTATTGCTCATATTATTATAATTTCACTGTTTTTTAAAATTTATTTATTTTATAGGCCTATTTATTTGACCTTTATTAAGTGCTGCATACAATTATTATATTATTAATAATATCAACAGGCCTACCTACAATTTATAATTTTCCACTCATCTTTGCCAGTGTCAATCACCTCAAATAGGCAGATGTTTCTTACCTTGACAGCTTTGATGTTATTTTTATTAGAAAACAAATAAATGGAATATCTGTGGTATTTCAAATTAAAACAAAGTGTGAAGACTCAATTACTACTTTTGCAAACCACTAGTAAAGATAAACAAATATGTGCCAGGAATCAAGTGTTGATATAGTAGTGGGGGATATAGTAGTGTTGATATAGTAGTGTGGGTATAGTAGTGGGGATATAGTAGTGGGGATATAGTAGTGTGGGGATATAGTAGTGTGGGTATAGTAGTGGGGATATAGTAGTGGGGATATAGTAGTGTGGGGATATAGTACTGTGGGTATAGTAGTGTGGGTATAGTAGTGGGGATATAGTAGTGTGGATATAGTAGTGTGGGTATAGTAGTGGGGATATAGTAGTGGGGATATAGTAGTGGGGATGGCCGTGCCAGGCTAGTAATCTCTACTACACAATGAGGCCTGCTGGTGGTCATATTTGTCTGGGTCATACAATTCTATGTGATATAGCTGACCCGACCCCGGCCCCCCATCACAGTCAGGAACGACAATGTGGCCCCCAGAGAAAAAAGTTTGGTGACCCCTGCATTAGATCTTGATAAATTTGTGAAGCGTTTTGCTGAGCAACATGGAAATCGCCGCATTCAGCTGTTGTAGGCATGACAAGTTCATGTTATGCTCACTGGTGAGCCTTTACAAAGCGTGAGGAAAAAAAACTATAAAATGTGACACTGGTGTAAATGGTTTAAATCATGCTGAACTTGAAGCAGTGTTGTTATTGTTGTTTTTTAGTGTCTGTTCTTTTGCATATACAGTATAAAACTGTCCAGAAACGGTATAGACCTCATCTGAGAATGTGTGTTCTTCGTGAACAATAAAGGCATGAGATTAAGTTTATCTGTATGAGTTTGTAAATGGCAGCCCGTGCCCTTTTGTAGTGTGTACATACTATTTGTTGTCAAACTGTGATTAAATTCAGTATATATACATGTCTGTAATACGTTGCCACCCCTCAAAAATTCCTGCCCCCCTCTTGCCACCCCATAAATATTTTTCTAGATCCGCCCCTGATTTCACATAGGTGATGTCTTTAAGAAAATTGACAGACAGGGATTGGCCAGGTGTGTCCTCTGGGGTAGGTCTGTTAGATAGCACAGGCAGTAATATATACCTTTTTGTAAATAGCCCACTGTGTTGTACACAGGGGTGAAAATTAACTTCACAAAATATCAAACTTTACCGGCCACTGACAAATAAATGGTACAATTTACCGGCCACTCAACAGTAACTTATTAAGACATGTTTATGGAAAGTTATTTTGTACTGTATTAAATTCAAGATGTCACTGGTTGCAATTTTTTTTGTAACGTAGACTACGAAATGTACTTTTGCGCGCGTGCCGTGTCCCCGTGCATCCTTCTCACCTTTTTCACCCCTGACCAGTTTGCATGCCTGAATCTGTACTGCATCTGTGTGTTTGTGTGTGTGTAAGTGTATTCATGTCCAAAATTTGACTCAGAATCTAAATACTGAGTCTTAATGAATTATTCTTTTTGAGTGTTATAATTCTAATTCTGATTTCATGCTGTCATTTGTAAAAGATTCTATACAATGATATCATCATTGTATAATTTTGACTTGAAAAGAAAACCAATAAAAATAATTTGCAAAAAAAAAAGAATTCCCCATAGGTGTTCGATTGGGTTCAGATCAGGAGACATACTTGGCCACTGAATCACTTTCACCCTGTTCTTCTTCAGAAATCCAACAGTGGCCTTAGATGTGTGTTTAGGATCATTGTCATGTTGGAAAAGTGCATAATGACCAAGGGCACGGAGTGATGGTAGCATCTTCTCTTTCAGTATGGAGCAATACATCTGTGAATTCATGATGCCATCAATGAAATGCAGCTCCCGACACCAGCAGCACTCATGCAGCCCCACATAAGGACACTGCCACCACCATGTTTCACTGTAGGCACCATGCATTTTTCTTTGTATTCCTCACCTTTGCGACGCCATACAGTTTTGAAGCCATCAGTTCCAAAAACATTTATCTTGGTCTCATCACTCCAGAGAATAGAGTCCCAGTAGTCTTCATCTTTGTCAGCATGGGCCCTGGCAAACTCTAGGCAGGCTTTTTTGTGCCTGGGCTTTAGGAGAGGCTTCTTTCGTGGACGGCATCCATGCATGCCATTCCTCTGCATTGTACGCCGTATTGTGTCATGGGAAATAGTCACCCCGGTTTAGCTTTCTACTTCTTTAGATAACTGCAGTGAACTTGCATGCTGATTTTCTTCAGCCTTCTCATCAGAAGACGCTCCTGTCGAGGTGTTAACTTCCATGGACAACCTGGACGTCTCTGTGAGATGGTTGCAGTTCCATCTTTCTTAAATGTTTGTACTACTTTTGCTACAGTATTCTGACTGATAAGTAAAGCTTTGCTGATCATCTTGTAGTCTTCACCTTTGTGGTGTAAAAAAATTATTTTCTTTGGGGAATTCTGAAGAGACAAGTTGAGCATCACTCTCCATCCAGCATCCAGTCACTAAAAGAGGTCATTTTTGAAGAATGGAAAGAGATTGATATTGCAAAATGTCACCAACTTGTTCATTCCATGCCTAGAAGACTTGGTGCTGTCATTAAAAATCATGGAGGCCATACAAAGTACTAGATGTAGTACCGTATTTTCCGGACTATACGTCGCTCCGGAGTTTAAGTCGCATCAGCCAAAAAATGCATTATGAAGACGAAAAAAACATATATACGTCGCACCGGACTATAAGTCGCACTTTTTTGAAGGGTTATTCTATCCATAGAATCTGTGATTCTATCTGATAAGCGGCGCGTGGTTACTGCGCGACTGCATTGTTTATTTAATAAACGAACAGCTGAGCAGCTGCCCTGTAAGTAGCCTAGTCTGATTATTTTAAATATCTACTACTCTCTTTAATACTATCACTATCGTTATTACTAATAGCCTATATTATTATTATAACTAATATTAGTAGCCTATTACTGATGCATTAATCAGTTTGCTTTTAGAATATTTTTACCGGTAGGGCTTATTATCGCCCCATGGCTCTTTCATCTGTGTTATTAAAGCTGTAGTCATCATCGAGGAGTGTCATTCTTCATTTTTGTCGAATTTTATTTCATCAAATCAGAGGCCAAGTAGGCTATAGGTATATCATCTCCAAAGACAGGTACGGTAGTAAAAACAACCGTCTAGTGAAAAAAAACAACAACAACCGCATTTAAATCCCCTACTTCCTTAAAATGAGTCATTTAACTCATGTCTTGTGTGATCTGATCTCCAATGGTGAAATAAACCGGCTGTGATGAGTACAGTCTGTTATTTTAGAAGATAAATGTAATATATACCTAATTTAATATATAGACTAATAAAAATTAATATTTTATAATATAATATCACGACATATTACTGTCTGTAACTGTTTGTCACTAAAGCGTTTTCTAAGATCATAATGTCTGATATTATTATTATTATTATTATTATTATTATTATTTTACACACACAATAAGCGCATGTGCGTAAAGTTATAGTAAACCATCCCCCGCCTTTTTTTTTTTTTGAGTCGCCGGACCCACCCACCTCCTGCGTTCTGGGACCTCCCACTTCACAAATTAAGCACTGCCTAAAATCACCACATAACTTATTTAAATAACTATAGGCCTATCATTAATAATAAAACACAGGTCAATCAAGTTTATCAAGCTGATGATTTCACTCCAAATCAGCAAATCCATTGAATTCCTCATCCTCGGTGTCGCTTCTGAACAACTCTGCCTCCAGCGGCAGATGAAGCGCCGTTTCCTCTTCTTCTGCGTGGCTGTCGTCAGACTCAGCATCAGCTCCAGTTATTCCGCGGTGAAAAAAAAAACAAAACAAAACCATATATACGTCGCACCGGAGTATAAGTCGCATGGCCAGCCGAACCATGAAAAAAAGTGCGACTTATAGTCCGAAAAATACGGTAGTTTTTGTTGTGAGGTATACTCATTTTTGCACCACCCTAATTTGAGTAAAACTGAAAAATGTGTCATCTAAGTTTATATTACTTTCACATTATAAGTTAAACAGATGTTATATTAAACTTTGTCATTTCAACATTTTGGAAATTGTTTGTGTTCATTGAGATATTGTTTAAAATGTTACTTTTCAAAGGGGGTGTACTCATTTTATGCTGAGCACTGGATAGATAGATAGATAGATAGATAGATAGATAGATAGATAGATAGATAGATAGATAGATAGACATATTCCCATCTTTTTTCTTTTAAATTTATGCGGTTCTATTGTCATGAATAATCTATTCTACAAACTAAAAAGAATACGTATAGTATTTTGTCATATTCTTTTCTACATCTTCAAAATGCTTTCTATTCTATCATATTCCCTCCTTTTCTCTTATAATGTATTCTCTTATATTGTCCTAATTGTCTATCCTAGCCTATATTATTTTGTCATGTTCTCTTCTGTTCTGTGACCATTCAATTCTCTACAGTGGAGCTTGAAAGTTTGTGAACCCTTTAGAATTTTCTATATTTCTGCATAAATATGACCTAAAACATCAGCAGATTTTCACACAAGTCCTAGAAGTAGATAAAGAGAACCCAGTTAAACAAATGAGACAAAAATATTATACTTGGTTGTTTATTTATTGAGGAAAATGATCCAATATTACATATCTGTGAGTGGCAAAAGTATGTGAACCTCTAGGATTAGCAGTTAATGTGAAGGTGAAATTAGAGTCAGGTGTTTTCAATCAATGGGACGACAATCAGGTGTGAGTGGGCACCCTGTTTTATTTAAAGAACAGGGATCTATCAAAGTCTGATCTTAACAACACGTTTGTGGAATTGTATCATGGCACGAACAAAGGAAATCTCTGAGGACCTCAGAAAAAGCGTTGTTGATGCTCATCAGGCTGGAAAAGGTTACAAAACCATCTCTAAAGAGTTTGGACTCCACCAATCCACAGTCAGACAGATTGTGTACAAATGGAGGAAATTCAAGACCATCAATACCCTCCCCAGGAGTGGCCGACCAACTAAGATCACTCCAAGAGCAAGGCGTATAATAGTCAGCGAGGTCACAAAGGACCCCAGGGTTACTTCTAAGCAACTGAAGGCCTCTCTCACATTGGCTAATGTTAATGTTCATGAGTCCACCACCAGGAGAACACTGAACAACAATGGTGTGCATGGCAGGGTTGCAAAGAGAAAACCACTGCCCTCCAAAAAGAACATTGCTGCTCATCTGCAGTTTGCTAAAGATCATGTGGACAAGCCAGAAGGCTATTGGAAAAATGTTTTGTGGACAGATGAGATCAAAATAGAACATTTTGGTTTAAATGAAAAGCGTTATGTTTGGAGAAAGGAAAACACTGCATTCCAGCAGAAGAACCTTATCCCATCTGTGAAACATGGTGGTGGTAGTATCATGGTTTGGGCCTGTTTTGCTGCATCTGGGCCAGGACGGCTTGCCATCATTGATGGAACCATGAATTCTGAATTATACCAGCGAATTCTAAAGGAAAATATCAGGACATCTGTCCATTAACTGAATCTCAAGAGAAGGTGGGTCATGCAGCAAGATAACGACCCTAAGCACACAAGTCGTTCTACCAAAGAACGGATAAAGAAGAATAACATTAATGTTTTGGAATGGCCAAGTCAAAGTCCTGACCTTAATCCAATCGAAATGTTGTGGAAGGACCTGAAGCGAGCAGTTCATGTGAGGAAACCCACCAACATCCCAGAGTTGAAGCTGTTCTGTACGGAGGAATGGGCTAAAATTCCTCCAAGCCAGTGTGCAGGACTGATCAACAGTTACCGCAAACGTTTAGTTGCAGTTATTGCTGCACAAGGGGGTCACACCAGATACTGAAAGCAAAGGTTCACATACTTTTGCCACTCACAGATATGTAATATTGGATCATTTTCCTCAATAAATAAATGACCAAGTATAATATTTTTGTCTCATTTGTTTAACTGGGTTCTCTTTATCTACTTTTAGGACTTGTGTGAAAATCTGATGATGTTTTAGGTCATATTTATGCAGAAATATAGAAAATTCTAAAGGGTTCACAAACTTTCAAGCACCACTGTATGTTCTATCTTAATATACACTATCTTGTCATATTCTATTCTCTCCTAAGTTATTCTATTAGTCCTGGGTATGACTTTAAACTACAACCGGTGGTGAGTCTCAGGTCCGGGAGGACTTGAGTATTGGGGAAAGTGGAGTTACCCCTTAATCACTACTGCTCCCAGGTCTGCTCTGACCCGGAGTGGTAGCACCTGCCTGGGTTCCAGCTATAGGTTAAATAGTACATCACCAATAAGGCACTGGCAGCAGGGCACTTTTCGGTGCAATGTGGCAGATGAACCCAACAGAGTCAATGGCACACCACCTTATGGCGTGCGGAAGAGCCACTCAAATGGCCAATGGATGGCATCACTCAGCAAGTCAGTTGTCACTGCAGGGCAACTTCCATACCCATCAGGTCTGTGGCACTTATCTATACCTCCTCAATCAAATCTATTCAACTGAAATTTGTGAAAGTCCTGCAACATAAAACAGCATGTTTACAAAGCGTCTAAAATGACACATTGATGATGACAGTCAGCTTTTGATGCTTAACAATTAATGGTTAGTTTAAAACTATAACTAAGCAGTTTTAAGTGTTTTTTGTTGTTGTTGTTTCACAGTGCTTTTTCACATCACTAGTCACTTTTGACTCATGCCATGAACTCCGAAATAGTGGCCAGTATGCACGAGAGTTGAAAACCCCGACCTTTGAAGTTCACATTGACCTCTTCATTGTTAGTATGCTATATGTATTCTCATAAAAATTTCAGACACAGGAGATTAAATAAAAATTTTTTTGTGTGTGGGGTGCGGTTTCCATTAAATCCCACGCTCTGACTGGCTGGCGAGTGGGTCCGTATCCTATGGTATGGACCCTAGTTACAGACCTCTGGTGACTCGCTCATTCACAACAACAACAAATATAGTAGCAATTTTTGTCAAAATTTATTTTCTCATTTCTCAGGAGAATAGCATTAATTTTACATCATGGATAGCGATAACGACAGTCTTCACAGCAAAAGCAAGTTTTACTACCCTGAGGAAAAAGAAAACACTTCAGGTGAAAGCTAAAAACCTGTAACTTGCTAACGCTGAGCAAAAACATGGCTGAATCCTAAATGACTCAATTTTGTATAAATGGGGGACTACATAGGCGGCAAAATGTAGGTTTTTTTTTCCTGCCATGGAAGTGCACTTGTATACCGAGGAGAAAGCAATTTGCATTACAGCCGTGAATGAGGATTCAAAATGCTGGCTCGGTTTGGTTTTCCCTTTTGGGTGCTCTTGTTTTCTGTTAGAATTTGGTAAAGAAAAAAATAAACATTTACCAGCTTAAGGTCGGTCCGTATGGTGAAATACCGTGACCTCAGCCTTGAATACTGACCTCGGCCCAGAGGGCCTCGGTCAGTACTTTCAAGACCTCGGTCACGGTATTTCACCATACGGACCTCCCAGCTGGTAAATAACATATATTTTTTTTTAATCATCTTCAAGAAAAGCATCTTGGTTGAAGCTTCCCATATATCTGGTGAAGAAAATGCCAAAGCATCAGGAATACTGTGAGGGATTTTAAATATCAAATAGGTTTGATTTATTTAAGATGTTTATTTAATATACAGTGGGGCAAAAAAGTATTTAGTCAGCCACCAATTGTGCAAGTTCTCCCACTTAAAAAGATGAGAGAGGCCTGTAATTTTCATCATAGGTACACTTCAACTACGAGAGACAGAATGGGGGGAAAGAATCCAGGAAATCACATTGTAGGATTTTTAATGAATTAATTGGTAAATTCCTCAGTAAAATAAGTATTTGGTCACCTACAAACAAGCAAGATTTCTGGCTCTCACAGACCTGTAACAACTTCTTTAAGAGGCTCCTCTGTCCTCCACTCGTTACCTGTATTAATGGCACCTGTTTGAACTCGTTATCAGTATAAAAGACACCTGTCCACAACCTCAAACAGTCACACTCCAAACTCCACTATGGCCAAGACCAAAGAGCTGTCAAAGGACACCAGAAACAAAATTGTAGACCTGCACCAGGCTGGGAAGACTGAATCTGCAATAGGTAAGCAGCTTGGTGTGAAGAAATCAACTGTGGGAGCAATTATTAGAAAATGGAAGACATACAAGACCACTGATAATCTCCCTCGATCTGGGGCTCCACGCAAGATCTCACCCCGTGGGGTCAAAATGATCACAAGAACGGTGAGCAAAAATCCCAGAACCACACGGGGGGACCTAGTGAATGACCTGCAGAGAGCTGGGACCAAAGTAACAAAGGCTACCATCAGTAACACACTACGCTGCCAGGGACTCAAATCCTGCAGTGCCAGACGTGTCCCCCTGCTTAAGCCAGTACATGTCCAGGCCCGTCTGAAGTTTGCTAGAGAGCATTTGGATGATCCAGAAGAGGATTGGGAGAATGTCATATGGTCAGATGAAACCAAAATAGAACTTTTTGGTAAAAACTCAACTTATCGTGTTTGGAGGAGAAAGAATGCTGAGTTGCATCCAAAGAACACCATACCTACTGTGAAGCATGGGGGTGGAAACATCATGCTTTGGGGCTGTTTTTCTGCAAAGGGACCAGGACGACTGATCCGTGTAAAGGAAAGAATGAATGGGGCCATGTATCGTGAGATTTTGAATGAAAACCTCCTTCCATCAGCAAGGGCATTGAAGATGAAACGTGGCTGGGTTTTTCAGCATGACAATGATCCCAAACACACCGCCCGGGCAACGAAGGAGTGGCTTCGTAAGAAGCATTTCAAG
Source organism: Neoarius graeffei (assembly GCF_027579695.1). Lineage (NCBI taxonomy): Eukaryota > Metazoa > Chordata > Actinopteri > Siluriformes > Ariidae > Neoarius > Neoarius graeffei. The sequence goes on from NC_083578.1 coordinate 53,808,626, forward strand.
GTCCTGGAGTGGCCTAGCCAGTCCCCAGATCTCAACCCCATAGAAAATCTTTGGAGGGAGTTGAAAGTCCGTGTTACCCAGCAACAGCCCCAAAACATCAGTGCTCTAGAGGAGATCTGCATGGAGGAATGGGCCAAAATACCAGCAACAGTGTGTGAAAACCTTGTGAAGACTTACAGAAAACGTTTGACCTCTGTCATTGCCAACAAAGGATATATAACAAATTACTGAGATGAACTTTTGTGATTGACCAAATACTTATTTTCCACCATAATTTGCAAATAAATTCTTTAAAAATCAGACAATGTGATTTTCTGGATTTTCTTTTTTCTCATTTTGTCTCTCATAGTTGAGGTATACCTATGATGAAAATTACAGGCCTCTCTCATCTTTTTAAGTGGGAGAACTTGCACAATTAGTGACTGACTAAATACTTTTTTGCCCCACTGTAAGTGTTATTTCATAGTGCTCATGTCTCTATTATTATTATTATTATTATTATTATTAAATAGTAAAAAAAAAGTATGAAAAAAGAAAATTAAAGAAAATAATAAATGGGCGATAGCGCAATAAATATAACAATTTTTTTTCAAATATACAAGGCGGTGTTCTTTCTCATCTCATTATCTCTAGCCGCTTTATCCTGTTCTACAGGGTCGCAGGCAAGCTGGAGCCTATCCCAGCTGACTACAGGCGAAAGGCGGAGTACACCCTGGACAAGTCGCCAGGTCATCACAGGGCTGACACATAGACACAGACAACCATTCACATTCACACCTACGGTCAATTTAGAGTCACCAGTTAACCTAACCTGCATGTCTTTGGACTCTGGGGGAAACCGGAGCACCCGGAGGAAACCCACGCGGACACGGGGAGAACATGCAAACTCCGCACAGAAAGGCCCTCGCCAGCCACGGGGCTCGAACCCGGACCTTCTTGCTGTGAGGCGACAGTGCTACACCACCGTGCCGCCCATGGTGTTCTTTAATTAATGCAAAAATATTGTAAATACAATTGTAATTGTTGGCGATTTTCTTTGATATAAAAGGAATCAAACATTACAGTATGTGCTGTTATTTGGAAAATTTGGGCTTTGGGATGGTAATGGTATCTCTGCTTCATGTCAGGCTACATCACATCACCCCATCACTGATTATTTTTCCAATACAGCACACGCTGTTGTAGTTATTTTCTTTATTATACAGGTATATATACATTATAGATTTTGCTCTTTATGTAAATTTATTACAGCATCTCTAAGACTCCTCCAAGGTCAGCTCTCATCCCACTGTCAGATTATGTTCTTTGCATGCATCATTTTTGCATGGGTTTACTTCCCCCCATTCTAAGGTGGATAAAACAAGTGTATGAGAGATATAAACTTGCTGTTCTGACAACAGTAAAGATCTATACTTGAGCTTACATGTACTGGATTACTTTAGCTTTAATTATGGATTTGCTGAAATCAAAGACACCTCTCGCCCATAGTCAGCTGGGATAGGCTCCAACTTGCCCGCGACCCTGCACAGGATAAGCGGTTATGGATAATGGACAGATGGATGAAATCAAACATAAAGCTGATAGTGAGCTATCACCCAGCTGACAGTGATACAAGTGCTGGATAACTAAGTTTCCCTGTTTGTGTAGGCTTGGATGCATCAGGAAATATTGATTCTGACCGTTATGCCCATTCAAACAGCTCAAGTGACTTCTCAGTTTTTGAGGTTTATGTGATACCAGTTCACGTTTTCATTTAAATGACATTTCATTTCATTTGTTAATATACATCCATTCCTGTGTTTCAGGCCTACAACACATTCCAAAAAACGTTGGGACTGGGGCAATTTAGGGGTAGTAATGAGGTAAAACAATTACCGTATTTTCTGGACTATAGAGCGCACCTGTATATAAGCCGCATCCGCTCTATTTAAAAAAAAAAAAAGATATACAAGCCGCACCGGGCTATAAGCCGCAGATATCTATGTTGAAAAATTAGATATTTACTGCATGTACAGAACGATTTTGTACTGTAAATGTACATGTATGTACCTGAACAGATTCTTTCCGAACAGTGCCTTTTAACACAGCAGCAACTTTGCTGATTAAAACGGAACAGAACCAAGAGAAAATAACCGGTATTTATTTACCTTCATTTCTCCTGTGTTTGAAACCACAAGTCACTTTAATCATCTTCGCTGGATTTGAAAATAATTACCAGTTAGTAATTTGTCGTGCGTGTTCTATCTGCTAAAGATCTGCTAATTCTTCTTTGCATTGATTTTTCATCTATCTTATTTTTGATTCTACTTCCGGTTAGAGCGCCCCTAGCGGTGGAAGAAAAATCCACAGAATAGCCGCACCTTTGTATAAGCCGCATGGTTCAAAACCTAGGAAAAAAGTAGCGGCTTATAGTCCAGAAAATACGGTAAATAACAAGTGCTGCCAGGCAAAACAAACATTGCCCCATAGCACTTATGATGAATATGAAGGAAGATATCGTGAAAAAAAACGATTTTGACCTATTTATTTATTTATTTATTACTTACTTTATTCTGAACAATAAAGAAGAAAGATATAAAAATAAAAATTTAAATAAAAAATACAATAATCAGATAATAATAATAATAATAATAATTTTTGGTGCCCTTGACCTTGATTTTGACCTTGTTGTGAACATACTTAGCCAATAAACGTGGTTCTGATTCTCATTCGCACGCCATACTGCTCTCAGCCAATCAGAATACATCTGAATGAATATGAAGGAAGATATCGTGAAAAAATGATTTTGACCTTTTTTGTGACCTTGACCGGATGACCCTCAAAATGTTGGAGGTTCTATTTGAGACCAATGCTCGTCTATCCTGAAAGTTTCATGAAGATTGGTGTAGCCGTTTTCCTATAATATCATAAACAAAAAACAAACCCCACCGAAAACAATACCCTGCCCCCTGGTGGTTTCCATCCCGGGTGGGGTAATAATGTAATTTGAAACAAGTGATGTCAACAGGTGACTGCAATCATGATTTGGTACAAAAGCAGTGTCCAGGAAAGATCTAGTCTCCAGTTTGTCATCAAATGTGTGAGAAAATTATTGAAATATTTAAAAACAATTTGATCAATGAAAGCTTGGAAGGGATTTGCATATTTCACCCTCTACAGTGCATATTTAAAGCACAAGGGATCTGAAGGACTTTCAGTGTGTAAAGGGCAAGGACACAAGCATAATCTGAAAACCCGTGATCTCTGATCCCACTTCATCAAGAACTGTCATTTATCAATAGCGGATATAACCACATGGGCTCAGGATTACTTTGGCAAACCTTTGGCAAACACTACAATACAGAGTTAAATCCACAAATGCCAGTTAAAAGTTTACTGTGCAAAAAGGAAGCCTTATATTAACTGTGTCCTAAAGCGCTGTCAAATTCTCTGGGCTCTGAGTCATCTGGGATGGACTATCACACAGTGGAAACGTGTATTGTGGTCAGATGAATAAGTATTCCAGGGCTTTTTTGAAGAAGTGGACGCTGTGTTTCCGGACCCAAGACAAAAAGGACCATACAGACTGTTACCAGCAACAAGTCCAAAAGCCAGGGTCTGTCATGGTACGTATAAGGTTGTGTTTGTGCCCTTGGCAAAGGTAACTGTGGCAGTGGGGGTGTGGTCAAGCGTCGGTCTGTGACAGGAGGGCGGAGTCAGGGAAGGTAAGTGGCAGAATCACTACACCTGATGTTTGTTAACCTGTGTTTGTGTGCCTTCCCCAGTGACTGCGCCCTATATAAGGAGAGAGCAGAGGAAAAGCGCTCTCTCCCAAACCAGATGACACGTGTGTGTGTGTGTGTGTGTGTGTATGCGTGTGGCTGGGAGAGTGTGTTTTTTGCAGCTGAAAAGTGCAAATAAAAAGAGTTTTTGGAACTCTGTTCTGGCCTGCCATACTTCTGTGCTCCACCCACCTGCTCTGATCTCTACAGTGGTGCCGAAACCCGGGAACCGAGCACAGAGGAGAACAGCCCCATGGAGTCCTCCCTCTTCGCAGACCTGATCCACACCCTCACCACGGCCCAACAGAGCCAGCACCAGGCGGTGCTCGCCCTCCAAAAGGAGTAAGAACAACTGTTCGAGGCCTTGGTGCTGGCGCAACAGGAAGATCGTCAGGCATTCCGGCACCTCCTCGAGTCGGCGGGGTCCACCATCTCCACCGCTGCGGGCCCACTCCACCTCACCCTAACGAATATGGGCCCGCACGACGACCCCGAGGCCTTCCTCATGCTATTTGAACAAGCAGCAGAGGCCTCGGGGTGGCCGGTGGAACCGCGCGCGGTGCGCCTCCTCCCCCTGCTAATGGGCGATGCGCAGCTGGCCGCGCTACAACTCCCCGCCGACAGCCGGCTGGTCTACGCGGACCTGCACCGGGCCGTCCTCCAGCATGTGGGGCACACCCCCGAACAACACCGTCAGCCCTTCCGCGCTCTGCGCCTAGAGGAGGTCAGCCGCCCGTTCGCGTTTGGTCAGCAACTCTGGGACGCCTGCAGGCGATGGCTGAGGGCTGACAACCGCGACGCCGAGGGAGTCGTCGACCTGGTGGCACTGGAGCAGTTCATCGCACAACTTCCCAAAGGAACGGCAGAGTGGGTCCAGTGCCATCGCCCGGCGTCACTGGATCAGGCCATCAAGTTGGCGGAGGATCATTTGGCGGCTGTTCCCGTGGCAGGATCACAGATCCCCTCTTCGCTTCTCTCCTCTCTCTCTCTCCCCCTCCCCTTCTGTGTCTCGTCCTCGCCCCATTCCCCCACCGCGGAGGCGGGGGCTGGCTCCCTCACGGCCGGTCCGCCGCACCCGTGGTGCCTTCCCGTTTCCCGCTTCCGTGTCTGTCTCTCCCCCCCCAGGTGAGTGAGCCCCAGAGTACCGGTGCAGAGAGAAAGCCCGGGCCGGTTTGCTGGCGCTGCGGGGAGCCGGGGCACCTCCAGCATCAATGCTCGGTAAAGGAGGTGGGCGCGGTGGTCCTGATCCCCGACGCGCCAGAAGCCGCCCTCGATCGGGCCGGAGCGTATCGCATACCGGTGAGTATCCAAGGGGATACATATCAGGCTTTGGTGGACTCTGGCTGTAATCAGACCTCAATCCACCAAAGCCTGGTGCAAGACGAGGCATTGGAGGGAGCACAATTGGTGAAGGTGTTGTGTGTGCATGGGGATGTTCACAACTACCCTTTAGTGTCGGTCCACATTTTATTTCGAGGGGAGAAATTTAGTGTAAAGGCGGCGGTTAATCCTCGCCTTACCCACTCGATAATTTTGGGGACTGATTGGTCGGTATTTGGGGAGTTAATGAGTCATTTAGTGAAGAGTGGGTCCTGCCGTAGTTTAGCGGGGGGGAGGTCCCGGTGTCGCATTGGCGGGAGCAGCTGTCACAGAGCCGTCTACGTCATCTCCGTGTCAGAGTGAGGAGCAGCAGGCTCCTCCTCCCTCTGTCGGGGAATCCCTTGAGGATTTCCCATTAGAGCAGGTGCGAGACGAGACTCTGCGGCATGTGTTTGACCAAGTGAGAATAATCGATAGTCAAACGCTCCAGCCAAACGCCACCCCGTCCTTCCCCTATTTCTCTATTATGAAAAATAGATTATACCAAGTGACGCAAGACACTCAGACTAAAGAGCAGATCACGCAGCTTTTGATTCCAAAGAGCCGCCGGGAATTAGTATTCCAGGTGGCTCACTTTAATCCCATGGCTGGACACTTGGGGCAGGATAAGACACTAGCCCGAATAATGGCCCGGTTCTATTGGCCAGGGATTCGTGGCGATGTCCGTAGGTGGTGTACGGCGTGCCGCGAATGCCAGTTAGTAAATCCAGCGGCCATTCCAAAAGCGCCTTTGCGCCCTCTACCATTAATCGAGACCCTGTTCGAAAGAATTGGGATGGATCTCATCGGGCCATTAGATTGGTCAACACGAGGGTATCGCTTTATTTTAGCCCTGGTGGACTATGCAATGCAATACCTGGAAGCAGTGCCTCTGCGCAATATCTCAGCATGCAGTATTGCAGAAGCGCTCTTCCACATCATCTCCCGAGTTGGAATCCCCAAAGAGATTCTAACTGACCAAGGCACCTCGTTTATGTCATGCACACTGAGCGAATTGTATGGGTTATTGGGAATCAAGCCGATCCGCACCAGCGTTTATCACCCACAAACTTAGTTGGTTTAGTCAAATGGTTTAATCGCACCCTCAAAAACATAATTTAAAAATTTGTAAGCGAGGACACATGTAATTGGGATAAATGGCTCGAACCCCTGCTTTTCGCAGTGTGAGAGGTCCCACAAGCCTCCACGGGGTTCTCCCCATTCTAATTATTATATGGGCGTAAGCCACGTGGCATCCTAGATGTGCTGCGGGAAAATTGGGAGGAGGGACCTTCAACCAGCAAAAATACAATTCAATACGTTCTCGACCTGCGCGCAAAACTCCACACCCTCACGCACCTAACCCAGGAGAATTTGCGGCAGGCTCAAGAACGGCAAATCCACCTGTACGACAGGGGCACGCGCCTTAGGGAGTTCGCACAGGGAGATAAAGTGCTCATGCTGTTGCCCATGTCGAGCTCCAAATTGGTCGCCAAGTGGCAAGGACCCTTTGAGGTCACACGGCGAGTTGGGGACGTCAACTATGAGGTGAGGCGAACGGACAGGGGCGGGGCATTACAGATTTACCACCTCAATCTGTTAAAACTCTGGAACGAGGAGGTCCCCGTGGCGTTGGTGTCACTGGTTCCAGAGAAGGCGGAGCTGGGGCTGGAGGTCCAAAAGGGAGCATTGACTACCACTCCGGTCCCCTGTGGAGACCACCTCTCCTTGACCCAACTCTCAGAGGTTGCCCAGTTGCAAGACGAATTTTTGGACGTGTTCTCACCCTTGCCCGGCCGCACCCACCTCATAGAACACCACACTGAGACGCCCCCGGGGGTGGTAGTGCGCAGCCGCCCTTACAGGCTGCCTGAACACAAAAAAAAAGGTGGTTCGGGAAGAACTCGAGGCCATGCTCGACATGGGCATCGTCGAGGAGTCCCACAGTGACTGGAGCAGCCCAGTGGTCCTGGTTCCCAAGGCCGATGGGTCGGTCCGGTTCTGTGTGGACTATAGAAAAGTCAACACGGTGTCTAAATTCAACGTGTACCCAATGCCTCGTATTGACGAGTTGCTTGATCGACTAGGCACAGCTCATTTTTATTCGACACTGGATTTGACAAAGGGATATTGGCAGATCCCCTTAACTCCATTATCCTGAGAAAAAACAGCCTTTTCCACACCGTTTGGCTTACACCAGTTTGTTACACTTCCTTTTGGGCTGTTTGGGGCGCCCGCTACGTTCCAGCAGCTGATGGATAGGGTCCTCCGCCCCCACGTCACCTATGCGGCCGCATACCTCGATGACATTATTATCTATAGTAATGACTGGCCACGGCACCTGCAACATCTGAGGGCCGTCCTTAGGTCGCTGAGGCAAGCGGGTCTCACAGCCAACCCAAAGGAGTGTGCGATTGGAAGTACGGTATCTGGGCTCCCACTTGGGCAATGAGCAGGTGCGTCCCCAAATTAACAAGATGGCAGCGATTGCGGCCTGCCTGAGGCCCAAGACCAAAAAGAGGGTGAGACAGTTCCTGGGGTTGGCTGGCTACTATTGTAGGTTTATACCTAATTATTCAGACATCACCAGCCTGCTGACTGATCTCACTAAAAAGGGGGCACCAGATCCGGTCCAGTGGACGGAGCAATGCCAGCGGGCTTTTTCTGAGGTAAAAGCTGCACTGTGTGGGGGGCCACTGTTACACTCCCCTGACTTTTCTCTCCCCTTTATGTTACAGACAGATGCGTTGGACAGAGGGCTGGGGGCTGTTTTGTCCCAGGAGGTGGAGGGAGAGGATCGCCCAGTGCTTTACATAAGCCGGAAGCTGTCAATGCGTGAGGGGTGCTACAGCACCATAGAGAAGGAGTGCCTGGCCATCAAGTGGGCGGTCCTCGCCCTCCGTTACTACCTGCTGGGATGCCCTTTCACCCTCTGTTCGGACCACGCACCCCTCCAGTGGCTCCACCGCATGAAGGATGCCAACGCACGGATCACCCGCTGGTATCTGGCACTCCAACCCTTTAACTTCAAGGTGGTCCACAGGCCGGGGGCGCAGATGGTCGTGGCGGACTTCCTCTCCTGTCGGGGGGGGGGGGGGGGGGGGAGTCGGCTGCGGGCCGGACGGCTGCCCGGCCTGAGTCGGGTGGTGGGGGTATGTGGCAGTGGGGGCATGGTCAAGCGTTGGTCTGTGACAGAAGGGCGGAGTCAGGGAAGGTAAGTGGCAGAATCACTACACCTGATATTAGTTAACCTGTGTTTGTGTGCCTTCCCCAGTGACTGCACCCTATATAAGGAGAGAGAGAGAGAGCAGAGGAAGAGATCTCTCTTCCCAACCAGATGACTTGTGTGTGTGTGTGTGTGGCTGGGAGAGTGTGTTTTTTGCAGTTGAAAAGTGCAAATAAAAAGTATTTTGGAACTCAGTTCTGGCCTGCCGTACTTCTGTGCTCCACCCACCCGCTCTGATCTCTACAGTAACTTACACTCCTGTAGCATTAATGCAGAAAAATACACTGAAACTATGGGGCAACATATGCTGCCTTCAAGATAATGTCTTTTCCAAGGATATCTCAACAAGACAATATGGGTTTAGGTAGCTCATTCTGCACACGTTACAAAGTCATGACTGTGGAAGAAGAGGGTGCCTGTCCCCTCTATCCCCAATAGAGAATGTGTGGTGAATTTTTAAACAAAATAATGTGACAATGACGACCTCGTACTGTTGCACACCTTAACATCTGTTTGCAGGAAGAATGAGACGAAATACTACCTGAAATGTTTCATCACTGGGCGTCTTCAGTCACTGAATACCTTTTTAGTGTTGTGAGAAGGAATTGCAACAGTAAATAATGTGCTGTTGTATTGTTTTGAGTGCAATACAAGTCAAAGGTTATTTATAAATCATTGTTTTCATTTTAAATTTCAATTTAAACATGCCATCCTGACTTTCTCTTATTTTTACCATAATAATAATAATAGATTTACAATAATACAAATATGTATATTGGAAAAAGAAAAAATGTAGCATATTACTTAATATTTATATAAGCATTTGCACTATACACTGAAACATAAGTAGAAAAAAGTAATAAAGAAGTTCAGCAGGCTTGTCAGGACTGTACAGTAGTGCCAGCAATAGCCTATTTTATTCTGAGAATACTTTGAACAATTGGGTTAACTAAGCCTATCAGTTATCTCTGAAAAGTGAACCAGGATCCCTTGTAATAGAAACAGCCTAGATTTCTGCAACTGATTCACACGGTAACATAATGAATCTTTTCAATTCGTGCATTTTCACTGATTATCAAATGGGTGGTTGCTTTTTAGTGAGCTACCTAAACCCGTTGTTTGTTGTATTAGTTGGTTTACACAGTTGTTATTATTACAGAATGACAATAAACTACTTCCAAACTTACTTCATTAAAAAGTATTGTACAACAGCTTGAAAAAGACCAAAAAGTAGGTCAAACAACTTTTCAAGTAATTATGAGGAAGAGGACTCGTATGCGGTTTTATTCCTGCAAACACCAACACTGGAGTACACCTATAATTTTTCTGCAATGGGTTGGCAAAAGCAGAATCAGTTTACATTTCATTTATGTCCAGAGTTAAGACTCATACAGTAGCCCTGACCTGAGTAGAGGGAATTTGATCCGTTATTACTTCTGTCAATTAAATTAATGCCCATAGATCAGTAATAGTACACAGTATCCATTTTTGCAATAAATGTCTCTCAGGTTTAATAAACCATAGTATGCATTATTTAAAGGGCTGATGACACGTTTTTGACATCTTTGGCGATGTTTTATAACATAAAAAGTAATTCCCGATGATCCATATATTAATTCACGAAGGCGCCTATTTTACAAGTTATGATAAAAAACGCGGCTATTTGGGCAAATTTGACAGGGCTGCAGCACCCAGGAGACAAATGAGGAGGAGGGGCTATATGATGTCAGCGAAAGAATCTTCCTCCTAACTTACCAGTTTGTTGTTGATGCAAGAGGTGTTCAGTTTATCATTATTAGTATTATTATCATACATTATTATAATATATTATGCCTTCGCGTTGTGTTGCCGGCTTTTGCTCCAAAACCCACAAGGATGGGGTAAGTTTATTCAAGGTTCCCAGAGATCCCGAGCTGCATGCGAAGTGGGTGAAGCAAGTCAGGCGCACTCGTGACAAGTGGGAGCCCTCACGAACATCCGTCCTGTGCTCTGAACACTTTGATTTGGATTGTTTTGACACCCTTCCCAGCTTAAAGGAATCTCTTGGGTGTTCAGTTCAGCACAAACGTGTGCTGCTACCATCAGCAGTGCCTACAGTATTCCGGAGGGGGTCTACTAGTAGCTATGCCGGATCCAGCAGTCGCCTGGGACAAGGCGACTCCTCCAAAGACAGTCCAACTGTCAGAACATGTGTTGAGAAACGACATAAGATAAAGGTACGTAGAGCTATAGAGTGCTCTGACATGATGCTAAAAATAGTAACCATGCGGTCTGCGCGGCCACCTTGGAAGTGACTCGGTCCAGAGCGCTCATAGAGTACACATCATAGGGTACACATTCATGATAATCATAAATGTAATCATAAAGTCGGCGTGATATCAGTCATGTATTTGCTTGTGAAAGCTTGTTTCTCAAAGCAAACACTGAGGGAAAGCTAACTTAGCCAGACAAGTAGGCTACAGATTGTCATTTGCTTACGCTGATGTAGGTTATCAAATATTTTGCTTCATTCAAGGATAAAACTAAGAAGCCATAAACTAGAAGACGTGCCTGCCAATATTATCCTAAATGTATCACGGATCAGGCATAGTCGTAAGCTTATTATGTTAGCCGTTTGCATGCTCCATTAGGAACTATGTATTCAGTGTAGCATACGGCTTACATGATATAAGCAGTGTTTACACATGCAAGAAAACAATACACAATATTAAAATATTGATTCCGTAACATTTTGAACAAATACGGGTTGACCTACCAATCCTTGTTATCCAACCTTGTGGTGTTCAATGCTGGACTGTCTGCCTGTCCGCTGTCCATCTCGGGGTCGGAGTCGCTCTCAGATTGCACAGTAACAGGTTCAAACCTGTACGGTTGGATGCACCCGTGTTCATCATCACTTGATTCTTCCGATCTATCCCACTCACAACACAATTCTAGACTCCCAGAAGAGGAAGAGCTAGAGAGTTCACCGGCGTTTTCATGCGCCATTTCCATTGAGTAGAACAGCCAGTGAACCGCAGCGTGTTCTTCCGCTGATGTCACAACATGGCCGCGAGCCACGGACCCAGTTTTCTTACGCTGTGCAATTAAAAGTTGGATATTCGCGTAACAACAGCTTCTTTTCACGTAATTATAACAGAAATCTAACGTTTGCCATGTTGTATAGTTTATTTAAGAAATTGCATAGAGTCATGTTCGTGTCATCAGCCCTTTAATCTCTAATTGTGCTTTGTCATTATTCTACAACATTGCAATAAATTTAGTCATAGCTAAATCACAGAGCAGTACTGTTAGGGTTTTGCTGGGATTCGAACCTGGTTCGTTGGTGTGATAATCCAGCAAACCCCCACTAGGCCACCAGGGGGATGACTCAAATGCAGAGGCGTGAGGCGGAAGTAGAAAAAGAATCAAAAGGTTTATTTAAACTATATACACTATATACAGGGCAAAACAAAAGACAAAAAAAAACCAAAGAGTAAAATCCAAAAGAAAAGCAAAGTGCAAAAATACAAAAGCTAAGAAGATCAAAAAACACAGTACAAAGGAAACTGGAGATAAACATAACAGCACAAAGACTCCGTGACAAGAGGACTGAACTCAGGGGTATAAATAGACAAACTAATTAAGGACACAGGTGAAGATAATTAGGCAATTAACACAAACACAAAACACAGGAACAGTGGCGGCCTCTAGAGGCCAAAATAAACACGACATGAAAAGGAAATAACAGCGGCCTCTAGAGGCCAAAACAGTCCTAGTCCTAACAGGACCCCCCCCTCTAGGAGCGTCTCCTGACGTTCCCAGGGCGATCCGGATGGGCCGAATGGAAGTCCCGACATAGTTCTTTATCAAGGACATCCCGAGCAGGAACCCAGCAGCGCTCCTCAGGACCATAGCCCTCCCAGTCCACCAGATATTGCAACCCGCCGCGGACCCGGCGGGAGTCAAGCAGGCGATTCACAGTGAACACAGTCTGCCCCTGGAAGATGCGGGGGGGTGGGGGGTTCCTAGGGGCAGGGGCATACGTAGACGTCAGTACGGGCCGTAACAGGGAAACATGGAAAGTGGGGTTGATCCTCAGAGTCCGGGGCAACTGGAGCCGGTAGGAGACAGGGTTCACCCTGCGCACCACCTTGAAGGGGCCAATGTAGCGAGGAGCAAGCTTGCGGTTCTCCACCCGCAGTGGAAGGTCCTTAGTGGACAGCCAAACACGCTGCCCAGGGCGGAAAGCGTGTGCAGGTCTTCTATGGCGGTTGGCCTGAGTCTGGTTGGTTCTGGAGGTCTGTATGAGGGTCTTCCTGACCTTGCTCCAGGTCTTGCGACACCGTCTCACATATTGGTTGACCGAGGGCACCCCCGCGTCCTCCTCCTGGTCCGGGAACAGAGGTGGCTGGAACCCGAATTGGCACTGGAATGGCGACAGCTTGGTGGCCGATGACTGCAGGGTGTTGTGGGCGTACTCCGCCCATGGCAGCCAGGTGCTCCACGATGTCGGGTTATCCATAGCCAGGCCTCGCAGGGTGGTTTCCAGGTCCTGGTTGAGCCTCTCCGTCTGACCATTGGACTGTGGGTGAAACCCAGAGGAGAGGCTGGCAGTGGCTCCGATGACCTTGCAGAACCCGTGCCACACTCGGGAGGAGAACTGGGGCCCTCGGTCTGAGACGATGTCCTGTGGAAGACCAAAGACTCGGAAGACATGATTAAACAAAAGTTTCGCAGTTTCAAGAGCAGAGGGGAGTTTGCACAGTGGTATGAAGCGGCAGGCCTTGGAGAATCTGTCAACTAAGACCAAAATGACCGTGTTACCTTGTGACTCAGGGAGACCCGTGATAAAGTCGACTGCCACATGGGACCAGGGACGCCGGGGAATGGTCAGAGGATGCAGGAGACCCTGGGGACGCTGTCGTGGGTTCTTGGTTCTGGTGCAAACCTCACAGGACAGGACAAATGACCTTACTTCCTTCTCCATGTTAGGCCACCAGAAGCGTCTTTTCAGGAAGTCCAGGGTCCTCCGAGCTCCCGGGTGGGCGGTGAGAGGGGAAGAGTGACCCCACTGGAGAACCTTGGCCCGGGCTTGATGTGGGACGTACAAGAGGCCTGGTGGCCCCGTCCCAGGACCGGGGTCCTGGCGTTGGGCTCGTCGGACAGCCTCCTCAATACCCCAGCGGACAGGGGCCACAATCCGGGACACAGGGATAATAGGCCCGACTTCATTCTCCCTGTTAGTGGCAGAGAACAGTCTGGACAGTGCGTCAGGTTTGGTGTTCTTGGAGCCGGGGCGGTATGAGAGGGTGAAGTCAAACCGACTGAAAAACAGGGCCCACCTAGCCTGTCGAGGGTTCAGTCTCTTGGCTTGCTGGAGGTACTCCAGGTTCTTGTGGTCAGTCCAAACCAAGAATGGATGTTGTGCTCCCTCCAGCCAGTGCCTCCACTCCTCAAGGGCCAGTTTGACCGCTAGCAGTTCTCGATCCCCCACATCGTACCGGGACTCAGCAGGACTCAGGCGGTGGGAGAAGTAAGCGCAGGGGTGCAGCTTTCCTTCCGAACGTTGAGAGAGCACCGCGCCGACACCACTGTCCGAGGCGTCCACCTCCATGATGAATGGTTGGGAGGTGTCCGGGAGAACCAGAATGGGTGCCGTGCAGAAGCGGTCCTTGAGGTCTTTGAACGCCTTTTCTGCCTGAGGAGACCAGCCATAAGATCCACCTGTCCCTTTGGTGAGGTCTGACATGGGTGCTGCCACAGAACTGAAGTTCCTGATGAACTTGCGGTAGAAGTTAGCGAATCCTAAGAACCGCTGAACCTCCTTAACGGACTTGGGAGTAGGCCAATCCCGGACGGCCAGGGTCTTGGCAGGGTCCATTTGGAGTTGGCCTGTCCGTACAATAAATCCCAGAAAGGAGACCTCGGGAACATGAAATTCGCATTTCTGGGCCTTGGCGAACAGATTGTTCTGTAGCAGCCTCTGGAGAACCTGGCGGACATGGTGGCGGTGCTCCTGCACGGTCTTGGAAAAGATAAGGATGTCGTCGAGGTAGACAAAAACGTATAGGTTAATCATGTCCCTTAAGACGTCGTTGATTAGGGCCTGAAAAACAGCTGGTGCGTTGGTGAGTCCGAAGGGCATCACCTGGTATTCGTAGTGCCCAGACGGGGTGTTAAAGGCAGTCTTCCACTCGTCTCCCTGTCGGATACGGATGAGGTGGTATGCGTTCCGTAGGTCCAACTTGGTGAAGACGGTGGCGCCTTGGAGCAGGTCGAAAGCTGTGGACATCAGCGGAAGGGGATATCGGTTGCGCACAGTGATCTTATTCAGGCCCCTGTAATCAATACATGGTCGGAGCCCCCCATCCTTCTTGCCGACAAAGAAGAAGCCGGCTCCAGCAGGTGAAGTGGAGGGTCGAATAAACCCAGAGACCAGGGCATCTTTGAGGTATTCCTCCATGGCCTTGCGTTCTGGCTGAGAGAGTGAAAACAGTCTGCCACGAGGAGGGGTAGTCCCAGGGAGCAAGTCGATGGCACAGTCGTAGGCCCGGTGCGGAGGAAGAACGGCGGCCCTGCTCTTGCTGAATACCTCCTTGAGATCCCAGTACTCTGTGGGAACTTGAGATAACTCGGTGAGATCAGGGGGCTCGGCAGGAGACACAGGAGAGCTAGAGAGCAGACAAGAGGCATGGCATGCAGGGCCCCATTCCACAACCTGGCTTGTTACCCAGTCTATGCGAGGGTTGTGGCGAGTAAGCCAAGGAAGGCCTAGAATAACTGGGAACTCAGGTGAAGGAATCAGGTGCAGGGATATTTCTTCCTTGTGACCTTGAGACTGGAGGAAAACTGGAGAAGTAACTTGGGTGACTCTTCCATCACCTAACGCTTGGCCATCGAGGGCAGACACAGACAGTGGGACTTCAAGAGGTGCAGTCGGAATATTGATGCTTTGGGCGAAGTGAATATCCATAAAGTTCCCAGCCGCCCCTGAGTCTATCAAAGCTTGACAAGAGTGGACAGACTCACCCCAGGAGATGGAGACCGGGATGTAGATTCCTTGGCCAGGGAGTCCGGGAGAGAGGGTAGGCCCCGTCACAACCCTCCCTCGGCTGGACGGGGCGGTCCTTTTCCCAAGAGTTCGGGACATGATGCTCGGAAGTGACCAGGCTTGCCACAGTAGATGCAGCACTTGTCCCTCCTTCTGCGCTCCCTCTCAGATGCGGAGAGGCGAGTACGACCCACTTGCATGGGTTCTGGACAGTCACTGAAGGAGGTAGACGGTCTCCAGGTAGAGGTAGGGAGGCTGGGGGGGCTCAAGGCTTGGTGGCGTTCTCTCATCCTGTTGTCCAGACGAATAGCATGTGAGATGAGGGTTTCGAGGTCACTTGGGCATCCAATAGAGGCCAGACCGTCCTTGATGGGGTCAGACAGACCATGGTGGAAGGCTGACACCAGGGCAGTCTCGTTCCATCCACTTACTGCTGCGAGTGTTCGGAACGAGATGGCGTAATCTGCGACGCTTCCTCCTTGCCGGATGGACATGAGCTTTCGGGCTGCGTCGGTACTGATGTCTGCCTGATCGAAGACCCGAAGCATCTCTTCAGAAAACAGCTGGAAATCAAAGCACTCAGGTCCCTGTCTTTGCCAGATAGCAGTAGCCCAGGCTCGCGCCTTACCAGCTAATAAGGTGATCACAAAGGCAATCTTGCGGCGATCCGTGGTGTAGGTGGTAGGCTGAAGCTCAAAGGTGAGTTGACACTGGGTAAGGAACTCTCGGCACTCACTGTGCTTGCCGTCATACCTCTGTGGTGCAGGAAGGCTGGGTTCGCGAGGTGAAGAAGGCAGCATTGCAGGAGGCACTGGAGCAGGAGTGGGAGCTGGATCAGGAGCAGGAACTGGATCAGGAGCAGGAGATGCAGGCAGAGATGTCAGCTGTGCCAGGGTTTTCCCAATTTGCTGAAGCAGTTCCTCGTGGCGAGCGAGGGCCTCACGTTGGCTGGTGAGCGTACGTCCATGAGCGTCCATGGTCGCTCCGAAGCGTGTCAAAGCTGCCATAATTCCCTGAAGGTTGGCCGGGTAGACAGTTGAAGCAGCCTCTGCTGAGTCGGTCATGACGGAGTCTTTCTGTTAGGGTTTTGCTGGGATTCGAACCTGGTTCGTTGGTGTGATAATCCAGCAAACCCCCACTAGGCCACCAGGGGGATGACTCAAATGCAGAGGCGTGAGGCGGAAGTAGAAAAAGAATCAAAAGGTTTATTTAAACTATATACACTATATACAGGGCAAAACAAAAGACAAAAAAAAAACCAAAGAGTAAAATCCAAAAGAAAAGCAAAGTGCAAAAATACAAAAGCTAAGAAGATCAAAAAACACAGTACAAAGGAAACTGGAGATAAACATAACAGCACAAAGACTCCGTGACAAGAGGACTGAACTCAGGGGTATAAATAGACAAACTAATTAAGGACACAGGTGAAGATAATTAGGCAATTAACACAAACACAAAACACAGGAACAGTGGCGGCCTCTAGAGGCCAAAATAAACACGACATGAAAAGGAAATAACAGCGGCCTCTAGAGGCCAAAACAGTCCTAGTCCTAACAAGTACATTACAGGATCACATGATAGCTTAGGAAAACACAGTCACAAGGAAAGTAGTACATGCTACAATCTACAAATGAGTTGAAGGATGCTAATTTTTTAATACAGTTCTATTTTAATCTGTATAGCGCTTTTAACAATGGACATTGACACAAAGCAGCTCTACAGAAACATAAATTCTGGATATAAATTTAAAATGTATAAATTTATCCCTATTGAACGAGCAAGAGGCAACTGTGGCATGGAAAAATCCACGAGATAACATGAGGAAGAAACCTTGAGAGGAACCAGACTCAAAGAGAACTCGTCCTCATCTGGATGACACCGGATAGTGTGATTATAAATCATTTCTCTTCTTTAACTAGAACATCTCATCTCATTATCTCTAGCCGCTTTATCCTTCTACAGGGTCGCAGGCAAGCTGGAGCCTATCCCAGCTGACCACGGGCGAGAGGCGGGGTACACCCTGGACAAGTCGCCAGGTCATCACAGGGCTGACACATAGACACAGACAACCATTCACACTCACATTCACACCTACGGTCAATTTAGAGTCACCAGTTAACCTAACCTGCATGTCTTTGGACTGTGGGGGAAACCGGAGCACCCGGAGGAAACCCACGCGGACACGGGGAGAACATGCAAACTCCGCACAGAAAGGCCCTCGCCGGCCCCGGAGCTCGAACCCAGGACCTTCTTGCTGTGAGGCGACAGCGCTAACCACTACACCACCGTGTCGCCCCTAACTAGAACATTTTAAACAATAATATACTATAATTATGCACACATCTACAACCCCTATCCAAAGAACACTTGAAATCCCTTGAAGGGTAGAGAAACCCTTGCACAGCACTCAGGCCCTGTCCACACGGCAACGGATTCAGGTGACTCTGATACAATTGCTTATCGTTTAGGCCTGGCGTCCACACGGCACCGGCGTTTTGGGTGCCCAACACGCAATCTTTTTGAGAACGGGTTCCAGAGTGGAAAGATCTGGCAATGTTGCCGTTGTGAAGTCGTCTGGATGAGTAGAACGGATTTGTTTACGATGACGTCACAACCACATGTGCTTCATGCCGGGTAGAAGTGTAACGAACTCGATGCGAGTTGTCAACAAATCCTATAACTCGGTTCATGAAACGCGCTTACAAAATATTTTCACTGTGAATATTTATTGTGTAATGGTGCAAAGTGAGAGAGAGAGAGAGAGACTCTGCCCTTAGGGCAGAGTCAATCCCGCCAGCAAAAATAGGGAAAAAAAGGAGCGATCTCACCTCTTCAGATGTTGGTTTAAGTCCGACAATACATTCCTCAAAAAGGGCGTAGAGGAGCAAATTAATCCATCAACGTGTAGCATTCAATTTATTCCGGACCATTAAAGACGCCGCCTTCCGCGTAGAATCATACGTCATCCTCACCGCCATATTGGATAGGTCAAAGCGGAGAATAAAGATTAGCTGCGTTTAACTGTACCAACAGGTTTGCTGTCCAAATGAGATCACATGGGATTACCTTTCACAGGTGAGACTGGAAAAATACTTTTCATTGTATTTGGTCATTATAATGTAATTTTACGAACAGATTTTCCTGACTTTGTGGCTAATATGAAGTCTCGCGCATAATAGTTTATGCGCATGCGTCCTTACTTCTTCTATTGTTCTGGTGTCTCCGAAAGGACCGTCTTACAGCGCCCCTATAGGTGTGGCATGTGTATTGCATCGTTTTCAGCAAGCGTTGCGTTGCCATATGGACCTGATATTTTACTGATCGTTGCCCATTTGGACGCGATATATTTTTAAATAACATCTCGTTGCCGTTGTCGTGTGGATGTAGCCTCAGAGGGACAGTGATTCGTTGTGTAGCTAACTAACAAATAATAGATCAGTAAATAAGTAATGTAAGTGCTTAAATAAATGCATTCATTCATTCAATAAATAAACTAACTCATTCTGTTAATTCTGCTGACTGTTTAAGACAGTACTGTGTCTGAGGCACCCTATTTTTTTCATACAAACTTTGTTATAGATTTCTATTTTATGACTTCTACATTATTGAGTCAGTACAAAAACAATTCCAAACATTCATTTTCCAACACAAAATTAAATGTTACAGAAAATTTTTTTTGTATCTGAGCAGCATATATTACACAGGAGACCACTTTTCAGATTAAAAAAGAAAACATAATGAAGGCTCCTGGGTTTTGCTGCAAAATTAAGAAGCAAGTGTGACAGTAAAAGTGTCCAGAAGAACTGTGGCTGGTTTGCAAGATCTTCAGTAAAACCTACAGCTCATTTCCTTCTAAAACTGCACTTATTGTACCTGAGACTACAATTTTTTTTAAAGCAAAGGGTCGTCTCACACCAAACATTGACTTTGTTTCATTTAAAAAGAACAACAACAACTTTATTTATCACGTGTACACTTAAGCACAGTGAAATTCCTCTCTGCATTTAACCAATCTGAAGCGAGCACACATACCCAGAGGCTACAGCGCCCAGGGAGCAATTGGGGGTTAGGTGCCTTGCTCAAGGGCATTTCAGCCCATGGCTACCCCCATGTTAACATAACTGCATGTTTTTGGACTGTGGGGGAAACCGGAGCACCCAGAGGAAACTCACACAGACATGGGGAGAACATGCAAACTCCACACAGAAACGCCCCCGTTGGCCACTGGGCTCAAACCCAGAACCTTCTTGCTGTGAAGTTTGCAATATTTATTATGGCTTACTGCTGTTTATAGTGTTTTTTAAATGTTGAAACATTTAATTTAATTATTTTTAAGCCTTTTTGGTCTACAGCATTTCTTTACATGTGCCTAAGACTTTTGCACAGTCATGTATATCAGTATAAATGACCTTGATATACAAGTAAAAATGACCATATCTAAGCCTAATATAAATCAAATCCTTTTTCTATGTGTACTGTACTTGCTGAATTTAGCATTGTTAGGAACTGCTACAATATTTTTATTGAATTAATCAAAATATACAGTATTCAGTCATCATATGAACATTACACCCAAAACATAAATCATTAAATAAAATGTACTACCATCTGAGAAGTATTGACAGTTACATTTGGGCTTTTTGAGCAATTATAGTTATACTGTACATATTTTTTCATTGTTTAAAATATTTTGATTGAGACGTACACTACCGTTCAAAAGTTTGGGGTCACCCAGACAATTTTGTGTTTTCCATGAAAAGTCACACTTTTATTTACCACCATAAGTTGTAAAATGAATAGAAAATATAGTCAAGCCATTTTTCTAGCCATTTTGAGCATTTAATCGACCCCACAAATGTGATGCTCCAGAAACTCAATCTGCTCAAAGGAAGGTCAGTTTTATAGCTTCTCTAAAGAGCTAAACTGTTTTCAGCTGTGCTAACATGATTGTACAAGGGTTTTCTAATCATCCATTAGCCTTCTGAGGCAATGAGCAAACACATTGTACCATTAGAACACTGGAGTGAGAGTTGCTGGAAATGGGCCTCTATACACCTATGGAGATATTGCACCAAAAACCAGACATTTGCAGCTAGAATAGTCATTTACCACATTAGCAATGTATAGAGTGTATTTCTGATTAGTTTAAAGTGATCTTCATTGAAAAGAACAGTGCTTTTCTTTCAAAAATAAGGAAATTTTAAAGTGACCCCAAACTTCTGAACGGTAGTGTATACTTGAAATTTCCTCCCAATAAAATGTAAATCATGAAGTTAATGCCCATGTATAAGCTAATTTCTTCTAGATTAGAATATATATTTTTAGTAAGTAGTGTTTACCGAAAACAAGTTTTTGGTTAGAACTTTGGTTAGAAGAAAGCTCCATAAACTTGGTTGACAAGATGCCAAGAGTGTGCAAATCTTCATCAGGAATACTGTTATGAATTTAAAATATAAAATAGTTTTGGTTTGTTTAACACCTGTTTAGTCATTTTTTGTCACTGTATGTCATTTTAGACACACGATGAACAAGTGTGTCCAAAACCTTTGAATGGTAGTATAGCTCAAATTTCTATTCACCATAAATATAACATCAAAAATTAGCATAACACTAAAGTTACTCTGTTATTAATTACAAACCTCTACATTCCTGCTTATTAAATATTGCATTCTGTCGTACATTGTGCATGTAAATCTGTGTGACTGTGACACAGGGGAAAGGACATTTCAAGCTGGATTAAGATCTACTGATTTAAGTGACAGCTTTCTTATGAATTATGAAAAGCCTGCCATACCACTGATATTTAGATGGTCTCATCTCATCTCATCATCTCTCGCTGATTTATCCTGTTCTACAGGGTCGCAGGCAAGCTGGAGCCTATCCCAGCTGACTACGGGCGAAAGGCGGGGTACACCCTGGACAAGTCACCAGGTCATCACAGGGCTGACAGACACAGACAACCATTCACACTCACATTCACACCTATGGTCAATTTAGAGTCACCAGTTAACCTAACCTGCATGTCTTTGGACTGTGGGGGAAACCAGAGCACCCGGAGGAAACCCACGCGGACACGAGGAGAACATGCAAACTCTGCACAGAAAGGCCCTCGCCAGCCACGGGGCTCGAACCCAGACCTTCTTGCTGTGAGGAGATAGCGCTAACCACTACACCACCGTGCCGCCCTATTTAGATGGTTAATGGGCATTTTCCCTGTGGCAGTTGGTATAAAGAATGCCTGTCTGAAGTAGGCCACAGGGTTATAAAAGTTAATGTAGATAACTTAAAACATATCAAAGCATTCACACACACCTAAGACCAATAGTTTGTGATCAACCTGTGAGTCTTTATATGCATGAACATGTGTCGCTGTTAATATAGAAGATAATATATACTTACAAGCAGACATGTGGACTCGAGTCATGTGACTTGGACTCGAGTCAGACTCGAGTCACCATTTTGATGACTTGAGACTTGAAATCCCTAGATGAGGAATGACTTGCAACTCGACTCGGACTTGCACGCTGTTGACTCGAGACTTGACTTGGACTTGACAGTTTTAGCTTGCAGTGACTTGGCGTATCAGGTATAAATATTCTTCCCTCGATTTTGAATCCAAGTACACTCGTTATTATTTGAATGCGGTGTAGCTCCTTGTCCTAGGCTACGGCAGCTCAATCCACTAGCACTAGGTGTCACTCAAGCACTTCAACTGGTTCAAATGAAAAACCAAACTGTGATGGGCAACGAGGACGCTGAATGATGAACGGACGGATAAAAACATGATTCCCTGCGTAATTTCCTTTGGATTTAAAGAATACTCCAATACAGATGGCAAACGCATTGCTACGTGCAAAACATGTGGAGCCACAATTTCGGACAGCCAGTCAACCACATCAAACTTCGCTCGTCACCTGAGGCTGCATAAGGACAAGTAAGTAACAAAGCTAGGCTACAGCTAGCAAGAATCTGTACAGGCTAGTTGGTGGCAAGAAGTGGAATGTGTTAATATATTAACGCTGTCAAGGATTTGTTTTGCTTTGCTGAATATAAAATAGTGAAGTAGATTTTTTATTGGATTGCTTTTGTGTTCAGTCTAGTGTTAGATTATGTGGGCTAGGCTACCAGTTAACACACATTGGGAAGGCATAGCCAGAAGGTGGTGATTTGGTCAGAGCAGAGAACATTTACAAGATTGTTATAAAGGCTCTGGTCAGAACGACACAGACTTATGATAAGAACCGGACAGCAAAGGATAAAACGTGAATCAAATAAACAGTTACCCAGGCTGCAAACTAAGTATGTAAAACAGAAGTTCGCTCTTTGCAATGGGAAAGTCAGTGCTTGTCACGAAAGGCATTTAAACCACTGAGACGAGATGACTAGCAATGCAAGTTAAACCAGGCGTTTAACTGTTTGCTACGTACTGCACCAAGTCGTGGACGCTGTGCGATGTGTGTTATTAGTGCTGGGATTACGTGTCAGAGACATTCAATTCTATTCTCTTCCTCTCTCTGGTGTCATGTAGGCAATGTGAATAATGGGCCATTTGGGCTATGTAAAATTTAAGCTCAGCTGACGTTTTATAGCGCAGTACATCCCGACAGATTGGAGTGTAGCCTACTCCGACGCGAAGCATTATCCCACAGTCTTACCCAAACGACAGGGCACACAATGCCTCTATAGCATGGCTTTACCAGTGCATTTATTAGTCTCTGGTGAGAAACCAAATTCGCCAAAAGCACGCAACTTGGATCTGGAGGATTCCGCTGAACATTCTGAAATTCACAACTGTTTATTCTACTTTATTATACGGCTCTCTAGAATGTTGCCAGGGTTTCATTCTCACATTCTGGCCAGAGCCCTAGGGGACTCTGATTCTGGCTACATCGTCACAATGTTCTGTGTTTACTGAGGCTACCGGTATTTTAGCGAGTGTTTAGTGAATGCATTGTGGTCTAGCTAAACTGCTTAAGGGAACATCCTGGCTGGCTTGTATTAAACATTATACTGTGTACAAACAAATATGTTCAGATTAAATGAACTCAGACTTTGATATTGAAAATGATAAAAACATGTTAATGTCTACATGATTAAAAACAGAAAACAAGTAGGCCTACTAATTTTACTTTTTTTTTCTTGTTTAGATTTGCAGAATATCTGAAGAACAAGATCATCCCAAGTGAGACAGAGCAGCCGTCCATTTCTGGATTCCTTACTGCAAAAGATAGACAGTACAATGCTACCCACCCACAACAAAAAGCCATCACAAATTCAATAGTAACAGATTTGGTCATTGGATGCAACATCCCTCTCTCAGCAGTGGAGAACAGATATTTCCGGAATTTTTTGTCAGTTAGTTGGTCTCTCTCACACACACAAACGTACTCAAGCCACGTTGTATTGTGTTAAAGGCATGTCATGTTGTATGTTGGGACAGTGCCTAACTTCAGAAGGAAAACCATTCTTTGATTCTAAAAGTACACAGATCATCTGTTAGCTTGGACTTTGAGTTTCATGTCTTAAAATGCACATGAAAAGCATTTTTATGTGAAAAATGACATGAATGAAATGAAAAGAAAATGATTTTTGTTACACAGTACCAGTACTAGTTTTGTTTAGAATTTTGTTTTAATTTCTCACTAATTTTCCAATAAAAAAATTAAGGAAATGGTCATACTTTCACTCATTCTCACACCCTTAGCCTCAGATGTACACTGACTCACTCAAACTAAACTCACTGAAAATTTAGGATGCTTTACTAACGTTAACTAACTAATCATTGTCTCCTCTGAGATTCTTTGATTGTCTTGGGGCACAAGCTCCAAAACATTTTAAAATGGAAAAGAATGGGTGTACTGTAGTTACTTGTGCTGACTCTATGAATCATTGACATTACATTACATTTAGCAGACATTTTTATCCAAGGTGACTGGCAAAGGAGGACATACACTGCAGTGTGGAGAGGTAATACATTTGCGATCAAAAATGTGTTGATTGCCTGTAGAATAAATGGTGACTTGTTAGGGACTTGGAAAAAAATGAGACTTGGACTTGGACTCGACTTGGCTTGGGTAGGACTTGGACTTGGACTTGACTTGGTCAAAAGTGCCTTGACTTGTGACTTGACTCGGACTTGAGTGGTAGGACTTGAGACTTACTTGTGACTTGCACATTAGTGACTTTGTCCCACCTCTGCTTACAAGCCACTTTATTATGAACATCCACACTGTAAAAAAAGAATAGTCGAGAATACTTGAAATTTCAAGGCAACAGTCTGCATTAAGAATTTTATGTTTTGCCAACGATGTATGCCCATGATAATCCAAACTATGATAACACTGTTATCTTTATTAAGAATTCTTAATTAAGTCAATTTTCAATTCCTCATTCTGCCAACATAGATTTCTCTTTTTGCTGAACAGTGGCATTCACAGTAGTACAAAAAGGCAATGGAGGTTCTCACAATTTTTGGGGGGGCTTTTTTTTACCTTTATTTGGATAGGATAGTGTAGAGACAGGAAATGAGCAGGAGAGAGAGACAGGGAGGGATCAGGAAATGACCTCAGGTCAGAATCGAACACGGGTCCCCGGATTTATGGTATGGCGCCTTATCCACCTGAGCCACAACAACATGACCTTCAACCGGAGAGAGAACCACATTGCCCAGCCCTTGCATTTGGGAGAGGAAACCCCGTGTCTTGGTCATTAAGAGCATGCGCTGAATAAACACCTGTGGCAATTATGTATTTTCAATTCAGATTATTCACTATTGCATATTTACACATCATTGAGGTGCACCCTATCAGTTTGATGTGGATTTTTCTGTTCGTTAATAATTATTCATATTTTCTTGTCCATTCAATTGTGAATATGGAATTACTTGAACAAAGCGTAATTCTATTTTTTAGAATTATCCACATCAAGAAAAATCCACATCAAACTGATAGGGTGCACCTCAATGATGTGTAAATATACAATAGTGAATAATCTGAATTGAAAATACATAATTGTCACAGGTGTTTATTCAGCGCATGCTCTGAATGACCAAGACACGTGGTTTCCTCTCCCAAATGCAAGGGCTGGGCAATGTGATTCTCTCTCCAGTTGAAGCTCATGTTGTCGTGGCTCAGGTGGATAAGGCGCCATACCATAAATCCGGGGGCCTGGGTTTGATTCCGACCTGAGGTCATTTCCTGATCTCTCTCTCTCCTGCTCATTTCCTGTCTCTACACTGTCCTATCCAAATAAAGGTGAAAAAAGCCCCCCCCCAAAATTGTGATAACCTCAATTGCCTTTTTGTACTACTGTGAATGCCACTGTTCAGCAAAAAGAGAAATCTATGTTGGCAGAATGAGGAATTGAAAATTGACTTAATTAAGAATTCTTAATAAAGATAACAGTGTTATCATAGTTTGGATTATCATGGGCACATCGTTGGCAAAACATAAAATTATTAATGCAGACTGTTGCCTTGAAATTTCAAGTATTCTCAACTATTCTTTTTTACAGTGCATATACCTGCTGTTTTATGCAGTTATGTCAGTCAGTCAAGTTTATTTTTACAAGAGCTTTTAACAATAGACATTGTTGCAAAGCAGCTTTACAGACTTTTAATGACTTTAAACATGAGCTAATTTTATCCCTAGTCTATCCCCAATGAGCAAGCCTGTGGCGACGGTGGCAAGGAAAAACTCCCTCAGATGACATGAGGAAGAAACCTCAAGAGGAACCAGACTCAAAAGGGAATCCATCCTTATTTGGGCGAAAACAGATAGTGTGGTTATAAATAACTTGCTTCTATAACTGTGTCCTATATAGTCAAAGTATAACTGTGAAACCATGAAATTAATTATAGTTTTAACTATAATTTAAGAATTTAAGAAATCTGTTTTGTTGATGTTATAAACTGTTCATTGATGGAAACTTGAGTGCAAAACTGTTCATGACAACTGCAGTCCTAAAGTTAGCAAGTCAACTGTAGTCCTCAACCGTCTTCCAAGTGCGACTTTTGACTGTCCATATGGGGCCGTCTTCCACAGGAGTGATGTGATGAGACTCCAGCCAGACACAGGGCATCAGGATGGATCAGGCAGGTCCAAGGAGCAGAAGAGGTCAGCATTTGTATCTCAGGATCGACATGTAACTCAGAGGGACAGACAGAGTGAGGTGGAGAAAGAGAGAGAAAGAGAAAAAACAAGAGTTATCTAATCAGCCAATCCCTTGACAGCAGCACAATGCATAAAATCATGCAGATACAAATCAAGGGCTTCAGTTAATATTCACTTCAAACATCAGAATGGGAAAAATTGGGATCTCTGTGACTTTCACTGTGGCATGGGTGTTGGTGCCACATGGACTGGTTTGAATATTTCAGAAACTGCTGATCTCCTGGGGTTTTCACACACAACAGTCTCTAGAGTTTACGCAGAATGGTGCAAAAAAAACCAAACAAACAAAAAACATTGAGCGAGTGTGGGTGGAAATGCCTTGTTGATAAGAGAGGTCAGAGGAAAATGGCCAGATTGGATTGAGCTGCCAGGAAGGATATAGCAACTCATAGCAACTCTTTACAACCGTGGTGAGCAGAAAATCATCTCAGCATGCAACAGCAGAAGACCACACTGAGTTCCACTCCTGCCAGCCAAGAACAGGAATCTTAGAATCAAGAACAAATTCCTATTAGAGTGGCCAGTGAGTGCAAAGTACTGTACCTGTGGTGGTACTGTATTTAGTTGCATGTTTGCAATAGAGTGTAACAGAATTTATTTCTGCATCTGCAAAAACATGTACTAACTTGGTTATTATGCTTCCTTTTGCAGGTAATTAAAAAAAAATCACTTTTCAACATTGATTCTAAAAATCATGCATTTAACCATTTAGAAGTGTTTACTCTCAACAACAAGGTGAATTTGGCTGGTTGGATGATGAAATTTAAATTTTGCTGTTAAATATGTAATAATGATCATTATAATACCAGCAAGATGACATTCTAATGAAGACTTTCTAATAAGTTGCTTAAAATTACTTGTTTTTTTAAAATTATTCATAATTTACTAATAATTTCGGTAAAAAAAAAGTTGTTCAAAGTGAGCTTGTCAGTCTATACTGCAATATCAATAAAGAAAAAAGAATGAAGAATTTGAAGAAGAATCAATTTCTTGTAGAAGATGTGATGTGTTCATGTAACATTGTTGAGTGAATATTATGGGACACAGTTAATGGACATTTTCAGGGGTGGCATGCCCCATCAATCACAATGACATTGGCTAATCATGGGCATCTGTGAGCTCATACATGCATTAGGGGGAGGATAGCGCTTTCCTCTGGGTGTGTTACACTGCCCTTCAGTGCAGCATGAGCAGAAGCTCGAAACGATACAGTTGGCCAGCTTCATATGTCTTGGAGGAAGCACATGATAGCCTTGACCCTCCCCATCTGGTAGCTGTGGTATGAAAGGAGAGACCTAAATTGAGAGTGGGATCTGACCAACACTAAATTATGGTGAAGAAACCTCCCCAGTACATTTTTATGATCCATAATCGATGAGCATGAGACAGATTCACACATTAATGCTTAGATACTAAGATAATAAGCACAACTAATAAGATCTCATCTCATCTCATTATCTCTAGCCGCTTTATCCTTCTACAGGGTCGCAGGCAAGCTGGAGCCTATCCCAGCTGACTACGGGCGAAAGGCGGGGTACACCCTGGACAAGTCGCCAGGTCATCACAGGGCTGACACATAGACACAGACACAGACAACCATTCACACTCACACCTACGGTCAATTTAGAGTCACCAGTTAACCTAACCTGCATGTCTTTGGACTGTGGGGGAAACCGGAGCACCCGGAGGAAACCCACGCGGACACGGGGAGAACATGCAAACTCCACACAGAAAGGCCCTCGGCGGCCCCGGGGCTCGAACCCAGGACCTTCTTGCTGTGAGGCGACAGCGCTAACCACTACACCACCGTGCCGCCCAACTAATAAGATATTTAAAAGTATTTTAATGATTATATTTCAATAGTCCATTGAGACAGGCAAAAATCATGTTTTTAAGCACTGTAGATTAAAGTTTAATTTATCTAAAAATATTTACCTATGTTTGAAATGTTTCTGCTGTTACTTTAAATGTCTATTTGTAAATGTAATATTAGTTGAACACATTTGTGGTATCACCCTTCTATCATGCTATTGAAGCATGGGCCTGAACAACCACACAAGGGGGCAGTATTGAAACGTTTAAGAAATATATGCACACGTTCACTGTTATAATTTGACAAATGACATATTGCCACTGCTTTAGAATAACAAACTCCCTTCATAGTTGAAGGAATAGGAAAAACTGTCAGAGGATTCCTAGAAGTAAAGCAATTTACATCTTGAATTTACATCTTCTGGTTCTGGAACAGCAGTAAAAGACATACAATATCTAAATCTACAATTGCTAACTGCTTAGAAGCCAGAAACTATTTTTCATGCAGTTATACTTGAGATTTGTGTGTATTTGCCTGTGAGACATGAGCTCTCCTTGAAGTGTGTTTCTGATGTTATTGTATCCTGCCCCACTGACTTATTATGTTAATGTCTCTGGAAAGCCATAATTACAGGAACGGAGGGTGGAAAGCAGTGCCAAAACTCTATTGTAGCTCTGGTGAGGCCATCCTTCTGATGTTTGTTGGGGGGGAAATTCCACTTTGCTATACCCATGCAGTCTTTGCAACAGACGTATACTGTAACAAACCATAATGACACATAATGGCACACAAATCATATGCAGCTGAAGTAACACCAGCGTTACTTAGCACACAGTGTTGTTTATCTGAACTCTTCTATTACAAGGCCATCTACCTTGCCATCTACCATGTAGCTCCCATTTTTAGTCATTAAATTAGTTATTTTAACTATTCACAGGACTTTTGATCATACTGACACCCTGGTTGTTTGCCAACACCTATTTGATGTGATGCAATTTCTTTTGTTTTAGTTGGCATAACTGTAGATTTGTAGGATTGTTTTTTTTTCACTAACATATCTGCTCTACACAGGTTTTTTTTTTTTTTTTTTAAATATACCTCATGCTTTTGACATTAAAGGTCTCCTTGCATCGTTTTTTCATTAATTGTGCGGTGGTCTCTAGTGTGAATGAATGCCCTGTGAGCCGGTTTTGGTGAAAAAAAAATGCTGTGATTCTCCTGTTTCAGGCTGTTCTAGTTTGGTGGAGTGGGTGGCGGGAGAACGACAGGATTTCAGCTCTTACTCATTAATATTCATGACATGTAAACGTGTTACCTCTGATTGGCTAACAGCACTGTGACGCTACCTCCAGTGAGTCAGAACAAGTGGATGTGGGTGTCTTACTACGGCGAGAGAGAAGGAACAAACCATGAAGGGAAAAATACAGTGCGCTGACGTCATTGAGGTGCGACGCGAGGAAATAAGAAAAATTCAATAAATGTTTGGGTTTTTACTGAACAAACAAACGAATAAAATGAACGAGTGACTTAAAAAAAGAATGTGGGTGTCTTTGTAAAAACTGTTTTGATTGGCTATTATGGTCTCGACGTCGATGTTTTGACCAATAACAATGTAGATAACATGAATTTTACATCACATTCAATGAGATTTAAACGAGACTAAAGATGGCGACTTACAAATAATGTGTAAACATCGTTGGAGTTAATAAAGCTTGAACAGCATGAAGGAACATACCCCAACCCCCCGAAATTAATAAAAAAAATTCTCAACAGATTTGGCATAATATAAAAAGGTCGTTTTTTACTCAGAAACAGCGGAAAACTCTCATCCCTGCCTAGCTTGTGACCATGTCATGCATGCTAACGTGGAGAATATGAACATGCTATTTTGTAACAAAAACCTTCGAACAAAAAGCTCATGTTTTACTTTCAGCTTGTGAGCTGGTGGTAGATCGTCTTGACGGCACAGATCCAGGTATTAAATGCAACCTCGAAGCAAAACCACTACTGAAGGCACCAAAGTTTGAAAAGTCACTGTGGTTGAAATAATCAGAACACAGTACTAATGCTGCATTATACTTCGCTGGTGGTGTTCCAAAGATAAATTCCAATCATTTATTCTTCACCTCTTCTATCTTGGGCAAGAAATACAACGTCTTACTGCCACAAATAACACAGGCACAAACTTGTTCAGCCATGTTTTCAACTTGCTGTTAGGTCCTCTCCCCTCCGTTAGCTACTGATGAGATGGGCTCTATCTCTCCTCACGCTTAAATCCGAACTTCCTTCCCGTGGGCGGTCACAAGCCAAGGTGGGCGAGGCCATGAATATTAATTTACGAAGTGACGTAAGATCGTATGGCTTTTTCAGATCCACTCGTTTTTCCGACTATTTTCTTTCATAAGCTAATACAGGGAATGGGGGTAGAATTACATTTTGACATGCAGCATGCATATGCAACTCGGAGTGAACTATGGTATTTCAAAAATAGCCAGTACTAAACGTTTTTGGTGGAAGGGCACCTTTAAGGTGCTTTAATTAAGGCAGGGCTGCCAACTTTTCGAAATTCCTTGGAGTGAGATTTTTTTTGGGGGGGGGGGGGGGGGGGTCGACGTCAAAATTTTTCCGCACACCATGCAATAAGTGGGAATTTTGTATTCAGTTTGATATTCACTTGTCCCCCTGTATTCTGGTGTTTTGTTTGTGGGTCGTCCAGCTGGAGATGGACAATGGGGAGGGGGGGGGGTTGAGATTTTGGATTTCGTAGATGTTCCTGCATTCTGGTGGATTTTTGGAGTGGCCTGCTGTGCCATACCTACATTCTTACACACCCTGACTTGCCAGGCCTTCAGCTTGTGGCCAACAAAAGCACCAAGTTTTGGCTTAAAAGCCCCCACACTAGAAAACTACAGGTGACTGCCAATGTTCCTGTAGCCCTATAGACCTGTGTTTCAGGCTTAAAGGCAAGTTCATGTTTGAAAATATTTCATCAGCTAAGCCTAAACACCTTCTGAATTGAAACTAAATGTTAAGTTTTTAATAACTGTTGCAAAAAATAAGATTGTCCCTCACTGACTATTCATTATGCATTTAAGGGCTTTCCCCACCACTGGGTTCAGCAGAAGATTGGCATGGGGAAAAATATCAACAGCAAAAGAACAAATAAAATGCTTAAACAGTAAGCAAAATGTGCATGTGCTACAAGAAACATTAAAATGATTAAGTTTGAACAGTATTGAAACACAAAAAGCTGAACCTTGGCCATAGGTGGGAATGTGCACACAAAGTTGGGCTTAAAAATTTTGGTCATACTTAAATAAGCTATATTAATATATTTCTTATTAATTTATTTCTTATCTATGTTTCTTATTAGTAATAGAGCATTCGTCAGGGCCTGTTATCTGACAAATATTCTCTACCTGTCTTGCCCTCTTTGAAACCTGTCTCCTCAGTATATTGTTCTCTGTCTTTTTTTTTATTATTCACAAGTTCAAGTTCTTTGATATTCCAGGTGACCATGCTTTATTTACTTTAACTGAGCAATTACATGCATCATAAATAATTAAAAATAAATACCCTGTAAATAAACAATAACTTGTCCAGGGTGTACCCCGCCTTTCGCCCATAGTCAGCTGGGATAGGCTCCAGCTTACCTGCGACCCTGTAGAACAGGATAAAGCGGCTACAGATAATGAGATGAGATAAACAATAGGTATGGTGGCTAATGGCTCTTCTTGCATTTGTAATATTATCTCTTACTTGCTTTATTTTACAACATTTCCAGTATGGCTTCAAATCAGGGCTTTGAACCGGTTCAAGGAACAAAAACGAAAACCGGGAACTTTTTCTATTTCACATGGAACAGAAACGAAACCAGAAACTTTATTATTTTTTATGCTCCGGAACAGAAACGCTTATTAAAAATAATGGTAACCGGTTAATACTAGTTTTTATTTCGTTCCTCAAAGTTTCTGTAGCCTACAAATAAAAAAGTCATTCTTCTCCTGCGCAAGTTTCTATGACCTGCTGGGGTTTACTTCCTGTGTGACGTTCGCTGACTGAATGTAGAGAGCGGGAGGGTGGACTACTATCACGTCTCCACATCTTAAATAAGAGGTAAATATTGCAGTCTATCGTTATTCAAAAATGTCAATTTCAAACACGATATCAATATATTTGTCCACATTAATGAGAGGCTCGTGAACATTAAATGACGTTAACCTCTGTTAGCCTATCAATGCATAGGGCCTGACTAGCCTTTGGTAACACACTAAATGAATTATCTTTCATTTTTGGCACTTTTTCTGTTTGTGTAGATGGGAAGACATACTGAGAATCCAAATCGCCAACATTTGAAATAATAATTGTTTTGAATTATTTCTTGTCTTATTTAATGAAGGTTGTAATAGAATTAGCCTACATTTGGCTTAAGCTGGATGAGACAGAGACATAATTTTATAGCCATTTGTTAAACAGCTGACAGGGAACGTAATTAACCGTTCCGGGAATTAAATTTTTTTGTTCTAACCGGTTCGGGAACGTCTATTTAATGGTGGAACCCAAAACTGGAAACATTAAAATTCTGTCTCTGTTCGGAACGAACCAATAGGAAAAAAATTCTGGTTCAAAGCCCTGCTTCAAATAAAGTCATAAAGTATGATAACATACAGTAAACAAACTAAAAATGTGCCTTAATAAACGTGTGCTAAGGAGGTGCTCTCCCGTGCTGCTTGTTGGGGAAGATAGAGGCTGTGGCACGGCAGTAGGCCTATAATGATTTAGCATGCCTAGTACACAGCTCTCGATATGGCATTAAATATTCTCACAACACTTATAGGCTAAAACGATTAAGAAACTTTATATAAGTTCATAATTACGCCAGTAACACCACACACTGGTGTGCATATGTACAAACCTGTCTGAGACACCCATCTTCAACTCGGATACCTTCTTCTCTCTTCTCTTCCTCTAAATTGACGGTAGGCAATTATCCAACTTCCGGCGAGTGCAGCATCATTAGATGTGCCACCTACCATAGGGGAGTGTGTACAGAAGGGAACACCTCTCTGCCTGTTTAGCTGTGCGTAAGGCGTAATTGATCAATCGCAAGTGGTTGGCGCGACGCAATGGGTAGCCTAGATTAGATAGATAAACTAGATTTTTTTCTAGCGTGAGAAATTGGAGGTATGGCGTGTGAGCGTGTGAAGACAATCAAATGCGTGTGTCTCACGCTCATTGCGTGAGAATTGGCAGCCCAGATTAAGGTGATGTTTGATGTTTCCGTGGCAAATGATGTAATAGTTGTATAGTCAGAAATAGGGCACTGTGTTATGAAACATGTAGTTTATGTTTGGTACTAAATAGTACAGTGCATCCACACCCACCTTTACACAGTACAGTCTTCTTCTTCTTCTTCTTCTTCTTCCTCCTCCAAAAGAGTTCAAGCCACCTTCTGGTGGATTATCAAACTTGTTTATAGTACAATACAGTATATTTTGCCATATAATTTACTAATATGACATATGTGATGTAATTTTTTCTTTTCTGATCAGTTTAAACAATGAAAGAGAAATGACACTGGCTTGGACAGAGTTCCTAATCATACCTTGTATCAGCAAGGACTGTGAAAGCCCAAAAATCTGCATAAGCAGTCAGCATATCGCATCCTGGGGCTGTGGGAACAATACAGCCGCAAAGGAAAGGGAGTGGCAGTACTAGGATATCCCATCCCATTCACTGTGCCCTCTTCCTGAAGAGTTTTCCAGCAGCATCCAGGGAGAGGATGAGGAGGTCAAGCTTCCATGTTGCTCCAAACTCTTCTATCACCTGTGGTAGAGCACTTCTTATGTGACAGTTCAAGCATTGCTATCAACCATAAATCCGCACAACATACTGTTTAAATAATAAACCTAATCATAGAGTATACAAAGCAAAGAAAAAGCAATGAAAACCAATTATATATAGTATATAATATAATATACACTGATATACTGGTTCCTCAAGGGCTAGTTGGAGAGATAAGTGTACCTGAAGGGGTTTTGATTAGAAAAGATAAACTTTCTTTTGTAGGGTTCTCCTTGGAAGCTTTAAGATGAAGTTCAAGTTTTATGCTGTGCCCCCAAGAGACAATACCTGGGTTTAAGATCTTGATCCAATTCAACCATCCTCCCATCTTCTCTTTAAGAGTTAGTCAACATTCTACCTTGTGACTGGTTTTTATTTTTTTTTTCAGAATCATTATACATTTTAATCAGTCTTCTGTCTCTCCTTTGTATCGAATGTGGCTTTTTGTAAATTGCATGAACTACCAACAAATAAATTGGGCAGATTTCTCCTTACCTCAGTTTTCCTGTCCCATGACAAGTCTGATGAACAGCTTAAATGAGAAAAGGTGAATATTTTTTTGCATAATTTTAGACTAACAATTTGCATGTGCAGCCAACTAAACTCACTGCCCACTTTAATAAAAACTTGTTCTTGATTCTAAGATTCCTGTTCTTGGCTGACAGGAGTGGAACCTAATGTGGTCTTCTGCTGTTGCATGCTGAGACGCTTTTCTGCTCACCAGGGTTATAAAGAGTTGTTATGAATTGCTGTATTCTTCATGGCAGCTTGAACCAATCTGGCTATTTTCCTCTGACCTCTCTTATCAACAAGGCATTTCCATGTGCAGAACTGTCATTCACTTGATGTTTTTTTTTGCACCAATCTGCGTAAACTCTAGAGATTGTTGTGTGTGAAAACCCCAGGAGATCAGCAGTTTCTGAAATACTCAAACCAGTCCATCTGGCACCAAAACCCATGCCACAGTGAAAGTCACAGAGATCCCAATTTTTCCCATTCTGATGTTTGAAGTGAACAGTAATTGAAGCTCTTGATTTGTATCTGCATGATTTTATGCAATGTGCTGCTGTCAAGGGATTGGCTGATTAGATAATTGCATAGAACAGCAGATGTATGGGTGTTCCTAATAAGTGACCAGTGAGTGTATGGAACAACTGCTTACTGTACTAGTCGATGGCAGTGGCAACTCAGCATGTACAGTATGGCTCTGTATTAGAGAATTCAAGTATGAGAGTTCAAATCTCATGACCAGAGAGAGGCTGCCTTTGCTGTAAACTTTGGATTGGAGTCTTGAAGAAGCCAGATTTTGCTTCAGATAAAACGATCAATAGAAAATTGAACAATTTTTTTTTTAAAGAAATTTCTAGAGTTAGATTTTATTTTGCCATACAACCTGATGATGCACTGGATTCTCTAGATGGGTTCTCTGAGGTATACGACTGAAAAGCTAAAAATATTTGTATTACATCAACACAATAAATATAGATTTTTATTCTGAAAGGTTGGAATAACGTTTAAGCAACTAATTTAGCACAGCACTGATTTATAACTAAGTGCATAACTCAGCTTGTAGTTGGTTATATTACGTTCATCAAATAATGATGACATATTGATCCCCTGACTCATAAATGAAGTTGCTGTAGTATTAACTGCTCTCTGTAGGATTTATAGCCTGTCATGCTATTTCTGGAGTGTTTGAAATTGCTTTTATCTGACACTTAGGCCAAAGGGTGATTGAGTAGCCTGTAATGACAAGAAGAAATAGTTTCTGATCAGAGAAGTTGTGTGTGTGTGTGTGTGTGTGTGTGTGTGTGTGGGTGGGTGGGTGGGTGGGTGGGTTAGGGGGGAATCATAAATTTACCAAGACAATAAATTTGTTTACCATGACTACCTAGGAAGAGGAAGGACACATGTTCAGTCTTGTACCTTTGCCAGTCACCTAGCTGAACAATACATTTTAAGCACTCTGTAAGGATTTCCTTGGGAAGTCTGTGCTGGGATTCTGGCCTCCACAGTGTCATAGGGCATGTATTTCCCATACAAAGAAACATGTGCCTTTTAAATTAATCAATATGTTTGTACATTGTACTGTATATGCTTTTGCCATGTGATTTTGCTAACAAATATCCTTGGCCAACTTCATGAGCTATGTCGATTGTATATTTTCATAGATGAGCGCTTAAACACTTTCTCAGTGTCATTAAAATAATTTATAAAAATGAGGAGACATATATTTGCTATTGAAAGACCAAGCTCAAAGTTATAACTTCTTTAGCCCAACTTTGTATTCAGGTGTTAAATCATCATGTTATCATGGTATAGGTGGTTTTCAAGTCTGAGTCATCGGAAACATTTGGAACCACTGAGGAGAATGTGTTTATACAGTACCAGTCAAACATTTTGACGCACCTTCTAATTCAATGGGTTTTCTTTATTTTTATTAATTAAAACACACTTCATGTCTTAAAGTAATGATGGACTGTCATTTCTCTTTACTTAGTTGAGCAGTTCTTGACATAATATACTATGGTTGTGGAATAGGGCTATTTACTGTATTTTTATTATTTACTATTTACTGTTTGATCTCAAACACATTAAGAAGGCAAGAAATTCCACTAATTAACTTTTGACGAGGCACACCTTTTAATTGAAAAGCATTCCAGGTGATGACCTCATGAAGCTGGTTTAGATAATGCCAATAGTGTGCAAAGCATCATCAAGGTAAACGGTGGCTACTTTGAAAAATCTAAAATATGAAACATATTTTGTTTGTTTTTTTTAAACACTTTTTAAACACTTTTGTTTACCACATAATTCCATATATGGTCTATATGTTATTTCATAGTTTTGATGTTTTCAGTATTGTTCTACAATGTAGAAAGTCATCCAAATGCATAAAAACCTATGAAAAAATAAGTGTGTCCAAACTTTTGACTGGTACTGTATTCATAATTGCAGTATGCAATGTTGCCTCCTCATAGCTCCAGGGTCCACAGTACATTCCTGAGATCAGGTGAGTCTGCGTGGATTTCCTCTGGGTCCTCCAAAAAACATGCAGGTGGATTGACACAAGTAAATTGCAACTAGATGTGAATGAGTGTGTGCGTGTGTGTGTGTGTGTGTGTGTATGCGCATGCATGGTGTCTAGAGGTGGTCCCACACCCAATGTTAAGATCTTGGCTCAGGATTCACCAAGGCCCTGACCAAGAAAAGTGGTAATTGAAGATGAATGAATAAATATCCATAATTATCTTGGTGAAAAGATTTTAATCAGTGATCTTGTCTTCATCCCTAGTCCTCTGTCACAGCTTATAGTAGGTTGTGTTAAATGACATCTCACTGTTTCCTTTCCTGAAATCCATTGTGCACTGATTTGAAATGATCAAGCAGCCAGCAAGCTACCTTAGACAGAGACGCCCAGTGGGATAGGATGAATGACTCAACCATGCTGCTGGAAGCATGAAAACTAAAAGCTTTGAATAGGTATGCACATAGGCAACTCTGCACTTTTAGAAAGAGTAACTAAAATGAATAGGCTAAAAAATTCATGAACCCTATCATATGTGTGTGCAGGCAAAATGATTTATTCAACATGGAATGTGTATAGCTGCTGCAAAAATCCACAAGTTTATCTACACCTAACCATTTAACCATTTCATGTGAAGTAAAAAGGAAATTCATCTCATATTGCAATTATGCCTTGTTACACATCACATTTTTTTCTAGTCCCTAAAGACGTTTTCAATATGCTCTCTAGCTGTCACTGTCTGTTAGTGTCTATCACACAAGTCTCTGACTTATTCATTGCTTCCCTCAATCCACAGACTCAACCTGAGTTCATACTGAAGCTCTTCAAACTAATCTTGCCTGGTAACAGTATTTGATCATTATACTGTAGATGAACAGCATTTTATATCTGATGTGTCAAAAATATCTCAATGTAGGTAGCATGATAATGTCATTATTTAGAGTAGTCTTGTAATGAATTGCACTAATAAGGACAATAACAGAAAGTATTAATTAAAATGAATAAGAATTAAATAAATTGAAATGATAAATTGTACCCTAAATAAACATATTAGCTGTTGTTGTTTGAATGCACACAACAATGGGGGCAAATCTAAGTTTTTCCAACTGAAAAGTTGATAAAATTTATCCTGAACTTTTATATTATTCTCACTCAATATTCTCAAAGGTTCAAAAAAGAGAGGGAGAGAGTGATGTGGGGGAAAGCCCTAATCTACTGGATAGCAGGAAATACAACACAAAGTACACTAAACTGGACAGGTTGGCATTATTATTAGTAATCACTAACTCAGTGGCATAAACAATGGCCTACAGTTTTTGCTCTTCACCTCTCACTAAGTACTGGAAATAGTATGCCAGTGAAACCATATGTTTCACTACTCCTTTACAATAATGGTAGCACCTTTTATGAACTGAAAACAGCTTAGTGTAGTCCTCAATAGAATACACTACACTTTAATCCAATATAGTTGATCAAATAAGTCGAGTTTGCCACTGGATCCCTTGGAGACCTAACTGTCCAGAGCCATGACAACTTCCCCAGCTACTCCCTGCGATATTCTCATCCACTAACTTGCTCTGTCCTATCGTACAACAGCTACCAACCATGGCAGGTGAAGGTTAGCATATTCGCATGTGCTTCCTGCAAAACATGAGAGCCCAATCACTGCATCTTTTCAAACTGCTGCTCATGCTACCGTACATCACAGGGCAGCTGAATACACTTGGAGAAATTCATGAGCTCATAGACACACAAGACTGACTACTGTGTTGTACTGATTGACAAGGGTGAAGGTTAGGCCATTCCTCCCATTCAGAGAGCATTTCTGAGAGCATGGCCAATTTTGTTCCCTAAAGGCCAATTTATGCTGACAACGCAGTCCTCGCAGATGGCGTCTGCGTAGCCCCCCCCTTCGCAGACGCTCTGCGCGCACCTCCCAAAAATTGTGACCACCGCAGAAGCCTCGCAGACAGCATCGCAGACAAGAGGGCTCTGATTGGTCCACTCTACATCCGCTGTACACGCACTTCCGCTTCCCTACTTTCCCGGTTTGGTTTGTTTTCACGACCGCCATTTTTAAAAACACGAGCGAAGATGGAGCAGCACGAAGAGCGGTTGATCGAAAAAGTGAGGAAGTACGTACATCTATACGACTCCAGTTCTAGTCATTATAAGTAACCGGAGGATAAACACTCCACTAACCACACCCACCAACTACTCCTAGCGATTTCGCGACTTCGCGCCCCCTTGCGTTTTGGCAGTGAATAACATTGCGCACGCCTATTACTCCCCGCTCAACGATAAATTACAACTGTCTGCGAAAAGCTATCTGCGAAAGCCTTGTTGCAAGAGCATGCAGAGGCCCTTAGACTCTGGAGCATTCTCAATCTCCTGACAATCTCCTGAATGCTTTTCTGCTACACCACTCAGTTCCATGGGGCTGCTTGTTTTTTTTTTTTTAAACAATACATTTTATCTCAATGAAGCTTTACAGACATACAGTACCAGTCAAATTATGGATATACTTACTTATTCATAGTAATGATTAAATGTATCAGAACTTTTGACCGGTACTGTAAGTGTCTTATCGATGCAAGGTACACTACCGTTCAAAAGTTTGGGGTCACTTTGAAATTTCCTTATTTTTGAAAGAAAAGCACTGTTCTTTTCAATGAAGATCACTTTAAACTAATCAGAAATACACTCTATACATTGCTAATGTGGTAAATGACTATTCTAGCTGCAAATGTCTGGTTTTTGGTGCAATATCTCCATAGGTGTATAGAGGCCCATTTCCAGCAACTATCACTCCAGTGTTCTAATGGTACAATGTGTTTGCTCATTGCCTCAGAAGGCTAATGGATGATTAGAAAACCCTTGTACAATCATGTTAGCACAGCTGAAAACAGTTGAGCTCTTTAGAGAAGCTATAAAACTGACCTTCCTTTGAGCGGATTGAGTTTCTGGAGCATCACATTTGTGGGGTCGATTAAATGCTCAAAATGGCCAGAAAAATGTCTTGACTATATTTTCTATTCATTTTACAACTTATGGTGGTAAATAAAAGTGTGACTTTTCATGGAAAACACAAAATTGTCTGGGTGACCCCAAACTTTTGAACGGTAGTGTATATTTGTAGCTTTGCACAGTTGAAAAACTATGGCTTTGTGGCTCGGCCACACTGATGACCTCAGACACTAGTTCTTTTCTGTAGGGTTAAAAAAGAGTGAGCCCCACATATGGTTAAAGGACCCTTTAATCACCACAGAGGGACTATTGCAGATGAATTAGCCGAGCCCTGAAAGAACGAGAACAAAATGGTAATAAGCATGCAATTAGCTTTGTAGTAAATGTAATGACATATAATAACAGTGTAACCCATGATGAGTTCCAGGTGGGAACTACAGCTACTGTTTAAGCTGATGAATTGTTCGTAGGAAAGCTTCATTTTTCCCTATAGCTGTGGAGCACATGGGAAGCTGCACTCCTTGAAAGCTGTTGGTTTGGGTGAAAATGAGTGTGAATGACGATGAGAAAACGAGTGTCGGGAGATGACGAGACCACCGGAGTGGGTTTTTTCTCTTATTTTTATGAGACAAAGAGAGAGAGAGAGAGAGAGAGAGAGAGGCCTCGGGTTTTGTCTCATACCCCAGCGTCTCGGTCTGGTTGGGGTCATCTGGACAAGCCTGTTTTATTCAGGACACCGCCTCTATTGTCGCGCGCGCGCTCACCCACCTTTGTATCCACCCGTCAAAAAATATAAACCAAAAGATAACGGACAGCGGTTACAAGTGGCGGCTAAATTTTGAGCTACACGTCGAACGAGTAGCTGGACGACTCAGTGAAACGTTGACGTGAAGCGGTCCAGTTTATCAGCCGTACTAAATAAAACAAAAGCTCCTGTTCCATGTAGCGGCTCCAGTCAGCAGCTTAGCGCCTCCCTATGTGCGGACCGAGTGACAGCTGCGTGCGTGCGTGCGCGCGCGCGCGCGCGCTAGTGAAGGAGGCTTCATCTCCCAAATAGGATGAGCAGCCAGTGTGCTGGAGGCGCCGCGGATGGTCCGGACCGATTCGCTGTTAGTTTTTTGGAGCTTTCTTTGTTCACTTTCAGTTGGTCTTGGCGGACTGTCTTGTTTCCACACGAGACGGATTTCCAATGGATATTCCCGTGTGAAGAAGGAGCGCGCGCGTTACCACGGTACGGTAACCGTATAAAAGCGACATGCTGGGAAAAGTAGCTGATATTATCCGTTTTAATGATATGTTTAATTGTATGAATTGTGATTTGAGAATCGGATCGAATCATTAGTGGCACGGTGCGATTTACCAAACGTCTCATTCAATGAAAACTTGCTTTGGTAGCCTATTAAGTTGGCTTTGTGTGGCAGATTAGACACAAGTGCGCTTCTATTACGAGCCTCAGCTGACGTCACTCCTGTAAAACTTCTAATGCTGATTGATTATTTTTCGTCCATCCATCCATTATCTGTAGCCGCTTATCCTGTTCTAGGCAAGGGTTTTTTTCGTAATAAATGATATTTTGAAATTTAGTACAGTTGTCATTGAGTAATATGATGTGATTCCTCTCATTTAACACCTCAAGCGTGTGTGTGTGTGTGTGTGTGTAGGGGGTGTTATTACGCTGGAAACACAACACTGTCTGATTCGGACGTCACTGCACATATGGATAGATTTCAGTTATAGCCCAAGTCTTGTTGAATGAACTATTCTCTAATATTAGCCCTAAATATCTAATACACAGCATGAAAGATGAACGATTCGTTACTTTTTTATTTAAAAAAAAAAAAGCCCTGTGTGTTATGAATGTGTGCAAGTTGTGTTTAAAGTAATACATTACGGCATGACATTGTTTCTCAAATAAATGGCACTTGTTAATGTTCCAACCGAAGGCAATGAGTTGTATTTATCAATATAAGCAATGAGTAATGCACTAACAGAAACCAGTCCCTTTAATGTTTTACACTACGTTAATCAGTGTTCATTATCTGAGCCTAGGCAAAATGCTCTTTTTATCCTAAAGGAACAGGCTTCAGCCTTTCAGCCTATATATAGCTGCTACACTACAGCAAAGAGGCTCTTGAATAGTGACAGTTTTGTAAAGATGAATGTTGTGTCCCATTTCAGTCTTTTTGCTCACAATAAAAGAAAAACAAAACCAAACAAAACAAAAGGTTTGGACCCAAACCCCAAAGTGTTGAATTAGACGTACAGTAAGCATATAAGTCAACTTGGACACAAATGAACACTATGAGTTAAGTGTTAATTATTCAGTCATTCGAAAGCAGAGGTCTGATTAAGCTCATCTCATGAGAAATTAGTGCAAATTTGAACAAATGAAGGCCATGTGCTT
This sequence comes from Neoarius graeffei, assembly GCF_027579695.1. Taxonomy (NCBI): domain Eukaryota; kingdom Metazoa; phylum Chordata; class Actinopteri; order Siluriformes; family Ariidae; genus Neoarius; species Neoarius graeffei. Next base: position 53,851,232 of record NC_083578.1, read on the forward strand.
GGATTTTGCTCAAGTGGAAAGTAAAGGTATGACTGCTAACCTTCCCTCGACCCTCAACCTTTTGTATCTTGGTAACACTTGATAGTTAACAATTTGTGACTGTGAAACCATTTTGGTTTCATCCACTTATGTGAGCGTCTGTGCTAAAAAGGCACAAGAATGCAGCTAGGTGGCCTGGAAGAAATCTGGAAATCCCATCACTTTAAACCCCTTGCTCTTGACCCCTAAGGTCAAGTAGGGTGTGACTGTGTCAGCTGTGTCTCCACACGCTTCTCTCTGCATGCAACAATACAGAGCATCTGTTTCTAGACAGTGAACAGAATGACAAAGCCAATCCAAACCATTCAATCTCTCATGCTTCTCCGTGTCTCAGTGCTCTCTTATGATATTAATGGTACTTGTTAAGACCACTGTCTGCTGTTCCTCTGATGGAAAACTGTCCCCTGGACCAGATCAGTATTCTAAGACTACTTTATAGTCATATGACTTCAAGGAGAGTTCATTATTTTTGTGGCTGGCTCTAATTTCTCACAGATTTGCTTTTTTACTATGGCAGGTGCACTTGTCCAATAATCTCTCTGCCTTCTGTTGTTGGTAAGACTCCTGTATCTGTTTGATCATAAATAAGAGAGGCTCATACAGAAGCTCGGCTGAGATTAGCCTACATGCAGATCATCAGTGCTGATGGGGGCAGTTTATTGTGATATATATTGTTTTCTACCTATTTATAAAGATATAGTTGAATGTTTTTTTTTCTAAATAACTACTATACATCACAAGCACTGTTTTGAAAGTCTTTAACTGCAGATATTAGGTTGAGTGGTTTACGTTTCATCCCTGCATTTGTGCTTGTTGCTAAGTGTATATTTCGTTGCAGCACAGCACTTCACAATTGGTGATATTGATTTGTTTGGGGGCCTAGAATCAATTTTTTGGGGAAAAGCAGAGTTCTTGGTCATAACCTGCAGTGATGATGCATCCCACCTATCAGCTTGCCAGATGGCTTTCAGAATTGCCACCTACCAACATGGTTATACTGCAAGTATGAAAAGGACGTACTGTGTGAGCTCATAATCTTCTGATGTTCTGTGAGCTTGCAGTACATGTGACCAGACTGTGCGTTTCAAATAGCTCAAAAAAGGGTGTGTTGTGTGGGACAATGATTGGCAAAAGAGTGCAATTTATATCTGAAGTGATTTTTTATATTGATCTATAAAAAACAACAAAAAAGGTGAAAGATAAATAGACAAAATCATGACAATTTTATTACCTTCCGAAAAGCATAAGCAAAAGCATTCTTATATTTAGCAGCAATGTTTTTTGTGCGTCTACATTTCAGCAATCTGTTTTTCCAATTGATATAATACTCCAGCAAATCTTGCAAGGCTGTAAAAAAAAATGTAATTTTACAAGTCGCAACACACTAGGAGGCATTTGGTTTTCACACCTCAACAATGGCAGTAAAGGCTCCATTGTGTGTGACTGATGTGGATTTGTCACACCGGTGGGCTTGAATCGCTTGTGGTGTGGTGTGTTTAGATTTTCATTGTCAAGAACAGGTAGATTTGCTCAGCCTGAATAATTGATGTGGATTTATGATTTCAGCTTGGTCACAATACACTATCGATGCGTCGCATGGATGGTGGACTTCATGTGATTTCCATGATCATGCATTGCTAATGAACACATTTAGGGGAGTGATAGTCAGACTGATTTGCTTTATAATTGGGCAGTTTCAGATTATGTTATAGACTGCCTAAACAAGGTTACTGCTGGTTTTGAGTATAAAATACTTATATTGATACTCATGTTATTTTAATGCCAATATATATGTCACGGTGTGCCTACACTGGCAATACTGATGACATGATCAGAAATAATTATTTTTATTTTTTTCGCGGTCCGGTTTCCATCAAATCCTGTGCTCTGATTGGCTGGCGAGCGGGTCCGTATCCTACGATATGGACCCCAGTTACGGACCCCAGATACAGACCTCTGGCGACTTGCTTGTTCACAACAACAACAAACATAGTAGCAGTTTTTGTCAACATATATTTTCGCATTTCTCAGGAGAATAGCATTAATTTTACAGCATGGATAGCGATAACGACAGTGTTCACAGTGAAAGCGAGTTTTACTACCCTGAGGAAGAAGAAATAAAAGAAAACATTTCAGGAGAAAGCTAAAAACCTGTAACTGTTGCTAACACCGAGCAAAAACATGGCTGAATCCTGAATGACTCAATTTTGTATAAATAGGGGACTACATAGGTGGCAAAATGTAGTTTTTTTCCTGCCATGGAAGTGCACTTGTATACCGAGGAGGAAGCAATTTGCATTACAGCCGTGAATGAGGATTCAAAACGGCGGCTTGGCTCGGTTTTCCCTTTCGGGTGCTCTCGTTTTCTGTTAGAATTTGGTAAAGAAGAAAATGAATATATTATTTACCAGCTTAAGGTCGGTCCGTATGGTGAAATACCATGACCTCAGCCTTAAATATTGACCTCGGCCCAGAGGGCCTTGGTCAGTACTTTCAAGACCTCGGTCACGGTATTTCACGATACGGACCTCCCAGCTGGTAAATAACATATATGTATTTATCCGTATTTTATATACATACTCTCGTATTGACTTCGTAATATGATTACAGCGTGGTTGTGTAACATACAACATACTTCCTATATTCTTCTGGATTCATCTGGACCTGGTGATTCTCTTGCTCATTAATATTAATGCTAATATTGCTTTTGAAACAGAGCTGGCCCAACTAAAGCAGCTAAAACCAGGTCCATTTTCAGAATTGAGATGTAATCTTGATCTTCAGTATTATTTTTGTGTTTTATTTTTGTGTGTCCAGGTCATTGTCCTTAGTCTTTTCTTCATAACTTCCTAATGTACCGTATATTTCACTCAGTATTTTCTTTATGCCATTGGTTCCACAGTGGCTTCATACAGCTATCTAACAGTTTATTGCCCTTTTTATTGGAAAGTATTTGCTTCTGAATGATTGCGTCTTCTATAAAACTGAAAGTATAATTTCCTCCCTCAACACCTACATGTTTTCTATCATATAAACAGCATTTAAAAAGTAATGACTGATTTATTACAGCTCAGTTTACTTGGTTTATTGGCAAGATGTCAACTGGTAAGAGAATCTCCTTGTATTAAATCACAGCGTACTGAGGTAAAACACAGCCATGGGTAACTGATAGGCTTTGTTTTTATTTTCTTGTTTGTACTGGATGCTTTGCCAGGATTGATTAGATTTCATTGCTTATGCAGGAGTGTGTGGCATTTTCCGAGATTGTGATGGTGATCTGTGGTTGCGCTTTCCACCAGGTTCTCGTATGCTGTGGTGGTGTGTGACGCTGAGGACAGCATGTACATCTGTCCCGTCCTCAGACCCAGCATGACTGGCATGGCTTTGCTCATCTATTAATCATTGAGAGCGCCTTCTTATTCCGTTGCCATAGTTTCAGGGCCTGAGACGGCGCCGGGGCTGGAGGGGAGATGGTAGGGGCCAGCAATTCCAAACAGCCTCTCAAGGGGAGAGTATGCTTAAAGGGGCCACTATGGCCTGTGCTGGCACTGAGCAGAGGTTTATTGTGCATGCATGCCACAGATGGGCTGAATGAAATATTGGGGATGTGACAGTGAAGACACAGAAAGGGTGCGCATTTTTTCAATCACACTAAGGCCCACTGGATGCAATAGGGCCCAAAGGTGTTGGTTTGTGCAAATGAAATGGCACTCTAGAAATCAGATAGGCAACTGATGATACCATTGGTTGAGCTGATAGATGCATATTGAGAAGCTCCATCTCAGAGTGTGGCACAAATGCACGGCATTCACTGGTAAGATTGGCTCATTGTTTGAGATGTATTAGTTAAGTAGATTATTCTGTCGCAGCGAGAAAATGAAAATACTCCAATGGAGCTGATAGGCTTTTTTAAATCTCACTGACGAGGCTTATATTGCTATTTCTGAATACACAGTGTGTGTAACTTCTCAGAGATGTGCTGAACTGAGCCTCCTGATTAGACATGAGAGCCTGAAGTGAAAATGGTAAATAATTAAAGCTATACAGTGCAACATCTGGAGCTGAGCATACACCATTTTTTCACTGGATAAGGTTGTCATAGATGGTTTATACACTGTGTGATGCACTCTTTTTATCCAAATATCTGTTATACGCTACGTCAGTTTATGATTCTCAAATTCAAAAGCAAATTCAATAGCTAATTATGGCATAAATGAATTAGTTGTAATCTCAGGGTGTTCTTGCTTTGTTTTAATGTTCATGCCACCGCTGTAACTTCTCATCATGTTGCTTTTCTAGTGAGTATTTTAGGGCACAGAACAAGCAAAGACAGAGGCACTGTAATCATGAGTCTTTCTCCTGTGCCTTTCATGTGGCTCTAGTTCTGAATAAAGAACCTTGTCATTGTCAGGAACATTGGGCTGCAGTCCAAACCAGCATGATTTCCACTCTGCTTCTCATATCTATGACCTTTCTTGGATGGGCCACCCATAGCAGTTACAAAATAAGGGCTGTGGTGTTTTTTCCTTGGGCTGTTGGAGATTTCCTGGTGGTTTTGAAGTTCTACAGTTGTGTTACATCATCCTCTGCCTTCAGCAGGTGATGTTGGAAAGAACAATGTGGCTCTTGGAGGATTGTCAGGTTTTTTTTTTAAGGGATTGCATCACATTGAAGGGCATCTACTGTAACTGTTCAAGCAGACTTGGTGACCAGATTTAATAGCTATCTTTGCATATCATTCTTCTCAACTTTTAGCAAACTTACACTAGTTCCCACTAAGATGTTTACCTTAAATGAATTGCTTTTGTCAGAGGGATTACTGTATGTAAATCACATTACCGATAGCTTTCAGAATTACTAGATATTCATTTTGGGTGTTTGCTCTAAAGTTTTACTCTTAAGGTATTCCAGATTGTCTTGGAGCTGGCTAACCGAGCGCATACTAAAATCTGCCCTGGGGAGGTTTTAGCTTTCTGAGCCTCGGCAGAGAAAGTTTAACAATAAAGGCCCTTTGTGTACATTTATTACATATCTAATGAACAAATTGCAGCCATGTGGCGTCGTGTGCCTGGTAACATAAGCGTGACCACAAGGCCTCCAGTGTTCAGCCCCTGCACGTCCATCAGCCCAGCGTTGAGAAACGAGACAGGCACACTTATCATCACTCTCAGAGGACCTGCTCAACAACCCCAACATTGTTTCCTTCCTCTGCCACAACAGGAACTGCACGTGAAAAATTAGGAGTAGATCTAAAACAAGCTGAGCTTTGTTGAATATTTTCATGTTTATTTTCCTATTACTTTTATAACCTTGGGGGTCTATCCTGTATATAGAGATCACTGGATAAACACTACTTACGATGAATGACAGCCAGAACAAATATACATAGTTTTTCTTTCAAACGTACCAAAGGAAAAGATGGTTGAGGTCTAATTCGATTTGCTGGGCACAGTGTATGGAAATAATTTGTCACCACTACTGAATTAAACATCGAGCAGTGTTATTTGGATAGCTGGTGGCTTGTTTGTTTTGTGTAAATTAATCTGGTATTTAGAGGATTCTGCTTGCTTCATACCATTCATAAAACTTAGACTTTTTGGCCAAGTAGACAATTCACAACATCTTTTCAGTGGCATTGCTGATAGGAGAAGCAAAAAACAGCTAATTCGTCTTAAGTTTCTCTAGGCTTGTTTCGACTGCAGGATAGCATACATCAGCTTATGCAAGGTAACTGGATAGAGAGGAATGAAATGTTATCCAGATGCATTGCTCCTGTGTAACAACTGACCTATATAAGAGGGCATGAGAGATCCAGGTGTATTATTGCCAGAGCATTTCCTCCTTGTCTCACTTTGATCTTTATCCCTTGGGGCCGAATGGATTTTTAGTCCTCCCCCGTATGGAGGTGCACTTGTCCAGGACTTGTTTTTATGTTCAAATGACCAAGAGCATATCTAAAACAAACACCGTATCCTGTGCTCAAGCTTGTAAGATGGCTCATTTGGGTCGAGTGTTGGCGCTATGGGGCGGCTTCATCTTCTTAACATCATCTACAGTCTTTGCCAAGTTAGTTGCAAATTGTGAAAGAAAGGTTCTTTAGTGTGTCAAAGGCATACGTTTTGGTGAGTAACATCAATATTGGAGAAAGCCTTACAATGTTTCTGTATTATATGATGCTTCTTTGATTGGTACAACAGCTACTTTAACTTGTCAGCTTGCCACATGTCAGATTTTCAATACAATGCTTGTTTTGACCATCAAACAAATTTGTCAAAAACACATGCATAAATGCAAGCTCTATTATGTGCCTTCATTCCAATCAGGAGGAAGAAGCGCAGTAGCCTATTAGAGTGAATTGATGTCACACCAGGAGAGATTTTATTGCTAGTTTGACAGTGCAGTGTGAGTGAAATTAGGCATGAAGCTCCACTACTTTATTACTCATGTCTGATCTCTCAGGCTTCCTCGACGCTTGTAGCCATGTCTTTACCTACATAACGACCATGGCTATTCATTAATGGGTTGTATTTTCCCCACAGTTTGTAATACACCATCCTATTAGTAGGCTGTTACCCTGTGCACCTTCTCTGTCCTCATTCTTTTTGGCTGCATGAGCTGAAGCCGAAGGAGACTCTGTGGCTTGGCAGTATTGATCTCCTGCAGCTGACTATGAAGGGATTTTTTTTATAGCCATTGGTGATGGCTGTTTATTCACACAGATGCATTGTATTACATGTTGGAGGTTATTGAGTGCGAAGTGAGATTCAAATCAATGAAACCATTAATACTTTGTTTGTCCTGTTTTGTTCCCATTTAATAGCTCATTTCTCACTTGGTATACACTGAAATGACCAGAAAGGTTATTTTGGAAAATGGCCACCATAAGCAAGCAGAGTGCATTTATTCTAAATCTTTAAAACAGGGGTCGTCAGCTGGAGCAGACTCAATAAAAGTATGAAAAAACAAATGTTATTCAGCAATTCTGGGTTTCAAACCATGAACTATAGTAGCTTTGGTAACAAATTCTCTGTTGCAGCAAATCATGCATTTTTTATGGAAATTATTTCTCTGAAGAAAGCTCATCGGACAAGAAACTAGCTACAGGGTTAGAGACATAAACTCAGGAAGGGGAGAGTTTAGACATTCTTAGATTTTTCATGATGTTTACTCTCTGTGGTCTGATTGGCCAATGAAGTATGTGCATCAAATTCAAAAGACATGTCTCTTGAGTCCACGCTACTGATCCAAAATGGTAACATGAAGCGTCACTACAAAACCAAACATAACCACTTCAAATTATCTTAATTAATTAATCACTAACATTTAAGTGTTAGCTATTCCTGTCATTCAGTCATGGTAGTAATTTAAGCAAGGAATTTTACATAAACTTGGCCTTTTAAACTTTTTTAGTTGATTTCCCATGGGCAGCACAGTGGTGTAGTGGTTAGCACTGTCACCTCGCAGCAAGAAGGTTCTGAGTTTGAGTCCAGCGGCCGACAGGGGGCCTTTCTGTGTGGAGTTTGCATGTTCTCCCCGTGTCTGCGTGGGTTTGCTCTGGTTTCCCCCATAGTTCAAAGACATGTGGTTAGGTTAACTGGCTACTCTAAATTGTCCATAGGTGTCAATGGCTGAGAGCAGAAACCCTGTATAATAATCCAGTAGAAGACAACAGGAAACCACTACTGTAATGTTCCCTAGAAACTCTGATGGACGTCAGAGCTGGACCTGCCATCAGGCAGAACACTAAAAAGAAAAGAAGAGTCAATTACCCATGCTTTAGAGCTTGGACTTTTTCTTTACATAGCAATGACACAATTCTTTAGAGATGCCAGGTGGTAGAAACGTAAGGCACACACAATAGCTGGACAGCTGCTTGACTTTACTTGCGTGCAATGCTGGGTGGGATGTGGCATCATTTGCAAGTCTGGCATCTTAATGCTGCTTTAACAGATCGTATGACGCTTGAGCATGTGTGAAAGATCCAGTGTCCCCTTGGACCAGTGGGTGTCTGATTCAGGGACCTTGGGCTGATCTGATTTCTTGGGTTTTTCTGTCAGGTGTTGTTGTCGGGATGTAATGAGCACCTTTAGAGGTTTCGTGGCATGCTGGAAGTCTGAAATACCAAAGGCTGTGAACATTTTTAAAAATATTCAAACCAATTAATTGAATATTTTTATTGCTATTGATATGTTATACATCATTTAGTGTTACTCTTGTTATAACTATATCAGATACTGTTATGTATAGAAAACATACTGATTCATTTGTATGTGATTTCCAACTGTCATATTGAACTGTAATCATTTTTTTATTCAGGAGTTTTGAATTTAGATGAGCTACTATGAATAACATGGACAAGATGAGTCAGAGGAAACAGCTCAAAACCCTTCTTAGTGTTGAGTAAGAAGGACTTTCAATAGATGTGCCTCAAAAGAACAAACTACTGAATGTAGTAACTTAAGTGAGCAGCCAGGAAACCTGCTGTATCTGTGGAACAGAGATGGCAATGCTGGATATTTTTCTCTGTATGGCATTGTAAAGGAAGTCTATTGAAAAAGCTCCATAACACAATCCCAAACCCCCATATTAATAAAGCTGTGAATGTAGCAGCGTTTAAGAAAGTCAAATTTTTATTCTGCCAGTGGGACCAAGCCATAGTTGCCTCGGCATAAAAACAGTGACAGAGTCGTTTCTGATACTGAGGCCCTCTGCTCACTGGCTATGAGCAAAGAGTTTACTGTACTTTTTAGACTAATGTGGGCTGAATGAATGCCGCCAGAGACCAGGGGAGGCCTGTCGAGTTTGTTAAACATTCAGTGGTTTTCATATGGTAATTGTTCCTGAACTCTGTTTCTTCTAGTTGCTTTAATGAAAGTAGTCGTTCAGTGTGTGGTCCCCCACCTCATATGGAATGTGACAGGGTGTAGTATTTAGGTGGCTTAATTGACCCTGCAAAGACAGAGTAAAGAAGAGCGAAAGAGGCGCAAGGAGGGCTTTTTATAGTAAGAGACTGTCTGCTTTGCTGCCATATCTAGTTAATATAAAAGCCACTGTCTAATTGTTAGTAAGATAACAATAGGTAGATTCATTTTGAGTTGCTCTTTCTCTATTTAATGGATGGCAAGTCAAGAACAGTTATTACTTTGCAATGAAATATTGTCAACAAGAAAAGGGGAAAAGAGAAAGAAGAGTCAAAATGCTTCTGTTGGAATCAAAGGGAAATATGCAAGAAAAATACAATTCTTAATGGGGTTTTCATTGCTGTGTTTAGATTGCACTAATCTAGATTGATTAATTGAGTTGAAATCAGTGGCTTCGGTGGGAAAAAGCATGAGAATGTGTGACCATGCTCCAGGGTTTCCAGAATACTAATACGCCTTTATACAAAGCTGAATTAGTTGGTTATTTAGTTGGTTTGGTGGCTAGTTGGTATTTTTACAGTTATTATAGCTATTTCTGGTCTATTTAATTGAATGAGCTTAATTCAAACCCCAATAATGAAAAATAAATAAATAAAATAAAATAACCCAAGCAAGCCAATAAATAATGTCAGCATAGAACTATCGTGTTCTGTCAGTGGAAATTTCAGGTGTAGAAAGCTCTTTGGGTCTAATAACCACACAAATATTATTATACACATTTTAATAATGTTCATGAAATAAACTTGCACTTACATGAGTGAGTGGAATTCAGAGGTCCCTAGTTGCTAAAAGTTTGAGGACACCTGAGCTAGACAACATCTCATTTATTAAAGTCAGATTAGATGTGTGTCTATGTTAGAGCCAAGGTGTCTGGGAGTCACAGGAAACACGGAAGACTTGTCTCGTCAGAACAACAGCTCAATCATTATCAAGACCTTCATGAACCTTGCTGATTAAAACACTTCCTGTTATTTAGACTAAAAGTCAGTCTTGTTGCTTTTCGCGGACTGTCTTAAGCTTCCTTCACTCTGCTAACTTGGAGTCATTAATCTCTGTCAAGTAATATTGAAGTTGAAGACTCTGACTGTGAGGAGGATAACTGTGTGTTTGAACTTTCCAGCAGCTTAAGTGAGTCATTTGGGAAGCTCTCTGAGTCCTTCATTTTGTGGCACCTGCAAATTCATTGAACAAAGACATTGAAGTTCCTCTGTACAGCTCCATTACTCAACCAGCTGAGCCAAAAAAGGCTTATTTTTAAATGCATAACCAGAAGAAGAAACTTGGACCATAAACCATCATATGTTTTTCATTATTGTAAAAACACATACAATTGACTTAACTTGATATTCATGTTTCAATGAAACCCCATAACATTCATCCACGTAGTCCTTCTTCTTAATTGCTGTCATCATGTAATGAAATTGTGGGCTGTTTTCTTGTATCATACCCAAAAACAACAACCAAGAGACCTGTCTGAGCTTTGAGGCAGTAACCTCATGTTTATCTTTATTCTGGTTCAGCTCACAGTAAAAAATGAGCAACAGTTGAAAGGCAGAAGGATCCAGGTCAGTATGCAACAGTGTGCACATCTGTGCTAAGATCCACTTCCTCTTTATTATAAAAATGCAGGATAACCCCTTCAGACATAATGTGTACAATTGTACACATGAAGTTCCATAGCATTTTCCCTTGTGTCCGAAGGGGATAAAGTGAGGTTAACACTGTTTCAGGATGCATGAAACATCTACTTGTCAGGTTTAAGCTGTAGGTGATGTCTGAATGGAAAGCTGTACGCAGTGTGTTTGTGAAAATATGAATTGAAAGTTCCCATGAATTATACCAAACTTAGTAGCATCATTTCAGATATGTGCGTAATGTTGGCCAATAGACTGCCAGTTTTCTTACAAAACTGAGAAAAAAAAAAACTGCATCAACTAGTATTATGACATCAGTCTTCAATCTACATCTAACCTATAATGCCTAATAAATAACATATTTCGTATTCATTGTAATTATTGTAGTACACACAATAATTCCCCAATATTCCAACCTGAACATAACTACGCATTGCCATTCTTTAACACTGTTAACAGTAATTGTCTTTATTATTTCTTTATTTATTTTTGCTGGACGTTGCAGTCTTCCTCCATTTTTCAACCATTTTAAGTATCTACTTTTGCATAAACAGCAATCAAATAAACAATACACTAAAGCTGAACCCAAATCTATCCAGCTTAATTGATATACAGCACTTTAATAAATTTTTAAATGAAACATTGATTCAAGACATGTGGCACAGAGTGAAGCCATAGAGGTGAAGTGTCACAAATGTATTGTAGTTAGCTAATATTAAGCTTGCTTGTCATTGTAGTGTCCAGAGGACCGTTGTACCAGCCTATATAGCTTATATATAAGTGTGGGATTCATCTTCATGTGCTTGGTGGGACTGTGGGTAGCTATGCCATTAGAATTACATCCTGACCTTCTTTTGGTAGACTCTTTTTTCTTTTCCTTCCCCTAATTGTAGAGTGACTTTGGGTGTGAGAAAGGCGCTATATAAATTTAACTGACTATTATTATTATTATTATTATTATTATTATTATTATTATTATATATGGCATTATATATACTGTAGCTTCTACTTTTCAATAATGATGGATGCAAAATTAGGTGCTGCCTTTTGTTGTTGTTGATTACATTTACAGCATTTAGCAGACGCTGTTATCCAGAGCAACGTACAACATACCCAGAGCAGCCTGGGGAGCAGTTGGGGGTTAGGTGCCTTGCTCAAAGGCACTTCAGCTGGTCCAGGGAATCAAACTGGTGACCCAAGCTGCTTCTGTAACCATTAGGCCATGGCTTTCCCATGATGATGAGCAAATCCAACCATAAAGCTCTGATACTCCAGATCACATGTGGCACATGGGTCAGTTGAACTTATTTCCCACTTATGCTTGCAGTTCCTGCTTTTCTTAGTGTTCATTCAATGATTAAGCATCTTATGAAGGTGAAACAAGGTATACATTTTTAGCTGTTGGGGGATGCTGTTTGCTGGTGCTCTCATTCAGTGGGTTTAGCAGCTCTGCTTCCTGACCATGACAGATAACATGAAGCTGGTTGTGCAAATCCAGGAGAATGTTGTAGGTGCAGGTCCGTTGTGACCACTCTATTCATGCGCTTACCACCCGATGGGGATCGGCTAATTGGTGGCCTTGGTTAGGGCTCTTTTTCTAAGGCTTTCTCACAAAAGATCACATGGTGGTGGCACCAAAAGAGGGGGGTTGCAAAGAGGAGAGGTTTCCCCTCAAACAATGTCTCTGTGGAAAGAGTCCTATTGCTGACCGCGGGAGCATATCGTCCCTCAACAAGTTATCTGTGACCCACTTGCCCATCCATGTGTGAAGACCTCCTTTTATTTTCTCTTTTCTCTGGCTTGCAACACTTACTCTCTGTTGCTTTTTGCATTGGGGAACTGTTGCTCATGGTGGACCACAAAGTGAGGCTTGTCCTGTAGGTCTTGTGTCCTGTCTCTACATTCTCACTGCCATACAAGGACAATGGCATTGTCAGAACCGCTCCAGGAGCTTGATATTGATTCTCTGACTGTGAGTGTCTATTGCTTAGAAACAGTAAACAGAGAGGTCAATATTTCTCTTCAATTTTGTACTCTTGAGTTGTAGTGGGTCTTTAACATACTGCCTATTGATTTTCCCCACTGATTTCAACCCTGTTTTTTTAAGCTAAGGACTATTTTTAAATAATTAACATTTGCCATTCAAAGTCACACCCATGATTAATTAGGCAGCCAACAGTAAATAGGTGAGAAGGAGAAAGGTTCATTTTCAGTGAGCTTTTTCACTTGCTCTGTGGTTGAGAGCCAAAGCAGCTTTGAGTGGGCTTGATTGAAAAGGTGTTATGACTTCTAATGATCAAAATCTGCCAATGAACCTGGCTGTATAATATTTCATACACTACACCTGTTAAGAAATTATTACTTCACATAAATTACATGGTTTAATTTCTAGAATTTATGATGCATTTATAAGGATTAAACTGCCATAGTAAGCTCTATAACTGAAACGGATATAGATTCAGTTTCTTAAAAATTCCCTCATGTCTGCTGTCGTGATATTAATGCAGTCACTGCAGCACACTGCAGCACACTGTCCTTTTTATTGTTTTATTTAATGAACACTAATATCTCCTATAAATTGTTCCCTACAGAGTCGGTCATAAGTTGACTAGAATCCTATTATAGATGGCATCTGGTTCAGAGCAAGTTCCCCACCGATGTGTTTTAAGCATAAAAAGTCGAATGCAATCCAGTACACACAGGCTATGAGCGACCACTTTAGTTACATGTTGGTGAGTCATTACTTCAACAGAGATCAATGCATTTGTGTGCCAATGTTCATAATCAGAGGAAACCCAGGAGAGAGATATAATATCCTACCAGCTCAAGGCCAGCGTAGGTCTGAGAGTCTGAAGCACATAGCCAAATCAGCTGCACTGTAACTGAGCCTAATCAATTTGGAGTATACTTGATGAAGATACACAATATGCTTGACTCTTTTGTCTTGCCCTTAATTAGAAAGGGCATCTAGATGAGTCATTTCTCTGTAAAGCATTATCCTGAGTAGTTAAAGGCTATATTGAGTAACATTTACATAAGAGGTATTCATAAATCAGCTGTTAAAAATATTCACTCTTCCTCAGATATCTTTGCCTCAGCGGAATTCAGGTTTTTATCATATACAGTATGGAGATTTTCATAGTGTGTAAAATAATGCAACAGTTGGAAATAGGGGATGATTTATGCCATATCATCTTGTGCAGTCAGTGTTATTAAAGGTCAATTTTAATTCATGATTAAGAAAAGCAAATATTCAAATGTTGTCACAACATTTTCTGAAAATATTAAACAGTAATACGCCATCCTCTGTGCCATTAGCAAGCTAACTTTATCATAAAACTTGCTGTAGTTATTTTTGACCCCAAAAATGATTGTGTCACCTGACTGGATTGTGGAAGCCTGTTACACTGGAATTGGTCTGTGTGGGGGTTGAAAGGGATGCCTTGTAAAGCTCAATAAGGTTTTCCCTATGGAACTTCGCCTGAACAGTACGGCTCCAGTGACAAACCCAAGAGAGTCGTAAACCCAGTGAGGGCCTCAACTTCAATACTTCCGTGTTTTATAGCAGAGTCAAGTAGGATGTCAGATATTTCATAGGGGTTGTTGGTTTAACAAAAGATTTCCTTTGAACATAAGACAGTCATGACAACACACATGACAACAGCAGACTACGGCAATTTCTTTCATTTAATTTAGCTGTTTTTTACTGCCTGTATGGACTTCAATGTGTTTTCACAGATTATTCATTGTCTCAGGCCTTGCCCATAGGGATTCCATGTAAATGTGGTATCAAATCTTTAAAGTCAGTGCATCCCTTGCCCTCTTAGTCATTATATTTAATGGCATAATGAGTCTTAATCAGAGGCAGGGCTGCTGTGGGTGTTGTGTTACAGTTTGGCTCGTGCGTAGTGAGTGGTTTGATTGTACTGCGGGACAGCCCTCAGTGAGCTTAAAGGCGGCCTTGATTAGAGCCGGAGCTCTTTCAGGGAGCAGGCCATGTCACCTCATTTTGAAGCGGTTTAATCTGGCACTGAGGACATTGGTTCCTTTAACTTTATGTACACACACACACACACACACACACATATCTCTATTCTCTTGACTGGCTTTGCTCAGCCACAGACGTCTGTCTCCCATCAGGATTTGTTGCTAAAACCACTATTCCTTTGATTTGCCCTCTGGACGCCAACCGAAATTGCGTGGTTTCAACTTGAAAAGATTTGACTTCCTCCACCCCATGGACTCAATTAGTTTTCATGCTTGAGTCGGTAAAATGTCAAGTTGTGTAGGATCTTCTCACATGTGGGGCTGCTACATGGTAACTGGCTTCTGTATGGACAGAACACAAGAAACCTCCAAAGTAGAGCTTTATCTGGCTACGGTCACTATGGAGGCCCTAATCGCATCGAGAGGAGTAAAGAAAAAGCAGTGGGATTTGCAGTGCTGGCTGGAGGGGTGCTCTGTTCTCAGCAGATAAAGCTGTTTCTGAACGCCCCCAGAGTGCTAAAGGCGTATTAAATCCCTAACGAGTCACTCTAATGAGTATTTACCTGAAATACTCCTTAATCTACCCGGCAGTCATTTCTAGTTTGGGAGTATACTCCCAGATTTTAATTATTTTTTTTTTAATTTGTCCTCTTTCATTTACTACCATCTCTGTTTTGACTGATGACTGATGTACTAATTATGTTCTATGGTCACACCCCAGAAAAAAGGAGTTTTCTGGAAAAAGACAATTTGCAATCAACAAATATAATTACTTATGAAAGAACTTACGTATCTGCTCATATTTCTACTGCATTTTTCCCTGACAGATACTTCAGCTTTAGTTTATATATTGCATATCATATATATTGGAAAGGCAATATGCTTTCAGTACAGTTATCTGATGTTCATGGCTGTATTCTAATAGTATTCTAATAGTATTGTTCTAATACTATTTTTCCTCATTTATAAAAATGTGAGACATTAATTTCCTCCTTAGTTCAGCATCTGAAATACAACCCCAATTCCAAAAAAAGTTGTGATGCTGTGTAAAACGTAAATGTAAACAGAATGTGATGATTTGGAAATCATGGAAATCTTATATTTCATTGAAAATAGTACAAAGACAACATATCAGATGTTGAAACTGAGAAATCTTACTGGTTTTTTTTGAAAATGATGCGCTCAGTTTGACTTTAGTTCCAGCAACATGCTTTGAAAAAGTTGGGATGGGGCAACAAATAACTAGAAAAGCTGTGTCATGTTTAAAAAAAATAGGTTAACTGGCAACAGGGCAGTAACATGATTGGGTATAAAAAGAGCATCCCAGAGAGGCTGAGTCTCTCAGAAGTAAAGATGGGAAGGGGTTCACCGCTCTGTGAAATATTGTGTGGGCAAACAGTGCAGCAATTTAAGAATAACGTTCCTCAATGTAAAATTGCAAAGAATTTGGGAACCACATCATCTATGGTACATAATATTATTAAAAGATTCAGAGACTCTGGAGCAATCTCTGTACACAATGGACAAGACTGAAAATCAACATAGGATGCCTGTGATCTTCAGGCGACACTGCATTAAAAACAGATACGATTCTGTAGTGGAAGTCACTGTATGGGCTCCGAAACACTTGAAGTTAAAACCACATATAAACAATATCCAGAAACACTGCTGCCTTCTCTGGACCTGAACTCTTTTACGATGAACTGAGGTGAAGTGAAAAACTGTCCTGTGGTCTGATGAATCAAAATTTTTTAATTCTTTTTGGGAATCATGGACACCATGTCCTCTGGACTAAAGAGGAGGGGGACCATCCAGCTTATCATCATCACACAGTTTTGCACATATTACAATTGCATGGCTCAGTAGTAAAAGAGTCCAGGTACTAAACTGGCCTGCCTGTAGTCCAGACCTATCTCTCATTGAAAACATTTGGCACATTACAACAAAATATGATTAAGGAGACCCCCAACTGAAATTAGCTGAAATTGCATATCAAGACAGCGATATCATTTCACTACAGGAGTTGGTCTCCTCAGTTCCCAAACATTTACAGTGTTGTTAAAAGTAGAGGTGATACAACACAGTGGTAAACATGCCTCTGTCCCAACTTTTATTGAAACATGTTGCTGGCATCAAATTCAAAATGAAAGTATATTTTTCAAAAAACAATAACATTTCTCAGTTTCAACATCTGATATGTTGTCTTTGTACTATTTCAAATGAAATATAGGGTTGCCATGATTTGTAAATCATCACATTCTGTTTTTATTTATAGTTTACACAGTGTCCCAGTGTTTTTGGAATTGGAGTTGTACAACCATATTTCTTAAAACATACAGTATATTGATATTTAAGTACATCTTTCAAAGATTAAGTGACAGGTTAACAAAGCTGCTTCAATCGCTTGTAACAAAAAAAAATTATAGAAAAAAATTATTCTTAACCTTTTATCAGTGATCATGAAAAAGAAGCTGATGTTACTGCCAAACTCTTTGTCCATTAAATGTAGCCTGTTGAAAAACTCTGTGTGGATCATTGCTTTACGTTAAGGCTATGAAGGAAATGAATAAGACAGAATCTTTTCCTGACTTCAGTTTACTGCTGTCAGAATATTCAGTCAAATTACAGTGGTGCTTGAAGGTTTGTGAATCCTTTAGAATTTTCTATATTTCTGCATAAATATGACCTAAAACATGATCAGATTTTCACACAAGTCCTAAAAGTAGATAAAGAGAACCCAGTTAAACAAATGAGACAAAAATATTATACTTGGTCATTTATTTATTGAGGAAAATGATCCAATATTACATATCTGTGAGTGGCAAAAGTATGTGAACCTCTAGAATTAGCAGTTAATTTGAAGGTGAAATTAGAGTCCGGTGTTTTCAATCAATGGGATGACAATCAGGTGTGAGTGGGCACCCTGTTTTATTTAAAGAACAGGGATCTATCTGATCTTCACAATACATGTTTGTGGAAGTGTATCATGGCACGAACAAAGGAGATTTCTGAGGACCTCAGAAAAAGCGTTGTTGATGCTCATCAGGCTGGAAAAGGTTACAAAACCATCTCTAAAGAGTTTGGACTCCACCAATCCACAGTCAGACAGATTGTGTACAAATGGAGGAAATTCAAGACCATTGTTACCCTCCCCAGGAGTGGTTGACCAACAAAGATCACTCCTAGAGCAAGGGGTGTGTCACTGTCAGCGAGGTCACAAAGGACCCCAGGATAACTTCTAAGCAACTGAAGGCATCTTTCACAATGGCTAATGTTCATGAGTCCACCATCAGGAGAACACTGAACAACAATGGTGTGCATGTCAGGGTTGCAAGGAGAAAGCTACTGCTCTACAAAAAGAACATTGCTGCTTATCTGCAGTTTGCTAAAGATCATGTGGACAAGCCTGACAGCTACTGGAAAAATGTTTTGTGGATGGATGAGACCAAAATAGAACTTTTTGGTTTAAATGAGAAGCGTTATGTTTGGAGAAAGGAAAACACTGCATTCCAGCATAAGAACCTTATCCCATCTGTCAAACATGGTGGTGGTAGTATCATGGTTTGGGCCTGTTTTGTTGCATCTGGCCAGGACGGCTTGCCATCATTGATGGAACAATAAATTCTGAATTATACCAGCAAATTCTAAAAGAAAATGTCAGGACATCTGTCCATGAACTGAATCTCAAGAGAAGGTGGGTCATGCAGCAAGACAACGACCCTAAGCACACAAGTCGTTCTACCAAAGAATAGTTCAAGAAGAATCAAGTTAATGTTTTGGAATGGCCAAGTCAAAGTCCTGACCTTCATCCAATCGAAATGTTGTGGAAGGACCTGAAGTGAACAGGTCATGTGAGAAAACCCACCAAGATCCCAGAGTTGAAGCTGTTCTGTATGGAGGAATGGGCTAAAATTCCTCCAAGCCGGTGTGCAGGACTGATCAACACTTACCAGAAATATTTAGCTGCAGTTATTGCTGCACAAGGGGATCACACCAGATACTGAAAGCAGAGGTTCACATACTTTTGCCACTCACAGATGTGTAATATTGGATCATTTTCCTCAATAAATAAATGACCAAGTATAATATATTTTTCTCATTTGTTTAACTAGGTTCTATTTATCTATTTTTACAATTTGTGTGAAAATCTGATGATGTTTTAGGTCATATTTATGCAGAAATATAGAAAATTCTAAAGGGTTCACAAACTTTCAAGCACCACTGTATTCTGCCCCAATATAATTATTTTAATTAATAGTACTCAGAACTTTCTCCAAGTTTTCATGTGGTTAGTTAAATGAACTCATTTTCACAACCTTATAAATCAGGCTTGTTATGTGCCTATACAACTAACCTGGGATCTCTTCAGTGTTTCTAATACAGTGGGGTAAAAAAGTATTTAGTCAGTCACCAATTGTGCAAGTTCTCCCACTTAAAAAGATGAGAGAGGCCTGTAATTTTCATCATAGGTATACCTCAACTATGTGAGACAAAATGAGAAAAAAAATCCAGAAAATCACATTGTCTGATTTTTAAATAATTTATTTGCAAATTATGGTGGAAAATAAGTATTTGGTCAATCACAAAAGTTCATCTCAATACTTTGTTATATACCCTTTGTTGGCAATGACAGAGGTCAAACGTTTTCTGTAAGTCTTCACAAGGTTTTCACACACTGTTGCTGGTACTTTGGCCCATTCCTCCATGAAGATCTCCTCTAGAGCAGTGATGTTTTGGGGCTGTCGCTGGGCAACATGGACTTTCAACTCCCTCCAAAGATTTTCTATGGGGTTGAGATCTGGAGACGGGCTAGGCCACTCCAGGACCTTGAAATGCTTCTTACGAAGCCACTCCTTCGTTGCCCGGGCGGTGTGTTTGGGATCATTGTCATGCTGAAAAACCTAGCCACGTTTCATCTTCAATGCCATTGCTGATGGAAGGAGGTTTTCATTCAAAATCTCACGATACATGGCCCCATTCATTCTTTCCTTTACACGGATCAGTCGTCCTGGTCCCTTTGCAGAAAAACAGCCCCAAAGCATGATGTTTCCACCCCCATGCTTCACAGTAGGTATGGTGTTCTTTGGATGCAACTCAGCCTTCTTTCTCCTCCAAACACGACAAGTTGAGTTTTTACCAAAAAGTTCTATTTTGGTTTTATCTGACCATATGACATTCTCCCAATCCTCTTCTGGATCATCCAAATGCTCTCTAGCAAACTTCAGATGGGCCTGGACATGGCTTAAGCAGGGGGACACGTCTGGCACTGCAGGATTTGAGTCCCTGGCGGCGTAGTGTGTTACTGACGGTAGCCTTTGTTACTTTGGTCCCAGCTCTCTGCAGGTCATTCACTAGGTCCCCCTGTGTGGTTCTGGGATTTTTGCTCACCATTCTTGTGATCATTTTGACCCCACAGAGTGAGATCTTGCGTGGAGCCCCAGATCAAGGGAGATTATCAGTGGTCTTGTATGTCTTCCATTTTCTAATAATTGCTCCCACAGTTGATTTCTTCACCAAGCTGCTTACCTATTGCAGATTCAGTCTTCCCAGCCTGGTGCAGGTCTACAATTTTGTTTCTGGTGTCCTTTGACAGCTCTTTGGTCTTGGCTATAGTGGAGTTTGGAGTGTGACTGTTTGAGGTTGTGGACAGGTGTCTTTTATACTGATAACGAGTTCAAACAGGTGCCATTAATACAGGTAACGAGTGGAGGACAGAGGAGCCTCTTAAAGAAGAAGTTACAGGTCTGTGAGAGCCAGAAATCTTGCTTGTTTGTAGGTGACCAAATACTTATTTTACTGAGGAATTTACCAATTAATTCATTAAAAATCCTACAATGTGATTTCCTGGTTTCTTTCCCCCCATTCTGTCTCTCATAGTTGAAGTGTACCTATGATGAAAATTACAGGCCTCTCTCATCTTTTTAAGTGGGAGAACTTGCACAATTGGTGGCTGACTAAATACTTTTTTGCCCCACTGTATAATTTCTGAAAAATATTTTTTATAATTACATTTGCATGCTGATACTAATTATACTAAATATAATATAGATAATGGCCTGAAACACTGAGTTGATATGGTATTGGATTTGACACATTATATGAGCCATTGCCACTGGCATATTTTATGCTGTGAATGCATGTGATGTTGGCTCCTATGATATAGATTATATGAGAACACAGTACAGTGAACCCTCGTTTATCGCGGGGGTTACGTTCCAAAAAGGACCCGCGATAGGCGAAATCCGTGAAATAGTCAACTTAATTTTTTTACAACTATTATACAATACAAATGTAAAGCATTTGTTTAAGAAATAAAAAAAAACGTTCTTGCAAATAACTATGACAGTTTTTAATACTTTTAAAATAATAATACTGTAATAATACTGTAAAATAATATTTTTAATAATGAATACGAGGTTAGACACATTGCGACTCGCGTATTTCACAGTCCCTCTGACTGTGCCTCTTCGTCCTGACTCCGCTCCGCTGTAGCGTCATTTTCTGCTGAAGGCTGTGGTGCAGGTGTCTTTTTCCGAGAGAAGAACATAGTTATGGGTAGTTGTTGGCACTCTTTTTTCTTCTGGGCAAGAAGATTCTTGTAAACAGACATGCCACCTTCGATTATATTTGAAAACTGTAACGAGCAACACATCAACGGGTCCCATTCTTGTGCCACTCGCTGAAGTTCAGTGTTCTGAACACAATGCACTGTAAAAAAAAAAAAAATCCGCGAAACAGCGAAGCCGCGAAAGATGAACCGCGTTATAGCGAGGGTTCACTGTATACAAGTTGTCTTAAAGCGCATCAAGTGGCTTGTGGACAGTTGTAAATCAGTATCAGATCAGTATCAAGTATCAGCCAATACCAGAGCTAGGATATTGCATTTAAAATAAAAAAAAGTGAGATTTGTGCATTCATACATATATTTGAAGTAGTAATTCACACCAATCCTCTGCATTTTGACTAGAAATAAATATCTGATAAATCCCCCCAAATAATCATGTTTTGTGGTGGGAAAAATAAAACTTTCTAAATTCCACTGTCCTCATTACTATACCTCATTACAAGAGCCTTTCTGTGTGGAGTTTGCATGTTCTCCCTGTGTCTGCGTGGGTTTCCTCCGGGTGCTCCGGTTTCCCCCACAATCCAAAGACATGCAGGTTAGGTTAATATGGGACGGCTTTGGGCTGAGGTGCCCTTGAACGAGGCACCTAGTTCCCAACTGCTCCCTGGGTGCTGTTAGCGTGGATGCCCACTGCTCTGGGTATGTGTGTGTGCTCATTGCTCACGTGTGTTCACTGCTTCAGATGGGTTAAATGCAGAGAGGAAATTTCACAATGAATAAAGTTGTGCTTTCTTTCTTTTCTTTCTTTTTCCCAACTTCATTTTGCCAACACCTCCTGTTGCTGTTAATTTCCAACTTTCAATGAAAATTAATGACTTCTGGCTGCTTTATCATATCACATCAGTGCCAGCATGAAGGCAAAATAAGGGTCTGACCCCAGTAGCAAAACAGATTCAACTTTAACTGTTGCATAAAGCGGATGAAGTCAGAAGAAGTTAAATTATTTTCGCTACGTTAGAAGCTTGGTGGCAGTGTAAGTCTAAGGGGTGGGACATTCATTACGCTAAAGGAAAGAAATTACCAGGCAAAAGCAAAGGGAGAGAGTGTCTTTTTTTTTTAACCTAGTCCAGTAAGGCAGCAGAGAGCAGCTGATGCTGTCTGACTGGACTCATTAGTTGAGTGGATATTTGAACCGAAGTACTCTTTAAGAGACAGTCGCTCTCCAATTCCATTAAAACATTGTACATTATTCACCTGTTTCATTAATCGAGTTTCCTCCTGAATTTACAGCACTTGACGTTATAAAACAAACAGAAAAAGGGATGAAAATTATCTGAGGGAAAATGTTTGATTCAGCCTTTGTGAAAATGACAGAGGGCACTACAGTTCATTGCAGCTGAGCTCATCTTTGAGGATATTGTGTCTGCTCGAGCTGTCTCAAAGACAGTCTGCTAATCTGAAGGCTGAGATAGAGAATGAACTCACTGATGACAAATTGCCTTGACAGAACGAACAGAAACAAAATGGTGTGGTGGTGGTGGGGGTCACTTATGGCTGTGGATCATTTGGGGCCCACTGTGGTGGCGTTTGTTTTGGAAGATAAACGTTGCAGTTTTAGCTATGTGTTGTCTCATACGCTGCCACATCAACTGTAAAATTGGGTTGGAAAGTGAGAGTGGGTTGGGTGACTGCATGGAAACTAGTTTTCATGGTGTTTTTATTCAGAAGTGTTGTGTACGTGTGATGAATAAACTTCTTCATAATGTTGCAATATATCCATCCATCCATCCATCCATCCATCCATCCATCCATTATCTGTAGCCACTTATCCTGTCCTACAGGGTTGCAGGCAAGCTGGAGCCTATCCCAGCTGACTATGGGCAAGAGGCGGGGTACACCCTGGACAAGTCGCCAGGTCATCACAGGGCTGACACATAGACACAGACAACCATTCACACTCACATTCACACCTACGGTCAATTTAGAGCCACTAATTAGCCTAACCTGCATGACTTTGGACTGTGGGGGAAACCGGAGCACCCAGAGGAAACCCACGCAGACACGGGGAAAGCATGCAAACTCCACACAGAAAGGCCCTCGTCGGCCACAGGGCTCGAACCCAGACCTTCTTGTTGTGAGGCGACAGTGCTAACCACTACACCACCGTGCCGCCTGTTGCAATATATATTTTTTTAATTTTAGAAACACATTATGCTGTGAGATATCTGCAAACCTGAAATTTCCACCTTCTTATATTTTAGCAATAGTAGGGTTTTTTTTAATTTTCTGTCCTTTGCTATTACAACTACAGTGGTGCTTGAAAGTTTGTGAACCCTTTAGAATTTTCTATATTTCTGCATAAATATGACCTAAAACATCATCAGATTTTCACACAAGTCCTAAAAGTAGATAAAGAGAACCCAGTTAAACAAATGAGACAAAAATATTATACTTGGTCATTTATTTATTGAGGAAAATGATCCAATATTACATATCTGTGAGTGGCAAAAGTATGTGAACCTCTAGGATTAGCAGTTAATTTGAAGGTGAAATTAGAGTCCGGTGTTTTCAATCAATGGGATGACAATCAGGGGTGAGTGGGCACCCTGTTTTATTTAAAGAACAGGGATCTATCAAAGTCTGATCTTCACAACACGTTTGTGGAAGTGTATCATGGCACGAACAAAGGAGATTTCTGAGGACCTCAGAAAAAGCGTTGTTGATGCTCATCAGGCTGGAGAAGGTTACAAAACCATCTCTAAGGAGTTTGGACTCCACCAATCCACAATCAGACAGATTGTGTACAAATGGAGGAAATTCAAGACCATTGTTACCCTCCCCAGGAGTGGTTGACCAACAAAGATCACTCCAAGAGCAAGGCGTGTAATAGTCGGCGAGGCCATAAAGGACCCCAGGGTAACTTCTAAGCAACTGAAGGCCTCTCTCACATTGGCTAATGTTAATGTTCATGAGTCCACCATCAGGAGAATACTGAACAACAATGGTGTGCATGTCAGGGTTGCAAGGAGAAAGCCACTGCTCTCCAAAAAGAACATTGCTGCTTGTCTGCAGTTTGCTAAAGATCATGTGGGTAAGCCAGAAGGCTGTTGGAAAAATGTTTTGTGGACGGATGAGACCAAAATAGAACGTTTTGGTTTAAATGAGAAGTGTTATGTTTGGACAAAGGAAAACACTGCATTCCAGCATAAAAACCTTATCCCATCTGTGAAACATGGTGGTGGTATGGGTTTGGGCCTGTTTTGCTGCATCTGGGCCAGGACGGCTTGCCATCATTGATGGAACAATGAATTCTGAATTATACCAGTGAATTCTAAAGGAAAGTGTCGGGACATCTGTCCATGAACTGAATCTCAAGAGAACATGGGTCATGCAGCAAGACAATGACCCTAAGCACACAAGTCGTTCTACCAAAGAATGGTTAAAGAAGAATAAAGTTAATGTTTTGGAATGGCCAAGTCAAAGTCCTGACCTTTATCCAATCTAAATGCTGTGGAAGGACCTGAAGCGAGCAGTTCATGTGAGGAAACCCACCAACATCCCAGAGTTGAAGCTGTTCTGTATGGAGGAATGGGCTAAAATTCCTCCAAGCCGGTGTGCAGGACTGATCAACAGTTACCGGAAATGTTTAGTTGCAGTTATTGCTGCACAAGGGGGTCACACCAGATACTGAAAGCAAAGGTTCACATAGTTTTGCCACTCACAGATATGTAATATTGGATAATTTTCCTCAATAAATAAATGACTAAGTAGTAGGGATGGCACGGTTCACAAAAGTCGCGGTTCGGTACATATTGCGGTTTGAGGTCTGCGGTTCGGTACGTATTGCGTTTTTTTTTTTTAAATCTTAAGTACTCTGTATTTGGGCATATAGCCTACTATTTACCTTAAGTAAACATAGTTTAGGATACAGCATTTAAGAGAGGTTAAAATTATAGTTACAATGAAATAGTCATGCACAAACTGAGTTTGAGTTGACATAAGCACATTTTATGAACAATCTCTGAGGAAAAGCCAGGTAGTATTTTGAAACAGCAAGAGGGAAGACATGGATGATTTCAACAGCTTTTTTATTTGCTACAGTATTTATACAAAGTGTCAGGAGTGTTTGCTGCCATGTTGTGGCATCTAGAGGAACCAGGTGTCTTTTGTCACATACAGAGTTTCATAATTGGAAGAAATAAAAATGAGTTCTTAAAGCTTACTTTTGAACAGATGTGTGTGTTAAAACTTAAACTTTTATGTGGCGACCAACCAACCACCTATATACAAAAACCGAATCAAAAACTCTTCTAATCCCTGAGAGTGAGGATGTATTTTTTCACTTGAAATTAAAGTGCAGTGTTTTGAAACGTATGGCTGGATTTCTTATCTAATCTTAAAGTGCCACTGTATTCTTAGAACGATTTATAACAAAATACACACACAGCCAATATAAAATATTGCAATAAAACCAATCACTGCACTGTTTAAAACAAACCTCCCCTCCCCTCGCCGGAAAAAAAAAAATCTAGTTCGCCCATTATCCTGTGTCATTCTGAGATGCACAGATAGACAGTAAAGGGAATTCCGAATTCCCTTTACTGTCTATCTGCGCATCTCAGAATGACACAGGATAATGGGCGAACTAGATTTTTTTTTTCCGGCGCCGCGGTACGCCGGAAATCCGGCGCGGCGCCGGAACGCTATCACCCCTGTTCACGCGAAAGAGAACCACGTGGTTTCATACGGGCATTCGGCTTTTTTTTTTTGGCGAACGTCTTAAATAGGGGTACCGCGGTTTATACGCGTATTGCACCGCAACAGGCGTATCGTACGGTTCGGTTTTTTTCCCATAACCGTGCCAAGCCTACTAAGTAAAATATTTTTGTCTCATTTGTTTAACTGTGTTCTCTTTATTTACTTTATTTACGACTTGTGTGAAAATCTGATGATGTTTTAAGTCATATTCATTCATAAATATAGAAAATTCTAAAGGCTTCACAAACTAAAGCTTCTAAACTAAACTACATAATACATTTATTAATGCTTTAATCATTTTAACAACTTAGAATTAGCTCTGGCTTATTATTCAGTTATGTGTCTTGAAGCATATTGTTTTGTAAATGTAATAAAACCAGGTAATGATATTTAGTTCTGAATTCTGGGGGGATTAGCAATCATAATGGAGAAGCTGAAATCATTTCACATATTCAAATCGTTTATCTGAGGCTCTCAGAGGCAGAATTATTGGTGAGTTCTTTTACAGAGACTGTTTTGTCATCAGAGATGGTTTAAGAACTCTCCCAATATGTTTAATGTCAAAACTTCCTCTTTGCACATATCAGGATATAGCTGGTGGAGTCTGCAGTATAAGCTCCTTTAGTAGTGTTGTTTATTTTGCACCCAGTGAAGGTTTTAGCCGAAAAGATCCCGTAATCCTCATGCCATGCAATCTACACTGAGTTGTTGCTGACAGCTCAGAGTTTCCTTTGTGTGTGACGAGTCGTGCCTGGGACAGATAGGTTCCTCGTCAGGGCATGGCTGTCTGTTTATACCATACTCCGTTTCTCCCAAACAACTTCAGTCAGCATTGTTTTCATTCACACAGACTTTTTACACTTGTGAGCCTCAAGGAACTGACTGCCATTAGCACCCTGAAAATGTTTGCATGACTGAAAGCTAATAACACAACCACTAATTTGCACATTGGCACATTGCAAATATCCGGACCATGTGATTGAGCAGCATGAGGCACATAGTTTAGTGTTACTTAGTTCTTAACTCTAGATTTGAATTTATAGACAACGATCATTAACACTCTTTTATTTGCAATGAATTTATTTTGGAGAGAAGAATATAAACAAGTCTACTCATATCATGTATTTGCTATTCTCGTCAGTGAGCACAAGGCTTTCAAATTAGTGCCAATTACTCAAAGGCTAAAATTGAATTACAGGGTCTAATAAATGGGCTGCGCTGGCTTCCTTTAACTTTAGCTTGCTGCTCACGTAATCCCCTCCTGATTCAATTTATTTGCTTGTTTCTGCTTTGTGTTTTTCCTTGCAGTGAGACAATAACTTTACCTTTACTATTTGAAAGGAATAGATACCGGTGATCTATAGCACCACTGACTAAATTAATGAGCAATTTCCATTAGAAAAATTACACGACACAACTGATCTAAGGGGTGGGGAATCAAAAATGTCCTCTGACGCAGCACCGAAAATGAGATATTGAAGAACCGTCATGTACCCTTAGGAGGAGTTACTCCAGGGAGAAAGAGATATCTTGAGACTCCCAACACAGGGAGGAAAGGATGCGAATGAGATGTTGTGAAGCGAGATTTCATGTAGATACCAAGTCATCTTCCTGCTAACAAGCTTAAAATTAGCTTTTGCTTTCTTCTCTTGCGGTTGAAGATCTTGGTTTTCTGTTGCATGCATGTGATTTTGTGATAGCATGTGTAATTAGTGTTCTGGGTAGTTACCGGTACAGCCAGAGTGTGTGCAGTTATTGTGTGTGATATGTTCTTACAGTGCGGTCAAGCATGCACCACAAAGCATCCGTGTAATACAGAAAACCCTGGTGTATACTAACAGCCAAAGGTTTTGACATACTCTGTGTTTCATTGTCTTAAGGATAGTTTTTATAAATGCTTGTGCTTGAAATTTGTTTCTCAGACAAACGGAAATAGTGAAGAATGTATACATGTATACATTTAGTTATGAAAATGTCATTTTTAATATTGTTTTGATTTAAAACAGGTAGTTTTTATGCAAGTAGTTTTCATTTAGAGCATAGTAATGAGAAGCTCAGCCTCTTTGAGATCTTTAAGAAAAAACTCCTGGATGAAGCTCCTCATGAAGCTAGTTGAGAAGCGTCTTTATTATTATTGTTATTATTAATCCATTATCCATAACCGCTTATCCTGTGCAGGGTCGCAGGCAGGCTGGAGCCTATCCCAGCTGACTACGGGCGAAAGGCGGGGTACACCCTGAACAAGTCACCAGGTCATTGCAGGACTGACACATAGAGACAAACAACCATTCACACTCACACCTACGGTCAATTTAGAGCCACCAGTTAACCTAACCTGCATGTCTTTGGACTGTGGGGGAAACTGGAGCACCCGGAGGAAACCCACGCAGACACAGGGAGAACATGCAAACTCTGCACAGAAAGGCCCCCGTTGGCCACAGGGCTCGAACCCAGAACCTTCTTGCTGTGAGGCAACAGTGCTAACCACTACACCACCATGCCGCCCTATTATTATTATTATCATCTCATCTCATTATCTCTAGCCGCTTTATCCTTCTACAGGGTCGCAGGCAAGCTGGAGCCTATCCCAGCTGACTATGGGCGAAAGGCGGGGTACACCCTGGACAAGTCGCCAGGTCATCACAGGGCTGACACATAGACACAGACAACCATTCACACTCACATTCACACCTACGCTCAATTTAGAGTCACCAGTTAACCTAACCTGCATGTCTTTGGACTGTGGGGGAAACCGGAGCACCCGGAGGAAACCCACGCGGACATGGGGAGAACATGCAAACTCCGCACAGAAAGGCCCTCGCCGGCCACGGGGCTCGAACCCAGGACCTTCTTGCTGTGAGGCGACAGCGCTAACCACTACACCACCGTGCCGCCTATTATTATTATTATAATAAAGGAGGCGGCATGGTGGTGTAGTGGTTAGCGCTGTCGCCTCACAACAAGAAGGTCCGGGTTCGAGCCCCGTGGCCGACGAGGGCCTTTCTGTGCAGAGTTTGCATGTTCTCCCTGTGTCCGCGTGGGTTTCCTCCGAGTGCTCCGGTTTCCCCCACAGTCCAAAGACATGCAGGTTAGGTTAACTGGTGACTCTAAATTGACCGTAGGTGTGAATGTGAGTGTGAATGGTTGCCTGTGTCCATGTGTCAGCCCTGTGATGACCTGGCGACTTGTCCAGGGTGTACCCCGCCTTTCGCCCGTAGTCAGCTGGGATAGGCTCCAGCTTGCCTGCGACCCTGTAGAAGGATAAAGCGGCTAGACATAATGAGATGAGATTATAATAAAGGAGCAGACACTGTTTAAAAAAAACCTTTCTATAAGCAGCTATGTCTAAAACCTTTGACATATATTAGCATCTTCATTGCTACAATGTTTGTATAAAAGATTATCTGTTGATTATCAACACTGCATATCTTGTTATTAAAATGGCATCCATAACTATCACCAGGAAACTGAATTCAATTTGTGTAATTTTGGCCTTTGGCTCTGGAAGTCCTCGATCGCCTCAGTTAATGGGAAATTGTAGAATTCTTACAGTCCTCTATCCTATTAGGAGAAGCTCTGTAAGTACATTGCACACGTCTAGGCCATGTTTCTGCTCTTCTCTTGAATGGATCAAGAAAACCGCATGTATTTTGAGGCTTTGCAGAAGGCCGTCACTGCTGAACTAGTTGGACATGTCCCATCTACAGGAGTAGTGGATTGAATGCGGATTGGAGGATCAGGAGGTGTTTGGATTCCTATTACCAATCACCGGAGAGGAGTGACACAAGAACTCACTCACAGCCCATCAGAGGATTAGCATTCGCCTTGGATTTGGCTAGCATGCAAGTTAGCAATAGATCAGAGAGGTCTACTCACCAAAGCCAAGAAACAGATGTAAAGCCAAAAGCACAAACATTCAAAATCCAACAAATCCAAAACAACCTTTTTGAAAAGAAGAAGCTTGAAGCTCATGCGAATGTGCTGTACAGCTCATCTATATATCTGTCATCTATAGTTTGTAGGCAAAACATTTTGTTGTTGTTGGATGCACCACTCTTGAAGAAAACTATTCTTTGTAGAAGAAGCCTTTATTTGTCAAATGCACACTCAAGCACAGTGAAATTCGTCCTCTACATTTAATTAACCCATCTGAAGCAGTGAACACACATGCACACACACAAGTGAGCAATGAGCACACACACATACATACCCAGAGTAGTGGGCAGCTATGCTACAGCACCCGAGGAGCAGTTGGGGGTTAGGTGCCTTACTCAAGGGCACTTCAGCCCATGGCCGCCCCATGTTAACCTAACCACATGTCTTTGGACTGTGGGTGAAACCAGAGCACCTGGAGGAAACCCATGCAGACACGGGGAGAACATGCAAACTCCACACAGAAAGGCCCTCGCTGGCCGCTGGGCTCAAACCCAGAACCTTCTTACTGTCAGGCGACAGTGCTAACCACTACACCACTGTGCCGCCCTTGTAGCATTGCTTCTTTAGCAAAATATACTCACAGAATTTGAAGTGTCAGAAATGTGTGGGGTGTTCATTTTGGTACAAGGATAGTAGTACCACTAAACTAGAGGAAAGTGCGGATGGGCTGTGAGCTGCAGAGTTGGTATGATGTTGTTTACAACCCCGATTCCAAAAAAGTTGGGACAAAGTACAAATTGTAAATAAAAACGGAATGCAATGATGTGGAAGTTTCAAAATTCCATATTTTATTCAGAATAGAACATAGATGACATATCAAATGTTTAAACTGAGAAAATGTATCATTTAAAGAGAAAAATTAGGTGATTTTGAATTTCATTACAACAACACATCTCAAAAAAGTTGGGACAAGGCCATGTTTCCCACTGTGAGACATCCCCTTTTCTCTTTACAACAGTCTGTAAATGTCTGGGGACTGAGGAGACAAGTTGCTCAAGTTTAGGGATAGGAATGTTAACCCACTCTTGTCTAATGTAGGATTCTAGTTGCTCAACTGTCTTAGGTCTTTTTTGTCGTATCTTCCGTTTTATGATGCGCCAAATGTTTTCTATGGGTGAAAGATCTGGACTGCAGGCTGGCCAGTTCAGTACCCGGACCCTTCTTCTACGCAGCCATGATGCTGTAATTGATGTAGTATGTGGTTTGACATTGTCATGTTGGAAAATGCAAGGTCTTCCCTGAAAGAGACGTCATCTGGATGGGAGCATATGTTGCTCTAGAACCTGGATATACCTTTCAGCATTGATGGTGTCTTTCCAGATGTGTAAGATGCCCATGCCACACGCACTAATGCAACCCCATACTATCAGAGATGCAGGCTTCTGAACTGAGCGCCGATAACAACTTGGGTCGTCCTTCTCCTCTTTAGTCCGAATGACACGGTGTCCCTGATTTCCATAAAGAACTTCAAATTTTGATTCGTCTGACCGCAGAACAGTTTTCCACTTTGCCACAGTCCATTTTAAATGAGCCTTGGCCCAGAGAAGACGTCTGCGCTTCTGGATCATGTTTAGATACGGCTTCTTCTTTGAACTATAGAGTTTTAGCTGGCAACGGCGGATGGCACGGTGAATTGTGTTCACAGATGATGTTTTCTGGAAATATTCCTGAGCCCATTTTGTGATTTCCAATACAGAAGCATGCCTGTATGTGATGCAGTGCCGTCTAAGGGCCCGGAGATCACGGGCACCCAGTATGGTTTTCCAGCCTTGACCCTTACGCACAGAGATTCTTCCAGATTCTCTGAATCTTTTGATGATATTATGCACTGTAGATGATGATATGTTCAAACTCTTTGCAATTTTACACTGTCGAACTCCTTTCTGATATTGCTCTACTATTTGTCGGCGCAGAATTAGGGGGATTGGTGATCCTCTTCCCATCTTTACTTCTGAGAGCCACTGCCACTCCAAGATGCTCTTTTTATACCCAGTCATGTTAATGACCTATTGCCAATTGACCTAATGAGTTGCAATTTGGTCCTCCAGCTGTTCCTTTTTTGTACCTTTAACTTTTCCAGCCTCTTATTGCCCCTGTCCCAACTTTTTTGAGATGTGTTGCTGTCATGAAATTCCAAATAAGCCAATATTTGGCATAAAATTTCAAAATGTCTCACTTTCGACATTTGATATGTTGTCCATGTTCTATTGTGAATACAATATCAGTTTTTGAGATTTGTAAATTATTGCATTCCGTTTTTATTTACAATTTGTACTTTGTCCCAACTTTTTTGGAATCGGGGTTGTATTTACATTCTCTCAGTGTGTGTGTGTGTGTGTGTGTGTGTGTGTGTGTTCCACTTCCAGCTCAATACAACATTTCATGTTTTTTGTTTTTTTTTTGCAGCCATGAAATGGTTAAAAATATGGCAAAAATATCGTTGTGAGCTCACTGACTACAGTGATTTCACTCTGAAAATAATATTATTTTTAATATTATCACAATTATTTCACAATTGCACTACTGTTGTTCTTATATTATACATGTGCTGACAATTCTGAAAACACAAATCAGTTACATCAATCAAGACAAATCAAGAAATATGACAGGCCTAATGCCAACAAAAATTTGCTTAAAGTGACTTAAAAGTATGTATTCTACATTTGAGATATTGCCCATATTTTGCAGCTGCTATATATTTTTTTGCCTTCTTCGTGTGTGTGTGTGTGTGTGTGTGTGTGTAAGTGTGAGCTGATATAATGGAGCTCCAGTCTTTTTTCTGTGCTCATGTTAACAGGAAATTGAATGGATAAGCCACTCGACCAGCTGCATTTGCATGCATGTTATAATATTTGGTTTTGTCGTTCATTACTTTGTGCTGAAATATTGAAAGCTGATGAATTGCAATGGCATGAATGGAGCATGAGATATGATAAACGGATCAAATTGAGGCAGGATATGATTTGCCAGCCTCCTTCTTATCTTTAATACATTTCTGTTCTGCTCAGTCTGTCAGCTGCACTTGGCTCAGATTTGTGTCTCCTTCCTGCCCCTGTTTGATCGACAGAAATGAAAAAGTTTCGAACGTATGACTTTATTCTTTTCTCCAACTACTTTTGGAAGCAGCAGTTGGGGACCTTCACGTATATTCTGCACACAAAACCTCAGTAGTAGTTTTTGGCATGAAAAAAACCTTATCTGAAAGCTTCTACACCTGAATTAAGAGCATGGTTAATGTGAGCTACAGTCGATTTTGCATATCACTTTCTCCACTGTGCCAGTATCACCTTCTGGTGTTATTAACAGATGTGGTGCTATTAACAAGTTGTGAAGATCTGATGAACTGTAAGTCACATTATTAGGCTGCTTTGACAGTTGTTTCAAGATACAGTATACCACTACCTCAACCTCTGGTTTCTCTAAACAGCAAGTGTTTGTCTGTGCCAGGCTGATGTGATGCTCATGCTAAATTACTCCTCTGACATGCAGAAACATGCTGTTTGCCCAGATTGGCCCTCAAGCTGCTGTGTTAAGGAGTATACTGCATTGCCTCACTGTATGGCTGTAGCTTGATTGTGGGTTGTGCCTTTTTAATTCAGTGTTTGGTGATCATTGCGATGTTTGCTATGCCTGATAACGATCATTCCACCACTGAGTGAGTGGTGTAAACCTGCACCGGCATATGGTCTCCAGTGGAGTTAGAGGTGCGAAAGCAGTGTGCCTGTCTACGTTGCAGATGCAGACTCATTTCCGCTAAGCTTTATTGCCTGCCACAAATTTCCTTCCAGCATCTGGGGTAATGAAGGTGTTGGCTTAATTTCTTGCTGAAACACTGAGGTTTCTGTCTCTGGCTCCTTATTTAATGTGCTAAAACTGACAATAATTTAATCTTTGGTTCATGCATTTGAATAACATTTTAAAACACCACAGCTGTATAATCCTGCTTTAGGAGAAAATCCATGCTCTTTTTCATCTACTACTAGACCCCCAACCCCCACTACAACACACACATTACATATGCTTACACATCAAACTTGTGTTGATTCAGACAGGGCTAGCACAGTTTAATAATTAATCTTTGGACAAATAGTAAGAACAGGTTGGCATTACATCTGAGGCATTTTACACACATTGGAGCTGTTTGCACCCACAATGCTGGAGCTTTTCAGTAAAGCTAATTTACATAATTACCATGTTTTGTGGCTGAAAATGATAGTGCTTTTAAGTCTGTGTTTTACCTCAGTGTTGACTCTTTTCCATGAAATTCTTAAGGCTTTTCAGTTAGCGAAGACTAATTACTTTGCCTAAGTGTTAACTACTTTCGAAAACTCACTAGTGCATATGCCTCATGGTTATAACTGATTTCATGAGCAAGCTGAGTTGATGAGAAAGTCAACTATGGTTTTGACTCTGGGTTTGGTTTATATGGTTAAGTTAGCATAGACCATGGTGTAGGAAATAGTATGTCTGATTAAATACACAGCAGTGAGGGCTGCAATTGCTTAAAGAAAACGGCTGTATACTCAGTGACAGGCTGTCATGTTAGATTGAGACCATATTAGTCATGTCATCCTACACTGGTGACACTGATTTTATTTACAGTGGACAAGCTTGCCTGAGGTCTTGTATTTGGTTCAGGCCATCCATCACGCAGTCAGCAGGCCACTGAGCTTTTACCTGAATGGTATATAAAGTGCTACAATCAGTCCAGGTTTGTCGATCACAGAGCACAGCATGACAACACCTTTCAGTGTTTTTTGGTATAATATAGTCGAGATGCACACACTTAGAAGTGGAGTGCATAGAGAGCATGTTTAGGAGAGCCAGCGCCTCTTCCATCAAGGTTGTTTCCTAGGATTTCTGTTGCATGCCCTATGCTATTATGGGAATCTGAGTGGAGAATAGTGTTTTCACAGTTCTCTGAATGGGATTCACAGGCACATGGAAAAGCTCTCTCTCGCTCTGTCGCCCACCCTCCCTCCATCCCTCTGTTCCTCCCCCTCTCTTCTTCACCTTCTCTATCGGGTTTCTGGCACCACTGTCTCGCCGAGATTGCTAGCAAATTTGTTGGGGAATTAGGAATTGCATTGAGGCCTTAAGATTCTTATTAAAAATGCTTACTTAAAACCAGCAGTGCAATTTGGTTTAAGAGAATTAACCAGGCAATTCTGATTGTGCTCCTGACCCTGCAGTAATTAACAGCCATGAGAGGCTGATTTGTTGCTACAATGCACTAGCAAAAACAGAGGAATAAAAATGTCAGCAGGGCTGCAGGTTGCCATAAATCTCCATAAATCGAAAGAGAGCATGTTTCAGTCTGAGTAAGTAATGGAAGGCAGACCGATTGGAGAATCATTTCTTTCATTGATCTAATCATATCAGCTTCTCCAAATAAATGAACAATATTGAATGGGATGTATGCTGGTTAAAAAAAAAAAAAGCAAACGTCTGATCCTCTGAGCGAAGCCGGGTCCACCTCAGACTCAGCCATTGATCTGTGATGTATATTACTGAGCTAATCCAATTAAAGGTAGACTGCCTTTCAGATTTTTCAAGTTTAAGTCATAAAAAGACACTGACACACAATTATTTTTGTTTAGTGGACCCAAAGCTACTGAATTCAAATCACAGACTTCCAGTTTTATTAGGTTTTTTTTAAATAGAGCAATTAATGAATTTAGGGCCACGTAGCCCTAAATTCTCCACTATTTTTGCCTGCTTCACCATGATCCAATTCAAGATGCTACATCATGCATCACGTGGTAGGCTTTCCCCATTCACGCAAGGCATTGTGGGATACAAATTTGAAACAGGAGAGGAAAATGGAGGATGCGAATGGAATGTGAAAGACCGACTACAGTAATCGAAAGTGAGAAGAAAAGATGTTATGTTGCAAAGGAAAGGAAATGCAGGACCAAACTAATAAGTATCGGCGGTCAGCGAGCACCTCTGTGTGATCAGCTGTTTGTTGAGTGACAGAATGATGTAACTGTCAGTGCACGGTCAAAGGTAGACCTGTAGATGGCAGTAATGCAACACTGGATGCTAGCTGCAGTAAAACCCAAAAGAAGAAGAAAAAGAAGAAGCAGGTAAACCTGTGCACACCGGACTTCCTCTGTCTGATTGACTGTGTGAAGCGAGCGATTTCATGCACAGTATTTGCTAGGGAATCCCCTCAAATAAAATAACTTCCCAGCCACAGAATGGCCTGGCTTTTTTTTGAGATATTACAGAAATAAACATATCACAATGACCAAATTTCAGAGGGAACTAAATTTTACCGATTTTATGAAATCGAAAGGCCTTATAGCTTTAATTTGTTTTGCTGGCGAGGCAAGAGTATAAAATCACAGCCTGCTCTGCATATCTGTACATGTTTCTACAGGTGCCAATGATGGAACTTAGGAAGGAACTAAAGGACAAAATGGCTCTTTTTCTGTTTCTTGCAGGCTGAAGTAAAGACATAGTGAGGAGCCAGTGCAAAAAATGAGGTCGGAGGTCTTGTTGCTGTATTTCACCCTGCTACAGATGGCTGGGGCTGCCTTCCCAGAGGACTCGGAGCCAATCACTATTTCACATGGCAACTGTGAGTAACCAGGAGCTGCTGGGAGAAACGGCTACACCTCTTTGTTCTTTACTCCTCTCTCTTTTCTTCACTGTCCATCTTTCATACACATTCCTCATTCTCTCAGTCTCGCATTCACATTTATTTCTCTCTCTGTCTCGCTCTTTTTCTTTTACTTTCTCTCATTCTCATGGCACATTCCTCCCTCACTTTGTTCTCATCCTCTACTTTCTGTCATTTTGCCAGAAATACTTCTCTCTCATGCTAACAAGACAGCACTTTATTCATAACCTTTCTCTTCTCTTTCATTTCTTTCACAATTTATCACTTTCTCTTTTTTCTTTCACTAATATCCTTTGACAATTTCTCACTCATCCTCCCTGACACGGACTCTGCCTTGCACTCTCACCCTTGTTCATTCTCTCTCTCTCTCTCTCTCTCTCTCTCTCTCTCTCTCTCTCTCACACACACACACACACACACACACACACACACACACACACACACACACTCTTCTCCTATCACTGTTTGAAACATGATTCAGTGCTGAAGGAAGCACACAAGAAAATGTGAACTTTAAATGCTATTTGAAATGAAGTCTTTCTAGCATCAAAGGATAATCCTTTATTTTCCCTATCAAAGCTTAAAGCCTTATGTTGAGGTCTAACTGTTATGTGGGGCACAGAGGTTTAGGGGTGAATTTTATTTCTCTCTCTCAGTGAAAGCAACTAGCTTACGATATTATTTGTTTATATGCTTGGATTTTTTTTTGGCCTGTATTTAATTTCCACCTCATTGCAGATACAAAACATTATCCAGTGTTTGTTGGACACAGACCAGGAAGGAACAACACACAACGGCACAAATTGGATATTCAGCTGATCGTCATAACGAATCGGACTCTTTATATAGCCGCAAGGTCAGTTTCCTTACTGTCTATACGCAATGGGCAAAGGATTTTTGTGTTAGAATGCAAACCACAAGACTTTAAGAGTGCCTCGTTCTCATGCGACCATAGTGGTGTCTGCCATTCACTGGAATACACACCATTGGAATATATGAGAAGGTGGCATTTTGAGTGAGTAGCATTTCCATAAAAGTGGTTTATACGTACACAGCATAACCATAATGGCTCGTGCAGCCTAACATCATTCATATGATCTGTTGTTAAATCACAAAGTTCATGAAGGGCACTAATGTTTCTCATGATGTCTAGTTAAAGATACTGTATAGAGAAAATGATTTTCTATTGAATATTGTATGATTATTGTGAAAATACTGTTATGGTCACAAATGATAAATATAATATTTAGATGTGAAAAAACAATCCAAATACAGAAAGTTAATCAACATAGCTATTCTACCAGAAATAATTTTATGGTAGGATCAAACAAACTATGACAACCTATTAGAAAGCAATAACAAGCAATAAAGAAATACAAACTGAAGGGATGAATGGAGCTGTTGGTAGTTGTGACAGTGAATACTGCTGGTGTGTAGTTGATATCTGGGGTGTACAGAATTGGAAATAAATCATATTTTTTTCCCTCTCTGTGCGTCATGGGGCTCGTGAAAATGAAACTCTAGCCAGCAGTGCCAGTATCACCTTTGGAATATATGAGGAAACTGGAGGCTGATGAGAGGAGTTCTACGTGCACAGCACACACTCCAATTCACATTTACTGAGCCAGCTAGGTAGGACATAAGGGTCCTGTGGACTGGCGAGCCATCACAGAGTGCCTGAATGTTGTTTGGTGTATGCCCAAGCATTGCAGCCTGCTCTGCAGCTGTCAGGGTTGATGTCCCAAACCATGCATAAATGTGATAAATACTCGTCTACATAGTATGTCGGAATAGTCACTGTAAGCTGGACTAGTGTATAAATAATATGTAAAATGCTATTTTGGATTTCAGTTTTTAAAATGTTAATTAGTCACACAGTGTGTGCTTTTGGACACAGTTGTGTCATGGCACACGAGATTGGTTTCATTCAGTTTGCTGTATCTTGGCCCACAGATGGCCAACAGAGATGTGGTCCAAAAGCTGATGCTACTTGTGAATGGCTTCACATCATTTGGCTCATCATGAGGTCCAGTGATTAAAAGGTTAGCCAGTCTGATAGTGTAGCACACAACACTGTTTTAGAAAAGTGGATTTTGATTTTTTTTAAAATCATTATTGGCAGACTGGAAGCACTAGCAGATGCTGCAAAGAGCATTTAGTGGGAGTGTGGAAATATTTACACACAAAGAATTAAATAAGGTTGTTATTACATAATTATGGGACAGTGTTTCTATAAATTTGGTTCGCGTGTTCCATGAGTTGGTTTGAAATACCACAAGGTATTGTTCTCTCTTTAGCTAGCCTTCACATAGTCCTGGAACCTGAACATACACTTTGGTGTTTAAAGCAAAAACTCCATAAGGATTTATTTATTAGAAACATTTAAATGATTACATTTGGGTTTAGCAACAGCCCTGAATCATCTGAGCTGGAGGTTGTCTTTCTAAAAGCAGTGTATGAGTCAATTTGTTGTGGTGGATAGCTCTGTATGATCACTGGCCTGCAAAACCATAAGGCAGCGGTTGTCCATCCATCCATCCATCCATCCATCCATCCATCCATCCATTATCTCTAGCCGCTTATCCTGTTCGACAGGGTCACAGGCAAGCTGGAGCCTATCCCAGCTGACTACGGGCGAAAGGCGGGGTACACCCTGGACAAGTCGCCAGGTCATCACAGGGCCGACACATAGACACAGACAACCATTCACACTCACACCTACGGTCAATTTAGAGTCACCAGTTAACCTAACCTGCATGTCTTTGGACTGTGGGGGAAACCGGAGCACCCGGAGGAAACCCACGCAGACACGGGAGAACATGCAAACTCCGCACAGAAAGGCTCTCGCCGGCTGCTGGGCTCAAACCCAGGGCCTTCTTGCTGTGAGGCGACAGTGCTAACCACTACACCACCATGCCGCCGGCAGCGGTTGTCATACTTTTTTAATGTAAGGCCCCCTTTGGTGATTAATAATTATGTGTGTCACTGTAGCCATCCCAGAGTGCCACTTGCATATTCAAGAGACATCATGATTTTCTGATGAAATTACAGATAACTGTGCAGAATGGCCATGAGCTGTGATTGGGCATTGAAGTGTGAAACTGTGATTGGTTGGCACAACTAGCAAGTTAGTTAACATCAGACAAACTATTGTGTAATTAAAAACATAAGCCAGGTAGGAATTAGCAATGTTCGATTTGGATGCAAATCATGCATTTTTCTTTCTTATTTTCCTTTTTTTACTTAGGGGTAAATGATCCCCTGCTGAAAAATCCAGCTGAATCTGACCAGCTCCAAGCTGGTCAAGCTTGTAGATCATCTTTGTTAGCACGTACGTGCTGGTAGAAAGGTTAATTTTATAGAAAATAACCATTTTCTTGATCAAATTAGTCAAGTAATAAGAAAGCTGGAAAATAACTTTCCAGCAGACACAGATGGTGCACCAGCTTAACCAGTCTGGCCTGAGTTTCCAAAAAACATTGCAGCACAAACATCATCGTTAAATGGTAGAGCGAGGAGCACAATGATCGCTCTCTCTCTCTCTCTCTCTCTCTCTCTGAGTTAAGACGCTCTTAGCGTTAAGAGGCTTTTGGGAAACCCACCTCTAATCTGTGTTCTGAGAGCTGAAAATAAAAATAAACACTGAAATGTTCACTATAATCACAAGTACTGTGGTAAACCTGACGTACACTATGACCTGTGTACCATTATGATGTTTTTCCAGGACAGCTTGAACAGAGGAGGTGGTCAAATTGTTAAATTAGTGCTAAGTGCTAAATTAACCTGAACTTCTTCATAATTGACTTAATTGATTAGCAGAATTGGCTGGCAGAAGCATTTTTCTCAATCTAGAAGGAATCTAGGGAGAAACAGCAATTTTGTAACCCTTAATACTACTGAGAAGTTTGCACAGATTCATTATTCACACTCCCTTTTCCCTGTCTGCTGTTTGCTCAGGCAACTGTTCTCATCATTCTTTTGGGAGCCCTTTTGACATGTTAGGGAAATGGTCTAGTGGTCCATGAGGTATTCAGGTTCATCCCTTTCAAAATAGGGCACCAAATGAGGTCCAGGAGTCTTGGATTCATGCAGTGTTTTCAAATCCCTTTAACGATTCGCTAATGATGAAGATTGTGCTCTCCTGTGTGCTTTTTCAGCTGGTCTCAGACATTCCACCCCCCACCCCTTCAGCCATATAGACATGCACAGCGGAACCAACCTAATTCCTGGTGGTGTTGTGCATTTGTGTATGTCGTATACAAGGTCGACCCAGACAATATACAATGTCGCCCCAGCCATCTACGATGCAGTTATGAAGGGGGTAGGTGGTAACTGGGGGTATGTTACTAGGTGTGGGGTGCATACTAACGAAGGCCCCCATCCCTGCTGTCAGGGAGTGAGATTGTTTTACAAAAGGCCACCAGATGGACCACAGTGGCCCTCAGTCACCCCTGAAAAAAAAATCTGGGGTGTTATGAAAACGACATTCCTCAGCACAAAGCCTCTCTGTTCTCCTGATGGGCGGCCAAGTCCTCTCCCCCCTCTCTGCCTAAGGACAACACACCCCAATATCAGATCTTTCAGCAAACGGTTCAACTTGTGGCATATCAAAGTTTTGTGACACCTCTGGCGCTTCAAATAAAAAAAGCCATCCGACTCATGAAGCCAAATGTTGGATTTTGTTTGTTTGCTTGTGGTGAGCTCCAGAGGTCTTTGTTTGCTTGGTTAGCCTAGCTCTCACGCAGCATGAAAGGAACTCAGCGTTTGTTACACTCACATCTTCTGCAGCTGGATGAAGAGCCAAACTGTTCAAAAGCTCTGAGGGTATCATAATAGGAAGCCTGGGGAGCTTCATCCAGCAGGTAGCCATTGTGGAGTCAGTGATGTGTCCACAGGTGCAGCTTGATTTTGAACCGGTCATGTTTGCACAGTGACCGCTCGCTGCAGTATTCTTTTGGCAGGATGTAGGCCTAACACATCACTGATCACTGACTTATCTATTATTTTGTGACTGAAATAATTAAACAGAGAAGGTGCTGGTTAAATGTCGAAGAATGCAGAAAGATTGGGTTTCAAAAGCAGGCCAGGGTCAAACCATGTTACGGTTTGAGAAAAGTGTTCCATTTAGCTCCCTTAAGGGTTTGGCTAATTTGGAGGAACTCTTAAATGTTCTACGTCAAACCCTACAGTAGAGGACCACCCCATTCTGAGCAGGTTCTAAGTAGGAAACTAGGAGTCTTTAATTTAAAAAAAAAATTTTATCTGTCATTTTTGAAACGGCATGTTGTTATTGCAGGTATGAGCTGTTCACACCCAGGAGCACGTGTACTGCACTTGCTATTCATCATGCATTGTAATACAAGAGTACAAAATATTTGGCCAATAATATTTAATGGCCCACTGTGTAGATTTTCATGTTGAACTTTACGATGGTACAACATGCGTTTCACTCAGTTAATGATGTTCTGCAGTTGTAATTATTCGGTAGAACAGAGTTTCATTAACGGACTGTGAGACAGTCAAGTGACATGACACCTTACCCATGCTAATTGAAATGCATTAGGAGTGGAGCTCAATTACTCCTCAGAAGTAATGGTATAGGATCACCTGGGGTTTAGCTTTCTGTAATCTAGAAGTGTGTCAGTGATCTTGGCCTGCATTTCAGCTAAGAAGTATAGCCCTACTATGTGCTACTTTGAAGCCAGGAGAGATATTGGGAGTTTGTAGTTTGTTTGTAAGTACAGGAATAATTATTCTTCATTAGCTTTAGACTTGTGTATGCACTCAGTGGTGCACAGAGAATAAGCAAATATTAGGAGCTGCAGAGAAAACACTGACCATCGTAGCCGTATTTGCTTCACCAACCCTAATCATTTTGAGCGCCGTGTAATGAAGCTGTTTAAAACTAGATTATTTCTTGGCTCACAATCATACAGGACGCGCCATTTATCCAAGGCAACTAAGAATGAAAATATGCACCTTTTTTCCAACAAAAGCTGCTACGCCATTCAATAGAGACTGAGACTGTGAACTATTTGAAATTCGACACATGTATGATTAATTACCAGCTTCTGACGGAGACTTTGAATAACATAATTGGAAAGAACTTTATCCAGCTG
The DNA here is from genome assembly GCF_027579695.1 of Neoarius graeffei. Lineage (NCBI taxonomy): Eukaryota > Metazoa > Chordata > Actinopteri > Siluriformes > Ariidae > Neoarius > Neoarius graeffei. The sequence continues at coordinate 53,893,819 of NC_083578.1, forward strand.
GAGATTGCCAAGCCCCAGGAAACTTGTATAAGTGGATTCATTTCAGAAATGGCTTCTCTTCTAGACTTTATTAAATTTGTATAATGAGAACGCAAGCCACTGTGCAGGTTGTTAGATATAATTAAACTGAGCTCAGCGGATGTTGACAAGGCACTCTGATTAAACACACATTTACAAGTAGTCTCAAACAAATTAAACAGTTTACAATGCAGCCAGTCCCACAATTCCACCTGTCCAAAATGAACACTATATACTCCAAATTTTGTAAAGTAGATAAACTGTGGAGGTTTTTGCATGGGTTATTTATCCTGAGTTTATCAGCACCACATGCCAGTGAAGATTTTGATATAACCAGTCGAAACACATAACTTCTGTCTCGTATTTTAATGAGTGTTGGTATTGATTTCTTGTGGTTGAATACTGAACTTAATTGACCTGAACAGTGCAGAATGACTTGGCACGCTCCCAAAGAACAACCTTCCACCAGAACAAAGGCTGCTTTGTGGGTGCTGTAGCACTTCAAAACCTTTGTTGCTTGTGCTTATTCCCTGAAGTGGTGTTCATTTTTAAATAGAACACACACTGGACATTGACAGCCAAGGACGATCTCTAATTCCACATCCAAATGAATTTTTTTTTTTGTCATCTTTCCAGGGATCACATATATACAGTGGACATCGAAACAGCCAACACGGAGGAGATCTTTTTCAACAAGGTAAGCACTTGGTGTCAGTCTATCTACTGGGATATGATCCTGTACTCTATCGTAATTACCTGGCAGCACTGAAACCCAAGCCGGAGACACTCCAGCACTGTGATGCTGCTAAGCACATTATCCTATCAAGAGTTGTTGCTATGCGTCATCTATCCTAAAAAGAGGGACCCGGAAGGATGAAGATTTATGTGTACATGCTACTGCTCCCGATTATGCCATTGCTCTGAGCTGTGCAGCAGAATACTAAAGCAACAAGATTGATCCAGGGTCTGAGAGGGTGCAAGAGATTGATTAATGAAAGGGTGCAATTTAGCATCAGTGATTTAATCAATTAGCAGTTTGTAAATGTGGCTTAGAGCTTACATCGTATGTTAGAATGACTGTTGATTTGACCTCAAGGGTAATAAGAGACAGACATAATCTAGTATAATGTGTTGTATTCATTGCACAAGCCTGTCTTCAGTGTAAAGCCTAAGCAGATCAGCACTGATTCACCATCGATTTTCTCTCCACAGAAACTGACATGGAAGTCCAGGCAACCTGATGTGGATACCTGTAGAATGAAAGGAAAGCACAAGGTATGTGGACTATTTCTTTATATTTTATCACACAGTCTTTTTTGCTCATCTAGATAATGTAATATTTTGAAATCTAATAAAGGCTTTTAGGACCAGACTGATGTAATTTTGTAATATGAGACAACATTATGTATTTGAAAATGGCATAATTGGTAACATAATGGACTGAAATAAGAGGTGATAAGGTGGAAAGATGAGCACAGTTTACTTTTTAGCAACAGAGAAAACATGTAGACTCATCATTTTATAAGGTCATGCTTGAACTTTATACTCCTGTTCTCATTTGCAGGACGAATGCCACAATTTCATCAAGGTCCTTCTCCAGCAAAATGATGACACCTTGTTTGTGTGTGGGACCAATGCATTCAACCCTTCTTGTCGAACCTACAAGGTATTACTATCTTCCCTATGGCCTCTCTTCACACAACTGGATATGCTGCAGGTTTGGCATGCAGGCCGCTCCATAAGGGATGACAAACTGTTGCAGGAAAGCCAAGGAGCTATGAGGAGTGATGGATTATTCCTGCATGAGTAATTTGCAGGTGTGGGCCCACAGTGTTGATAAAAAAGCAGGGGTAACCAGCTGTGCATGGATGGTTTGCTTTAGTCCTATGTAAATGCAGCAAGCAGTCAGATGCAAGCATGTTCATGTTAATCCAAAGTTTCAAATGTCATTAAAAGGGCACACCAACTAGAGAAATATCCCCAGTGTAGAAAGAAGCCTGCACATTTTTCAAAAGAGGGTTTATTTGGGTGTTTTTTTCTACCTGATTTCTGATGCATTAGTTACTGATAACAATTAATTGTAGTTAACTGACATAATACACTACATGGCCAAAAGTTTGTGGACACCTGACCATCCCAACCATATATGCCTTTTCAACATTCCATTTCAGACTTAATTCCCCTTTGCTGCTTTATAACCTTCACTCTTCTGGCAAGGCTTTCCACTAGTTTTTGGAGTTTGGGGATTAGTGCTCATTTGGCCACAAGAGCATTAGTGAGGTCAGGCACTGATGTCAGGTGAGGAGGCCTGGTGCTCAGTTGGCGTTTCAGTTAATCCCAAAGGTTTTCAGTGGGGTTGAAGTCAAGGTTCTGTGCAAGCCACTTAAATTTTTGTCACACCAATCTTGGCAAACCATGTCTTCATGGTAGTTTGGGCATCTTATTTCCAGTGAAGGGAAATTGTAATGCTACAGCATGCAAAGATATTCTAGGCAATTTGTGGCAACAGTTTGGGGAAAACCCACATATGCGTGTGATGGTCAGATGTCCACAAACTGTTCATAGAGTGCACCTCCTTTCACTAGGCTCTGAGCCTGTGTCTGTACAGTTTACCCTTTGTACCTTGTTTCCTTTGTTTTTCACATTTATTTTAGCTGAGCATGAAGCAAATCATTTCAAATAGTTTATCAAAGAAAATACACTTTGAGGCGTTTCTCTTAATGTATCGTAATAATTGACGTTTTAAATTATTTCGCATCGATTTCCTGTTTTCCAATGGGAATGGTGCAAAGTTTGTGTAATTAATAACTGGCATTAGAAAAAGTACCAGCCTTTTAAAAAGAGACTGAATTCCTTTTGCCAAGAAGTGCAGTATCTGCTCACAGATTTCCCACCCCCAGGGATATTTGACCCTTGCTGGGTTGTGTGACAGCAGAGTGAGATGGTGCATGTGTGTGCCCACTTTGGCCACTCTTTCACCTTTCTATCCTCACAGTGTGATGACTCTGAAAATGGAGCCTCTGTTTCAGGTCCAAACTCAGCCCACATTAATCAGCACCTCTGAGAGAGAGAGAGAGAGAGAGAGAGAGAGAGAGTCGAAGAGGGGTGTGTGTACTGTACAAATTTTCAACTGACAGAATGACAGCTTTGCTCTGTGCGCTCACACACATGCCTCTCACTCCCAAGGACCCATCTGTAGCCCACTCAACACTTGTGTGCCGTGGGATCGCTCAGACATATATCTTGGGCTCGAAGCGAGTGGTGTTTATTAAGTGTGTATTAATACCTCCCTCAGCTTCCTGATAAAACAAATGGTGTCGATTATGTCACCTGTTGCTGGATGGAAGTAAGGGAAAATAAGGGGCAGTGAGGTGATGACCCTCACCATGTAATTACTAATAGCTTACAAAAAAAACTTCCCATAACCATTTCAAAGAGGGGCCCTGCCTAGTGCATTACGGCAACCATAAGTCCATATGAGAATGATGGGTCTTTTGGGTGTAATGTGATACACCTCCTACTGTTGACTACTGAATTGTCCATGGCTGTGCTCAGATTCCTGGCATATATCCATCAAAGCCATTCTTAAAAGAAACTCTACAAGATGCCAGAGTAGAGGTACAAATCTGTCAAGACCTTTTTATGATTTGCCTGGTCTATAAGATAGGGGTTGACCTCATATATAATACTACTCTTAGGAGTCTTTTCCTCTCATTGAAAAGCAGAGAAAAAACACAGAAAGGCCCTTACACTGATACACTCGCAAATACAAGGATAGTTTTTAAGTCATGAGATTTTCTATCTACTATTACTAATTCCAGTGGTGTTGTTCTTTGGTTCAACGTATTTTGTAGGAAATGTTAGTGAAGCTTCTGGTGTTGGATTCTGATATTTTATATCGTCCAGCAGAAATTCTAAATGTGCCATGACTTCAGCATGACCTTTTTCATTCAGTAGATAATAGCTCTTTCCGCCAAGAAAAAATAGAATACAAAATGACCTGTTTGGAAGCCAAAAAGTGTGGTGTAAGCAGTTAAACATTTTGGCAAGCTTCAGCCATTGTCAAGCGCAATAAATGTTAAAAATAACTCCTGGAGAGGGTATCACTGCATATACTTAGAATCATATCTCTAGATGCTATTTAACACAGATTTTTTTGGTCACACTTAATTTTTTGCCTCACATGCTTACGTTTATTTTGTTTGCAGTAGAGCTTTTGGAACTGAACAGAACAGCATTGTTGTCCAGAGTGTAGGGGCTCCCTTGCTGCTCCCTTGAGTGTAGTTGACCTCTGACCTTTGGCTTCCTTTCTCTAGACGGACACACTGGATGCACTTGGGGAGGAGATTAGTGGAATGGCTCGGTGCCCGTATGATGCCAAGCATGCCAACATGGCCCTGTTTGCTGGTGAGGCACCTAATGAACTGTTTTTACACCAACACTCCTAAAACACTTGCTTAATTTGCTCATTATCTAATATTTACTTGGATCATTTTATTTCTAGACTGTTGACACTCAGTAATAGCGACAAGACATGCCCCTGCTTTTAAATAGTATTGCAGATCGTCATCATTAGATGGCCTATAAAAGGCATGTAAGGAATACAGGGAACTCCGAGGCAGGCTGAGCTGGTGGCAGTCATTCTGCGACAGTTGCTCTCTGTTTCTGGGAAGAGCATGTTGCTTGGCAAGATTTTGTCTGTGGTCAATTTGGAAACACATGAAACTATTGTGGTACTAGAAAAAAATGCAGAGTCTTCCCTGAAATATGGGGATTAAAAATAACTCCCAGTATGGAAAACCCAGATGATTCATCTCTTCATTAGTGGCTTGAAAAAGCTGTCCAAATTTAGGTCTGCTAAAGTGATTCATGTGATTGTCATAGTTACACTAATTATATTATTGCCATCATATTTTATTTGTTTTGCCAATGAAGAGCAAACATTTAACTATGAGTCATTAACCTTTACTTATATTGCAAGCCTCATATCTGGTGATGGTGCTTTTTGTTTTGGGCTTCTCTGGGCTGTTCTCTATACATGCTTTTGTAGCACATTTTTTTGCAGACTGGAACCTTTTCATATGTGTTTTTAAGCTTTGCATGATGTTTGTTTTGTAGATGGAAAGTTGTACTCTGCTACGGTCACTGATTTTCTGGCCATCGATGCCGTTATTTATCGTAGCCTGGGAGACAGCCCAACACTGCGCACAGTAAAACATGATTCAAAATGGCTGAAAGGTAAGTAAACAGAAAAACTGTATGGGATTACATTTTCATACAGAAGAGAGCATATCTCTAAATGTTACTGAGAACTAGGCCAAATTAAACAACATTTCCTTTCAATTTTCTGCCTTTCTGAGGTAAACATGACCTTGCACTACTTTAGCTTTAGTGTCTCTGTTTAGTAAGCATTGGTTGAATGTAAGGAAATGCCTTGACAAAGTGTGTGTGTGTGTGTGTGTGTGTGTGTGTGTGTGTGTGTGTGTGTGTGTGTGTGTGTGTCTTGTTTTTCAGAGCCCTACTTTGTTCAGGCAGTGGATTATAGGGACTTCATTTACTTTTTCTTTCGAGAAATTGCTATGGAATACAACACCATGGGAAAGGTGAGCACTCCATTCATGACATGGCTTTTGACTGAAAAAAACTCGTAATGTGCAGCCTTTCCTCCTTGAGCACCACAGGCAAAAAAATCAAAGGTCTTAGGAAGCAAACAGGAAGCGGGGTGGGTCACGGATACTGGAGAGGGTTTTCAGGAAGGGTCAGACATTTTCAAAATAGGAACACACACTCAGGATGGAGGGCCTAAAAATAAACAAGAGCACCACAGGCATTGTTTGAAGTCTTAAAATAGTTTAATATTTCTGCCAAAGCACCTGTTGCATGTTGAACCCGAAGTCAAGAACTCAGAAATTAAAATGGATTCATTTAAGTAATCATATTTGACCCTGCTTTTGTAATCCTTTGTTCATGACATTTTACATGGTGCTGTTTGCATGCACAGTACTCTGTGGCTGATGGTAAATTGTAGTGTGAGCACCATCTGTGAATGAAGCTGTCTGCATTTACAGTATGAATGCATTTGAAAGAGTACTGTAATTACACTTACCCACTCCGGTAGTGCAGAGCCTGTTGCTGCCAGCCTTGAAATCACTGGCAGGTGCTAAAATTATATTTATGAATAATTTCATGTTCATTCACTGAATATTTCTGTATACAATAAAGCACTTGAGATCAAGTTTAAAACTTGAAATGCGAAGCCCTTGGTTGGACAGTTTTTGGCATAACATAATTCCTAGAGGGTCTAACAAGAGAACCTTTACAAGTGGTAGATGAAGACATTTTGCGATGGGTGTAGTAATAAAAATGTATTAAACATTATTATTGGAATAGTATTGATATATCAAACATTATAAAGATTTAAAATGGAATGTGGTGCTCCCAGGCACAAGATCACTAAAAAAACTGAACTCAATCTTTATTATTTTATGGCAATATACATTCACTGGCCACTTTAATAGGAATTTGTTCTTGACACTAAGATTCCTGTTCTTGGCTGGCAGGAGTGGAATTTCTACTGTTACATGCTGAGACGCTTTTCTGCTCACCATAGTTGTAAAGAGTTGCTATATCCTTCCTGGCAGCTCAATCCAATCTGGCCATTTTCCTCTGACCTCTCTTATCAACAAAGCGTTTCCACCCACACTCGTGCAATGTTTTTTTGTTTTTTGCACCATTCTGTGCAAACTCTAGAGACTGTTGTGTGCAAAAACCCCAGGAGATCAGCAGTTTCTGAAATACTCAAACCAGTTCATCTGGCACCGACACCCATGCCACAGTGAAAGTTACAGAGATCCCAATTTTTCCCATTCTCATGTTTGAAGTGAACATTAACTGAAGCTCTTGATTTGTAGCTGCATGATTTTATGCATTATGCTGCTGTCAAGGGATTGGCTGATGAGATAACTGCATAAAACAGCAGGTGGATGGATGTTCCAAATAAAGTGGCCAGCGAATGTATATGACAAAATAATATGGCAGTATATTTTTATATATTTGGATTTTCAGAGCTACTAGGTACTAGAAGTTCAGTAACAACACTTAAATATTATTGTATTATAAATATGAGCTATCTTAAAAAAACACTATAAGCTTTTGATTTCCCCAATTCGTTAATTAGTTTTGTGCTTAAAAATAACTGGATGTGTGTTTCGATCATTCAAACACTTCTGTCAGTCTTCATCAGTGTATATGACCATCTTTTTGCCAGGTGGTCTTCCCACGAGTGGCGCGTGTGTGTAAAAATGACCGTGGTGGCTCACAGCGTGTCCTGGAGAAACAGTGGACATCTTTCCTGAAAGCTCGCCTCAACTGCTCCATTCCAGGAGATTCGCACTTCTACTTCAACATCCTGCAGGCCGTCACTGACGTCATCCACATCAATGGCCGTGATGTTGTCATGGCCACTTTCTCCACACCATTTAACAGGTATGTGAGTTTTTATTCAGAGGTAAATCTAATTCACTGTGAAAGTGTGATGCGTCAAATAGAATGAATAGAAAATAGACTTGGCAGCTAATTTTTTTATCTAAATTAGAATCACAGAGCTGGTGTAGTGTTCATAGTATTTGACAATTCCCATGTTGTGGTGGTTTGTGGCAGGGCAATTGAGCTTGCGTAATGGGCCAAACAACTACAAAATTTCAATAAGGGTTTCAGTAAGGGCCATATTCAAAGTTAATCCAAGCATGGAGAATGAGCTGCTATTGACTGGAAGTTCCAGCCATACAGAGGGGACGCATTAGTCATTGTTTCTGGGCAACTGCTTCGACAATGTGCCGGTTCATATTTTGAATTTATTGCCCAGATTTACAGTTTTGGCCACAGAGGTTAACAGAATCCCATCTCTGTAATTATCACAATTCTGTCCTTGTGTGCTTTTTATTCCACTGAAGCTGCCTAGTTGAAGAGACAAACGAGGAGGAATGATTCAGAGTTTTGTTATGTACACAGTAGCGGGTATCCGCAGGCGAATTACTGCATGTCTCTTGGCTCCTCTGTAGCATTCCAGGCTCGGCTGTGTGCGCCTACGACATGGCGGACATCGCCACAGCTTTCACTGGCCGTTTCAAAGAGCAGAAGTCACCTGAGTCGACCTGGACACCCGTACCTGACGAGAAAGTTCCCAAGCCCAGGTATTCACCAGTGGTTTTGTTTTCCTCTCTCAAACTTCCCAAAAGTATATGGGAAGCCCCTCACTTTCAGCAAATAGACAACGGTGCACTGAACAACAATGCCATTGTGCTCTTTCATCAGAGATGATGTTTGGGATCCTGTGATATGGTGCCAACTGCAGTCATGAATATTTACAATTGACTTAGGGAGATATTATGTAGGTCTTATAAATAAATCATGGCCATACTGGGCAATTCTCTTTGAATAACATTGTTGCCATGCCATGAGAAAAAAGTCAAAGAAAAAAGAGAAGTGCATATCAGCAAATGAGGCATGAGCTCATTTTCCAGATGGCTGACTAATTTTCCAAAAGTATCAGCCAGCCTGGTCAATCTTTGTCCTCTGTCCCTCTAATTATCACACCAAGAATGAGCTGCATTTCCCCTGAAATAGCATTTTATAAGAAGAAAAGATCTGGAGAAGACAACTGAAAGCTTCTTCAAGCATCCATATGGTGTGTCACTGTGTCAAGCGCAACAGGAGTATTGCTGGTGCTGATTAGCATCAAATGATGTGTTTGTGGGAAACAAGGTCAGGTGTTAATGAGTGCAAAAGCACTTACTCTTCTTTTATGCCATTCTTATTTTATCGTTACATGGTGAAAGGATGTTGCCCGATTTTTTTTTCCCTTTTCATGTGCTTTTAGTGTATTCAAAGCTGCACTTAGAACAATGAGTCTAACAGTTTACAATATGCTGTAAATATTCAATCAGAGTGAAGGGCTTTATTAGACCTTTAAACTTTAGCACTTGCTTTGTTTACTGATCTATGAATTTTTCTTTCTTTCATTGTTTTTAGACCAGGCTGCTGTGCTGGAACACCATCAGCAGAGAAGTACAAAGTGTCCAACGAGTTTCCAGACGACACACTAAACTTCATCAAGATGCACCCATTGATGGATGAGGCCGTACCCTCCATTGCCAACCGGCCCTGGTTTCTCAAGACGATGGTTCGGTGAGCACTCACATCAGATCAGCCTCCATGTGCTGATGAGGCCTAGTGGTTGTTTTCTAGCACACATGTATCTTTAATAGCACACGCAGGACCTCATAGCCAAGAGCAGGTAAGGAAGGCTTATGAGAAAGGATCTAGACGAATTCCAGTCCTGTCACATGAAATCCCATTCCATAATGGTTTTTCCCTAATGATATGTGTGAATTAATGGTTTCTATTCAGCATGGTGATTGTTTCTCAGTTAACCAATGGACCTAGGTATTTGCAATGCAGAATGATGGCTAGGTAAAATTCAGACTCAAATACATTAATTTAGTATCTAGAGCAGGGGGTTGGAATAGCTGCTTCACCTGCAGGAAGTGAGCTAGAAACTTAATCCAGAATAAGATTCTATCTCTTCTCTAGCCTGTAGGGAAAACATTTAAATTCATGTTTCTTTTTTCATCAAATTAGAAGAGTTGAGGTTATTTTCAAACAGTAAAATGGATGCTCATGCTAGACAGGATTCTGTCAGGTCAGGAATCACAATTTAACGCTGAGTTAATGACCAATCAGGTTTATTTAGAATAGTTAAGGAGTCTCATATTTGCAAACTTTTACATTAACACTGAGCTTTAAGGACTGTATAAATTTGTTTAAGTAATGCTGCACTAGGGCAGTTCAGTCCTGAGCTCAGGTTACTGTCTGCACAGAGTTTGGATATGTTCTCGCCGTGTTCGCATGGGCTTACTTCTGGGTCTCCACTTTCCTCCCAGAAACATTTCAGGATGTTGATCAGTGAATTGAACTTGGCCCGAGGTGTAAACGAATGTATGAATGTGTGTGCATGGTGTCATGCAGTGGACTGGCATCCCATTTGGGGTGTATTCCCAGTTTATTCCGAGTGCTGCTGGGATAGGCTCTGGAAACACTTTGACCAGGACACCTGACCAGGACAAAACAGTTTCCGGACATGAATAAATAATGCTGCGCTTTTAAAAACTCAATCCTGTAACCTCTACCCATTTCCCTCCCCAACCCTATAGGACTCTATATTTGAAAACATGACAGAAAATTAGATGATAATTTATTTTCTTAACATTTTCATCTCACCAGCCTGAATTACATTGAAATTGTATTTGCATACTGATTTGAATATCATACATGCATTTGATTAACATGGAGATCAGCACAGTAATTGGAATAGCAGACACCAGACAACCGTCTCATTTCTATAGCAAGAACAGAGCTGAACGTTATTAAGTCAGAGAATCGCAGGGCGATTTCATTATCTCAACTCTGCTGCGTCACACATTTTTCTCTCTTTTTTTTCACTCTTCCAGATATCGGCTCACTCGCATTGCAGTGGATAATGCCGCCGGGCCTTATCGTAACTATACCATTGTTTTCCTGGGCTCTGAGAGGGGCATCATCCTTAAGTTCCTGGCTAAAATAAGCAGTGGCTTTCTGAACGACAGCCTCTTCCTGGAGGAGCTGAGCATCTATAACCCAGAGAAGTATGTATTCCATTAGAAACTTACCACCACCCGGCAGATAATTTAAAACTGATCTATCAGGTTACAGCTTCTTGAATGCGGTGAGCAAAATTAAAGGGAGCAGAGTGGAACTTTTGCAGCTGGGCCATTGCCGCAAAGCCCTGCTGAACGTATGGCAAATGATTAAAGATTTCAGAGCGGTTTAAAAAGGGGGAATTGGATGAATGCCTCAAAGCCTAGCTGAGATCCCCTCCCTTTCTAAAATGTGATAGAGGTTTGGACCATGCTGCTGTGGAATAAACAGAGAAACAGAGGCCAAAGCAAATTTTCTGATGAAAACTAGAGCTAGTCACTGGTGATGAGAGATTTCAAAGAGCTACTGATCTGCATCATGTGACTAAGTGGGGATTTTGGAGAGCGAGCAATGCAACCCCCAACCTACAGCATGGCACCATGAATTCTCTGCCTGAGAGCCATATGGCTTAGGTTTAGCAGTTAGCGTAAGTAACTTTACAGGGAAGGATCAGAGTAAAAATCCTCACTACAGATTGCATAAGAAAGATAAACTCCTTGAAACCTGTGTAGTCAGCCCAGCTGTCATAAAGTTGTTTTTACATATCATGTTTAGATGTGGAGATCTGGGGATTAGTCTTAGACTCTGTGTCTTTCTAAACAACCACACAATGCTCTTCACAGCTAATTGCTAAATGATACATAATTATTTCAGTACATTTTTTTTCAGCACACATACTAAAGTAGTTTGCTTGGTTGTGCTGAATAGAGTTTACACACATTGACATTATGGCATGGTACAGAATATAAGAACTGAAAATACAGTGGGATCCAATGCTGCTTTTCCACTACCAACGCGGCTGAGTTGGGCTGAGCCGTGCCGTGCTGAGTTGAGCTGAGTGGGGCTGTTGGAGTTGCATTTCGACTACAACCACGCTGAACCGTGCTGGCTGGAAGTGGGTGGACACATTGGGTGGAGTTAGCGAAAGTGGGTGGACGTCACGTGATGTCATTAGGCGGTGCAAACAGTGACATCAGTGACCTTTTAAGCGGTAGTCTCACGACCCGGATAGTAAACAATAAACATGGAGGACATGGAGTCGTTAGTGTTGCTGGTCTTGGTGCTGTGGCTTGTTGTCACCGACAACGCCAACAGATACTGGCAAGAGCGTATAGATGAGGCGAGGTGCATAAGGCTTCAGAAATTCTCGTAATTCATAATTATTCTTCTTCCGGGTTTACGGTGTTTACAGATCCCAGCGTGCTCGCGGGGCGTGTGTGGGTATGTGAGGACACTCCTTCTCACCAATCAGTGCACAGGGGAGTGTCTCCTCATGCCCCTAGCCCCACTGGGCTCGGTTTGGCTCGCTTCAGCCCTACTCCAAAACCGTGCGAGTTTTGGGTGCTGAGTAGGGCTGAAGCGAGCTGAGTCGTGCTGCTCTGAGGTAGTCGAAACGCGAGCCGTGTCGGGCTGAAGTGAGCTGAAAAAGGGTAGTGGAAAAGGGCCACAAAAGTCCAAGAGCACAAGTGAAAATGCTTCTGTTTGGCATTTAGTTTAACACATTTGTTTTTGTTACAAATGATTTTATCAGCGGCGGCACGGTGGTGTAGTGGTTAGCGCTGTCGCCTCACAGCAAGAAGGTCCTGGGTTCGAGCCCCGGGGCCGGCGAGGGCCTTTCTGTGCAGAGTTTGCATGTTCTCCCCGTGTCCGCGTGGGTTTCCTCCGGGTGCTCCGGTTTCCCCCAAAGACATGCAGGTTAGGTTAACTGGTGACTCTAAATTGACCGTGAGTGTGAATGGTTGTCTGTGTCTATGTGTCAGCCCTGTGATGACCTGGCGACTTGTCCAGGGTGTACCCCGCCTCTCGCCCATAGTCAGCTGGGATAGGCTCCAGCTTGCCTGCGACCCTGTAGAAGGATAAAGCGGCTAGAGATAATGAGATGAGATGAGATTTTATCAGCAATAACCCGAGTGAAAATTACAATCTTAGAAATACTTACATGAGTTTTAGAATTTCTTAGTATTTTGGTATGTCTCCTTTTTGCCTTTTTCTAACACAGACCCCACAAGATTGGGTAAAACCTGATGGTCCATGTTAGATCAACTCCAACAGTGTATCATCTGAACACATGCTACAGTGGAAGGGATAAGACTGATGGAAGATCTGACTTTTTATACAAAAGATTTAACATGGTCAATATCACAGATTTGCTTAGATTGAAATGGTGACCTTGAAATTGTACATCTTGAATACTGAAAAGTAAAGACGTTGCTTTTTTGTTGTTGTTTTAGAATTTTTCAAATTATCTTTTTATTTCCAGTTTCAAATAAAAAGAAACAGATTTTCATTGTGATCTCCCCACTGTGTATGATGAAATAGCATTGAACCCTTTTTGCATTCTTTCAGGTGCAGCATTGACGGGGTGGATGACAAGCGCATCATCAGCATGCAGATCGACAGCAAGAGTCACTCACTCTTCGTGGCATTCACATCTTGTGTGGTTAAGGTGCCACTGTCACGCTGTGAGCGACATGGGAAGTGCAAAAAGTGAGTCGAGCTCAGCTCACACTAGAAGGTTATCAGCAATAATATCAGCAGGATTTTATCTCTGTAGGTGTGAAATGATGTGAGATGTGAGCAGTATGAGAAGAGGTTAGAGAGCATGTCATTGCGCTCAGTAATCCTGGTTAAAGACAGCAGACTAGAGCAGTTGTGTTCCTTTCTCACAGATCCTGTATCGCCTCCAGGGATCCATACTGCGGCTGGGTGTCGGAAGGCACGTGCCGAGAAATCACAAGCACAAAGTATGTTATTCTGAACCTTGCACCAACAGTATAAGCTGATATTGTGTTTATTTGAGACCTTCCAGCTTTTTCTTTAAGTATAAATGTAACACTTTTTATATTTTTCTGACTATTTCAAAATAATGTGAATGTGGAAATAATTGTGCGTTCGAAAAAAAATGGAAGGTGAGAAATCTATAAGTAGAGACAATGATATAGCACTGAGGGGAATACTTTTCTCCTTGCATGCAGCCTCATCTACTTCTAGTTCACCTTGCGATCTTCTCTTCCATTCTTTGTTCTATTCTGTTGATGGAAAAGCAAACATATAAATTAATTGGAAAAATATCACCTGAACCATCTTTTTCCAATCTTCAACTGCCCACATTAGATGAAACTGTGCCCACTGTAGACTCAGGTTCCTGCTCTTGGCTGACTGCAATGGAACTGGTCTTTTGCTGTTGTATCCCTTCTGCCTCAATTTCAGTGTGTTGTGCATTCTGAAATGCTTTTCTGCTCACCACAGTTGTAAAGAGTAGTTAGTTGAGTTACCGTAGCCTACTGTAAGCTTGAACCAGTCTAGCCATTCTCCTCTGACATCTTTCATCAACACGGTATTTGGGCCTGCAGAACGTCTGCTCACTGGATGTTTTTCCCCCTGCACCATTCTGTGTAAGCTCTAGAGACTGCTGTGTTTGTGAAAATCCTAGGAAATTGGCACTTTCTGATTTATCAAACCAGCCTATTTATTTATCACCAACAACCATGCCACAGTCAGTCACATTTTTTTTCTTTTTCTGATGTTTGATGTGAATATGAACCAAAGCTCTTAATCTGTATCTGCATGATTTTATGCATTGTGCTACTGCCACATGATTGGCTGATTAAATTGCATGAATGTGCAGGTGTACAGGTGTTCATAATAGTGACTGGCAAGTGTATATTGTAAGTGTATACCCTGTTTATAGCTTTATAGAGACAAACAACCATTCACATTCATACCTATGGTCAATTTAGAGCCACTAATCAACCTAACTATGCTGTGGTGGTTTCTTCCTGAACAATCACACTACATTTCTACAGGTAGCAAGTCATTCTGTAGATGAAGTCGTTATACTAGTAGCGGGTCTTGCCCTGTGGAAAGTGATCAGTCATTGCACACTATTTTATTCTATCCTGTTATTATTTCCAAAGCCTTTTCTGCTATGATTGAGCTTTTCACTTTGGAAATTGAGTAGAGAAAGGCATTAAGAGGTTAGATGACCTCACACTGCCTGAACAGTGCTTCTAAAGTGACCAAGTAGAGGATTACACAGTTATGATCTGTTGGCTTTTGTGGTTAGCAATTGAAAGGCATTTGGCTCAACACTTTGTGCAGCATTTATTGAAAAGTGTCAATATAAAATGGGCCCTAGAGAGAAGCAGCTGAAAGTTCACGCTTTCATACTTTGTCACTACCTGCTACAATACCTTAGAATTAGATGTGTTGTTATCGATAGTTTGTTGCCCTTAGAGAGAAAAAAACTGAACCTTCACATTTTCTTGTCTCTTTGTCAGTACAAGCTGTAATAACAACATAGAAATACCCTTTTGTCTGTAGCCTCTAGTCTGTTGTGTGTACAGCTGGATACACTTGGTCAGGTTGAGTCAGTGTGATGCAGTACTCGAATATGATATATACTGCACCTCTGTTCACAAAGGACAGTGTGAAATATTTATATATATATATATATATATATATATATATATATATATATATATATATATATATATATATATATAAAATACAGTATATTATATACAGTCAAGCCATAAAGTCTGCACACCCCTTTCACCTTCTCCACGTTTTTTATAACGTTACAGACTTATTCTACAATAGATTGAGTCCATTTTTTGTCACAAAAATTCTATACAAAATAGTCCATAATGACAAAGTGAAAGCAGGTTTTTAGAAAATATGCAATTTTATTTTACTGACAAAAATAGGTTATTTAGCCTAGGGGTTACATATCTGTACACACCCTTAGCCTCATACTTGGTTGATGCACCTTTGGCAGTAATTACAGCTTCAAGGCATCTTGGGAAAGAAGCTACGAGCTTGGCACACTTGTTTCTGGACATTTTTGCCCATTCATCTTGGCATATCCTTGCAAGCTCCGTCAGGTTGGATGGAGAGCATCGGTACACAGCCATTTTCAGCTCCTTCCACAGATGTTCAATTGGATTCAGGTTTGGGCTCTGGCTGGGCCACTCAAGGACATTCACAGACTTTCTCTGAAGCCACTCCTTTGTTCTCTTGGCTGTGTGCTTCAGGTCGTTGTCATGTTGGAAGGTAAACCTTCACCCCAGTCTGAGGTCCAGAGTGCTCTGGAGCAGGTTTTCTTCAAGGATCTCAGTGTACTTAGCTGCATTCATCTTTCCCTCTATCAAGACTAGTGGCCCCATTCCTGCTGAAAAACATCCCCACATCATGATGCTGCCACCGCTATACTTCACTATAGGGATGGCATTAGCCAGGTGATGAGCGGTGCCTGGCTTCCTCCAGACATGACGCTTGGTATTCAAGCCAAAAAGTTCAATTTTTGTTTCAGCAGACCAGAGAATCTTGTTTCTCATGGTTTGAGAGTCCTCTAGGTGCCTTTTGGCAAACTCCAAGCGGGCGGTCATGTGCCTTTTACTCAGGAGTGGCTTCCATCTGGCCACTCTACCATAAAGGCCTGATTTGTGGAGTGTTGCGTGGATGGTTGATCTTCTGAAAGGTTCTCCCATCTCCACAAGGATACACTGGAGCTCTGTCAGAGTGACCCTCGGGTTCCTGCTCACCTCCCTGGCCAAGGCCTGTCTTCCCCGATCACTCAGTTTGGCCGGGTGGCCAGGTCTAGAAAGATTCTTGGTGGTTCCAAACTTCTTCCATTTATGAATGATGGTGGCCACTGTGCTGCAGCAATTTTTCTGTACCCTTCTCCAGATCTGTGCCTTGACACAATTCTGTTTCTGAAGTCTGCAGATAATTCCTTTGACCCAAGGGCGTAAAAACGGTGTTGATATTGGTGGGGACATAATTTGGCCAAGCGCCCCAGTGCGCCATGGTTGTCGCACGAAATGTGGCCTACACTGTACAAATGATTGGTTGTCCATTCCTTTGTGTTATTTTGATTTTTGGCACCAGGTACACTTAGTCTTAGACTTAGGCTAACATCTGCATGTATACGGGCAATACATTATCACACAGAGAAAGTGGACATTGAAGTTGCTGTGAATTTCGCTGTAGTGGATGACCTACCCAAAATACAACAACACAATCAATCAAAATTATGTGCTGCTGCTTCATTTTCACACAACTTTTACTATTTTCACACATTTGAAACATCATGTGCTTCCTTTTGAGTTACTGCAATTTCAGAATCTGGAAGTAATGTAGGTATGGGTGGTAGAAGTGTGAAGAGTTTTGGTAGTTGTAGTGCATTTTGCAAAAATGTTTATTCATTAAGTTGAAAGGGTTAAGTGACAATTGTTTCACATTTTTACATTTTCACATTTTATTGCAGAGGTTACATACATACGCATATACACATGCATATATACATATGCATATACATGCAAACAATGAGCAAGAAAAAAGTAAATATAAGTAAACATTTAGCATTACCTACAAGCATTTATTAGTGTGTGTGTGTGTGTGTGTGTGTGTGTGTGTGTGTGTGTGTGTGTGTGTGTGAGAGAGAGAGAGAGAGAGAGAGAGAGAGAGAGATTGCAAACAGAAACTCCTTGCTGTTACAGTAAATATAAGTAAACTTTCAGCATTACCTACAAGCATTTATTTGTGTGTGTGTGTGAGTGAGAGAGAGAGAGAGAGACAGACAGACAGACAGACAGACAGAGAGACAGACATAGAGAGAGAGAGAGAGATTGCAAACAGAAACTCCTTGCTGTTACAGGATCATATGACAAAAGGTGTTTTTGCCTTCTGAGGCAAAAGATAAACAATTGGAGTCGAGCGCTTGGCAGAAGAAAACGTCACTGTCTGAAGAGGTTCTCTAACAAGGCTATTTTGTTTTGAATAGCTTACCGTTGACTGGATAAAATAATGTCTTATGTCCTCCTTACGTTTTCTTTTATTGCCCGACATCACTGCCTGTGTGCTGTTTTGTTGTAGCAGCGAGCTGGATGCTGATTTTACCGCTTGCTACTGCTTACAGCCAATGACAACAAAAAACCATAGCAACGTCAAGGCAACGGGAGGTGGGCCAATCAAAGCTTCATAAAGCTTTTTTACCTGTCCCCACCAATAGTCAGCCGTCTTTGAGAGGTCTGTTCACAACTGAAAATCAGCTGGAAGCGATACCGCGTTTGGTGTTTTTATTCAGCGTTTCCCGCATTGCGGCTTCTCCATTCAAAAATGGTATGGACATTTTAAACTCAGCTGAATATTGGTATGGACACGTCCATACCGTCCATACGCATTTTTACGCCCATGCTTTGACCCCATGGCTTGGAGTTTGCTCTGACATGTACGTGTACTGTCAACTGTGGGACCTTATATAGACAGGTCTTGGCAATCCCCAATCATGTCCAATCAATTGAATTTACCACAGGTGGACTCCATTTAAGTTGTAGAAACATCTCAAGCAGTATCAGTGGAAACAAAATGCACTTCCGCTCACTTTTGGGTGTCATATCAAAGGGTTTGCACACTTGTGTACATATGATATTTTGCATTTTGATTTTTAATAAATTAGCACAAATGTCTAAAAACCTGCTGATACTAGATTACATCTATTATTTATCCTTACAAATGAATAAAACCTTACACCTGCTTTCACTTTGTCATTAGGGGCTATTTTGTGTAGAATTTTGTGACAAAAAAATGAAAATCTATTGTAGAATAAGTCTGTAACATAATAAAATGTGGAGAAGGTGAAAGGGGTGTGCAGACTTTCCGGCTTGACTGTGTATATATATTCCATCCACATTCACTGCATATGAGCAATTGCGTGCTCTGATTGGCTACTCTACTACTAAGCTATCAGCTCATATACCATCATGAGAAAAACAAAATGGTGGAGCGTGTTGCTGAACCAGTCGAGGACGAAATAAAAACTCTACTTGAAAACAAACCCCCCAAAATACAAAAAAGCAATAAAATATGGAATAAAAGTATTTGATGGTAAGAACATATCTTTTTTTTATTTTTCAAGAATTATTATAGCATTTTTCACAAATTGCTACTTTCATTGTGCCGGTTTGTTTACATTCCAAGTGAAAATTATTTTGTCACACGTTTTATATAAAGGTTTTAATTTATCGAATTTGCAAAAAATAACAATAATAGTGCTCTGTTTTACAAAATCCAGTGAGTGTGGATAGAATAAAACAGTTATTCCACTCAATTTCGTCACACATGGCTTATAGACAACTCGGTGCTACATGCCTTGTCAGCTATCAGCTCAATTTCATGGAATAACTGTTTTTTATACATATATGTATGTGTGTGTGTGTGTATAAAAACAATTTTATATATATATATATATATATATATATATATATATATATATATATATATATATATATACTTCTACATTATTGAGTCAGTACAAAAAAATTTTAAATGTTACAGAAAAAAAACTGTTTGTATCTGAGTAGCATAACACATAAGAGACCAATTTTTCAGATTAAAAAAGAAAACATAATGAAGTCTACTGGGTTTTGCTGAAAAATTAAGAAGCAACTGTGACAGTCCAAGTGTCCAGAAGAACTGTGGCTGGTTCTGCAAGATGCTCAGTAAAACCTACAGCTCATTTCCTTATAAAACTGCACTCACTGTACCTGAGACTAGTTTTTTTTAAAGCAAAGTGTCGTCTCACGCCAAATATTGACTTTGTTTCATTTATTATGGCTTACAGCTGTTTATAGTATTTCTTTTTTTAATGTTGAAATATTTCATTTAATTATTTTTAAGCCAATTTTGTCTACAGCATTTTTTACATGTGCCTAAGACTTTCGCACAGTACTCATATATATATAAAATTTATTCCTGCTGGAAAAAATGGGTTAAATCTAGTCAAGTTAATACTTTCCCAGAATTTAACATGTGATGGTTGGCCGGGTTCCTCTGATTGCATGACTGAGCGTGCATCAGGAATAGCAGGCTCAACCTGACAAAAAAAACAGTAAGTCCCTGTATGAGAACAGAATACTGAATTCCTCAGTGACATGTCTGTAGGCCCTTTTTTGATTGCATTTGGGCTTTCAGCTGAGAAAATGTCTTTGTACCCTTTAAAAGGAATCAAAGAAACTTCCAGAGTTACATTACAAACAAGCCTAAGGAATCTTCAGCTATATTAAAATTAACCAAAATTTTGTAAACCCTCAGAGTAGACTTGGACAATAACATGCTTTTAACTAAAATATATCACTGTGTTGAATTATTGTAATAAATAATATGATTGCATTTTGCACATCATGTCTGAGTGTCACACATGCTTACACTATCACCTGTATTTTCTCTGATGATAATGTACACTACCAGTCAAGGTCTAGACACTCCTGCGAATAGGGTTTATTTATTTATTTATTTATTTATTTATTTATTTATTTTTCATTTTTAGATATTTCTGTTGTTGTTGTTTTGTAATAATAATGAAACCATGACAACTAAAGCATGACACTAAGAACTAAGACATTTAACAATTATTCCACAAAATTGAGTTGTACATGAGTATATAGTTGACGAGGTGTGTAGCACCGAGTAGACTATAAGCCATGTACGACAAGATTGAGTAGAATGATTGTTTTATTATATCCACATTCACTGGATTTTGAAAAGCAGAGAATTTTTATTTTTTGCAAATTCGATAAATAAAAACTTTACACAAAATGTCCGACAAAATCATTTCAGCTTACGCGGACTTCTTAAAAACCTATCGATGGCTGCACGAATTGACTTTTGTGTTTTGGGGGGGGGGGGGGGGGGGGGTGTAAAAGTGCCATCTCGCTGTTGTGCCGAGGTATAGAATAGCTTTAGACATTTATTGCATTATTCCTTGGACATTTCAGTTATGTCCAACATATCAACAAATTTTAATGCTTAAAGATGAAGAATGTAAACAAACCAGCGAAATGACAGTAGAAATTTGTGAAAAATGCTATAATAACAGTGTTTGAAAAATAAAAAAAAACATTCTGCACCAATCTGCGTAAACTCTAGAGACCGTTGTGTGCAAAAACCCCAGGAGATCAGCAGTTTCTGAAATACTCAAACCAGTTCCTCTGGCACCAACACCCATGCCACAGTGAAAGTCACAGAGATCCCAATTTTTCCCATTCTGATGTTTGAAGTGAACATTAACTGAAGCTCTTAATTTGTATCTGCATGATTTTATGCATTGTGCTGCTGTCAAGGGATTGGCTGATTAGAGAACTGCTTAAAACAGCAGGTGTATGGGTGTTCCTAATAAAGTGGCCAGTGAGTGTATAATACCTTGTTATTTTCAGGTTGAGTCTGTGTGGCACTCTGAGATATATATATATATATATATATATATATATATACAGGGCGGCACGGTGGTGTAGTGGTTAGCGCTGTCGCCTCACAGCAAGAAGGTCCTGGGTTCGAGCCCCGGGGCCGGCGAGGGCCTTTCTGTGTGGAGTTTGCATGTTCTCCCCGTGTCCGCGTGGGTTTCCTCCGGGTGCTCCGGTTTCCCCCACAGTCCAAAGACATGCAGGTTAGGTTAACTGGCGACTCTAAATTGACCGTAGGTGTGAATGTGAGTGTGAATGGTTGTCTGTGTCTATGTGTCAGCCCTGTGATGACCTGGCGACTTGTCCAGGGTGTACCCCGCCTTTCGCCCGTAGTCAGCTGGGATAGGCTCCAGCTTGCCTGCAACCCTGTAGAAGGATAAAGCGGCTAGAGATAATGAGATGAGATGTGTGTGTGTGTAAATTCTTGGGGAAGCCATGATCTAATGGGTAGAGAAGCAGCTTTGGGACCAAAAGGTCGCTGGTCCGATTCCCTGGACTAACAGGAATGGCTGAAGTGTCCTTGAGCAAGGCACCTAACTTCCAACTACTCCCCAGGCTGCTCTGGGTACGTTATACATTGCTCTGGATAAGAGCATCTGCTAAATGTCTGTGACGTAATATAATATCATCATTATTTCTGTTCACAAAGTGTGCAAGTGAATTGAAGACCTACTATATAAACACTCTGTTCCTGCAGGGAAAAACTGGTTAATTCTAGTCAAATTGATCCTTTCCCAAAATGCAATGTGCAATGTGGGTTGGCTCGTCTTTGTTTGTCAGGAAGAGACAGACAAAATAATAATAAGAAGAAGAATAGGAAGAAGAATAAGAAGTTCCAGTATGAAAACAGAATACTCAATTCCTCAGTGACATGCCTGTATTTCCATTTTGATTGCATTTGGGCTTTTAGATAAAATGTCTTTCTACATTTAAAAAGAATTCGAAGAAACTCCCATTGTTCCATTACAAATAAGCCTAAGGAATCTTCAGCTATATTAAAATTAATCAAAAGTTTGCAAACCCTCAGGGTAGGTTTTCTATTGGGAATTTATAAAAGACTATTTCTGCTGGGGAAAAAAATAAGTTAATTCTAGTCATAGTTATCCTTTCCCAGAATGTAATGCGTGTGACAGTTGACCTGTCTCACCTGACTTGTACCCAGGTCTTGGCCTTTGGGTATAAGTCAGTAAGTCCCAATGGAAAATGGAGGGTGTGCCCCAGGGTTTGAACTCTGCTCCTCCTTGCATGGGCTTGTTTGAGGCAGCAGGGCTGCAGCAGCTCACCACCGTGTGTCTTGTCTCTGTTGATTATGCAGATGGCCGTTCGAGCAGGACGTGGAGCAGGGCAACACAGATGGACTGGGAGACTGCCAAAGTAAGCAAGGGCCTTTTCCCTCTCATTCTGCCTCTCCCTATCTTTCTCTTCACTCTCTTTTTCTCCCTCTTGTTTATCTGGGCTCAGCCTTGACCCTGTCCTTCATCTGCAGAAACACACTGAACACAAGGATCTGCTTTACACACACACACACACACACACACACACATCACTGACAGAAGCTTTCATTGTGATCTATTCATTCAGCTACACTAAGCCTTAGAGAAGCCTGTTTTCAGTGAACTGCATTCATTTATTACATCATTTTATCTGTTGTGAATAGTGAAATGCAGTAAACTGCTTAACATTTATTCTGTGATTGCAATTTAATTAAATGTTTAGTTACGGTGACAGACATTGATGTTAATTATAAGATTTTACTATTTTCATATTAAACACAAACATTAAATTATTATGACATGCGTAATTTACCAAAACTAATTGAGAATTAACATTTAACATATTTTTTCCACTTGCTTTTTTCAGACTCCTTTGTGGCTCTAAATGGTAAGTGGTGTAAGTCATAAGCAACTTGCATGAAGCCAGACTTTGTTAATTCTCACAAGCATTCACTCATATATTCTCAATTCACTCCCTAATATCTAAGTCTTTCCCTTTTCTTTTATTTGACTCTTCATGTTTGAAAAAATATATAATTTAATTCCTTTGGTGCCCTAATTCCTTTATAGACCTTCAAATAAGTCTTAAAATAGCTCAAAATTCATTACCTGCTCAATTTTTTAAATACAGTATTTCCTTTTCCCCTGCCTCATGCAGTGATCTGTAGCAGCTCAGCTCCACTCACTCGATTTCTCCTCACTTAGCGAGATTTGAGAGACGCTCCTCCTCCCTCTGCCATAACTCTCCCCCTTCTCTATTCTATGCAAGCCTTCACTGGTTCCATTGATTCGCTCTGACCTTTGATTTCCTAATTGGATGGATCTAGCTGCTTAATAGAAGGTGGCTTTGTGGGTTAGAGATGTGGCCAAATACAAATGGTGGAAGCTGTTTACAGAGGCTGAACAGCAGCGTGTTCTATGAAGCTCCTTTAGAAATTATTCATGAAATGCAGTCCGGCAAAAGTGGGCCGCAGCAGTGATGCGCACACGCACACATGCACAAGCACCCATAAACCCACATGTTGACACACTCACATGCACTGCTTGGTGCTGTATGATGATACTGTTCACACTGGAACAGAAAGGAATTCATAATCATTCAGTTGGTGGGAGGAGGTGAAAATGTCTACCTTCCTGACCTACATATCACATTGTTACTCACCCTGGGTGGAAAAGGTCTAATTATCCTTAGCATTTATGATAAAAATAGGAATCATAAATCTCTTCTTTGACATCTCTCTGCTTTCGTTCCTGCTGCTCTTGTCCTCTTGTTATTGATATCACATTACACTAAAGGTACAGAGAAATAAAAAACAAATTATGTTAGCAGAGTATGGACCAAATGCTTGCTTGCTTCATCTATATTGTCTATATGATTTCAGATTTACATGCGAATGCACGTTCACGCAAGCTGATGAACGTGCAACATGTGATACCATGGCAAAATATAACTGCAGATGTGATAAGTTTACTTGAAACATCATTTTCACCTGCTTCCTTTCTAAATAGCTCCATTTCACACACATAACAGAGTTCATTTAATGCTTTAAAATACGGTCCCTTTTCAGCACAGCCTATTTTAATTCTATTTTACCAGTTTAAAAAAAAGATGTTCAAGGTGGCATTTCAGAGACTTTTTTTCCTACCAAGCTTAAGCCTTCAATGGTGTATGTGTGTCATCTTCCTCCATCCCACTTCCCCTGGCTGTGGAAAATGAATTATAAAATAGCTCTGTCACACTAATCACTCAGCCTCCAGCACATTTTTAAATAAATCATTTTAATGATTGCTACTGGGAGACCATGAAGCTGTTGCACATGATGGACAGACCAATGGCAAACTACTGCAGATTCAGACCAGACCACAACACACAGGCATGAAAGAGGGTGATCTGTTTATTACTTAAGATATAAGATACAGTATGGAGCTCACTCTGATGAATCAACTGCTTACAGGATTGACTGTGTTTGGAGTGATTTGGGTTTAACTGTAAAATGTATAGAGAAGCATAAACTACGTGTGTCTCAGCAGAAAAAAAAGAAAAGAAAGATAGAGTAATTTATTTAAACTCTGTCTTTAGTCTGTCGTATGATTTGTTGCGCATGTTATCATAGGCTTTGATTTTAACTGATAGAATCTGTGTGAATGTAAGCAGTTTTTGAAGAATATCCAGCGCCACACAAATGAGCAAGGCCATTCCTGTCCTGTGTGATAAGGTGAAGGAAGATTCCACAAAAATGAGCAAATTTATCAGGATGTAGGTACAATGAATATGTCCTGCAAGGTCACAGGCTTCACAAGGCTACAACAGAGCCATATTTGCATGACATGTGGACAATGCTCAGTGCATAGTTTAATTTGTGCATCAGGAGCTGGAGCAATGCTGAAAAGGTCATAGCTTAATTCAGCGCTTATGTTCTTTATAACGCAAAATGACAATTAAAAATATGGAACAATATTAAAATTATCTCATCTCATCTCATCTCATTATCTCTAGCCGCTTTATCCTGTTCTACAGGGTCGCAGGCAAGCTGGAGCCTATCCCAGCTGACTACGGGCGAAAGGCGGGGTACACCCTGGACAAGTCGCCAGGTCATCACAGGGCTGAATATTAAATTTATTTTCCAATTAAATATGTATTTCTTTTTAGATCTGAGAATTTCAAGCTCAGTGATAAAAATGGCTTGATTTCATAAATATGGAAGGAAAATGGCAGAAGATTTTAGTTTCTGCCACATTCTCAGGTCACATTTGACTCAAACACACATGCTGTCAGGAGGATCTCTAGGCAGCTGAATGGCTGTTGCATAGAATATATTGCTCTATGAAGATTTATTAGGTTTTATAAAACTTTACACTTGTGTTGCTATGAACCCAAAAGGTTCGATTAGACTTTATGTATAACATCATGCACTCTCAGGAAAAAAGGATGTACTAAATTTTACCATTCCTTGTCACAGAGGAAGTACCCAATAGAATACACCTTTTGTTTGTTTGTTTGTTTGTTTGTTTGTTTGTTTGTTTGTTTGTTTGTTTGTTTACCCAGAAAGATGCAAGTCATGCCCCTTTAAAGCAGGGGTGTCTAAACTTGTTTTCAATAAGGGCAGTTTAGACGACATCAAAATAGCTCAGGGGCAGTCACTGAAATGTTATTGATGAATTATTCAAAATACTAAGTATTTCCAACATGAATATGTTGATTATATTCATTTGTCGAATTACTTTTAGTCTCTACTTAAAAGTAACTGGACAAATGAATACTTTGTCATTAAATTAAATTGTCATTTTTAAAACGGTTGCAAATCCACTTTAGTTAAGTATTCTTTCTAAGTTTTCCATTCTTCATGGTCAGAAGCATCGCCACATATGGCCCTTTTCCACTACCCTTTTTCAGCTCACTTCAGCTCGCTTCAGCTCACTTCAGCCCGACACGGCTCGCGTTTCGACTACCAAAAACCAGCACGACTCAGCTCGTTTCAGCCCTGCTTAGCCCCTAAAACTCGCACCGTTTTGGAGTGGGGCTGAAGCGAGCCAAGCCGTGCCGAGTGAGTCTGGGGGCGTGAGCAGACACTCACCTGTGCACTGATTGGTGAGGAGGAGTGTCCTCACATGCCCACACACGCCCCGCGAGCGCGCTGGGATCTGTAAACACCGCAAACCCGGAAGGAGAATAATTACGAATTACGAGAATTTCTGAAGCCTTATGCGCCTCGCCTCATCTATACGCTCTTGCCAGTATCTGTCCGCGTTGTCGGTGACAACAAGCCACAGCACCAAGACCAGCAACACTAACGACTCCATGTCCTCCATGTTTATTGTTTACTATTCGGGTCGTGAGACTACCGCTTAAAAGCTCACTGATGTCACTGTTTGCGCTGCTTAACGACATCACCTGACGTCCACCCACTTTCGCTAACTCCACCCAATGTGTCCACCCACTTCCAGCCAGCACGGTTCAGCGCGGTTGTAGTCGAAATGCAACTCCAACAGCCCCGCTCAGCTCGACTCAGCACGGCACGGCTCAGCCCGACTCAGCCGCGTTTGTAGTGGAAAAGCGGCATTATTAGCTCTAGTAATATTCTGTGTCCCATTTGCTTTGATAAAGAGCTCCTTCTGCCAGGATAGATGCCAGCTGTTTCATTTTTCCTTCGTTCACATCTTCTGAATATTTTTGCATTGTCCATGATTTTATTATTTCATGTCTC
This sequence comes from Neoarius graeffei, assembly GCF_027579695.1. NCBI lineage: Eukaryota > Metazoa > Chordata > Actinopteri > Siluriformes > Ariidae > Neoarius > Neoarius graeffei. The sequence continues at coordinate 53,920,513 of NC_083578.1, forward strand.
ATGATTAAATTCCTTATTTACCACAAGTCATTTGTCATATGAGATACATGCATTTGCTTGTTTCCAGTTCTTTTGAAATCGCCCCTTCTTACTGTTAACTTTGCATTTTTTGTCTGTAGTAGGGATCGACTGATATGTTTTTTTTCAGGGCCGATACCGATTATTATGGAATTGGGATGCCGATAACCGATATGTGCAACCGATAAATGTAAACATTATAATTCACATGAAATTAAACATAGCACACACTGACACAGACCTTCATATCCATGAAATGTATGTTTAATTGTAAAATTGAACATGAAATTTTGTGCAGGGAGATGCCAGCAGCATTTGTACAATAAAGTCAAAGATTAGTTAGAATAAAATGAGAAATAAAATAATAATAAAATAAATATTCACCAATAAAAAAAAAATCACTCCCTACTATATTACAGCTCACCATTTTCAGTGGAAAATAAATGAAAATACACTCTGGATTCTTTTACACTAAGAACTAAGTAAGACTTCAAGTAGTTTTTAAATAACAAATCAAGTGTAGGGAGCTGCCTGCAGCATTTTTTAAAAAGTAAAATCAAACATAAAGTAGGCTATCACTCCCTATTATGTAACAACTTAACAAGTAACCATCTACATTTTGATACTTTTAATGCCCAAGCCTAATATTCCCAATTTAGGAGGCTTATATTGTAGTGAAGGAAGCATTACATGTAGTTTCAGCGAGACTAGTTGGTTGTAGGCTAACTCAAGTGCTTCCTTCCGTAAGCTAAGTTTGCCTGGCTACACAGATGCAAATGGACAATTTTAACGAGTAGTAGATGAAGAATGTAAACATATAATGATGTTGTGCTTTTGCAACTTATGTGTTTGTGACTTATTGCGGCAAAAGCAGCGTGTCCTTACCTTGAAGTGGGATCTGCTTCTGCCCGAGTGCCCATACGGTCGCCTTGAAACAGTTCACAGCGTTTAGCTACGCGTGTCGATTGGCTGTATCCCTTGTGCCGCTTCTGCCTGAGTGCCTGTACGGCCGCCTTGAAACAGTTCACAGCGTTTAGCTACACGTGTCGATTGGCTATATCTCTTGTGCCAAACAAATCAGATGTTGTGGTGGGCGGGACCGTGTTCTTGAACTCAGAGAGGCGAGTGCAGGAAAGGACGTGCAGTGACAGTCGCGTTAGGAATGAAATGGCTGCAAAAAGGCATGTTATCGGCATATCGGTGGAAATTATGGCTGATACCGATAACCCTAAAAATGCAGAATATCGGCCCGATATATCGGCCAGGACGATTATCGGTCGACCCCTAGTCTGTAGCCATGATCAATATCATTCAGTAAAATAGTTTGCAGGTGTAGTCAGAGAAAAAAAATGCTCTTGCAATTTCGCTAAACGTGTTAACACAGTCTGATGCCACCGAAAAATTGCAATATATTGGCCGATAAACCACCTATCATTACTTTCAAAGAGAGAAGCCGCTAATTACATTCCATTTATAAACAGTACCAGTCAAAAGTTTGGACACATAGGCTTTTCTGTATTTTGACTATTTTCTACATTGTAAAACAATACTGAAGACATCAAAATTATGAAATAATATATGGAGCATATATGGAGTTATGTGGTAAATAAGAAAGTGTTAAAAAATAAAACGTTTGATATTTTAGATTCTTCAAAGTAGCCAGTGTTTACCTTGATGACGCTTTGTGCACTATTGGCATTATCTTAACCAGCTTCATGAGGTCATCACCTGGAATGCTTTTCAATTAACAGGTGTGCCTCGTCAAAAGTTAATTAGTGCAATTTCTTGCCATCTTAATGTGTTTGAGACCAAACAGTAAATAGTAAATAATAAAAATACAGTAAATAGCCCTATTCCACAACTGTTGTCATCCATATTATTTCAAGAACCACTCAACTAAGTAAAGAGAAACGACATCCATCATTACTTTAAGAAATGAAGTGTGTTTTAATTCATAAAAATAAAGAAAAACCATTGAATTAGATTAGATTAGATAAAACTTTATTGATCCCTTTGGGAGGGTTCCCTCAGGGAAATTAAGAATTAGAAGGTGCATCTAAACTTTTCACTGGTAGTGTATGTTTAAAAGATAGATAATAGTTACAAAAGATGTACTCTTGACTGAAGGTACCACCCCAGCAACAAGGAAAGGTACAGTTTAATACTGTTTTATTCTGACAGTCTGGACAGTGGTGATTCAGATATATGGCAGGAAGTATATTTCTGGTTTTGAACAGATGATGGTGTATTAATCTGTGTTTTGCTCTGGCAGGCCACTCCACCTCTTCTCTCAGCACTGTGCATCCCAAAGATCCCCCTGAACCTACTGATAAGAGGGACCCTTATATTGCAGTGCCCTCTCTAACCCAGCATGAGTCCACCGGTAAGCCTTGGAATGGGAATGGGAGACTCCATTTTTGTTCTGTGGGGGGGAGAAGATTGCTGCAGTTTCATGCTGCTTCTAGTCGACCAGCACACAAAGCGAGAGATGCAGTTACACTTGTAATAAATTATTGTGCTCCTAGAAGAGAGAGTATTATTAAACAAAGGCTGTAATGGCCCATGAGGAGGGAGGCAATATCCAGGCTATTACAGTTTAAAGGAGAAGATTGCACTCTGTTTATTTGCCCATCTGCATGATGGCCCAGACTTTATTTTGTCCTCATGACATGACATTGAACACTATTTCTTGGCAAGATGAAGTCACAGAATTGTTCAAGGTCAGTCTGGAGCTGCTACTGACGCAAGTGACAAAAGTAGCACACGCAGTATGTTATGTTCATCAAATCGACATTAATATGTTACACAGCAAGGACAGTCATTACAAGTTTTATTAGAGTGATCCTCAGTAATGGTTTTGGTAAAACCATCACAAGCAAATTGGATTGTTTCATGTTATTTATCAATGATGACCATAATTAGCAAATCTCTGCTTCCCTCCCGTCCGGAGCCATATAAGACTATCTCTATGCATTTCTATTGCGCTCTTGCTTAATATCTCTCTGTTTTGGGATTCTTCCTCAGAATCGGTCTCAAACGCTTTATGAAAACCAGATTAAATTTTGACTAAGTTCATTTACACAATCTATCTGGTATAGGTCATATGAGCTATGTTAAGTTAGAAAATGAAATTAAATGTTTCCATGAGGTATTTGCATAACCTCAGCTTGAAACATATAGTGTCATGAACAATTTGAAAGTAAAATACACTCTTCTATCCAAACCTTACTACTTCAAGGTCTTACTTTGTCTTCAAGGTCTTACTTTGTCTTCAAGGTCTTACTACTAGGTCAAATGATCATTCGAGCATTTTCCTCAAAGGTCACCTCTTCTGCATGTTTCACAGTATTCAAAATATTCTATTTGCGTGTTTTTTTTGTAAAACATATGCTATTAAAGTAGATTTTGGCACAAATTTACCTTTCATAAGCTTCCGCAGGACAAAAACTAAGTTTGTAAACTCATGTTTAGAAACTCAAATCCCCCACCTGTGCACTGTGTAGCAATCATCCAACTATTATGGTGTTATATAAGTCTTATAGTAAGACGTGATAAAACACAGGCTGTAATCTTGTTACTCACCTAGCACTATTTTACTGCTCCACCTTTGTTTGAATGTGGCTTAGTGATGTGATGCACAGACTTGCAGAATGTTAAATCATTATAATTTATTTCATTGGGTATATCATTTGTAAATGGCAAGATATTTGCAGTGTGTCATCAAGGTACTGACAATAACTAAATTGTTCCTTCTCACTCGTATGCATAGGAACACAAAAAAGCCATAACGCAAAAAAATCAAATATCAAACCAATAGGCGAGCCACGATTCAGTGCTAAAAATGCAGTATTAATGAACTACACAATAACATGACGATAAGGTGTAGTAGTGCTGAACAGTTTTTTGTGCTCCTAAAATAAACTCCCACTTTTAAAACTGTGAAACGTGCAGAATGTTGACATACATTTTAGAATACACCTTTACAAACAGAGTAGTGTTGGGTGGTATGACAATTTATTATCAATATCGTTATAAATTGTTATAGGATTTTTAGAATATCACAGATCATCAGTACTTTTATAATACTGATCAGCAGTTAGTCACAGTAACAGTAGCTGACTGGACATTAAATATATTTTAATACTGAATGTTTATGTTATTTATTTTTTCAAAAGGTCAAGTAAAAATGTAACTGAATTTATTTTTGAGCCATTATTCTTAGCTGGTACTGAGAATACCTGTTTGTCCTTGATCATATACTGATGTATACCATCTCTTCAGTATCACGAGATAATATCTTTGGCATATCGCCCACCCTCTCTAGAGAACAGATTAGGCACAAGGACATTTTCAACATTTGCATGGTCACTGGAAGCAGCACACCTGTTGAACCTACATACACAATGGTGGCAGAGACGTGGCATGCTTATTTGGCATCACTGTAGTGTTGCTGCCTCTTTTGCCAATCCCCAGTGCAGCCATCCAGAACACGGTGGCGCTGTGGTATCGGCAAGAGGTCCATATCTAAATGCTTCTTTATGCTGTTGTATCTTTTCTTTTATTATTATTATTATTATTATTATTATTATTATTATTATATACTGCCCATTTTATTATACTCATTTACACATAAGCTGCTTTCATTGTATTTAAAATGAGTAATGATGTTCACTGGCTTTCACGCTGCTGTCTTGATATTTGCTTCTTGGTCTTGCATGACTGGCTTTGAGACTTTTTTGTAATAAGGGCTGTTTCCTCTACTGCAATATTATTTCTGCTTAACATATTATTAGCACTTTCATTCATATCCACACTCCCCTCTTTCCTCTTGCGGACACCTCTATGCTGGGCTTCATCAGTTCCGAAGTGACCAAGTGTACTGGAAAAAAAAAAACAAAGGATGTCTGTGGTTGATATAATTTTCTAAACTGGTCATGAGGAAATTATTCATTTAAAAACACCTTAGATTTAATTCATGTTTCAAGGTGCATATATTGCATAATAACAGTATGTAAGCATTAATTCATTTACACAGCCTCATTTCTGACTTTGATCAGGCTTGTGATGTCACTGCACTCTGGCACATTAGTATAACACAGGCAAAATTTGAATTTGATGAATATTCAAAAAGTGGTATTTATGAGTTCACCCCAGTCCACCCATGCCAAAGCTGGCTGGTGGCACCATTTTTCACAGTACATTTGAGCACTCTGTGACTGGTCTCATTTGTGTGTGTGTGTGTGTGTGTGTGTGTGTGTGTGTGTGTGTGTGTGTGTGTTCACGCACCCACACAATCCTACCCACCCTATCTGCACCTCCACCATCTGCTGCCATTGTAAGTAGTCTCCCTTCCCCAGGACCTTTCATCTCCCCAGATGGAATGTTCCAAGGCTGGACCTTAATGTAGCCACCACCAATTACTAACCTTTATCTACTGTACAGTGCATCCTCTCTCTTCCCAAGTGGAGATGTGTCTCTCTTTCCCTCATCTGGGGAATGGCTTCTGTTAGCCCCTCCCCCTCACTCTGCTTTCTCTCTCTCTCTCTCTCTCTCTCTCTTTCCCCCCCTTCCCACCCCCCAACCTGTGGCTGTCTCTCTGTGCCTCTCAAATTTATAGGTCAATTATAAAAGCTATATAGATACTGAGATAGAAAGCGGTCTCTCCGGAGTTTTCTCGACCTATATTCCATGTAGAATAATCTTTGCTCTACCGTAACAGCAGGAAATATATGATTATCATTAATGCCTACCCAGTGTACTGCTTGGAGCCAGGAGGGGCTCAATAGCTGTGAACCAAGAGCTGACATGTGATAGCCGTGTGCAGATCAAGTGTGAAACGCACACATGATTACACCTTCCATTTAGTGCTGCACAGTGTGCTGGTTTCTTTGTTTTAGGGTTGAAATCCTCTCTTTTCCCTCTAGAGATTGGATTTCAGCCAGTGTGTACATTTGCTAATGGGGTTTCCCTGAGCTGCCATAGTTAAAGACGTTAAATCTGCAAAGTGAGCTTTCATTATGGAATGCTTACAATTTTATAGCACATTTGACGTTGTTTTACAACTAGGCCCTCCATCACACTGACAGTTATGGAGAGAGGCTGGTTTAGACTAGAACGCTATTTTCAGTTACTCGTATCCTAATGATGTTCATATAGTGGCTTTCACCTCCACTGTAATTTAAGGCTGCATTTATTCAGGGTAGAATTTGGCTTTAGATTTAACCCAGTTCTGCTTCTCCTCGACCCCATTAAACTAGGGGCATTTACTTTAAACATTTATGCCCTGATTCCTTACCGATTCCTTTTTCATAGAGACTTTGTGTGATTTATCATATTTGCAGATCTCATATGTCAGTGTTACTTTTGTACAGCTAAGAAATGAAACTTTATAATATTGTTTATGACTAGAATGTTAGAAGTCCTTAGTAGTTAGACTACATGTTAGTGTTCATGTAGGCAGGAGGCAATATAAATGGCAGCTTGACATTTTCTAAAAGCAGAATGTGTACTTGTAAACAAAATGACGTGCGCATCAGAGATGTAAATAAACAATTGCTCACTCTGGCATATGCCAAGCTTAAAATTTAACTATTATCCCTCTGCATGTGCACTGAACAAGTATTTGATGGCCTCAATCAGAAGATTTAGAAGGCAAAGCTTTTTAAATCACTCCACAGATGTAGAGATCTAGAGCAGGGGTTCCCAAACTTTTCCATGCCAAGGCCCCCCAAACAGCATTAGCTTCTGGCCGGGGACCCCCTTTGCAAACCCACAGACAATGCTACAAAATATGTAAAGAAACATCAACTTTTAGAATGTTTTCTCTTACTTTTATTCAATAGTCAATAATTGTTACATTTGTTTAGCATAAGAATATTATTAACTAACATGTTTTCAACACAAATATTTTTGCACTGAACAATAAACTGTATAACCTCCTGTAGTACCTGATTCAACTCGTTATCCATCCTTTTTGCGACCAGTGCCTCGTGATGGAGCATGCAGTGTGTGGCCACTACATGCGGGGCCTTCTGCTTAATAAGCGTGGTCACTCCAGTGATCTTCCCAGTCATTGCCGCGGCTCCGTCCGAACACACCCCCACACAATGGGTCCAGTCCAATCCGTTAGACTCAATGTAATCGTCCAAAACTTGAAAAATGTCTTTCCCAGTAGTTCTTCTTTCAAGCGCTTTACAAAATAGTATTTCCTCCACAAATCTTTCCTGTGAAATAAATCTGATGTACACAAGCAGTTGGGCCTCATTGGATAAATCTGTGCTCTCATCCAGCTGAAGTGCGAAGTATTCGCTGGCTCTCACCTGCTCCAACAGCTGAGCAGATATGTCTTGAGCCATGTCACCAATCCGTCAGCTCACGGTGTTATCAGAGAGTGGGACAGCATCGATTTTTTTGGCAGCATCCTCACCAAGCAATTCTCGGACAATGTCTTTGGTGGCTGGTAAAATCAAATCTTCGCCAATTGAGTGAGGTTTTTTAGCACGAGCAATGTGGTACGAGGTAGAGCCCTGCACTCCTGCGGGAGTCCTGCAGGACCCGTGGGACCCAACGCAAAACAGTGCGGCGCGGGACAAATTTTGAAAGCTCATTGCGGGCGCGGGCGGGAGGGGGAGTGCACAATGCGGGAGCGGGTGGGAGAAGTGATAAGCTGCAGTCCCGCTAACTAAAAACATGTTTAAAATAAAATTTATAAATTATTAATTTATGTCTATCATATATAATTTGTGCTGGATATTTTATTTGGCATTAATAAAAACATTTTAAGATGCCTAAATTTGCGGATGTGGTCTAATCTCGCGTACGTTTCCGATTCCTTTCCGCTCTTCCGTGTTTGAGATCTCCGATCATGGCAGAAGAGCAGAGCTCCTCTAGTGAAGCTCACAATGGGTATCTCTGTAAAGCCTCAGCTGCGCATGCCGCCTGGCAACGCGCACCCTCGCTACATGCGCTAGGTGAAGGATCAGTCAGTGGAGAGCTCAGCTAAGCTCAGCATGTTTAATTCCCCAAGCCAATGACAAGAACTTTCGTGAGAAATAACGCAAACGTCTGCATCATGCGGGATTTGCGGGCGGGAGCGGGACTGAAAATCATAATTCTTTGCGGGAGCGGGCGGGAGCGGGACTGAAAATTCTGTCCCGCGCAGACCTCTAGTACGAGGCTAAAAATGATGCTTTCAGGGCCCACTCGTGGACAGTAGCTTGCTGGGTGAATGCAGCAGATTGCCTGACCAAATGCTCTTCTTTGCGTCTGAAGAAATCTACTGTTTTTTCGGCATCTGTCAGATGTTTTTGTACCAAGTGACGCTGAAGTTTCGAAGGTTTTAAGCACTCGTTTGACAGGGTCTCCAGGCAGAGGATGCATTTCGGGCAATCATGGCCATTTTTCTGTATGGCTGTAAAGCCAGACTTAATGTATGCTGCCTCATATTTTCGGATTTTAGTTGGCCAGGACTTCTTAGTTTTTTTTCACAGCAGTGTCCTCCACAGCAGGGCTGTTGGTTTGTTCCTTCGGTCTCTTCTTCATAAACCTGTCCATTTTGCGCTAGCAATACGCTAGCTTGAGGAGCAAAGCAGCTTGATAAATGGCACAAACCGCAACGTCACAGGCAATCAGAGAGATGAGCATGGCAAACAACGTTTCAATATGATGTATTATTATTAATAATTATATTTTATAATAATGATTAAAAAACTAATTACAATATATTTAATAATAATTATTTTTAAAAAGTATATATTTTTTTCGCAATTTTTTTGTTATCGTCCCTCCAACTTTCTGAGGCCCCCCTAGCGGCCCCCACTTTGAAAACCACTGCTCTAGAGCATACACATAATCAGCCATTCAGGACACTGACGGCAAATGCACCATTAAACCTGCCACAGCATCTAGATCAGGGGTCACCAAACTTTTTTCTCTGAGGGCCACATTGTCGTTCCTGACTGTGATGGGGGGCCGGGGTCGGGTCAGCTATATAACATAGAATTGTATGACCCAGACAAATATGACCACCAGCAGGCCTCATTGTGTAGTAGAGATTACTAGCCTGGCACAGCCATCCCCACTACTATATCCCCACTACTATATCCCCACTACTATAGCCACACTACTATAGCCACACTACTATAGCCACACTTGATTCTTGGCACATATTTGTTTATCTTTACTAGTGGTTTGCAAAAGTAGTAATCGAGTCTTCACACTTTGTTTTAATTTGAAATACCACAGCTATTCCATTTATTTATTTTCTAATAAAAATAACATCAAAGCTGTCAAGGTAAGAAACATCTGCCTAGCTGAGGTGATTGACACTGGCAAAGGTGAGTGGAAAATTATAAATTGTAGGTAGGCCTGTTGATGATGATAATAATAATAATAATAATAAAAATAATAATAATAATAAGTGTGCAGCACTTAATAAAGGTCAAATAAATAGGCCTATAAAATAAATACATTTAAAAAAAAACAGTGAAATTATAATAATATGAGCAATAGATCAATAGATCACAGCAGTTGTGCTGTGTCCTGCACATCATTGCCTTCATCCATGGCCAAAGCAAAAAACTCGAATTCTGACACTCTCTCATTCAAGCTGGTCATACACGTTGTCCCCCAAATCTTCGGTTCGCCTGGTCATAGCAGGTGCGGAGAGACTCACCGCGTTGAGCGCATCCTTCTTGTCGGGACACACCTCCTCGGCCACAGCAAGCATGCATACTTTAACAAAGTCCCCATCAGTAGACGGCTTTCCATGGGTAGCTAGTAGGTGAGCTACCTGATAGCTAGCTCGGACAGCAGCCTGGTTGATCTGGGTTTGGCGAAGGAATACATTCTGTTGTGCAGCCAGTCCGCATTTCATCCTCCGAATCCTGTCTTCTCTTGTTTGCCCTCGCAAACTAGCATACTCTTTGTGGCGGGTTTCGTAGTGACGACACAGGTTATATTCTTTGAAAACCGACACACTTTCTTTACATACAAAACAAACTGCATGGTCCTTACACTGAACGAAAAAATAATCGGTGGTCCACTGTTCTTTAAAAACTCTGCACTCTGTCAGCTTTTCACTTACCGCTAGCCATTTTGCTGTCCTGAACACTGACAGTTCTCTGCGCGTGCGCTGCCTGTCACTGCTTGATCGCGAGCATATGACGAAAATTTGGAAAATATGAAGAGTTCATTTTATAACTAAATATCAATTTTAATTGATAAAATCAACAAAATACAAGATGCAGACATGTTATTATTTGCCAAAAAGCAATTTAAAAAAAATAGGCCATGACCACTTTTGGGGATTGCCTCATAGGGCCGGTTCAAGTGGTGGGGGGCAAAGGGGCTGGGGGGCCGGTCAAAGGGGGGTGGCGGGCCAGAGTCGGCCCGCGGGCCATAGTTTGATAACCCCTGATCTAGATTAATGTTGAAGTTAAAAGTTTAGATTGTAACTTTATGTTGACTGATGTGAGTGAACTGCCATCAATGCTCCCAAAAACATGTAAACAATATTAAAAGATTTATTACATACATTAGACACTAATATAGTGTAGTGTTATTTATTGATAAAAATATGGAAGATGTTTATTTTATGATGGACTTGAGGCATTGTAGCTTTGAAACACAATATTACTCTTTTGCAGTGTATAGCATGTTTGCCAATGGTGGAAACAGGTCTCTGATTTTTGTAACAAATCTCAGGTCTTGACACTCAAGTCCAAGTTATGCCCCAAGTAAAAACATCCATCCATCCATTATCTGCACCGCTTATCTGTCAGGGTTGCGAGGGAAGCTGGAGCTAATTCCAGCTGACTTCAGCCGAGATGCACAAAACATCCTGGGCAGGTTGCCAATCTATCACAGGGCTAACACAGAGAACATCCATTCACACACACGCTCATACCTGTAGGCAAGTTAGAGTAGCCAATTGATCTTATCCACATGTATTTGAACTGTGGGAGGAAACCAGAGCACCTGGAGGAAACCCACACAGGTATGAGGTAAACTCTATATAGAAAGGTCCCAGTTGGTTTGAACGCAGAACCCAGTTTGAGGCAACAGTGCTAACCACTACACCACTGTGCCTTACCCAAGTAAAAGCAGATGAGTCCAAAGTGAACTGCTTTAAACAAGTCACAATGAGTTCCTCACCTAAAATGATACCTTGCCAAATGTTATCATCAGCTGAGTAACTGTAGAGTACTAAATTTACATAAATAATGAACCCTTGTTCATTAAACAAGGACCAGAAATACATCACTTCATGGATTGAAAACAGTTATATCTTGCATTAAGGAAATGGAATGATGTCGAGTTTGTCGCAGCTAATCTGCTACTTAGACCACTGAAAAAATACAAGTTACTTTATTCAAAAAGTAATGAATAATCTACCTTTTAAATAGTTGGTGGCCCTGACTACAGAAAATGTAAGTAGTTGTAGGCATGTCAAATGTATCATACACAGCAGTGAACAAAGCACTGAGTATTTGTACTCAATGTACTCAAGTAAAAGTTAAAAAAAAAAAAAAAGGTACTACCTTTAGTGCTACTCGTATATTAAAAAGTAAAAACTTTTTAGGTGACAAAGACAGCCGGAGTTGCGGGTAATGCTTTTCTTGAAGTTGACAAACAAATCCGAAAAACACTTGGCTTAAACATGGTCAAGAACAAGCAGTAGTTCAGATCATTCACAAACAGGACATCAGAAGCAAAGGCACAAATTGGAAAAAAAAAAAACAGGAAAACAGACCAGCTGAAAAAAACAAAAACCATGAACAAGAACTCTGGTACAAAAGCTTGGTAGGTCAGATGCAAAAACACAGCACTGAGCAGATCCTTAGAGCAGGTGGATTGTGCTAATACTGCAAATGAAAGTGGTAATTGTGTCCAGGTGTGTGCGTAATCAGTATTCAGGTGATTGTGAATGTGCCAATAATGAGATGGTTGGGTGTTGGGTCCTTGGTGGCCATATTTGTAGACCGCAGTGTGTTCTGGGAGACAGAGTTTGGCACTAATTCTGGCATTGACATGACAAAAGTAAATATTTTTAACTGATGAAATTAAGGTAATGTCATGTTTTCATGTGAAAAGTAACTTTTCTTACTTATCTAAACCTGTTGGAAGATTATTTTTGTTTTAGAGCAAATAAACCAATATGCCTGAAAACATAATTCAATATTTGTAAGTTTGCAATATTTGCCATTTGCTAGAATTTGATTTGCTGCCTAACCATATATATTAGCTATTGGAATCAGTGCTAGTCTAACCTGGCATTAGCAAACAGTCTAATTTAGAGACACACTGCCATTTTACACTAGTTTTTATCCCCCGCTGGCCGAAAGGCCCGAAAGGGGATTATGTCCGTCCGTCCGTCCCAGGAAGGGTGCTCACCTTCTGAAATCAACTCCTCTCACAATTTTTGAAGGAATTTCACGAAACTTAGCAGCATTCTTTGTTATATGTCAGTAATATGCATATTGTAATTTTGTTAAATTCCGTCACATTTTACCAGAGTTACAGCCCTTGATTAACAAAATTATACTTTGACAATTTCACGAGTGTATTTTCCTTCTGAAATCAACTCCTCTCACAATTTTTGGAGGAATTTCACCAAACTTGGCAAAAGGCTTTGTTATGTGACAGTTATACGCATATTGAAATTTTGTTTAATTTGGGCAAATTTTACCAGAGTTATGCCCTTGATTATTAACAAACTTGTACTTTGGCAATTTCATCAAGGTGTGCTTGCTTTCTGAAATCAACTTCCCTCACAATTTTTATCCCCCACTGGCCGAAAGAATCACTGGCTGAAACAAATTTGACACTGCAGTCCTTTCTTTTATCCATCTTCAAACCCTCATGGATAGCTGTAACACCAACTACATTGTGTAGCATGAGATGGTCATGGCCTCTGAAGAATTGGCACCATTCTTGATGTTTTGTTTTGTTTTTTTGCCTAAAATGATTAACTTGATTGAATGCTTTAAGCTGGATGCTATGCTGAGCCCATTCTACTGACATAGTATATAGTCATAGGTTGGGTGAAAGAAGATGAGACCTTTGAGATTTATAATGAGTACTTTGAAGGTCTAAATAAAAATACAAGGTGTTAAATGTAAGATTTTTTTTGTAAATGTAACCAAGATTACATCTATTCAACTTCAGTAATATTCAAGTACTGTTTAAATATGCCAAGAATAATACTTACATACTTTAACAAAGTACTACTCAAGTATTGTCCACCCTGATCATGACATTAGTGTTACAAGTTTCTATCTGCATGGTTAGAAATAGGGGTACAGTAGGAGTCCATTTCTGTACCTCAAGGTACAATCCACACTAATGTAGGGCTCATTATTGGATCTCAAGGTAACTATTACCCCTTTTCCACCAAATCAGTTCCAGGTTCGGGGCCAGGGCTGGTGCTGGTTCACAACTCGTTCAACTTGCGAGCCAGCTGAGAACCAGTTTGCTTTTCCATAGCTCGCGGTGCTAAGGGAAGCCACGTCATTACGTCGCTGTATATGTCAGTTACATCGCTGTATACGTCAGTTACGTATGTGTCCATTTTTAGGGTCAAAAAGGTACATATATGTTCCTAAGCAGTATATAAAGGGTACAAATAAGTACCTTAGAGGGTACTGCCCCAGCGACGAGCTATTGTACCCCTAAAGGTACAATAATGTACTTTATTTTCTGAGAGTGTACAGATCTTTACCCAAGTAGAACCTTATGATGCTAATGACATACTGATGACATTAAAATACAAAAATCATTTAAGAGTTCATGTCCAAGTTATTGGTGTTAAAATCAATAAATAGTCGAAATTTATTTTGATTTTGTCAAGTCCAAAATCATGAAATTTGTGACTTAAATCCATACCTTTTTTGTTTGCCCTATAGATACAATAGATAACATGAACAGCAGTATTTTTTGCTTTAAAAAAACACAGAAAGAAGTATTACTGCGTTTTACGCTAGTACAGCATTATACATTAGAGATGTGCTGTGCAAACATGTTCAAAAAGGAGCATTAAGAGAGAGAGAGAGAGAGAGAGAGAATTCAGTTATTTTGCAGAGAAGTAAACATATTAGAGATGCGGTGGCAAAACAATTTTCCGTGCTGGTTGCTTGGCTAAGATGTCACTTTTCTCACATGAGAATCTGAACAGAATCAACAGGAACATTTGTCACTTGAACTGGAACCCTCAAAAGAGCTTCATACACCATCGTAGTCAACACACATGTTCATGCTTCTGCAAGTCATTCTAAATCCTCCGTGTACCATTCGCCGACCTGCGTGTCTGACTGTGAGATTAAACTGTCTTATCTTTCATATCAGAGATCACCATTAATGACTGTAAAACGGTCTCATCTTTTGAAACAGACATCATGTACCTTTCAAGCCTCTTTAGAAAACATGAATAATCCCATATGAATTGACTTTTTTCTGTTTGAATATTTTTGTCACTTCTTCACACAGGATAAAGCATAGTGAGAGGATTTGGATTTGATTTAACTCACTCGAATGCAGTGAAGCATTTTCCAGGATACCTAATTTATCTGCAATTGGATCCTCATGAATTTCAGATATGAGGATTCTCAGCTTGAGCTTTGTTTTTGTGACTACGTTTATGTGTCAACAACCCATGCCGGAAAAGATAGCATGAATAAGTTTTAGTTGGTGTGCATGAATTTTTTATGAGTCGACTATAAGAGTCATCAAGCTATTTAGAACATCCAAAATGAATCAAAAGAATTGGTTAAAAGAGAAATATGGTCTTAAATGTAAGTGAGATATTGCAATCCTGTGCCTTTAACTAATAGAGCTCCACTTGTCTGAGACCAGTGCTTCGTTATGGCTTCAGGTTCTTTGAAATCAGTTCAAGAAACAATTTCGTTTATACATGAAAGTTGGGTATCTTCAAAGGTCTGACGAAGCCCAGAGGCTCTGTTAAAGTGGGGCCCTCCATATCCTAGTAGCCCAGTGTCAAGGTCAAAGCAAGTGGCACATAGAGGCACAGGAAGAGCACTTTAACTTCTCTTCCTCTCTGGGACTGAGTGAGCTTCTGTCCCTGTGCCTAATGTTCAATGAAAAGCCTGTTTTTTTCACTCCACTTCAAACAAGGTTCACTAGCTAGAAAAAAAATATAGATTTACAGCTCAGTGTTCTTTCTACAGGTGAATTGCTAAATCTCCTTTCATCATGTAGTTTAATTTAAGGTGATTTCTTATAGGACAGCCTGGCCAGGATTAAAAAGTTAACCATCAATTCATCTGTTACTCACCTTTTAGAGAGCATTAGCCTTAGCTTTAGAGTAACATTATTATGCGCCTTGGTGGTGGAAGTAAATTTGGAAAGACTACAGCTGCTTTGAGGGTAAGATATTTGTGAGGGGCTGATTGATTTTTCCCCCCTAGCTCCCTCACTTGCTAATGCAGATGGCAGCTAAAGATTAATGGTACAAAAAGCTAGGAAGCTGAATAGCAGAATTTAAATTGTAGGCTATAATTTTGCTAGCAAAACAGCAAGCAGAGGCATTTTAATCCTAAGTTGATTTAAAAGCTAGCACAACTAAAGTACAAGGTTTTTTATCATAACAGGACAAATTTAATAAGTAGTAACATTACAAGCTAAAGTCCAACGTTAGCATGTTAGCTGTCCACCTTACCTCTTTGTGGGATTTGGTGGAAAAGAACACAATTTGCTTTCACATTTCATACTTTGCACACTGGTGAGCTGCACTCTGCATGCATTCTTTAAATCAGTTGTTAGATTTGAGAAGAAAAAAAATAGCATTTTTTCAAGACAGATTATTTTTCCTAACTTTTTTATTCCCACAAATCCCTCCTCATATATAACCACAAGCCATTATTTTTTAGCACTATGCCACTATTGATTGATTTTTGACATTGAATAATCCCAGTGATTGTGTGACTCCTTTGCATACTGACTATTGTAGGCACCAACCACTGATGGCAGAATTCCTAGACTGGACTTGTTCCAAAATCTCTGAATGATAGTGTACCTTCTGGTTAATGAAGCTAGCAAGAAACTACCGGTATAAGCCAGAAGTTAGGATTAGGTACAATAAGCTTCCAATCATTGTTAAACGTTAGCATTTTGGTTCGCACTATTCCTTTAATCTTAAAGGAGCAGTCCACCGTACTTCCATAATGAAATATGCTCTTATCTGAATTGAGACGAGCTGCGCCGTACCTCTCCGAGCTTTACGCGACCTCCCAGTCAGTCAGACGCAGTCAGACGCGCTGTCACTCCTGTTAGCAATGTAGCTAGGCTCAGTATGGCCAATGGTATTTTTTGGGGCTGTAGTTAGATGCGACCAAACTCTTCCATGTTTTTCCTGCTTACATAGGTTTATATGACCAGTGACATGAAACAAGTTCAGTTACACAAATTGAAACGTAGCGATTTTCTATGCTATGGAAAGTCCGCACTATAATGACAGGCGTACTAACACCTTCTGCGTGCTTCGGCAGCGCATTGATATCTGAGCTCCGTATCAATGCACTGCCGAAGCGCGCAGAAGGTGTTAGTACGCCTGTCATTATAGTGCGGACTTTCCATAGCATAGAAAATCGCTACGTTTCAATTTGTGTAACTGAACTTGTTTCATGTCACTGGTCATATAAACCTATGTAAAAAGGAAAAACGTGGAAGAGTTTGGTCGCATCTAACTACAGCCCCAAAAAATACCATTGGCCATGCTGAGCCTAGCTATATTGCTAACAGGAGTGACAGCGCGTCTGACTGCGTCTGACTGACTGGGAGGTTGCGCAAAGCTCGGAGAGGTACGGAGCAGCTTGTCTCAATTCAGATAAGAGCACATTTCATTATGGAAGTACAGTGGACTGTTCCTTTAACCTGCTAAACTGCACTACGAGGTAATCACAATCGGATTTATTGTATTTTAACAAATGTTATTTAACAGGCACATAATTCACCAGCTATTTGATCACTTTCTGTAATAGTCTGTATTAAAGTCATACACTTTGCTGTAATAGTCTGTATTAAAGTCATACACTCTAAATATAGATTCTGAGTCCTCATCTTAAGTGGGCACTTTTTAAAAAATTGCTTGACGGCAGATATATCTTGCTGTAGGCAGTATGGTGTTATGAATGGGAAACCCATCAAAACATCAAATAACGAGCGGTGATGGGGGAAAATGGTTCACTTAAGCAGAAAAAAACTCAGACTAGGTTGAAAGGAAAAGCTTCTCAGATCTCTCCATTAGCAGAGAAGAAGCAGATGTATACTGTATAACCAAGTCACTTTGCCATCCAGGGTCTCAGAAAATATGTCAATAATTTATCTACTTGTCACAAGATAAAACTACAGACATCTTGAGGGGGGGAAAAAACATGATACTTTCTCTGATAAGGGAATTGCACAGCTAGAGACAGTGACGTTTAACACCGTCACTGGTATTGAGGATCAGAGTGACACCAGACTGACCACATGGATTTCATGAGGCCACTGCAACTTACGGTAGATCACAGTCTGTTCTAGACATGACTTATTGCACCTTAGTGTGTCTGTGTGAATGATGGAAACCATTTGCCTTAATCCCTACAGAAAACAGATGAGTCTGTGCTGAGTGTTGTCAGTGCTAATGCACTGTTTTACTTATTCCCCTTTTTTTTTCCCTTCTAGCTAATTTCTTCTTCTTCTTTTGCTTTTTTGTATTTATGCACAAACTTTCAAACTGTTCTTATGCTCTTTAAAGACATGATACATGATAAATACATGATAAAATGTTTTAAAAAGTGACTGCAGCTGATGATAACACCTTGCCTAACACCTAAGAAAGGAATAAAATAATTGGAAAGTGCTGCTATAGGAAAATAATCAACAATGGATGATGTGCTACCTCCCCAAAGTTGATTATTTGACTATAAGAGCATGTCCCAAAATGTTTTATTCATCTTATACCACAGCAAATTGTCAGTGATAACAAATGGTTTATTTATTAAGAACAACACATTCAAAAAAAATATTTGTAGTTGCTTTAACATAAATTTGCTGGAAAGACACAGCACTTTTTTCTTTACTACATAATTCCGTATATGTTCTATATGTTATTTCATAGTTTTGATATCGTCAGTATTGTCCTACAATGTAGAAAATAGTCAAAGAACAGAACAATGTATGAATGAGTAGGTGTGTCCAAACTTTTAACTCGCACTGTGTATCTGTGGTACAAATACAGTCTATTCTCTTCAGAAAACCTGTTTTATATGATTTAACAATAATTTATTTTATTATGCCAAACATTAGATGGTATCTCCTGTATCAGAAATACGGTTCTTTGGTTTATTTCCTCTGGAGAAATCCTTAAAGGTTTTGGTCAGAACCCTGTTTCATAGAGCAGGGGTTCTCAGCCTTTTCTGCTTTAAGGCCCACCTATTCATACTTGTAACGAGTCGGGGCCCATTAAAAAAGATCCCCAATTATTTTGGCTCATCTATTGTATTTGAATCTGATAATCTATCGTAAAGTGTATTAACTGAATGCAACATCACTCCCTGTTACAGATGGGAGCCCAGGAATTAAATAAATGCAATAAAAACAAACCATTTTTAATTGTAGGTATTGTATTTAAAACTGTATGGATGAGCCAGAAGCCAACATAAAACCATGCATGCAGAGCATTCTCAGTCAAAAGAGATTAATGATCCAAAAGTGGAGTCTGGTCAATTAACACAAGAACTTTTTGCCATGTTTGTGTTCAGCAAACAAGCAAGTTACTAAAATCAAGAAGTACACTCAAAAGAAGTGGATATAGAAACCACTCAATGGGATAGGTCCTTACACATTAACAAAGAAGGATTTTTCCCATGAGCTGGAAAATTATCCATCCGTTGAGTTCCCCGACATCTCAAACTACTTGGTGCTGCAGACATCGTTCTACATGGACACACAGATGAAAACCTGGAAGAGCATGGAGGCGTACAACTTTTTATATGTGGCTGGGTTAAAGATCTGGTGATCAAGACACTACAAGATAGATGGTAGTTGACGGATCTAAGTGCAGGAAGAGTGCAGGCGTGATATTTATAAAAACAAAACAAAAAAAGCAAAGCAGAATCATAAAGCAGAGTATTTATACAGCATTATAAACATGGCTAGAAACAAACGTGACAGTACTAATGATAATACTTTGCAAAGCCTCTGTGAAAACAGCGTCCGTATCTGCGTGTGCTGATTGTGCTCAAATCAGTATCAGATGTTTCCCATAACGACTGGGTCCCAAGAGTGCACGCGGCCGCTCAAGCTGCACCAGACTCAAGCGCTCAGAGGCATGACAATCAAGTGTTCACCTACTGTGTGACCACAACTTTTAACTCATCAGTATATCGCCATGCATCGCCACCAAAATGCCTCAATTTTCATCAATAACCCATCGCAAATCATTGCAAACTGTAGTGTGACCGTAGCTTAATGAGGCAGATGTGACATCAGATGTAACCCAGCAATTGTACCCAACTACGAGTAAAAATTAGCTTCAACTTGAAAAAAAAAAATTTGTGGCCCACTAGATGGCATGTCGCTGCCCACTAATGGGCTGCGGCCCAGTGGTTGAGAAACACTATCATAGAGTACATTGCTTTAGTACTGTGTCAGGTCCCTGATGCACACTTGGTACTTAGCTTAGTCATTGCTCAGCTATAGTGTATGGGCAATTTTGCTTTGTGGGGCTGGACTTTAAATCCACTACATGTTTTTTATTTTATTTTATTTTATTAATCGCTGACATAAGTGCAGTGTTTAAAATCCTTATTTAAAGTTTATTTTTGTGATAAAGCAAGACTAGTCCACTGAGAAAACCTCACAAAGGACTTAATTGAAGAGATATACATTATTGCAGACTGGAATGTTGATTCATTTAAAAAAACCCAAAATAACCAGTTAGATGATCCCTGCTTGGTGCGGATAATTAGTGCTATTTAGACCATGTTTGTTATTAAGCTTGCTAAGTTTGATATTAATCAATTTGATGTGTGCAAATGTTTCAACTCGTAAAGAATTTCTTAACTTTCACCTACAGGCGTGATTCGTGAGAGCTTCCAGAAGGGTCGTGATCAGATGGTGCCCATCACTCTACTAGCTGTGGCTGTGGTCCTGGCATTTATCATGGGTGCTGTCTTCTCTGGTATTGTGGTCTACTGTGTGTGTGACCATCGCCGGCGCCATCTTGAGCTCTCTGCACGCAAAAAAAACAAGGAGGCTGTGAACTCCAGGCGAGGCTCCATGAACAGTGTCACCAAGCTGACAGGCCTATTCGAGACGCAAGCCAAAGATGGCCGACCCGAGGCCATCCTCGCTCCTCTGATGCACAATGGTAAGACACTCATCAAAGCCGAGGAGCAGCAGCACCTGGACCTGGTGGCACTTCCCACACCTGAATCAACACCCATGCAGCTGCGCCGCAAGCCCAGCCGTGTCAGCCGGGATTGGGAGAGGAACCAGAACCTAATCAATGCCTGTGCCAAAGAGCTGGCCTCCATGGGCTCACCTAATGTCTTAATAGGCACTGACCTGCCACTGAGAGCGTCTCCAGGCCACATCCCCAGTGTCGTGGTGCTACCTTTACAACAGCACCAGCAGGTCTACCAGCACCAGCATGAGTATGTAGAGCAGCCACATCGCACAGATTTGCCTGATGATCAAGCAGCCACACTGGAGTACAAAGCAATGAAGAGCCCATGCCACACTGTCATGGTGGATTCAGATGTGGTGCCACCCCGTGTGCCCCAAAGGGAGGCCTCATTAGCAGCTGTGGTTCCTCCAGCTGTTCCTCAGATGGGCAAGAGGCTAGATATGTACTGTCGTGGATACCCAATGGGTCTAAAGAAACAGCAACACAACACCAATTCATCCAATTCCTCTCACTTGTCAAGGAAGCGCAGCTTTAGCCGTGCTGAGACACCACCCCCGGCTCCACAGAGGCTTGACTCCATGCACGTTTCTTCTCCTTCAGGCCTTTCACGTCATTCCAGCTTGAGTTCATATGGCTCGTTGCCTCGCTGCAGCTCCAGGCATCGCAAACCAGACGTCCCACCCAAGCCTTCACAGTTCGCCCTCTCTGGGAAAGTTAAGTGTAGCGACTCTGGGACATAATCAGTGCAACTTGGTCAGGGGAACATGAAACCTGTGTTGTACAGCTGTGTACAGGAAGTGCTCACTGTTTTTTTAAGAAAACACACAAAATAAACATTTTTCACATAAATGTACGTGTTTAACTCAGGCTGCTGATTCCCTCATGGTGAAAGATGTAAACACCTGCTACAAGAAAGAGAGGGACTCTCAAATCTCTTGTCACTGAGCCAGATTTTGTTATTTTGCTCAGTTTTTTAAGACAACAGTATGCCAGGCTGAGGACATGACCATGTCGCAACTGGCGTTTTCTTTACAGCCTGCCAAAAGCACATTGTGCATCATAGAGAGGAGTGTAATTGCATAGTTCTAAAGCTGGGATATACTCCAGTTAGAGAAAAAACAATACACATGTACAACAGCAATCTCAGTCTTGAACAACAGCTGGTTTACAAAGGAAAACTGTGAAGTAAAATTAAAAAAAAAAATGAAATGCCTCTCTCAGTGTTGCAGCTACAGGACACAGCAATCAAGTTCTGCCTTCAGTGAGGTCTGAAAAATTGTCTACTGTAACAGGTGACTGAATAACCCATGACTGTTAGTACTAATAGCTGGTTGTATTTATTTTTTAATAAGTGCTTTTGAAGAAAGACTGACACTTTTTAGACTCAGAGAGAGAGAGAGAGAGAGAACTTTTTAATTTTTAATTAATTATGTAAAATTATTTAAAGTCATTCAACTGGAGCCAGTACAACTCATTGAAGCAAAGTCCTCTAACTTTTCAGATGTTTCGAAGTGAGCTATGGAGGGAATTAAGACCTCTGAGGAACTTTCCCAGAGGAGTTCGAGAAATGTTAAGATCAAGGTTCACACCAAGATGAATCTCCCTTTGTGAAAAATACATTGAAGAGGAAAGAAAATCAAACAATCCTCAAACTGGAGCTCCTTAAACACACCTTCACTTCTCCATGTGCATCCTCATTCAGCACTGTGGATTGTGTCAGCAACCTCTATTCCTAATGGCCATAGCTTCACTGAGTGCCATTCTGGCTCACGTTTTGCATGGAAGTGTGCAAAGACTGAGCTGAGGAAGAACGTCAAGAAAATACCCATATTATTTGCAACACAAATGGATGGATGCTGGCGCATGGCCAGTATGGCTGAAAGGTATAATTTCATAATCTCATCTTCATACAAACCCTGTTATTGAATTACATGTTTGATAGCCTGTTTTTTGTTGTTTGTTTCTTCCATGTGTAAATTTGTGCCTTACACCCCTGAGTAGTGAAGAGTTTGTTAGGTGTTAACTGTTACCTAGTAGTCCTTATGATTATGTATTTTCCTTGTTTGATAAAAAAAAAAAAGCAACTAAAGAATGTAGGTATTCTTGTTGTTCATTCTGGTCACTTTGGAAATATTGGGTGGGCAGGGCTAACCACACAACATATTTTGTAACTGATTTCTAAATGTGCCAATGAAACACTTGAAAGCAGCCCCTTTGTTGTGCTAGCAGTGCTGTCAGTGTTGTTATTTTGTTTTTCATTTTTTTGTTGTTTTTTCAGGGGCTGGTCATGTTCTTACTTTTGCTTCACAATTTGAAGATTAACTGTATATTCTTGGGAAAGTCTCCTTAGTTCTGGCTGGTACTATGTTTTTAAAATGGCTAATTGGCTAAACAGATGAAATTCAGCTTCTTAAAGTCTAATTTCTCTCAGCAAATGACACCAAGCTCTTAATATACATGTTGAAATCGAGTTTCGAGGCAGGAAATACAGGCTGGCTCCTGTGGAAAGAAAAGCACTTGAATAATATTAGGGAACAATTTAATGCTTTTGATGTTTATGACAGATGCCAACTAATATAATTTCCTAACTATAGCATTATTATGTACAATGAGGGTTTTAATCAGATTCATCAGATTTGAGTATTTAACTACTTCCCTGAAACATTTTATAGCTCAAAATTTCCACAAATGATCAAAACACTCACCTAGTCTAGTCTAGGTAGACTGGCATAGATTGGAAATTACTGCATTTCCTATCAGCAGTTCCTTCCAATATGGAAGTTACTCGTCAGTCAGAGTGAAGGGTAGCAGGATTTGCCCCTTCCTCTCCTCTACTCATATGTTACTTGGACTAACATGTACATAGGTTCAGACTGCATTGGCTGTCTCGGATCAGATTAGGAGTAGTGAAGGGCCACTCCGACTCACTCACTTATTTTCTGAGTAATGAATGTTGGCCTGTGGTTTTTGATGCTGATTGCGGACAGTGGGCTCTTTGGCGTGCCTTTTGTTTTTGACCCCGTCTGCTACACACTGCTAGAGGTGAACAGAGATGGACATTCCAAAATCGCTTGAAGTTTATACACTTGTAAAATATTGTTCTGTCACAAGGTTTTTTCCTTGTCTTTCTCCAACCTCCTTAACATCTGATTCATAAGTAAATGTATGTTGTAAAGACATTCTCTTTAATAAATGAAAAAAGCTAATAAAAACATTTAAAATTCTTGTCACAAAAAAGTTATTGTGGGTTTTTTCTTTGGTCAGTCCATTCCATAATTGTACACTCACTGTGACACCCACTTTAATAGGAACATACATAAATCTGCTCACTTATGCCTCAGCCAATCATGTGGCAGCAGTGCAACATACTCAGTCATGCAGTTTCAGGACAAGAGCTTTAGTTAAAGTTTATTAAACATCGGAATGGGGAAAAGGGGCGGCACGGTGGTGTAGTGTAGTAGCGCTGTCACCTCACAGCAAGAAGGTCCGGGTTCGAGCCCCGTGGCCAACGAGGGCCTTTCTGTGCGGAGTTTGCATGTTCTCCCTGTGTCCACGTGGGTTTCCTCCGGGTGCTCCGGTTTCCCCCACAGTCCAAAGACATGCAGGTTAGGTTAACTGGTGACTCTAAATTGACTATAGGTGTGAATGTGAGTGTGAATGGTTGTCTGTGTCTATATGTCAGCCCTGTGATGACCTGGCGACTTGTCCAGGGTGTACCCCGCCTTTCGCCCGTAGTCAGCTGGGATAGGCTCCAGCTTGCCTGCGACCCTGTAGAACAGGATAAAGCGGCTAGAGATAATGAGATGAGAAGGGGGAAAAAGTTTTGACCTCAGTTATTTTGACCATGGCATGATTGTTGGTAGGCTGGTTTGAGTATTTTAGAAACTGCTGAACTCTTGGGAGTTTCACACACAGTAATCTTATAGTTTACACAGAATGGTGTGAAGAACAAAAGAACACACAGCATGTAGGAACAAGCCAGAAGGGTTACAACAGCAGCAGAACACATCAGATTCCACTCTTATCAGTGAATCTGAGGAATACAGAAGTCTGAGGCTACAGTGAGCTCCCTGAAACCTGACAGTTGATGATTTGAAAAACATTGCCTGTTCTTTTTCCAATCTGCCCACTTTCCACTGGCCTGTGCATGAAAATACCAGACCAGCAGTTTCTGAAATGCATAAACCAGCCCACCTGACACCAGCAACCATGTCATGGTTAAAGTCACTGAGATCACATTTTTCCCCATTCTAATATGAACATGAAGCTCTTGACCTGTATCTGTATGATTGTATTCATTGTGCTCACACGATTGGCTGATTGGATAATCACATAATTGCAGGTGTACAGGTATTCCTAATAAAGTGGTAATGAGTGCATCCAGTAATACTTCACATTTGTTCCATATTTAGAAATGCTGGTCATGTGTTTCTGACATAAACATTCAGAAACATTAAAGGATATATGCAGTACTGTGCAAAATTCTTACATTTTGCCTCAAATGTTATGTCTTCTCAATTAATAAAATAGCAAAGTTTAGCTTTGAGACAGAGGAAATATCTGACAGGCCACCTGAAAAAATAATCAAGGTTGTGTAAGACCTGCAGACAGAAGCAAGTGAGAAGGTCAAAAGGCAGCAGAAGAACCATGGAAAGTTCTCCAAGCAGTTCATATTGTGGTTACACCAAAAATTATTATCTCCACCAACTTTGTTGGAGGAGGTTTTCACCTCCATTTATTTGTTTGCTTGCCTGTTCCCAACCTAACTCAAAAAGTAGTGAATGGATTCTGATGAAACTTGGAGGAAAGGTGAGCCATGGGCTAAGGAACAATTTATTAGATTTTGATGAAAATACAGATATGTATGTGGATCCAGGATTTTTTTTTGTCTATTTCCAATGCAACTCAAAAAGTAGTGAGCAGTTTTTGATGAAATTTGGTGTACAGCTTTAGCATTATCTTAGGTTCACATGATTTGATTTTGATCTTGATAATATGTGGCTTGGTGGAGGTATGCACTCTACCATGCGTCCTTCTAGTTTTTATTTTGTTTCTACTGTTTAGTGATCTTTGTAACTTTTTCATTTCACTGTTTTTGATTTACAGAATTTCTTTACCTATGCATAAGAATTGGTACATTGTACTGTATATTTTTATCTAAAAATATAATTTTGAGGAACCAATGAAGAAAAATGAATTAAGGTCAAAGTTAGGTTTATCCTGTAAGCCACTGATAGCAGCTTGTTTTGGCAGATTCTTTGTGTGATAAATATTTGAGCTGTAGATAAGAAAGTACATGCTTATCTAAGCATGTGACTTCAAACACCTTTACACAAAAGTTTTCTTTATACCATTCTTTCGTAATTTGTCATGTCTTCAGCCATGAATAAGCAAAACGATAAGGATCAGTCTGGAGCCTTCAGTAGACAGTGAAGTGAGTCTTCAGGGACAGTGCTCGCACACAGCAGAGGTGAGACAGCAGTGTGGATATAGAGTTTCAGGAGAAATAAACTACTTGTTCTCTTCACATCAGTCCCTGTAACTGTTTTCTCTCCTTTGTCTTTTTGTCAATTAATGAGAAATCCACAGTGTTAGAATAAATTACACTCACCAGCCATTTTATTAGGAACATACATCTGCTGTTCTATGCAATTATCTAATCAGCCAATCCCTTGACAGCAGCACAGTGCATAAAATCATACAGATACAAACCAGTAGTTAGGATGCAGTGCTGCAGCACAGCAACCTATGGGCTCCCCTAGGGGAGCCCATAGGTTGCAGTGCAAAGCACTGCAACTATTGTTCTTCTACGTGTTTCTTCTTCTTCTTCCGTATTCTTCTTCTTCTTCCTCCTACGCAAATTTTGATTTCGAATAACTCAATAACCGTACGTCGCACACAGACAAACAATATATCAAAACGTGCGGCTCGATCGGACTCGCTATGCTATTACTTTTCTCTACAGAATACGATTTTTTCGCGACGTAGTTGCGAAAAAATCGTCGAAAAACCTCCCATTCATTTCTATGGAATTAATTGAAAAAAAAGCACTTTTTAAACTTTTTTCAAACGTCCTCTGCTCTGGCATGCTTTAACCTAGAGACGTGATTCAAACTCTAAAACGTAGGAAAACTTCTCCTCTGTGGATCTGGAATTCAACTTTTCTGCTAGGTTCTACACTTTCAGATCAGTCCCGGCTCAACCGCCATGTGGGTTCTGGGAGAAAATCCGGCTTTTGAATGGGTGTCTATTGCGTTACACACCAGTGAAGCTCGTTAACTTAGAGTGGAGAGAGGTTGAAAATAAAGCTCAAACTTTCTCGCTTAAACTGTATTTTCAGCCACAAATTTCACTCTACAGACATGATTTTCTCAAAAGTAGTAGGAAAACTTGTCCTGATTCACACAATGTGTCTACCTAAATGATAGGATTTACAGTTTTTGAATGACAAGCGTCAAACTGAGGACAGGGCAGCTGACATGCCTCATTGACACCCATTATAAACGTGAGAGAAAAGTCACTCGTTTTTAAATCACTCTAGTGTCGTTATTTTTAACACAACAGACAAAAAAATACATCATTTTATTCAGTAGACCCTTCTAGCGCTCACTGTGAAAGAATTTTGTGAATAGCTGCTTCCGTTGTCGAGTTATTTGTCATTGTTCGAGGCCTGGTCCTTCATAAAAAACAGTAGAAAACTCCATACCTTGTGTGTCTTAGCTCATTGACACCCATTATAAAAGTGACAGAAAAGTCTCTCAGTTTTAACACTACAGACAAAAAATTACATCCGTCTATTCAGGAGACCCTTCTAGCGCTCACTGTGAAAGAATTTTGTGAATTTCTTTTTTTTGTAAAAAAAAAAAACAGCCTCGGTCGGCATGACACTTCACCTTAGCCACCCACTTTATTAGGAACACTTCTGTTCGTACATACAAACTACAAACACTCTTCTTAGAGTTTAGAGTTTATTTTATTTTTAAAAGGGACAGTGCACAAATTAAACATTATCCTTGTGGTAAGGACAGATGTCTGTCCCAGGTACAGACAACTAGCAGTACATGCTAATTTCCGCCTGTAGTCACTTTTTGTTTATACTCTTGAATAGCTCTTCTTCATGACGGCTGCTGTCTCAAGCACACACATAATCATTGCATTGAAACATCACTGCAGGTCACACATTCACGGCCAGCAAACATGCGTGACCGAATTGCTTCGCGCACTGCATCCTCTCACAATTTCCCCCGGGGAATTATCCGGTCTAGTTTCAGTTACTTTTCACTTCAAACATCAGAATGGAAAAAATTGTGATCTCTGTGACTTTCATCATGGCATGGCTGCTGGTGCCAGATGGACTGGTTTGAGTATTTCAGAAACTGCTGATCTCCTGGGGTTTTCACACACAACAGTCTCAAGTGTTTACACATAATGGTGCGAAAAACAAACAAACAAAAAACACTGAGTGAGCGACAGTTCTGTTGGTGGAAACACCTTGTTGATAAGAGAGATCAGAGGAAAATGGCCAGATTGAGTCAAGCTGCCAGGAAGGATATAGCAACTCATAGCAACTCTTTACAACCATGGTGAGCAGAAAAGCATCTCAGCATGCAACAGCAGAAGACCACATTGAGTTCCACTCCTGCCAACCAAGAACAGGAATCTTAGAGTCAAGAACAAGTTCCTATTAAAGTGGCCGGTGAGTGTATGTCTCTAGCAGGCTTATACAATGACATATTATTGTTTAAGACATTCCAGTGGAATTAACCAGACATAAAACCTGGAACGTGGGTGCATTCATTTTTTTAGCTGTAATGTAATATCTGCTAACTGTTAAACAGGATAGCAAAGTTCTTCATTCACATTCAAGTGCAATTACTCTTTTAAATAAAACCTCTGTTAAAAGTTAAAATACCACTTCAAATTCTTCACTCAATTTAAAGATGAGTATAAACCCTTAAATTTATGAAAACTATGGATGCAAATGTACAAGAACAATTCTCAAAAGAAAAAGATGTCCAAGTCATATAATAAGTTGATTTTAGTTAGTGATGGTAAATTGATGTTACTTTCACCAAGGAACCAAGGAGTGTGGGAAAACATTTGCAAAGGATAACTAACAACAGTTTTATTCTGAATTTCTCAAATGTTAGAGAAATGATAATAGCTCTGATGATACAAAAAGCTAATAGCTAGCCATCACAATACAAACAGCCATGAGAAATACAACATGTACTGTATGCAGCAACAGATGTGTTGTACATGCCCTATACATAATGCCCTACAGTAATGGGCATTATGTGTCTTCTTTTTTTTTAAAGATTTTTTAATTATTATTTTAATTTTAATTTTTTTATTATTATTTTTAATTTAGAGCAATTCATTGAAGCTGTCTGATGCTAACAAGTTACCTTGATGATGAGCAGAGACTTTCTTTCTTTTTCTTTATTTTGTATATATAGTAAGTATAGCTTAATACTTAAAAACAGACTTAAATAGAGGAACAAAGTACAGTTGCTGTTAACTTCTCTGCTGCTAAAGCTTACAAACCTTGACTAATGATACCCAAGGGACTGAAAGGTATCCAAGATAAGAAGCTCTATTAATGGCATTTCGATGACATGACCAAAATTTACACTTTCACCCCAAGATACTTTTTGGACCCTAAAACCCATTTGCATTTATAAGTCATTACAAGCCAGAAGAAAGGATTTATGTTGTTTACATTCAGTCTCATAATTCTTTTTCTGTTCCTAACCAGACAAAAGCTGCAAAGCCTTTGCCTTAAATTATTTCATCTCTAAACTGGCTTAGTCCCATAATCCCCCAACCTTATTCCAGCGATTCAATCTAGCATCTCTTATCCTCTAACGACTGGTAACTTCAGTCTTTTCCTGCTTCTGTTTGTTTGGCTAATTTAGACTTGTTCCAATTGTGCAGCTTAATTTAATCATTTCCATTCTGGAATAATGTCATAGTTGGTCAATAGTGTGTCAGAATGGTGGTCGAGTTGATTAAAATGTCAGATGACCAGCAATGAGCTGCCACTGTGATCCAGGGCACAAGAAAATGCAATGGAAGAGCCAGTAATAAATGTTAATAAATTGGACATTGCCATAACACACAAATACCATGTAAAAACTTCCAAGGAATATTTGATTTTGAAATGTGTTTAGAGTATTTACAGCCCATATGGAAAAGATGTAGATAAATCTTATAAAATTTGTATGTTCTTTGTCTGAAACTTGTACGTAAAGCATACCAGATATAAGATCCTTAGTAAATTTGAACAAAATGAAACTTGTATGATTTGCGTATTTATCAGAACAATACAGTTGTGCTCATAAGTTTACATACCCTGGCAGAATCTATGATTCTTTGACTATTTTTCAGAGAATATGAATGATAACACAAAAACATCTTTTCCACTCATGCTTAGTGGTTGGGTGAAACCATTTATTGTCAAACGACTGTGTTTTCTCTTTTTAAATCATAATGACAACAGAAACTACCCAAATGACCCTGATCAAAAGTTCACATACCCTGGTGATTTTGGCCTGATAACATGCACAGAAGTTGACACAAATGGGTTTGAATGGCTACTAAAGGTAGCATCCTCACCTGTGATCTGTTTGCTTGTAATCAGTGTGTGTGCATAAAAGCTGAGTGAGTTTCTGGGATCCAGACAGACTATTGCATCTTTCATCCAACCACTGATGTTTCTGGATTCTGAGTCATGGGGAAAGCAAAAAATTGTCAACGGATCTACGGGAAAAGGTAGTTGAACTGTATAAAACAGGAAATGGAATTGATAATGCCAGTCAGCAGTGTTCAAACTGTGATTAACAAATGGAAAATCAGGGGCTCTGTTAAAACCAAACCACGGTCAGGTAGACCAACAAATATTTATGCCAAACAGCACAGAGACAAGCCTCAAAACTTCTGGAACAAGGTAATTTGGAGTAATGAGACCAAAATTGAACTTTTTGGCCACAACCATAAACGTTACATTTGGAGAGGTGTCAACAAGGCCAATGATGAAAGGAACACCATTCCTACTGTAAAGCACGGAGGTGGATCACTGATGTTTTGGGGATGTGTGAGCTACAAAGGCACAGGAAACTTGGTCACAGTTGAAGGATGTTAGGGTTTTGCTGGGATTCGAACCTGGTTCGTTGGTGTGATAATCCAGCAAACCCCCACTAGGCCACCAGGGGGATGACTCAAATGCAGAGGCGTGAGGCGGAAGTAGAAAAAGAATCAAAAGGTTTATTTAAACTATATACACTATATACAGGGCAAAACAAAAGACAAAAAAAACCCAAAGAGTATAATCCAAAAGAAAAGCAAAGTGCAAAAATTCAAAAGCTAAGAAGATCAAAAAACACAGTACAAAGGAAACTGGAGATAAACATAACAGCACAAAGACTCCGTGACAAGAGGACTGAACTCAGGGGTATAAATAGACAAACTAATTAAGGACACAGGTGAAGATAATTAGGCAATTAACACAAACACAAGACACAGGAACAGTGGCGGCCTCTAGAGGCCAAAATAAACACGACATGAAAAGGAAATAACAGCGGCCTCTAGAGGCCAAAACAGTCCTAGTCCTAACAGGACCCCCCCCTCTAGGAGCGTCTCCTGACGTTCCCAGGGCGATCCGGATGGGCCGAATGGAAGTCCCGACATAGTTCTTTATCAAGGACATCCCGAGCAGGAACCCAGCAGCGCTCCTCAGGACCATAGCCCTCCCAGTCCACCAGATATTGCAACCCGCCGCGGACCCGGCGGGAGTCAAGCAGGCGATTCACAGTGAACACAGTCTGCCCCTGGAAGATGCGGGGGGGTGGGGGGTTCCTAGGGGCAGGGGCATACGTAGACGTCAGTACGGGCCGTAACAGGGAAACATGGAAAGTGGGGTTGATCCTCAGAGTCCGGGGCAACTGGAGCCGGTAGGAGACAGGGTTCACCCTGCGCACCACCTTGAAGGGGCCAATGTAGCGAGGAGCAAGCTTGCGGTTCTCCACCCGCAGTGGAAGGTCCTTAGTGGACAGCCAAACACGCTGCCCAGGGCGGAAAGCGTGTGCAGGTCTTCTATGGCGGTTGGCCTGAGTCTGGTTGGTTCTGGAGGTCTGTATGAGGGTCTTCCTGACCTTGCTCCAGGTCTTGCGACACCGTCTCACATATTGGTTGACCGAGGGCACCCCCGCGTCCTCCTCCTGGTCCGGGAACAGAGGTGGCTGGAACCCGAATTGGCACTGGAATGGCGACAGCTTGGTGGCCGATGACTGCAGGGTGTTGTGGGCGTACTCCGCCCATGGCAGCCAGGTGCTCCACGATGTCGGGTTATCCATAGCCAGGCCTCGCAGGGTGGTTTCCAGGTCCTGGTTGAGCCTCTCCGTCTGACCATTGGACTGTGGGTGAAACCCAGAGGAGAGGCTGGCAGTGGCTCCGATGACCTTGCAGAACCCGTGCCACACTCGGGAGGAGAACTGGGGCCCTCGGTCTGAGACGATGTCCTGTGGAAGACCAAAGACTCGGAAGACATGATTAAACAAAAGTTTCGCAGTTTCAAGAGCAGAGGGGAGTTTGCACAGTGGTATGAAGCGGCAGGCCTTGGAGAATCTGTCAACTAAGACCAAAATGACCGTGTTACCTTGTGACTCAGGGAGACCCGTGATAAAGTCGACTGCCACGTGGGACCAGGGACGCCGGGGAATGGTCAGAGGATGCAGGAGACCCTGGGGACGCTGTCGTGGGTTCTTGGTTCTGGTGCAAACCTCACAGGACAGGACAAATGACCTTACTTCCTTCTCCATGTTAGGCCACCAGAAGCGTCTTTTCAGGAAGTCCAGGGTCCTCCGAGCTCCCGGGTGGGCGGTGAGAGGGGAAGAGTGACCCCACTGGAGAACCTTGGCCCGGGCTTGATGTGGGACGTACAAGAGGCCTGGTGGCCCCGTCCCAGGACCGGGGTCCTGGCGTTGGGCTCGTCGGACAGCCTCCTCAATACCCCAGCGGACAGGGGCCACAATCCGGGACACAGGGATAATAGGCCCGACTTCATTCTCCCTGTTAGTGGCAGAGAACAGTCTGGACAGTGCATCAGGTTTGGTGTTCTTGGAGCCGGGGCGGTATGAGAGGGTGAAGTCAAACCGACTGAAAAACAGGGCCCACCTAGCCTGTCGAGGGTTCAGTCTCTTGGCTTGCTGGAGGTACTCCAGGTTCTTGTGGTCAGTCCAAACCAGGAATGGATGTTGTGCTCCCTCCAGCCAGTGCCTCCACTCCTCAAGGGCCAGTTTGACCGCTAGCAGTTCTCGATCCCCCACATCGTACCGGGACTCAGCAGGACTCAGGCGGTGGGAGAAGTAAGCGCAGGGGTGCAGCTTTCCTTCCGAACGTTGAGAGAGCACCGCGCCGACACCACTGTCCGAGGCGTCCACCTCCACGATGAATGGTTGGGAGGTGTCCGGGAGAACCAGAATGGGTGCCGTGCAGAAGCGGTCCTTGAGGTCTTTGAACGCCTTTTCTGCCTGAGGAGACCAGCCATAAGATCCACCTGTCCCTTTGGTGAGGTCTGACATGGGTGCTGCCACAGAACTGAAGTTCCTGATGAACTTGCGGTAGAAGTTAGCGAATCCTAAGAACCGCTGAACCTCCTTAACGGACTTGGGAGTAGGCCAATCCCGGACGGCCAGGGTCTTGGCAGGGTCCATTTGGAGTTGGCCTGTCCGTACAATAAATCCCAGAAAGGAGACCTCGGGAACATGAAATTCGCATTTCTGGGCCTTGGCGAACAGATTGTTCTGTAGCAGCCTCTGGAGAACCTGGCGGACATGGTGGCGGTGCTCCTGCATGGTCTTGGAAAAGATAAGGATGTCGTCGAGGTAGACAAAAACATATAGGTTAATCATGTCCCTTAAGACGTCGTTGATTAGGGCCTGAAAAACAGCTGGTGCGTTGGTGAGTCCGAAGGGCATCACCTGGTATTCGTAGTGCCCAGACGGGGTGTTAAAGGCAGTCTTCCACTCGTCTCCCTGTCGGATACGGATGAGGTGGTATGCGTTCCGTAGGTCCAACTTGGTGAAGACGGTGGCGCCTTGGAGCAGGTCGAAAGCTGTGGACATCAGCGGAAGGGGATATCGGTTGCGCACAGTGATCTTATTCAGGCCCCTGTAATCAATACATGGTCGGAGCCCCCCATCCTTCTTGCCGACAAAGAAGAAGCCGGCTCCAGCAGGTGAAGTGGAGGGTCGAATAAACCCAGAGACCAGGGCATCTTTGAGGTATTCCTCCATGGCCTTGCGTTCTGGCTGAGAGAGTGAAAACAGTCTGCCACGAGGAGGGGTAGTCCCAGGGAGCAAGTCGATGGCACAGTCGTAGGCCCGGTGCGGAGGAAGAACGGCGGCCCTGCTCTTGCTGAATACCTCCTTGAGATCCCAGTACTCTGTGGGAACTTGAGATAACTCGGTGAGATCAGGGGGCTCGGCAGGAGACACAGGAGAGCTAGAGAGCAGACAAGAGGCATGGCATGCAGGGCCCCATTCCACAACCTGGCTTGTTACCCAGTCTATGCGAGGGTTGTGGCGAGTAAGCCAAGGAAGGCCTAGAATCACTGGGAACTCAGGTGAAGGAATCAGGTGCAGGGATATTTCTTCCTTGTGACCTTGAGACTGGAGGAAGACTGGAGAAGTAACTTGAGTGACTCTTCCATCACCTAACGCTTGGCCATCGAGGGCAGACACAGACAGAGGGACTTCAAGAGGTGCAGTAGGTATATTGATGCTTTGGGCGAAGTGAATATCCATAAAGTTCCCAGCCGCCCCTGAGTCTATCAAAGCTTGACAAGAGTGGACAGACTCACCCCAGGAGATGGAGACCGGGATGTAGATTCCTTGGCCAGGGAGTCCGGGAGAGAGGGTAGGCCCCGTCACAACCCTCCCTCGGCTGGACGGGGCGGTCCTTTTCCCAAGAGTTCGGGACATGATGCTCGGAAGTGACCAGGCTTGCCACAGTAGATGCAGCACTTGTCCCTCCTTCTGCGCTCCCTCTCAGATGCGGAGAGGCGAGTACGACCCACTTGCATGGGTTCTGGACAGTCACTGAAGGAGGTAGACGGTCTCCAGGTAGAGGTAGGGAGGCTGGGGGGGCTCAAGGCTTGGTGGCGTTCTCTCATCCTGTTGTCCAGACGAATAGCATGTGAGATGAGGGTTTCGAGGTCACTTGGGCATCCAATAGAGGCCAGACCGTCCTTGATGGGGTCAGACAGACCATGGTGAAAGGCTGACACCAGGGCAGTCTCGTTCCATCCACTTACTGCTGCGAGTGTTCGGAACGAGATGGCGTAATCTGCGACGCTTCCTCCTTGCCGGATGGACATGAGCTTTCGGGCTGCGTCGGTACTGATGTCTGCCTGATCGAAGACCCGAAGCATCTCTTCAGAAAACAGCTGGAAATCAAAGCACTCAGGTCCCTGTCTTTGCCAGATAGCAGTAGCCCAGGCTCGCGCCTTACCAGCTAATAAGGTGATCACAAAGGCAATCTTGCGGCGATCCGTAGTGTAGGTGGTAGGCTGAAGCTCAAAGGTGAGTTGACACTGGGTAAGGAACTCTCGGCACTCACTGTGCTTGCCGTCATACCTCTGTGGTGCAGGAAGGCTGGGTTCGCGAGGTGAAGAAGGCAGCATTGCAGGAGGCACTGGAGCAGGAGTGGGAGCTGGATCAGGAGCAGGAACTGGATCAGGAGCAGGAGATGCAGGCAGAGATGTCAGCTGTGCCAGGGTTTTCCCAATTTGCTGAAGCAGTTCCTCGTGGCGAGCGAGGGCCTCACGTTGGCTGGTGAGCGTACGTCCATGAGCGTCCATGGTCGCTCCGAAGCGTGTCAAAGCTGCCATAATTCCCTGAAGGTTGGCCGGGTAGACAGTTGAAGCAGCCTCTGCTGAGTCGGTCATGACGGAGTCTTTCTGTTAGGGTTTTGCTGGGATTCGAACCTGGTTCGTTGGTGTGATAATCCAGCAAACCCCCACTAGGCCACCAGGGGGATGACTCAAATGCAGAGGCGTGAGGCGGAAGTAGAAAAAGAATCAAAAGGTTTATTTAAACTATATACACTATATACAGGGCAAAACAAAAGACAAAAAAAACCCAAAGAGTATAATCCAAAAGAAAAGCAAAGTGCAAAAATTCAAAAGCTAAGAAGATCAAAAAACACAGTACAAAGGAAACTGGAGATAAACATAACAGCACAAAGACTCCGTGACAAGAGGACTGAACTCAGGGGTATAAATAGACAAACTAATTAAGGACACAGGTGAAGATAATTAGGCAATTAACACAAACACAAGACACAGGAACAGTGGCGGCCTCTAGAGGCCAAAATAAACACGACATGAAAAGGAAATAACAGCGGCCTCTAGAGGCCAAAACAGTCCTAGTCCTAACAAAGGAAAGATGAATGCAGCATGTTATCAGCAAATACTGGAGGCAAATTTGCACTCATCAGCCCGGAAGCTGCGCATGGGACGTACTTGGACGTTCCAACATGACGATCCAAAACACAAGGCCAAGTCGACCTGTCATTGGCTACAGCAGAACAAAGTGAAGGTTCTGGAGTGGCCATCTCAGTCCCCTGACCTCAATATCATCGAGCCACTCTGGGGAGATCTCAGACATGCAGTTCATGCAAGACAGCCAGGAATTTACAGGAACTGGAGGCTTTTTGCCAAGAAGAATGGGCAGCTTTACCATCTGAGAAAATAAAGAGCCTCATCCACAACTACCACAAAAGACTTCAGGCTGTCATTGATGTTAGAGGGGGCAATACACAGTATTAAGAACTGAGGTATGTAAACTTTTGATCAGGGTCATTTGGATGTTTTTTGTTGTCATTATGATTTAAAAATAGAAAACACAGTTGTTTATCAATAAATGGCTTCACCCAACCACTAACCATGAGTGGAGAAAAAAGTTTTTGTGTCTCATCTCATTATCTCTAGCCGCTTTATCCTTCTACAGGGTCGCAGGCAAGCTGGAGCCTATCCCAGCTGACTACGGGCGAAAGGCAGGGTACACCCTGGACAAGTCGCCAGGTCATCACAGGGCTGACACATAGACACAGACAACCATTCACACTCACACCTATGGTCAATTTAGAGTCACCAGTTAACCTAACCTGCATGTCTTTGGACTGTGGGGGAAACCGGAGCACCCGGAGGAAACCCACGCGGACACGGGGAGAACATGCAAACTCCACACAGAAAGGCCCTTGCCGGCCCCGGGGCTCGAACCCAGGACCTTCTTGCTGTGAGGCGACAGCGCTAACCACTACACCACCATGCCGCCCAAGTTTTTGTGTTATCATTCATCTCATCTCATCTCATCTCATTATCTCTAGCCGCTTTATCCTTCTACAGGGTCGCAGGCAAGCTGGAGCCTATCCCAGCTGACTACGGGCGAAAGGCAGGGTACACCCTGGACAAGTCGCCAGGTCATCACAGGGCTGACACATAGACACAGACAACCATTCACACTCACACCTACGGTCAATTTAGAGTCACCAGTTAACCTAACCTGCATGTTTTTGGACTGTGGGGGAAACCGGAGCACCCGGAGGAAACCCACGCGGACACGGGGAGAACATGCAAACTCCACACAGAAAGGCCCTCGCCGGCCCCGGGGCTCGAACCCAGGACCTTCTTGCTGTGAGGCGACAGCGCTAACCACTACACCACCATGCCGCCCAAGTTTTTGTGTTATCATTCATATTCTCTGAAAAAAGGCCAAGAAAGCAAAAATTCTGCCAGGGTATGTAAACTTATGAGCACAACTGTATATGACAGTAATGCAAAAGTGGCCACTTTCAAGAGTAAATCATATTCCTTATATGATGCACAATACATGAAACATAAACTGAAGGTGATGGAAAGTTATATTTTTTATAAGTTTCTTCTATTTCTTTTCCATATGGGAGACCTACAGTAAAATGATTAAAACAGAAAAAAGCATGTGGTAGACTGCTTATGATATAAAATATCATTGATACACAGTTAATCTATGTAATTATCTTACTAAATCCAGTTATTATGGCTTTGCATCTTGTGCATCAGTTAGAGACAAACAATTCAATCACACTACGTTTTTGCTGTCAGTCACCCAACCAATGTCAACAAAAACACTTTTTTTCCACCACAAGTAAGGCTCTCTCATTGACTGTAATGTAACCTGCCAGAGATTGAAGGTCTAAATATCAATTTAAGTATCTAAATTGTCATTCTGGACATTTATTAATAGAGATGGCAGACAAAACCAATGTACATAGCAAATGGCAGTACAAACAACGCACCAGGCAGCAGGACAGGATGTCCTTTTTTTAAAAAATATATATTTAAAAATAAATTTGTGTCACACTGATATTCACAAGTTTGCCTGATGCTTGTATTTCAGATTACTACAGAACTGTGTTTAATTAAACAATTTACCTCATTGTATTATCAAATATACCAGACCTCACTATACTTGGTTTTGTAATTATATTTCTATCTTCTCCATATTGATTTAATTGTTGTTCTATTCAGCATGATAAGGCTGAGAAGACCAGGACTGTTTAATTTCCAGGTCAGCAGCATCGGGATAAAGGATAGTGGTGTAAGCTGCAGAGCATGAGGGTAAAGAAGAGTATTGGCATGGCAGGGGCTTTGCCTAAACTCTTGGAAACCTTCAACACTCTTGAGAGTATCTGTTGTAAAATGCACACTGTACAGATAACATGTTAGGTATGCATTCCCCAAAGCAGTGTAAATACATAATATGCATGATGCAGGCAAAGATTCCTCCCAACACTGACAGCATTATATTTGCAATTTTTTCTTTTTTTGCTGCTGTTTTATATACAAAGGAGAGAATAGTTTCAGCGTAGTAAAACAAACATTTACAGATGGGTGAGAAATTCAAGTCAGGTCAGGAGACCTGCTACTGGTATCCTGTAATCCAGTACTACCTGCTGCAGGGTTGTGTAGTCAGCAACTTAACCGTCTCCCCACTGATTCCTTGGAGTATGGGGAGAAGGGTGACTGGACACTCTGATGGATGGAATTAAATACAAGATCCATCTAAATGGTATCATCTCTGGAGAGCCAACAATGACCATCCAGCAACTCCTTTGAGTTGATTGCAAAGTGGCACCCCTTTAACTATTTTAGACTTTAGTTTCTCAGTGAAGTACCTACTGCCCTTTAAGGGCTAAGGCATGCTCAATCTGAACCTGAGAAATTTAAGGGATTTAAAAAAAACACACAAAAAAACCCCACCAACAACCCATTGCTTAGTCTGTTTTTTGGGCCACCATAAGCCCCCAGGACAGCTTGAATGCACAATGGCATAGCTTGTACACGCCTCTGGAACTGTACTGAAGGGATGAACAACATCTTTCCAAAATATATTCCCTCAGTTGGTGTTTTGATGATGGTTAAGCGCTGCCTAACATTTCAGTCCATAGGTGTTCAGCAGGGTTCCGATAGTGACTGATTTACTTCATTTTCATACTCATCAGTGAACCCTAGTGCACTGTAGATGAGAGCACTGTTATCTTGAAAGAGACCACTCCAATCAGGATTGAAATATTTCAAAATAAGATAAAGACAATTTTGTATTGATTTGCAGTTCTAATGGGACAAGTTGACCCAAGGCATACCAGTAAAATAGCATACAGCATAATGAAGGCCCATTGGTTCTTCTTTCGACACCTGTCCATACATTCAGCTCATAATTACAGGCTTTATCTACATTCTGTGAGATATGTATTTGAATAAGTCACTGTGATTGGTCTATTGCTGAAATTAGCATACAGTATAAGGGAGTATGTCACACAAGATGCATTTGAATAACATGACTGTCACACAGGGTATGTCCCAAACCACATTTTCAAGATTCAAGAATCAAGAGAGCTTTATTGTCAATACGTCCATATACAGTGCATTAAAATAACATTTACCTCAGACTCCCCATGGTGCATTTATAGAGAAAATAGATTATAAAATAAGGTATATAGATAACTATCTATAGCAATCTAAGTAGACATTTGCTATCTAAACATCTAGCTATCTAAGTACAATAAACAGCATAAATGACAAGACAAAGACAGGTGCAAAGGGACATTGTACATTTGTGTGCAAATGTTCATTTTAGGGCAAAAATACAAGGGAATGCAGTTCAGTTTGAAGAGTTCAAGTTTTACCAGGATATTAAAACAAGACAAGACAAGTGTGAAGTGACATTGTGCAAATGGGTAGTGTAGTTCAAATGGATCAGAAGTGGACTGTAGTGTCAGTTTGAACTGTTTGGTTTCTGTCAGTTCTTCGGGGGTAACAGTAAGTTGAAGACTCTGCCTGGGGGAAGAAGCTGTTGTAGTGTCTGGCAGTGATGGTTCGAATGCTACAGTACCTTCTGCCAGATGATTTTATAATTCTAGATACAGTCATGGGGAAAACAAAGTACACCTTTCTTCAATTCTATGTTTTTATTTAATAGGGCTTGAATAACAAATGTGTAGTCCAACTTCAATAACAAACAAATAACCTCAGGTGACAAAACATGGCAAAACACATTTCAATATGTAGTCATTTCCTCTTCAAAAAGTAAACTAACATTCAGAAACTAGGTGGGAATACACTACCGTTCAAAAGTTTGGGGTCACTTTGAAATTTCCTTATTTTTGAAAGAAAAGCACTGTTCTTTTCAATGAAGATCACTTTAAACTAATCAGAAATACAC
Organism: Neoarius graeffei; assembly: GCF_027579695.1. Taxonomy (NCBI): domain Eukaryota; kingdom Metazoa; phylum Chordata; class Actinopteri; order Siluriformes; family Ariidae; genus Neoarius; species Neoarius graeffei. The sequence continues at coordinate 53,960,701 of NC_083578.1, forward strand.
TCTATACATTGCTAATGTGGTAAATGACTATTCTAGCTGCAAATGTCTGGTTTTTGGTGCAATATCTACATAGGTGTATAGAGGCCCCTTTCCAGCAACTATCACTCCAGTGTTCTAATGGTACAATGTGTTTGCTCATTGCCTCAGAAGGCTAATGGATGATTAGAAAACCCTTGTACAATCATGTTAGCACAGCTGAAAACAGTTTAGCTCTTTAGAGAAGCTATAAAACTGACCTTCCTTTGAGCAGATTGAGTTTCTGGAGCATCACATTTGTGGGGTCGATTAAATGCTCAAAATGGCCAGAAAAATGTCTTGACTATATTTTCTATTCATTTTACAACTTATGGTGGTAAATAAAAGTGTGACTTTTCATGGAAAACACAAAATTGTCTGGGTGACCCCAAACTTTTGAACAGTAGTGTAAATAAGTACACTATTCCTATTTCCACAATCATTAAGTGGGTAATCAGCAGCCAGGTGTTACTAATGAAATGCACAAAAAGTCTGAATACCTCTATCAAAGCAGAGTTTTTGCAGTTTGGTGTTCTAGAGCAGCCTTTCTCAACCAGGGTGCCGTGGCACACTGGGGTGCCGTCTGGCTTTGTTAGGGGTGCCGTCAAAAAATTATATATTCTAATATTGAAATAAATAAAATGAATTAAAATTCCAAAAAACAATAGTTACACTAATGCAGATCATCGCCGCCTCATGCATCATCAAAATTTGTCTCACAGCCCCCTTTCCCATGTCACAACGTCACTGCCAGGGTCAGCGTGACTGCGTATATTTTATATGGGGGTGCCTTGAGAATTTGCATACTTCTGAAGGGTGCCGTGACTGAAAAAAGGTTGAGAAACGCTGTTCTAGAGACTCATGTGTGTGTCTGCATCATGCCAAGAAGAAAGGACAGCCATTACCTCAGAGAAGCAATTGTTGCTGCTCATCAATCTTATGGGTGATAAGGGCATCTCCAAACAATTTGAAATGAACCATTCTACAGTAAGAACTGTTTATGAAATTGTGTTATGCCTGATGTAAAGACTCTCGTCTCTGCGAGCCTACCACACAGATTTAATATTTTTCATTTTTAGGGCATACCTAACAACCTGTGTTTTCTTTCTCTCTCTCTCTCTCTCTCTCTCTCTCCCCCCCCCAATCTGTCCCTCTGAGTTACATGTTGATCCTGGGATTGAGATGCTGGCCTCTTCTGCCCCTCGGACCTGCTTGATCCATCCTGGTGCCCTGTGTCTGGTTGGAGTTTTATCGCACCGCTCCTGTGAAGGACGGCCCCATGAGGACAGTTGAGGGTTATACCTGTTAAAACTGTTAATATTATAGTCAGGCTGTCTGTTGTTGCCCAAATGAGGATGGGTTCCCTTTTGAGTCTGGTTCCTCTCGAGGTTTCTTCCTCATGTCGTCTGAGGGAGTTTTTCCTTGCCACCGTCGCCACAGGCTTGCTCATTGGGGATAGATTAGGGATAAAATTAGCTCATGTTTTAAGTCGTTCAAATTCTGTAAAGCTGATTTGCGACAATGTTTATTGTTAAAAGCGCTATACAAATAAACCTGATTTGATTTGATTTGATTTGATTTGATTTGATAAATGGAGAGCCTTCAAAACATTTGCAAACCTTCTAAGGAGTGGGTGTCCCAGCAAATTCAGTCCAAGGTCATATCATTTAATGCTCAAAGATTTACAGAAAAAAATCAAATCACATCCTGTGACCTACAGGCCTATAAGTATACATTAAATGTTTATGCTCATGGCAACACAGTCAGAAAACGGCTGAACAAGTATAGCTTTCATGGAAGTTGGCTAGGGGGAAAAACCCTTCCCTCCAAAAAGAATATTGCAACACCATTTTGGTTTGGAAACTTTTATCTGAACAAACTACAAAAGTTCTGGAACAATGTCCTTTTGACTGATGAGACCAAGGTAGAAAGTTTGGTCATCATGCACAGTGCCATGTTTGGCAAAAACAAACACATTGTATCACCACAAGTATGGTGTCAAGCAAGGTGGAGGCAGGTTGATAATTTGGGCCTTTTTTGCAGCAGGAAAATTGCAGTCACTGACTGCAATGATGTATGCCATTTTATACTAAAATATACTTGAGATAAATGTGAGGCCATCTGTCCAGCAGCTTAAGCTGGGCTGAAATTGGGTCATGCAGCAGGATAATGATCCCACGCACATCAGCAATTTGACATCTGAATACCCGAAGAAGAAAACAAAATCAAGGTGTTGTAATGGCCAAGGCAAAATCCAGACCCCACTGAGATGCTGTGGTGGAAGCTTAAAGCATATATGCAGAGCCATGGCCTCACTTTCGTTTATAAATGCCTTGAGACCTCAAGTATGGCACAGGAATAGTTTTAAGCGTTAACAATAAATCTAATATAATCATTTTTACGATTAAAGTGATTTATATAGGTAGTGGTCTGCGTGAATGACCTTGACGTCCGTAACGTCATAGCAGGAAGTCTATCAGCGCCATTTTCGCTATACTAAAACACAGAGCTGACCGCAACTCCTATCCTACATTTTGAGCTAATTTATCGCCATGCCACGTAGATGTGTTGCTGGCCGGTGCAGCAACATGACAGAAGCTGGATTTACATTGCATTCATGGCACAAAAATGTTCAAACTGCAAAGATTTGGACGCATTTTGTGAGAAGTTCATGGGCACATTGGGCAGCTATGAAGTGGTCTCTCCTCTGCACATTTTACTGAAGACTCATACGAAACCTCTGATCTGTTGAGGAGCATTGGCTATAAGCCCGTATTGAAAGAGGGTGCAGTATCAACAATTAAAGCAAAAGAAAACTACAAGAAAAGGAAAGTATTTATTTATTTATTAAAGGAAAGTGAGTTCAGTTGCACCAGTCCTCCCAGAGTGAGCCGAGAGTTGTTGCTAAAACCTGGGACAGAATGGAAAGGGACATATCGCTCGGGCAGTGACCTCCCTGCGGTTGTTGCTAAAACCAGTGACATTCCATTCCGTCCCGGGTTTTAGTAATTGCCTGAGCCGAGCAGTAATGGCGGAATACACAGTATGAAGAAAACAGTGAATGAGTGGACCAGCTGTCTTATTTCTAAACTGGATATTGCTGCCATCTCGCCCTTACGTGGAAGAAGTGAATGAACGGAGAACTGAACAAACAACTGAAAGTCAGATTGTTTCAAAAACAATTGGCCACAAGATCGGCCTTCAAGAAGCAAGAACACAGATGGGTAAGCTCCAACTCTCATTTGGATAAAAAAACATGTTGTTTACCTGCATTTAGATAAATACATGTAACTTGTACTGTGTGTTTAAGTTACCGTCTCGTCTCGTCTTCTTCCGCTTAACCGGGGCCAGGTCGCGGAGGCAGCAGTCTGAGCATGGAAGCCCAAACTTCCCTTTCCCCAGACACCTCGGCCAGCTCCTCGGGAAGAACCGAGAGACATAGTCCCTCCAGCATGTCCTGGGTCTTCCCCGGGGCCTCCTCCCAGGGGGACATGCCTGGAACACCTCCCCAGGGAGGCGTCCAGGAGGCATCCGAAAGAGATGCCTGAGCCACCTCAGCTGATTCCTCTTGATGTGGAGGAGCAGCGGCTCTACTCTGAGCTCCTCCCGAGTGACTGTGCTTCTCACCCTATCTCTAAGGGAGCGCCCAGCCACCCTGCGAAGGAAACTCATTTCGGCCGCTTGTATCTGCGATCTTGTTCTTTCAGTCATTACCCAAAGCTCATGACCATAGGTAAGAGTTGGAACGTAGATCGACCAGTGTAATGGAAATTTCTAATAAACACTTCAGAATGCTAGCAGTCGTCTTTTCAGTTTATTTATTATAGTAAATCATACAAGGAATAAAAGATAGGAAAGAAAGAAAATTAAAGCAGAACATCACCTCTAGTGATGTGAGAGTACGCGCACGCTCTCTGAGTTGTGTTCTAGTGGCTGCTATCTATTATACTCTAAAGGCTTGCATCTTCACGTGATTGGCTCAAGATTTTCTATGAAGCTATTATACTCTTACTGCTTGCATCTTGACGTGATTGGCTCAAGATTTTCTATGAAGCTTTGTTAAAGCGTGCACCTGGCGTGCAGGTGGATGCGTAGTTATGAGAACTCAGGCACCCTGCTTATCACCACTGAGGTCAGGAAAGGTAGTTACATCATGAGAAGATGCAAGCTAGGACGAACTCAAGCACCCTGCTCATTACCACCAAGGCCACAGAAAAGTGATTACAACATAGGAAAAAACATCTTTCTCAGTATATTAGGCCACTTGAGCTCAACACACAGAAACACAGAGAATAGGAATGTTCATCCATTAAAATTCCCTCACAACCGGTAAATCGAGAGCTTCACCTTTTGGCTCAGCTCCTTCTTCACCACGACGGACTGGTAAAGCGACTGCATCACTGCGGAGGCCTCACCGATCCGCTTGTCGATCTCATGCTCTATCCTTCCCTCACTCGTGAACAAGATCCTGAGGTACTTAAACTCCTCCACTTGAGGCAGGACTTCTCCACCAACCTGGAGAGGGCAAGCCACCCTTTTCTGGTCGAGAACCATGGCCTCGGACTTGGAGGTGCTGATTCTCATCCCAGCCGCTTCACACTTGACTGCAAACCGCCCCAGTGCATGCTGAAGGTCCTGGTTTGAAGAAGCCAACAGGACAACATCATCTGCAAAAAGCAGAGATGAAATCCTGTGGTTCCCAAACAGGATTCCTTCTGGCCCCTGGCTGCACCTAGCAATTCTGTCCATAAAGATTATGAACAGAACCGGTGACAAAAGGCAGCCCTGCTGGAGTCCAACATGCACTGGGAACAGGTCTGACTTACTGCCGGCAATGCGAACCAGACTCCTGCTCTGTTCGTACAGGGACTGGACAGCCCTTAGCAAAGAGCCCCGAACCCCATACTCCTGAAGCACCCCCCACAGAATACCACGAGGGGACACGGTCGAATGCCTTCTCCAAATCCACAAAGCACATGTGGACTGGTTGGGCAAACTCCCATGAACCCTCGAGCACCCTATGAAGGGTATAGAGCTGGTCCAGGGTTCTGCGACCAGGATGAAAACCACATTGTTCCTCCTGGATCTGAGGTTCGACTATTGGCTGAATTCTCCTCTCCAGTACCCTGGAGTAAACCTTCCCTGGGAGGCTGAGAAGTGTGATTCCCCTATAATTGGAGCACACTCTCCGGTCCCCTTTCTTAAAAAGAGGGACCACTGCCCCAGTCTGCCACTCCAGAGGCACTGTCCCTGACCGCCATGCAATGTTGCAGAGGCGTGTCACCCAAGACAGCCCCACAACATCCAGAGACTTGAGATACTCGGGGCGGATCTCATCCACCCCCGGTGCCTTGCCACCAGGGAGCTTGCTAACCACCTCAGTGACTTCGGCTTGGGTAATGGACAAGTCCACCTCTGAGTCATCAGCCTCCGCTTCCTCAATGGAAGACGTGACAGTGGGATTGAGGAGATCCTCGAAGTATTCCTTCCACCGCCCGACAATATCCCCAGTCGAGGTCAACAGCTCCCCACCCGCACTAGGGGAAGTCATGGCCTAATGGTTAGAGAAACAGCTTTGGGACCAAAAGGTTGCTGGTTCAATTCCCCAGACTAGCAGGATTGACTTAAGTGCCCTTGAGCAAGGCACCTAACCCCCAACCGCTCTGGCAAGAGTGGTGGCGTACCTTGTGTCTGATTAGCCAAAGAAAAACTGATGATGTGATCATCAGTTCAGGCATTGAACCTGACCAACTGAACTGAACCCACACTGTAAACAGTGTTGGCAGAGTACTGCTTCCCCCTCCTGAGGCGCTGGATGGTTTGCCAGAATTTCTTTGAGGCCGACTGATAATCCTCCTCCATGGCCTCACCGAACTCCTCCCAGTTCCGAGTTTTTGCCTCCGCAACTGCCCGAGCTGCAGCACACCTGGCCTGACGATACCCATCAGCTGCCTCCTGAGTCCTGGAGGCCAACATAGCCCGATAGGACTCCTTCTTCAGCTTGACAGCATCCCTTACTTCCGGTGTCCACCACCGGGTTCGGGGATTGCCGCCACGACAGGCACCGGAGACCTTGCGGCTACAGCTCCGAACAGCCGCGTCAACAATGGAGGCAGAGAACATGGTCCACTCAGACTCAATGTCCCCCGCCTCCCTCGGAAGCTGGGAGAAGCTCTCCCGGAGGTGGGAGTTAAAGACCTCCCTGACAGAGTGCTCGGCCAGACGTTCCCAGCAGACCCTCACCATACGTTTGAACCTGCCAGGTCTGTCTGGCTTCCTCCTCCGCCAGCGGATCCAACTCACCACCAGGTGGTGATCAGTTGACAGCTCAGCCCCTCCCTTCACCCGAGTGTCCAAGACATAGGGCCGGAGATCCAATGAAACGACAACAAAGTCGATCATCGACCTCCGACCTAAGGTGTCCTGGTGCCACGTGCACTTATGGACACCCCTATGCTCGAACATGATGTTCATTATGGACAAACTGTGACTAGCACAGAAGTCCAATAACAAAACACCACTCGGGTTCAGATCGGGGAGGCCGTTCCTCCCAATCACGCCCCTTCAGGTGTCACTGTCATCGCCCACGTGAGCGTTGAAGTCCCCCAGTAGAACAATGGAGTCCCCAGTCTGAGCACCTCTCAGTACCTCTCCCAGGGACTCCAAGAAGGCCGGATACTCTATGCTGCTATTCAGCCCATAGGCACAAACAACAGCAAGAGCCCTCTCCTCGATCCTAAGGCACAGAGAGGCGACCCTCTCGTTCACTGGGGTAAACTCCAAAACATGGCGGCTGAGCTGGGGAGCTATAAGCAAGCCCAAACCAGCCCGCTGCCGTTCACCATGGGCAACTCCAGAGAAGTGGAGAGTCCAGCCCCTCTCGAGGAGCTGGGTTCCAGAGCCCAAGCTATGCGTGGAGGTGAGTCCGACTATCTCTAGCCGGTACCTCTCAACCTCCTGCACAAGCTCCGGCTCTTTCCCTCCCAGCAAAGTGACATTCCATGTCCCAACAGCTAGCCGCTGTGTCCGGGGATCAGGTTGTCGAGGCCCCTGCCTTCGACTGCCACCCAGTCCACACTGCACCGGCCCCCTACGGCTACCTCTGTGGGTGGTGAACCCACAGGAGGTCGGGCCCATGTCACCGCTTCGGGCTGAGCCCAGCCGGGCCCCGTGGGCAAAGGCCCGGCCACCAAGCGCTCGCATATGAGCCCCAACCCCGGGCCTGGCTCCAGGGTGGGGCCCCGGCTGTGCCATACTGGGCGACGTCACGGTCCTTAGATTGTTATCCATATGGGGTTTTGGTGAACTGCTCTTAGCCTGGCCTGTCACCTAGGGCCTGTCTACCTTGGGCGACCCTAACAGGGGCGTAATGCCCCCGACAACATAGCTCCTAGGATCATTCAAGCACACAAACCCCTCCACCACAATAAGGTGGCAGTTCTAGGAGGGGGTTTAAGTTTCTGGTATAAGATTATTTAATTTGCTTCAGAATGTGATTGTCTCAGTTCATCTGATTATGTACAGTAATTAGCCTTTTACATTTTATCAGTGAAAATGCATGCATGTACATGTATGTTGCATAAGTTATAACACCTATCCTGTTTTAATAAGAGTCAACCCACAATCAGTGAAGTCAAATCAGTCTTAGTTGAGCAAGTCAGTAATGGTATTTCTTACTTTAACCATAAATTTTTATTTATATGACTTTGGTCTATAGCTGTAAAAGGCCTCGGCCCTAAAACCGGTTACCGCTGTGACATCACACACTCAGGCATGGCTAGCTCAGCGGGGCAGCTCGAATGCCAACTTTGTGGTCGATTTTAACTCTCAAAAATACATATTTTTTATTCCCATTTATGCAGCATACAAGAGTCAAGGATGGAGATACTATCCACTCAGAAATGTATTTAAAAATAAAGGTTCTGCGTATCTGCTTTAAGAGAACTGTACATAAATGAATGCCCTCAAACATCAATGAACTTAAGAAATGCTTTAAGGAATAGTGGGCCAAAATTTCTCCAAATAGATGTGAGAGATTGATAAATCCTACAGAAAATACACACTTAGGATATGCTTTATGAATGCTAATAACGAGTGAGGAGTCTCACTAAAAACAAGTGGTTAGTTGGAGAGGCAGAAAAATGCACTCTATAGGGACCTTTCACTGACGTCACAGATTTTTTTGTTTATCATGTCTGCCATATTGCCAGGCAAACCAAGAAACATGGTCACGACTGTTAATAATGAAAATCGAGACGACTGCAGTCAGTACAATCTCTTTGAAATAATTTAAATTTTACTATTATCCAAGCAGATCGTGTTACATTGAAAAGCTGAAACATGCAGACATGACAGATCAATTTAATTTACCCTCAAACATATTTATTTATTATTTATTCTGTCCACTGCTCTGATATATATGTAAGTGCTCATTGCTCACTTGTGTGCACATGCACAAAAATACATGTGTACATGTAACAAAAATAAAGGCTTCTTTTTCTTAATTTACCCACAAATGTATTTATTCCACTTGAAAAGTGTATGGCAAACCAGCTACTGGATTTGGGACACTATGACATCCTGAACTATTTAGTATTTGGGACTTCTAAATACACCAGAGATGCTAAAGGCATACAAAAGTACAGTTGCCTACTATTGAGACAGGTTTTGTACATGCTGGAATGTTATGGGAAATTCCTGGTGAAGAAAAATACCTTATTTTGACAAAGGTAAGCTCAAATGCATACTTCTAATAGTAATAAACAAGCAAGGGCCAGGATCTTGGAGACCCCTCCTAGAACTGCCACCTTATTGTGGTGGAGGGGTTTGTGTGCTTGAATGATCCTAGGAGCTATGTTGTCGGGGGCATTATGCCCCTGGTAGGGTTTCCCAAGGCAGACAGGTCCTAGGTGACAGGCCAGACCAAGAGCAGTTCACCAAAAACCCCCTATGGAGAAAAAATCCAGGACCGTGACGTCGCCCGGTAGGACGCAGCCGGGGCCCCACCCTGGAGCCAGGCCCAGGGTTGGGGCTCGTATGCGAGCGCTTGGTGGCCGGGCCTTTGCCCATGGGGCCCGGCCGGGCTCAGCCCGAAGAGGTGACGTGGGCCCGACCTCCTGTGGGTTCACCACCCACAGAGGTAGCAGTAGGGGTTTGGTGCAATGTGGATTGGGTGGCAGTCGAAGGCAGGGGCCTCGACGACCTGATCCCCGGACACAGCGGCTGGCTGTTGGGACATGGAATGTCACTTCGCTGGGGGGGAAGGAGCCTGAGCTTGTGCGGGAGGTTGAGAGGTACCGGCTAGAGATAGTCGGGCTCACCTCCACGCATAGCTTGGGCTCTGGAACCCAGCTCCTCGAGAGGGGCTGGACTTTCCACTTCTCTGGAGTCGCCCGTGGTGAGCGGCGGCGGGCTGGTGTGGGCTTGCTTATAGCTCCCCAGCTCAGCCGCCATGTGCTGGAGTTTACCCCAGTGAACGAGAGGGTCGCCTCTCTGCGCCTTCGGATTGGGGAGAGGGCTCTTGCTGTTGTTTGTGCCTACGGGCCAAATAGCAGTATAGAGTATCCAGCCTTCTTGGAGTCCCTGGGAGAGGTACTGAGGGGTGCTCAGACTGGGGACTCCATTGTGCTACTGGGGGACTTCAATGCTCACGTGGGCGACAACAGTGACACCTGGAGGGGCGTGGTTGGGAGGAACGGCCTCCCCGATCTGAACCCGAGTGGTGTTTTGTTATTGGACTTCTGTGCTAGTCACGGTTTGTCCATAACGAACACCATGTTCGAGCATAGGGGTGTCCATAAGTGCACGTGGCACCAGGACACCTTAGGTCGGAGGTCGATGATCGACTTTGTAGTCGTTTCATCTGATCTCCGGCCCTATGTCTTGGACACTCGGGTGAAGAGAGGGGCTGAGCTGTCAACTGATCACCACCTGGTGGTGAGTTGGATCCGCTGGCGGAGGAGGAAGCTGGACAGACCTGGCAGGCCTAAACGTATGGTGAGGGTCTGCTGGGAACGTCTGGCCGAGCACTCTGTTGGGGAGGTCTTTAACTCCCACCTCCGGGAGAGCTTTTCCCAGCTTCCGAGGGAGGCGGGGGACATTGAGTCTGAGTGGACCATGTTCTCTACCTCCATTGTGGACGCAGCTGTTCAGAGCTGTGGCCGCAAGGTCTCCGGTGCCTGTCGTGGCGGCAATCCCCGAACCCGGTGGTGGACACCGGAAGTAAGGGATGCCGTCAAGCTGAAGAAGGAGTCCTATTGGGCCATGTTGACCTCCGGGACTCCTGAGGCAGCCGACGGGTATCGGTAGGCCAGGTGTGCTGCAGCTCGGGCAGTTGCGGAGGCAAAAACTCGGAACTGGGAGGAGTTCGGGGAGGCCATGGAGAAGGACTATCGGTCAGCCTCGAAGAAATTCTGGCAAACCATCCGGCGCCTCAGGAGGGGGAAGCAGTACTCTGCCAACACTGTTTACAGTGCGGGTGGGGAGCTGTTGACCTCGACTGGGGATATTGTCGGGCGGTGGAAGGAATACTTTGAGGATCTCCTCAATCCCACCGTCATGTCTTCCACTGAGGAGACTGAGGCTGATGACTCAGAGGTGGACTTGTCCATTACCCAAGCCGAAGTCACTGAGGTGGTTTGCAAGCTCCTCGGTGGCAAGGCACCGGGGGTGGATGAGATCCGCCCTGAGTATCTCAAGTCTCTGGATGTTGTGGGGCTGTCTTGGTTGACACGCCTCTGCAACATCGCGTGGCGGTCGGGGACAGTGCCTCTGGAGTGGCAGACTGGGGTGGTGGTCCCTCTTTTTAAGAAAGGGGACCGGAGAGTGTGCTCCAATTATAGGGGAATCACACTTCTCAGCCTCCCAGGGAAAGTTTACTCCAGGGTACTGGAGAGGAGAATTCGACCAATAGTCGAACCTCGGATCCAGGAGGAACAATGCGGTTTTCGTCCTGGTCGCGGAACACTGGACCAGCTCTATACCCTTCATAGGGTGCTCGAGGGTTCATGGGAGTTTGCCCAACCAGTCCACATGTGCTTTGTGGATCTGGAGAAGGCATTCGACCGTGTCCCCCGTGGTATTCTGTGGGGGGTGCTTCGGGAGTATGGGGTTCGGGGCTCTTTGCTAAGGGCTGTCCGGTCCCTGTACGAACAGAGCAGGAGTCTGGTTCGCATTGCCGGCAGTAAGTCAGACCTGTTCCCAGTGCATGTTGGACTCTGGCAGGGCTGCCCTTTGTCACCAGTTCTGTTCATAATTTTTATGGACAGAATTTCTAGGCGCAGCCAGGGGCCGGAAGGAATCCTGTTTGGGAACCACAGGATTTCATCTCTGCTTTTTGCGGATGATGTTGTCCTGTTGGCTTCTTCAAACCAGGACCTTCAGCATGCACTGGGGCAGTTTGCAGTCGAGTGTGAAGCGGCTGGGATGAGAATCAGCACCTCCAAGTCCGAGGCCATGGTTCTCGACCGGAAAAGGGTGGCTTGCCCTCTCCAGGTTGGTGGAGAAGTCCTGCCTCAAGTGGAGGAGTTTAAGTATCTCGGGATCTTGTTCACGAGTGAGGGAAGGATGGAGCGTGAGATCGACAGGCGGATCGGTGCAGCCTCCGCAGTGATGCGGTCGCTTTACCGGTCCGTCGTGGTGAAGAAGGAGCTGAGCCAAAAGGCGAAGCTCTCAATTTACCGGTCGATCTACGTTCCGACTCTCACCTATGGTCATGAGCTTTGGGTAATGACAGAAAGAACAAGATCGCGGATACAAGCGGCTGAAATGAGTTTCCTTCGCAGGGTGGCTGGGCGCTCCCTTAGAGATAGGGTGAGAAGCACAGTCACTCGGGAGGAGCTCGGAGTAGAGCCGCTGCTCCTCCACATCGAGAGGAACCAGCTGAGGTGGCTCGGGCATCTTTTTCGGATGCCTCCTGGACGCCTCCCTGGGGAGGTGTTCTAGGCATGTCCCCCCGGGAGGAGGCCCCGGGGAAGACCCAGGACACGCTGGAGGGACTATGTCTCTCGGCTGGCCTGGGAACGCCTCGGTGTTCTTCCCGAGGAGCTGGCCGAGGTGTCTGGGGAAAGGGAAGTTTGGGCTTCCATGCTTAGACTGCTGCCTCCGCGACCCGGTCCCGGATAAGCGGAAGAAGATGACGAGACGGGCCAGGATCTAGCATATTTTTTATGATGCTTAGTTTCATCTATATTATCAGTAACAAACATGCTGCTAGACTACCCAAGCATTAGATCAAATAAAATATATTGCATCTAATAAAATATGTCGCGTCCATGCAACCTGTTAAAAGCTTTACTATCTAGACCAAAGTTCTGTCCATGTTATACAAACTTACGGACTTGTTGAATGTTAATTTGAGTACGCTCAGGCTAGATCTAGATCTATGGGATTTTTATAACTGATTGGCTTTGAGTGAGAAGAAGTGTTAGGAGAAATAACAGGTGCACAGTGCTTTCACACTAACCTGATATAAAATGCTCTCCACACACATGGGAATGCTTTGTTCGCATCTAGTCTTCCTGTTTAACTGCAGCTTGCCATTTTTCTTACCTTTCTGGGTTTGCCGGGAAGTGGTGAAAAGTTAAACTAGGCTTATCTCCATGTATCTTATTACAGATGCATTATTACAGTCTTATTACAGTCTCTTATTAAAAGCACTACAGGTCTCTGGCATTGTTCTTTTAGATGTAACGTCTACAAGTTTATCTGTAGATGTTTACTGAATTGGGCTTACAATCACTCGCGTACACTTCTGCCAGTCGTTGTGAAACACAAAGCTTGCCTGGCAACATGGCCACATCAACAAATCTGCAGTTATGATGATGTCATGTGAAAGGCCCCAAAGCCATCCATCCATCCATTATCTATACCACTTATCCATCAGTGTCACGAAGGAAGCTGGAATCAATCCCAGCTGACTTTGGGCAAGGGTTGCGGTTCACCATGGCCAATCAAAAAGGCAAAAAATCATTCACACCCACATTCACACCTTTGGGCAATTTGGAGCAGCCTGTCAACCTAATCTGCATGTTTTTGGACTGCAGAAGGAAACTGGATCACCTGGAGGAAACCCACACAGGCATGGGAAGAACACGCAAACTCCACACAGAAAGGCCTCAGTCAGCCATGAGGTTTGACCGCAATAACTTCTTGATGAGAGATGACAGTTGGGTCATTCTATAATTAGGGGTACATTTGATGTTAACCAAAAAGAGAAAATATCAGTATTATTTTCTGATAAATAAACTACATGTTTCCATAATATACACCCTCAATGTATTAAATTCATTATTTGGCAAGCTTAAACTCAAATGGGTTTTTAATTTTTTTAATGCAAATAAACATTTGTTTCATTTTTTTGTCAACTGTGTTACGGACAAATGTTGTCTCATATAAGACTTATATGAAATACTACATATTTGACAACACATTTATTTGAAAGTGTCTGAGTCTATTCACCAGGGGTTTTGAGATTATATGTCTAACTGATTTGAAAATATGAATTTTGGGCTTCATTATGAGAATTCTGTGAGACGCTATGGTGAAGGATGAAACTTTTTTCAGCATAAATTCACATTATACTAAATTTAAAGTCATTCACCATCCTAATATAATACTTCCCTCTTCAGAGATATCCTCCAACTGTTTTTGTTGCAGTTTATCCAACATCTAAAGTCTTTATGGCACAAAAACCACATGTAACACAGTTGACAGACAAAGTAACACGGTTGACAGGACACAACAAGAGTAATCTTTTTTAATATAAAAAATAATTAATTATTAATCGTGAATTATTTATTTAAATGTAATCAATTTTCAAGTGAACAGACTAAAAATCATTTCAACAATAGATAACAATTTATGGGAACATAGCAAACTTGAACATTATGGTGTTATAGTTAAGTTGATAAATTCAATTGAACAGATAAAAACAAACTTGAACATTTTTAATCTCTAGTGTGTTATAGTTAAGTTGATAAATTCAATTGAACAGATCAAAAACAAACTTGAACATTTTAATCCACCATGTCTATAATCAATCATGTTCAGATGTCCATCGCTGATGTGTCTCACAGGTCTGAGATCTTGGACCATATGTCCCTGTCAATCTCCATATGACGTGAGGTCACAGAGGTTGGAGGAAGAGTCATTCTGATCATATCTTCATGTAAATACCATAAAATGTCATCCCACTGTGGCCAGAAGAAGCGGGTGAGTCCAATCTGGTGCATGCATTTCACTTTCACATGTGTTTCATTCACCTCCTGAATCAATCCAGGATAAATCTCACCATCATATTTCAGACAACACCACTGGCCAATGATCTCATCTCATCTCATTATCTCTAGCCGCTTTATCCTTCTACAGGGTCGCAGGCAAGCTGGAGCCTATCCCAGCTGACTACGGGCGAAAGGCGGGGTACACCCTGGACAAGTCGCCAGGTCATCACAGGGCTGACACATAGACACAGACAACCATTCACACTCACATTCACACCTACGGTCAATTTAGGGTCCTGGCCAATGATGTCTGAGCTTTTCCAAGCAATAACAGGTGGATTGTGACTGTTATCCTCCTCTGTGTGTGCTCTTGCCTGAACCTCGAAGGTGAAGATTTTAGGATTAGAACAGCAACACTCCTGGGTCTGTCTTATCGAACAAATGCAGCTTACATCACTGTAAGTGATTTGTCCTGGGGTAACTGTTGCAACTTGGTGAATGCACATGGTTGATGACACCACTGGGAGACTCTCTGGCATGCTCTCTGTTGCTTTCTTTTTCTCTCTGCTCTGGCGTTGGGCTCTTTTCCAGTATTTTTGTTTCCTTCTCTTTTCCCTCTCACTTAAATCTTTCACTGTCTTCACCTTCCCTAGCATTTTGTTTTCATGCCACTTCTCTCTGTGTTTCTGTAAATATACAGCCCTTCTCTCGGGATCAGCATCACGCCGAGCCCTGTACTGGCACTGCTTCTCAGCAGCTGATAATCTAATCTCCCTAAAAGACAAATCCCTGTATTTATCTCAATATGAAAAAAAATTGTGACAATACTACTGACACTGTCAACCGTGTTATTCCCTGTCAACTGTGTTACCGTTGATGGGTAACACGGTTGACAGGTAACACAGTTGACATTTCAGCCATTTTTAGCACTTTGGGCTAACTACAGACCTCAGACCTGTCGCCCGAAGACCTTGATCAACTCATATTTTTATACACTTTATCTTCATATTTGTAAATCTAACATCTAAAACAAGTTCACATGAATATGTTGGTAACACAGTTGACCATCAATTAATCTACTCTATGTGTACACAATAATATTGATAAAATATTGAAGAGGAGAAGTAAAGACTTACCACTCTGCCTTCAAATTTCCCTCCAAAAAGGGAATATCACATCACATGGTCTTGGACATGTGACTTAAGAACAAACCATTGCAGATTTATGGGGGGAGGGGGTTTCAGTGGGTAACACGGTTGACAGCGATTTCTCGGACACACAAATTTGTTAATTTAATGTATATGAATGAGAAAAAATAGATTATAAAACACCTTTGTCATATTATGTATATTATTTTTAACAAATATTTATGATTTTCTTATGCAAAAGCATGTAATATAATATTAATCTAAAGAGCCAAACCTGAAATTTGGCAAATCGGACAGCATAAAAACAACAAATTCTAGTATAGTATATGCATTTTTTGCAAAATAAATGATGGGATCTGTTGACTTTTTTGTATTAAATAAAAGAGAAATGTGTCCTGATGTAAAACTGATCAGGGCTTTGAGTGAATAGTTAGTAAAATTGAAATTACAGCCAATGGACATGACATGTACCCCTAATTATAGAATGACCCAGTTACAGTATACATTAATCATTTATTTACAAATATACATAGGTAAACAAGGGCATTTTGTACTTGTTATTTAATATACAAAGTTCAATATTGTTTATTCAGCGTTTATTCATTGTTCAACATTTATTACATTATTCAGAGCAAAAGTTTATTGTGGCAGCGGGGGCGTGGCCAAGCAGCAGTCTGTGAATGGAGGGCAGGGTCAGGGAAGGTAAGTGGCTAGGTCATTACACCTGATGTCAATTTGTGTGTGTGTGTGTGTGTGTGTGTTTTGTTGCAGGGATGGAGTATAAAGGGAGGGGGAGAGGAGAGAAGAGTCTCTCCCCGACCACAACACTTGTGTGTGTGTGTGTGTGTGTGTGTGTGTGTGTGTGTGTGTGTGTGAGTGAGTAAGTAAGAAAGAAAGAAAGAAAGCTGAAAAGCCGAATAAAGTGCATGTGTGTAAACACAAACTCTCGCCTGCCGTGCTTCTGTGCTCCACCCACACCAGGGTTTACTACAGTGGTGCCGAAACCCGGGAAGCACAGAAGGGAACCGCCCCATGGAGTCCTCCCCGTTCAACGAGCTCATCATTGCCCTCGCTACCGCCCAACAGAACCAGCATCAAGAGCTGATCACCCTCCGGAAGGAGCAGCAGCAGCACTTCACAGCCTTGATGCTGGCCCAGCAGGAAGATCGCCAGGCATTCCGGCACCGGCTCACGTCAGCAGGGCCGCCGGCAACCGCTGCCACCACCCTCACGAAGATGGGACCGCAGGACAATCTGGAAGCGTTCCTCGCTCTCTTTGAGCAAACAGCCAAGGCGTGGGGGTGGCCGCTGGAGCAGCATGCGGCGCGCCTCCTCCCACTCTTAACTGGCGAGGCGCAGCTCGCAGCGCAGCAGCTCCCTGCTGACAGCTGGCTGGTCTTTGCAGACCTGAGGAAAGCCATCCTGCAGCGGCTCGGCTGCTCCCTGGAGCAACAACGTCAGCGCTTCCGGACGCTGACACTGGAGGAGGTCGGCCGGCCGGCCGTTTGCATTTGGCCAGCAACTCCGGGACGCCTGCCGGCGGTGGCTGAGGGCGGAAGACCGCGACGCTGAGGAGATCATCGATCTGGTGGCACTGGAGCAGTTTATCTCTCAACTTCCGGAAGGAACGGCGGAATGGGTCCAGTGTCACCACCCGGCGTCACTGGAACGAGCCATCGAGCTGGCGGAGGACCATCTGGAGGTGGCTCTGATGGCAGGCAGACGAGGCACCTCCCCTTGCTTCTCTTCCCCCTCTCTCTCTCCCTCTCTCTCTCCTGTCTCTTGTCCCCCTCCCCACTCCGTTCCCCTGCCACGAAGGCGGCGGCTGGCTCCTCCGCAGCCGGCCTGTCGCACCCGTGGTGTCCTCCTATCTCCCTCTTCTGTGTCTGTGTTGTCTCCCCCTCAGGTGAGTGACACCCATAACACCAGTGCAGAGGGAAAGCCTGGGCCGGTGTGCTGGCGCGGCAGGGAATCTTGGGTACTGATTGGCTGGGATTTAAAGAATTAATGGAGTATTTAACACGCAGTGGGTCCTGCCCTAGTAGGCCATGGGAAGATCCTGGTGTGGTATTGGCTGGAGAAGCTGTCACAGAGCCGTCTGCGTCACCACCGCGTCAGAGTGAGGAGCACTCCGCTCCTCCTCCCTCTCTTGGGGATTCTCTTGGGGATTTCCCATTAGAGCAGTCGCGAGACGAGACTCTGCGCCATGCGTTTGACCAAGTGAGAGTAATTGATGGTTAAACTCTTCAGCCAAGCGCGGCGCCAACCTTCCCCTATTTTGCCATTATTAAAGATAGATTGTACCGAGTGACGCAGGACACTCAAACCAAGGAACAAGTAACCCAGTTGTTAATCCCAAAGAGCCACAGGGAACTCGTATTCCATGTGGCTCACTTTAATCCCATGGCTGGACACTTGGGGCAAGACAAAACACTAGCCCGAATAATGGCCCGGTTCTATTGGCCTGGGATTCGCGGGGATGTCCATCGGTGGTGTGTGGCATGCCGTGAATACCAATTAGTAAATCCCGCGGCCACTCCAAAAGTGCAGTTGCACCCTCTTCCTCGAATCGAGACCCCATTTGAGCAAATTGGGATGGATCTCGTCGGGCCATTAGATCGGTCAGCACGGGGATATTGCTTTATTTTAGTTCTGGTGGACTATGCAACGCAATATCCGGAGGCAGTGCCTCTCCGCAATATCTCAGCACGCAGTATTGCGGAAGCACTCTTCCGCGTTATCTTCCGGGTCGGGATTCTGAAAGAAATCCTGACAGACCAAGGCACCTCGTTTATGTCATGCACACTGCGCGAGCTGTATGGGTTACTGGGGATTAAGTCCATTCGCACCAGTGTATATCACCCACAAACTCAAAAACATAATCCAGAAATTCGTTAGTGAAGATGCGCGTAATTGGGATAAGTAGCTCGAGCCCCTGTTGTTCGCAAACGAGAGGTCCCGCAAGCCTCCACAGGGTTTTCTCCCTTCGAATTATTATATGGGCGTAAGCCGCGTGGCATTCTGGATGTGCTGCGGGAAAATTGGGAGGAGGGACCTTCATTGAGTAAAAATGAAATCCAGTACGTTCTTGACCTGCGCACAAAACTCCACACCCTCATGCAATTAACACAGGAGAATTTACGGCAGGCACAAGAACGTCAAAGCCGGCTGTACGACAGGGGCACGCGCCTTAGAGAATTCACGCCGGGAGAAAAAGTACTCATATTATTGCCCACGTCGAGTTCTAAATTAGTCGCCAAGTGGCAAGGGCCCTTTGAGGTCACACGGCGAGTCGGGGACGTCGACTATGAGGTAAAGTGAACGGATAGGGGCGGGGCACTGCAAGTATACCACCTCAACCTTTTAAAATGCTGGAATGAGGGGGTCCCCGTGGCGTTGGCGTCGGTCGTCCCAGAGAAGGCGGAGCTGGGGCCGGAGGTAAAAAAGATAACATCGCAGACCACTCTGGTCCCCTGTGGAGACCACCTCTCACCGACCCAACTCACGGAGGTAGCCAGGTTGCAGAAGGAATTTTCCGACGTGTTCTTGCCCCTTCCTGGTCGTACCCACCTCATAGAACACCACATTGAAACGCCCCCGGGGGTGGTAGTGCGCAGCTGCCCTTACCGCTTGCCCGAACACAAGAAAAGGTGGTTCGGGATAAACTCAAGGCCATGCTCAAAATGGGCATAATCGAGGAGTCCCACAGTGACTGGAGCAGCCCAGTGGTCCTGGTTCCCAAGACTGATGGGTCGGTCCGGTTCTGTGTGGACTATAGAAAGGTCAACGTGGTGTCTAAATTTGATGCGTACCCAATGCCTTGCATTGATGAGTTGCTTGATCAGTTAGGTGCTGCTCACTTTTATTTGACACTGGATCTAACCAAGGGATATTGGCAGATCCCCTTGACTCCTCTATCCCAAGAGAAAACGGCCTTTTCCACACCGTTTGGTTTACACCAATTTGTCACGCTCCCCTTTGGGTTATTTGGGGCGCCCGCTATGTTCCAGCGGCTTATGGACAGGGTCCTCCGCCCTCATGCTGCCTACGCGGCCGCCTATCTAGGCAACATAATAATCTACAGTCATGATTGGCCGCGGCAGTTGGAACACCTGAGGGCTGTTCTAAAGTCGCTGAGGCGAGCAGGCCTCACAGCTAACCCGAAAAAGTGTACGACTAGGCAGGTGGAAGTACGGTATCTGGGGTTCCACTTGGGTCATGGGCAGGTGCGTCCCCAAATTAACAAGACTGCACCGATTGCAGCCTGCCCGAGGCCCAAGACCAAAAAGGAGGTGAGGCGGTTCTTGGGGCTGGCTGGCTATTATCGTAGGTTTATACTATTCGGACGTCACCAGCCCGCTAACCGACCTCACTAAAAAGGGGGCTCCAGATCCGGTCCAGTGGACGGAGCAATGCCAACAGGCCTTCTCGGAGGTAAAAGCTGCACTGTGTGGGGGGCCACTTTTACACTCCCCTGACTTCTCCCTCCCCTTTATTTTGCAGACTGATGCATCGGACAGGGGGCTGGGGGCCGTTTTGTCCCAGGAGGTGGAAGGTGAGGAGCGCCCGGTGCTGTACATCAGCCGGAAGCTGTTGATGCGCGAGAGCAAGTACAGCACAATTGAAAAGGAGTGTCTCGCCATCAAGTGGGCGGTCCTCGCCCTCCGATACTACCTGCTGGGGCGCCCTTTCACTCTCTGTTCAGACCACGCGCCCCTCCAGTGGCTCCACCGCATGAAGGATGCCAATGCGCGGATCACCCATTGGTATCTTGCGCTCCAGCCATTTAAGTTCGAGGTGATCCACAGGCCGGGGGCGCAGATGGTGGTGGCGGACTTCCTGTCCCGTCGGGGGGGGGAGTCAGCTTCAGGCCGGACGGCTCCCCGGCCTGAGTCAGGCGGTGGGGGTATGTGGCAGCGGGGGCGTGGCCAAGCAGCAGTCTGTGAATGGAGGGCGGGGTCAGGGAAGGTAAGTGGCTAGGTCGTTATACCTGATGTCAATTTGTGTGTGTGTGTGTGTGTGTGTGTGTGTGTGTATATGTGTTTTGTTGCAGGGATGGAATATAAAGGGAGGGGGAGAGGAGAGAAGAGTCTCTCCCCGACCACAACACTTGTGTGTGTGTGTGTGTGTGTGTGTGTGTGTGTGTGTGTGTGTGTGAGTGAGTGAGTGAGTGAGTGAGTGACTAAGTAAGAAAGAAAGAAAGCTGAAAAGCCGAATAAAGTGCGTGTGTGTAAACACAAACTCTCACCTGCCGTGCTTCTGTGCTCCACCCACACCGGGGTTTACTACATTTATCTTTTAAAAAAAGAAGTGACATGAAATATTAACATGAAAATTTTATATTGACAAAACTTTAGTTACCTGTTTTTTAGAGATTCACAGTAAGGGCTCACATAATTAGCACTTATATCAGATATAACACATTTCTAATGCAGTTGGGATGAAACTGGTGTACTCAGTGTGAAATGCAGTGTACACCACAGTCTACTAGTTCAATGGAATATGATACATGTCTGACTTCTTTGCGATCTTTACTGCAACCATCTTGTGCTTACTCATTGTTTGGGTCTTTCTGTGTCTTGAATTGACCCTGATCTCACTCTAATGGTCCATGGTCATATAGGAAGTCTCATATGCTTGAGCTGCAGGTCTCAACACTTGTCTTCAAGGTCACATCTACACTTTCATCTTCAGGGAGACAATGGAGAAAGCTTTCTCTTGAGTTAGTTAAGGTTTTGCCCCAATCGCAGAGAACTTCAGCTGGTATTTTAAAAAAATTGTCTTTTTCTTTTCATGCCAGAAAAATTAGCCAGACGCACAGCAGATCAAAACAACACACTGGAGGTTTCTGTTTGCCAGGCCTTTCCCCCCACCTCTGGTAAATACTTGGCCTGTATTTACTCAAACCAAACCAGCCAAAAACAATTTTTTAGTCATTAGATACATAAAAAGACTGTCAGGTAGGCAATCCAGGATACATTCCCCTCTCCCTCTACACTTCCTGGGCAGACTCTGGATTCACAGCATCCCTGACCAGAATAAAAAGGTTAATGAAGATGAATGAATGAATGAATGGTTTTACAAAAAAAATCAGTGCATGGGCGGCACGGTGGTGTAGTGGTTAGCACTGTCGCCTCACAGCAAGAAGGTCCGGGTTCGAGCCCCGTGGCCGGCGAGGGCCTTTCTGTGCGGAGTTTGCATGTTCTCCCCGTGTCCGCGTGGGTTTTCTCTGGGTGCTCTGGTTTCCCCCACAGTCCAAAGACATGCAGGTTAGGTTAACTGGTGGCTCTAAATTGACCGTAGGTGTGAATGTGAGTGTGAATGGTTGTCTGTGTCTATGTGTCAGCCCTGTGATGACCTGGCGACTTGTCCAGGGTGTACCCCGCCTTTCGCCCGTAGTCAGCTGGGATAGGATCCAGCTTGCCTGCGACCCTGTAGAAGGATAAAGCGGCTAGAGATAATGAGATGAGAATGAAATCAGTGCATGTTACAAATGCTTCATTGTACCAACCTATCCCAAGGCTGTGTCTGGTTCTTTGATTTTTCTTCATTTCCCTGTCTTTCTATCTATCTAATATAAGCAGGGCCCAGGTGGCTCACGCCCAGCAGGGTGCTGGAGATGGCCTCTGCTAAATGACTATTTTGTTGCAGTGCTGAAGGCCGGCCCTTACAAACTAGCTGCCTGGGTCCATCTGATTGATTTTTCTGTCTTCTTATAAATTATTTTCACTGTTCTGGAATATCATGGTAATAACAGCAGCTTAGATGAGTAATATTGTCACTAAAAATGCTAGAGGACAATAATGTAATACTTTACAGATTAGATATTTATTTCTCTTAGTGTACTGCAGTGGGATTCAAAACCACTCAGAGGTATTATACAAGATTAGAAGAGTAATTAAATGACTGAAATAGTATACATACTATACTACTATATTATATTCTTAAGATAAGCAGTGTGTAAATGGTAACTTTTTTAATTTTTCTGCTGCTGAAGTTCAGGCTGCATTCAGGATGAGGACAATGTGTCTCATTTCACCCCATTATGGTAGAGGTCAAAAATCCAGGCACATTAACCATTCATCAATGACATTTGGCATTCAGTATTGAATATCTCTAGAGACCTGAGCTGGACATATGAGGAGAAGGACAAGGAGGAGGCTGCACTAGTCTCAGGTGATGGTACCAAATAACAGAACCCATTTAATTATGTTCAGTCATGAATGTGGAAGAAAATTACACAGATTTAGCTACACATATATATATGGGCCTGTTTGCATTATGAACTTGTCAGCCTGTAAGTTAAAACTGATGGATGTAGGATTTGGGGATTTGAAAACCTTTCTGGGGGAAAAATGCTATTGCAAGTTACATAAGGAAGGTCATTTCATAATGTCCTGGACAATACATGCTTAAGGACTGTTCAATCTTGTCCCCCAAACTACACACTAGTACCCCTAGATAGTAACGTTTGACAATTTTTTAGTATGTTAGTTGATTGTTTGTGATCCCCCAAGTATTTGCAAGTAGGAGGGTATCTGTTGCCTTTATAATTATCTTCTTAGTGTTATGGAGAAATTTAAAAACATATATGTACTATGGAGGAATATTTTGAATGACATTAAATTACAGATGGATGGATGGATGGATGGATGGATGGATGGATGGATAGATAGATAGATAGATAGATAGATAGATAGATAGATAGATAGATAGATAGATAGATAGATAGATAGATAGATAGATAGATTCTAATACAATTAATTAATAATACAATTAAAACATTAATGTTGTACAATTATTGTGCTAGTTTGTTTAGATTTAACTGTCAGTTTTAACCATTCAACACAGAGAGCTTCATGATTGGCTGTTTTTATGGCACTATCACTTCTTTGCAGTCTACAACAATCAAGAAATGAGCGATTGGACTGTGAAGGCAAGTCAATCATCACCATGGCAACACTCAGTGCCTCTAACCACACAGACAGGCAGGGAGCTGTTGAAAGGACATGTATAAAATATCATCTGTGATGAAAAGAAGTAACAATCACTAGATCTTTGAGTTAGAAATATTTGATGGTCTGCATTACTGTCCCATTTGCAGTTAATCTCAATAGAATTTACACCATAGTTAATGTACTATGTAAAAAAAGGCAATGTTTGTCATTCCCTTAGCTAAACATACATAAATGGTATGCTATAAATGACCAGAAAAAATACATTTAGCAAAGATGTTCTGGATAATAAAAGAAAATGGACGTATCTATCAGCCAAGCAGACAAAATTAAACATAATGCCTTTACTTAACTTCTACTACTATTAATAGTAAAACATATTGTATGAGAATAGCTGCACCAAAAAAATTTTATATTGACGTTTTTAATTTTACAGTGCAGCTTGTTAAATATGAGCATGCACTTTGTGTCTGGTGAATAGATATCTGCCTCTAGATATTAGTTTGATGTTCATATGACAGAACCTCAACTATTTTTAAATGCTTTAAAACGTGTTATGTGCTTTGTCTTCCCACAGGAGACTTTTACACCATCAGCATTTCATGGCTCAAAAGGGTATATGAGACTCAGAGAGTAAAAACAATCAGATACATAGAGGATATTACACTGTTGTGTGAAGATATGAAGTTTATCTTAAGTGGTGAACATATTCACAAATAAGCAAAGCAAATGAGTGAAAATATTTTCAACACAAGAAGATAAGTTCATATATTTGTGCCACCATGTAATGTTCTTTATATTATATGGACACATCCACAAAAAAATACGCAAGTTAATAAAAAGAATTTGAATGTTGAACTGGTTCACCATTTTGACAACACACATCCAGTCAGCAGGAAAACACTGGGAGTGACGTCATCAGCATTAAAAATATCGGAAAATATGACACTCTGATCTGCAATGCATTTCGTATGAAAAATGCCAGTTTTTCAACACAAGAAGATAAACTTCATATCTTCAAGCCAACATGTGATTTTCTTTTTATTATACAGACATGCACAAACAAAAAGTACCTAAATTTATCCAAACAATTCATTGATTTCCTCACAAGGTCAAGGTCTTTTTATTTGTCAAGTCAAGTTTATTTTTATAGTGCTTTTAACAGCAGACACTGTTGCAAAGCAACTTTATAGAAAATTAAAAACTTTAAACATGAGCTAATTTTATCCCTACTCTATCCCCAGTGAGCAAGCCTGTGGCGATGGTGGCAAGGAAAAACTCCCCCAGACGACATGATGAAGAAACCTTGAGAGGAACCAGACTCAAAAGAGAACCCATCCTCATTTGGGTGATAACAGATAACATGATTATACAATGCCTTGAAAAAGTATTCATACCCCTTGAACTTTTTCACATTTTTCCACCTTACAACCACAAACTTAAGTTTTTTATTGAGATTTTATGTGATAGACCAACACAGAGTAGCACATAATTGTGAAGTGAAACGAAAATGATAAATGGTCTTCAAAATTTTAAACAAATAAAATTCTGAAAAACGTGGTGTGCATTAGTATTCAGCCCCCTGTACTCTGATACCTCTAAATACAATCCAGTGCAATCAATTGCCTTCAGAAGTCATCTAATTAGTTAGAGTCCTACTGTGTGTAATTTACTCTCAGCATAAATACACTTGTTCTGTGAAGGCCTCAGTGGTTTGTTAGAGAACACTGAAGAACAAACAGCATCATGAAGACCAAAGAACTCACCAGACAGGTCAGGGATAAAGTTCTGAAGAAGTTTAAAGCAGGGTTAGGTTATAAAAAAATATCCCAAGCTCTGAACATCTCAAGAAGCACTGTTCAATCCATCATTCAAAAATGGAAAAAGTATGGCACAACTGCAAACCTACCAAGACATGGCTGTCCACCTAAACTGACCAAGCGAGCAAGGAGAGCACTAGTCAGAGAAGCAGCCAAGAGGCCCATGATCACTCTGGAGGAGCTGCAGAAATCCACAGCTCAGGTGGGAGAATCTGTGCACAGGACAACTATAAGTCGTACACTCCACAAATCTGGCCTTTTTGGAAGAGTGGCAAGAAGAAAGCCATTGTTGAAAGACAGGCATAAGAAGTCCCGTTTGCAGTTTGCCAGAAGCCATGTAGGGGACACAGCAAACATGTGGAAGAAGGTGCTTTGATCAGATGAGACCAAAGTTGAACTTTTTGGCCTAAATGCAAAGCGCTATGTGTGGCGGAAAACTAACACTGCTCATCACCCTGCACACACCATCCCCACTGTGAAACATGGTGGTGGCAGCATCATGCTATGGGGATGCTTTTCTTCAGCAGGGGCAGGGAAGCTGGTCAGAGTTGATGGGAAGATGGATGGAGCTAAATATAGGGCAATCCTGGAAGAAAACCTGTTGGAGGCTGCAAAAGACTTGAGACTGGGAAGGAGATTCACCTTCCAGCAAGACAATGACCCTAAACATACAGCCAGAGCTACAATGGAATGGTTTAGATCAAAGAATATTAATGTGTTAGAATGGCCCAGTCAAAGTCCAGACCTAAATCCCATTGAGCATCTGTGGCAAGACTTGAAAATTGCTGTTCACAGACACTCTCCATCCAATCTGGCTGAGCTTGAGCTATTTTGCAAAGAAGAATGGGCAAAACATTTCAGTGTCTAGATGTGCAAAGCTGGTAGAGACATACCACAAAAGACTTGCAGCTGTAATTGCAGCAAAAGGTGGCTCTACAAAGTATTGATGCAGGGGGGCTGAATACTAATGCACATCACATTTTTCAGATTTTTATTTGTTTAAAATTTTGAAGACCATTTATCTTTTTCGTTTCACTTCACAATTATGTGCTACTCTGTGCTGGTCTATCACATAAAATCTCAATAAAAAACTTTTAAGTTCGTGGTTGTAAGGTGGAAAAATGTGAAAAAGTTCAAGGGGTATGAATACTTTTTCAAGGGACTGTAAATAACTTGCTTCTATAACTGTGTCCTATATAGTCACAAAGTATAACTGTGTAACCAGGAAACTGATTATAGTTTTAACATGAAGTGTGTTTTGTTGAAGTTATAAACTGTTCACTGATGGAAACTTGAATGCAAAACTGTTCATGACAACTGCAGTCCTAAAGTTAGCAAGTCAACTGTTGTCTTCAGGCATAAAAGCATTACTTTAAGTGTCCAGAGCCATCTTCCAAGTGCGACTTTCGACTGTCCATATGGGGCCGTCCTCCACAGGAGCAATGTGATGAGAGTCCAGCCAGATGGATCAGGATGGATCAGGTAGGTCCGGGGAGCAGAAGAGGTCAGTATCTCAATCTCAGGATCGACATGTAACTCGGAGGGACAGAGAGAGAGAGAGAGAGAGAGAGAGAGAGAGAGAGAGAGAAAACACAGGTTGTTAGGCCTGCCCAGTGTCACCTAATGAGTAAGAACAGTATATAATATATTTTGCATCGAGTGGAAGCAGGGACTCCGGCAAAACTAACTATGACAGCATAACTAAAAGGGGAGAGCCAGAAGGTAACACAGGCATGACAGCACCCTGGGACATAAAGCAACCAGCAACTACACCGTCAACAAACCTGAGTGAGCAAGCAAGTGGTGGTGGGGGGGGGGGATGACAGCATCCATACATCCCAGTTTACTAAAACACTCTATGCCTGAGGACCCTCCAGATCTACTCCTTTACTTAATAAAAACTATTAACAAAAGGCTTGACTAAACAGATGTTTTCTACCTAGACTTAAACACTGAGACTGTGTCTGAGTCCTGAACACTACTTGGAAGACTGTTCCATAACTGTGGGGCTTTGTAAGAAAAGGTTCTGCCCCCTGATGTAGCCTTCACTATACGAGGTACCAGCAGATAGCCTGAACCTTTTGATCTAAGTAGGTGTGGCAGGTCATAAAGGACCAGAAGTTCGCTCAGGTACTGTGGTGCGAGACCATTTAGTGCTTTAAAGGTCAATAGTAGTATCCATCCATTATCTATAGCTGCTTATCCTGTTCTACAGGGTCACAGGCAAGCTGGAGCCTATCCCAGCTGACTATGGGTGAGAGGCGGGGTACACCCTGGACAAGTCGCCAGGTTATCGCAGGGCTGTCAATAGTAGTATTTTATAATAAATATGAAATTTGATTGGGAGCCAATGCAGTGTGGATAAGACAGGGGTGATATGGTCATATCTTCTAGTTCTAATAAGGACTCTTGCTGCTGCATTTTGAACTAACTGGAGCTTGTTTATGCACTTATTGGAACATCCAGACAGTAAGGCATTACAATAATCCGACCTAGAGGTAACAAAAGCATGAAATAGTTTTTCTGCGTCATGTAGTGACATTATATTTCTTATCTTAGCAATATTTCTGAGATGAAAGAAAGCTATCCGGGTAATGCTATCAATATGAGTTTCAAATGAAAGACGAGTCAATGATCACCCCGAGGTCTTTTACTGCTACACATGAAGAAATAGAAAGGCCATCCAGAGTTACTGTGCAATCAGAAAACCTACTTCTAGCTGTATGTGGTCCTAGTACAAGTACTTCTGTCTTGTCAGAATTAAGCAGAAGGAAGTTAATAAGCATCCAGTGTCTAATGTCCTTTACACATTTCTCAATTTTATTAAGCTGGTGTCTCTCATCTGGCTTTGCAGAAACATACAACTGTGTGTCATCAGCATAACAGTGGAAACCAAGTGTTGGCAGGCAAAACAAACCTCGCCCAGTAGCACTTATGATGAACATGAAGGAAGATATCGCGAAAAAAAGGTACCTTATGGGAAAATGTGGCTACTGCTTATAAATAATTTTGTTCTGATACAATGTCCATACAGTAAATATAGCATATATATTTACTCAATGAGGCAGTAGCCACAAAAATGAAGCGTAATCCAAAAATGAACAATTTAAAAATCACAGAAGTAAAATATACTGTCTGTACTTTATATTATTCTACTCTTACCTCTTACAGTTTTCAAAACTGAAACATCCGAACCAAGGCTGACATACACACGCTGTTGCCATGACCAAAACTCTTATTTCCTGGAAATGGCCAGGCTCTAGAGCTCAGTACAACACACTTTCCCTCTGTAATAAGCATAAACAGGTCTGAAAGTGATTTCTTTAGTCCATTTATTTCGAATGGTGAACCAAATTGTATACACTCACCAGCCATTTTAATTGGAACATGTGTATGCGCATATGCAGTGCGTGATTGTTACACTCTTACATTCTTACAGCACGAGGACATAGTGGCTAGCACCTCTATATGAGGCCACAACAAAAATGATTTTGACCTTTTTGGTGACCTTGACCGGATGACCCTCAAAATGTTGGATGTTCTATTTGAGACCAATGCCCATCTATCCTGAAAGTTTCATGAAGTTTGGTCCAGCTGTTTTCCCATAATATTATTAAACAAACAAAGAAACCCCACCGAAAACAATACCTTGCCCCGTAGTGGACTCCGTCCTGGGTGAGATAATAATACAACCCCGATTCCAAAAAAGTTGGGACAAAGTACAAATTGTAAATAAAAATGGAATGCAATAATTTACAAATCTCAAAAACTGATATTGTATTCACAATAGAACATAGACAACATATCAAATGTCAAAAGTGAGACATTTTGAAATTTCATGCCAAATATTGGCTCATTTGAAATTTCATGACAACAACACATCTCAAAAACGTTGGGACAGGGGCAATAAGGGGCTGGAAAAGTTAAAGGTACAAAAAAGGAACAGCTGGAGGACCAAATTGCAACTCATTAGGTCAATTGGCAATAGGTCATTAACATGACTGGGTATAAAAAGAGCATCTTGGAGTGGCAGCGGCTCTCAGAAGTAAAGATGGGAAGAGGATCACCAATCCCTCTAATTCTGCACCGACAAATAGTGGAGCAATATCAGAAAGGAGTTCGACAGTGTAAAATTGCAAAGAGTTTGAACATATCGTCATCTACAGTGCATAATATCATCAAAAGATTCAGAGAATCTGGAAGAATCTCTGTGCGTAAGGGCCAAGGCCGGAAAACCATACTGGGTGCCCGTGATCTTCGGGCCCTTAGACGGCACTGCATCACTTACAGGCATGCTTCTGTATTGGAAATCACAAAATGGGCTCAGGAATATTTCCAGAGAACATTATCTGTGAACACAATTCACCGGGCCATCTGCCGTTGCCAGCTAAAACTCTATAGTTCAAAGAAGAAGCCGTATCTAAACATGATCCAGAAGCGCAGATGTCTTCTCTGGGCCAAGGCTCATTTAAAATGGACTGTGGCAAAGTGGAAAACTGTTCTGTGGTCAGACGAATCAAAATTTGAAGTTCTTTATGGAAATCAGAGACGCCGTGTCATTCGGACTAAAGAGGAGAAGGACAACCCAAGTTGTTATCAGCGCTCAGTTCAGAAGCCTGCATCTCTGATGGTATGGGGTTGCATTAGTGCATGTGGCATGGGCAGCTTACACATCTGGAAAGACACCATCAATGCTGGAAGGTATATCCAGGTTCTAGAGCAACATATGCTCCCATCCAGACGACGTCTCTTTCAGAGAAGACCTTGCATTTTCCAACATGACAATGCCAAACCACATACGGCATCAATTACAGGATCATGGCTGCATAGAAGAAGGGTCTGGGTACTGAACTGGCCAGCCTGCAATCCAGATCTTTCACCCATAGAAAACATTTGGCGCATCATAAAACGGAAGATACAACAAAAAAGACCTAAGACAGTTGAGCAATTAGAATCCTACATTAGACAAGAATGGTGTAGCGCTTGCAAAGTGTGGGTGGAGCACAGAGGACGGCAGGACAACGCTTAGAGGCAGAGAAGGCTATTTATTAAACAACTTTTCAGTCGTACTGCGGCGTAAGCCCACATACACACACACACGCACACTCTGCTCTGGTCCCGGGTTGTGCTCCCTCTGCTCTCTCTCTGCCTCCTTAAATAGGGAGCGGTTACTGGGAAAACACACAAAACACAGGTTGACTACCGTCAGGTGTAGCGATTCTGCCACTCACCTTCCCTGGCTCCGCCCTCCTGTCACAGACCGGCACTTGACCACGCCCCCGCTGCCACAAATGGGTTAACATTCCTATCCCTAAACTTGAGCAACTTGTCTCCTCAGTCCCCAGACGTTTACAGACTGTTGTAAAGAGAAAAGGGGATGTCTCACAGTGGTAAACATGGCCTTTTCCCAACTTTTTTGAGATGTGTTGTCATGAAATTTAAAATCACCTAATTTTTCTCTTTAAATGATACATTTTCTCAGTTTAAACATTTGATATGTAATGAAATTAGTTCAGTTTCTTGAAGGGGAGTAAAACATTCTAATTGCTGATCTGATACAGTTATACTGTTAACTAAATTGTCTGGTCTTAAATTAGTAGACTAGTTGGCGACCGAGGAAGAACAGTGACAGCTAGGAAAGACTGCTGACATTTGGGAAAGACCAAAACTGGGGTGCAGAGGCCTGGCAAGCTGAAGCACATCCTTCGGGAGGAGGAAACCCACCACTACGCGCTATGGAGAGATTTATTGTAAGATACCCCCAGGGCCGAGCGAGAGCGGGGGAGGATGATCGACCCACAGGACGGACCATCGATATAACACCAGGCAATGATCAATCAACAACGGAACAGATTGACCCATCCCGAGTCTGCAGATGTGGGAGGATATGCAAAAATCAAAGGGGATTAAAGATACATCAGGCAAAGATGAAGTGCCTGCAACTCATGAGTCCTGCGCAATGCTCAGGGCAACCTGGTGAGATGGAGGAGAGGCTGAGGCAGGAGCCAAACCACAGTCCACAGAATCTCCAAGCACAGGGCAATGAGAGAGGCAGGACAGGCATCGCTGATATAGAGGAGGAGGTGAGGCACCAGGCAGAGGGTGAGATCAACCAAGCCACAAGACCTATTCAGAACAACAGCACCAGTGAGGCCAGGAAAAAACAGGTCAAGTGACCAGCTTCAAGGGAAAGCAAGGAATGGGTGACCTTTGACCAGGATGTCGACAGAGTACTGGAAGCATTAAGCTCAGGAAATGTGGACAGAAAGTTGAAGGCTATGTCCGCTACCATTTAGAGTATGGGGATTGAGTGGTTCAGGAAGGTGGATGTGAGAACAGGGCCAAGCTCCCAGCCAAAGGAAAACCGGCAACTGAAAGAAATATCTACCTTAAGAGGCGACTTGCGGAGGCTAAAGAAAGCGTTTCGGGAGGCCAGAGAGGAAGAGAAGCCAGGGCTCACAAAGATCCGAACTCATCTAAGGGAGTGCATAAAGACACTGTGCAGAGCGGAGCTCCACTGTCGAGACAGGAGACGACGAATGCAGGAAAGTACAAACTTCACGAAAAACCCATTCAAGTATTTATCCAAATTGTTAGGGGATAAAAGATCAGGCCAGATGCAGGAAACAAAGGACAAAGTAGAGCACTACCTACATCAAGTCCATAGCGACCCCAGGAGAGAAGAGAACCTGAAAGAGATGCAGAAGATTAAACCACCTGAACCTACTATCCCCTTCAAGGCAGGTGAGCCAAGCTGGAAAGAAGTGAATTACTTCATCAAGAAAGCCAGAGGAAAATCAGCCCCTGGGCCTAACAGTATTCCTTATAAGGTGTACAAATGCTGTGAGAGGCTCAGGAGACACCTCTGGAAGTTGTTGAGGATAGCATGGAGGAAGAACTTTCTGGCAGAAGAATGGGTGAGAGCAGATGGTTGTTTTATCCCGAAAGGAGAAAACTCTTCAAACATCAAGGAATTTCGTACCATCTCACTCCTCAATGTGGAAGGGAAAATCTTCTTTGGGTTCCTGGCAAAGAGACTGACAACCTTTATGCTGGGCAATGGATATATGGATACATCAGTGCAGAAAGGAGGTGTCCCAGGGGTGCCTGGGTGCCTGGAGCACACCAGCATAGTCTCCAAGATCATAGAGGACGCAAAAAGGAGCTGGGGTGATCTTGCAGTGCTGTGGCTTGACCTAGCAAATGCCTATGGCACAATCACCCACAAGCTAGTGGAAACAACTCTAAGGACTTATCATGTTCCAGAGCGATTCCAGAGTCTCCTGCAGGGATATTTCGAGAGGTTCTAGATGCGCTTCACCTGCAGGAACTTTACTACCAACTGGCAAAGGCTAGAGGTGGGGATTGTTACCAGCTGCACAATATCAGTGGTCCTGTTTTCTGCAGCAATGAATCTTCTTGTGAAATCAGCTGAGAAACTGCGGCGAGGTGCAATACTGTCAAGTGGCGTCCAGCAGGTACCCATCAGGGCATTCATGGATGACCTGACAATTACAGCCAAGTCAGTACCAGAGGGAAGATGGATTTTGGAGGACCTGGTGGAACTCATGGATTGGGCAAGAATGGAGTTTAAACCAGCAAAATCCAGGAGCCTGGTGCTGAGGAAGGGGCAAGTCCAGGATCATATCCACTTTAACATCAAGGATGTCACCATTCCAACAGTACGAGAGAAGCCTGTGAAGAGCTTAGGCAAGTGGTTCAGGGCAGACCTCAATGACAGAGAGAGTGTGAAAGAGATGCTCATTCAGGTAGACAAGTGGATGACTGCTCTGGACAAGAGTGGATTACCTGGAAAATACAAGGCCTGGGGGTACCAGCATGGGGTCCTCCCAAGAGTGCTCTGGCCACTACTTGTGTACGAGGTCCCTGTGTCCACAGTGGACAGGCTGGAGAGGAAGATCAGTTCCTACCTGAGGAGATGGCTTGGGGTCTCAAGAAGCTTCTGCTAAATTGGACTCTACAGCACTGGGAGCAAGTTGCAGATGCCAGTTACTTCGGTGGTGGAGGAATTTAAGATGGAAAAATATGCCAGGCAATGATGTTGTGAGACAGCAAGGACGAGGAAGTTTGCCAAGCAGGAATCAAAGTTAAAACAGGTCGTAAGTGGTCAGTAAATAAGGCACTGAGAGAGGCAGAAGACCGCCTGCAACAGGCCAACATCGTTGGCATGGTGGCCCAGGGGAGGTTGGGCCTGGGATGCATCACAAGGGCAAGCTGGGTGAAAGCGACCTCGAAGGAGCGTCGGGGTATGGTGCAGAAGGAAGTCCGCAGGGCAGAAGAGGAAAGCAGGCAGTTCCAAGGCAGTGACGATGGGCAAACAGGGTCGCTGGACTAGGTGGGAGGGGGTGCAAGAAAGGATATTAACATGGCAGGACATGTGGAACATGGAGGGCTACAGAGTGAAATTCTTACTGTGCTCTGTGTACGACGTCCTGCCAACACTATCAAACCTTCACACATGGGGGTTAGCAGAAAGTCCATGCTGCACACTCTGTGGAAAACCAGCTAACTTCGAACACGTCCTCTCCTCATGTCATTCAAACCTGGCAGATGGGAAATTTCGGTGGAGACATGACCAGGTCTTGACCAAACTGGCGGAAGGTTTGGAGCAGGCCAGGAGGAAGCAGAGAAAGCCGTTTAAAAGACCACAGTACATCAAGTTTCTCAGGGCAGGAGAGACCAGCGTGTCACAACCAACGGCGAGAGGGATCTTGGCCACAGCAAATGACTGAGAGATGCGGGCAGACCTACGAAGACAGCTGAAGTTCCCGGAAGAGGTAACGACCACAAGTTTTAGGCCAGATGTCATTCTCTGATCAAAAGCCACCAAGCAGGTCGCACTGGTGGAATTAACCGTGCCCTGGGAAGAGAGGCTGGAAGAGGCACATGAGTTCAAGTGCCGGAAATATCAGGCCCTCATCCTCGAGTGCCAGCAGAACGGGTGGAAAGCCTGGAATCTGCCGGTGGAAGTGGGTTGCCACGGCTTCGCAGGGAAATCACTCTGGCGGACACTAGGACAACTAGGCATCGAGGGATTGGCTAGGAGACAGCTTATAAGCAGCATGACCAAACAGGCGGAGGTGGCATCCCGGTGGATTTCGTTGAACCGGGATAAGCGATGGGAGAATGGAACACCAAGAATTTAGAGTAGGGTGTCAGGAGGTATAGAGTAGGGTATAGGTCAGTAAGGGGCTACTGAGCTGAGTGGCAGAGGTGGGGGTAGCTCCAGGATGCTGGTTCTACGGCCGAGCCCCCTGGAGGCGTCATGGGACTAAATCGGCGAAACGCCGGTGAAGGGGGATGTCCATTTGACAACCCACTGAAGCCTCTCAGCTCAGGCCCTGGTGTCTCTGGAGGGGGAGGGGGTAGTGAGAGAGAGAGGGAGCGATGACCAAGCTACTGGCTCAAAGGTGGGACAGGAGGCGGGCCTGTAAAGTTGAGCCAGGTGCGATGAACAATCGTATTCTGCACATATTGTTTGAATTTTTTGCCGGATATTTTCAATTTTGTCACTGAAAAAATTAACTAAGTCGTTGCTACTACATACTGCAGGTGTGCATGTTTCTATAGTGGTCTTTTTCCTGGTTAATTTTGCTATAGTATTAAATAAGAATCCAGGATTATTTTTGTTATCCTCTATTAGGGAGGAGAGATATGTTGATCTAGCAGCACTAAGAGCTTTTCTATACTTCAGGAAGCTCTCCTTCCACGCTAATTTGAACACTACTGATTTTGTTTGATGCCATTTTCATTCTAATTTTCGAGTGGTCTGTTTTAAAGTGCGAGTGTAATCGTTATACCAGGGTGCTAATTTTTTCTCTGTAATCATTTTCCTTTTAAGTGGAGCTAAATGATCTAAAGTATAGCAGAGAGTTGACTCTAAGCATTCAGTTGCCTGATCAAGTTCTGCGGGGGCTGACAGTGATCCAATCAAAGTTGATAACTCTGGGAGATTATTTATAAAGCTCTATGCAGTAGTTGACATGAATGTATGTTTAATACAGTAGCATGGTGAGGTGCATATATTATTGCTCAGACATGTTGTGAATAAGATGAGATAATGATCTGAGATAACTTCAGACTGTGAAAGTGTGACTTTATTTTCTATATTTAACCCGAATGTGGGCGGCACGGTGGTGTAGTGGTTAGCGCTGTCGCCTCACAGCAAGAAGGTCCTGGGTTCGAGCCCCGGGGCCGGCGAGGGCCTTTCTGTGCGGAGTTTGCATGTTCTCCCCGTGTCCGCGTGGGTTTCCTCCGGGTGCTCCGGTTTCCCCCACAGTCCAAAGACATGCAGGTTAGGTTAACTGGTGACTCTAAATTGACCGTAGGTGTGAATGTGAGTGTGAATGGTTGTCTGTGTCTATGTGTCAGCCCTGTGATGACCTGGCGACTTGTCCAGGGTGTACCCCGCCTTTCGCCCGTAGTCAGCTGGGATAGGCTCCAGCTTGCCTGCGACCCTGTAGAAGGATAAAGCGGCTAGAGATAATGAATGAATGAATAACCCGAATGTTAGTATTAGATCGAGGGTGAGACCACCATTATGGGTAGGTCCTATAACATTCTGATTAACCCCTACTGAATCTAAAATAAACATGAATGCTGTTTTCAGAGGATCTTCAGGGTTATTGAAGTGAATATTAAAATCTCCGAAAACTAAAGCTTTGTCAAAGGAAATGACTAGGTCTGAGATGAAATCCGCAAATTCAGAAAGAAATTCAGAATATGGCCCCAGGGGCCTTTGCTAAATAATAAGCAAAGGTATTGACTGGGTAGACTTTTTTTTTTTTTTTTGAGACTACATACATTATATTAGTATGAAGAACTTCAAACATGTTAAATTTATAACCAGGTTTTAAATAACTGTAATGCCTCCTCCTCTGCCAGTTAGACGAGGCTGGTGTATATAACTGTATCCAGGAGGACTCGCCTCATTTAATGCCATATATTCATTTGGCTTAATCCATGTTTCTGTTAAACACAGTACATTAAACTCCTGATCAGTAATAAATTCATTAACAATTAGCACTTTAGATGTAAGAGATCTAATATTTAATAGCCCTATCTTCAGATCAAAGATACATTTAGATTTGCCTTTTTTGATTTTTATTCCTCACAAGTGACATATAGAGACTTATGTCACAGTTTTGGTTCTCAATGTCCCGGCTGTAGCTCGTATGAAAAAAGCAAGTGGCGTATTTCCCAGTAAAACACTTGTGTCCAGATGATATAAACTTTTACATGACAGTTATTCTTCACTTTAACAGATTATATCAGACTGAATAGAAGTTCTATTGAAACTGGCTTCAATTGGATGCAGAGCTTTCTATCTATCTATCTATCTATCTATCTATCTATCTATCTATCTATCTATCTATCTATCTATCTATCTATCTATCTACAATTTTCAGGTAGCTAGTGAGCTAAGCTTAGCTATTTTCTTGCTCTGTTCTGCTCTGTTGACCAACAGTTTTGGGCTAGTCAGATATCTTTAGCTAGCTACCAAAAACCACAACAAAACTCACATGCTTAATACAGTTTATTACCAATGTGCACTCTTAGAAGGAATGTGTAGAAAACTTGCACATTATGTGTAGCACTCTAGTTTACACATTTTGTGTCAATATTAAATAAAATTGTGTTGGAAGAATTCAGTACTTTTACACATAGTTATGTGTCATTTTAAAATTAACACAACCTGTGAATTTATTCACAACATTCAATACAATTTGTGGAGACTGATCTGTTCACACATACTGTTTTTTTAAATGCATAAGCTGTTTGATTTAGCTGAACGCTAATGTGAATGTCAATTGCTAAATTAAAAAAAAACTGAGCTCAGTGGTCATTGAACACCTCTGAACATCCTCTCAGAGATGATGTAAACAATACCAGTGTTGTAGTCGAGTCACTAAACCTCAAGTCCGAGTTCAGTCTTGAGTCCCCAGTGTTCAGGTCCAAGTCAAGTCCAAGTCATTAAAAAAAATTGAGTCGAGTCCGAGAACAAGACTCCAACCGCACCATTTGACAGTGGCTGTTTTAGCGCCATTAACATTAGTTTGTTCCTGAACATGACATATGAACAGATGAATGTGCATTCTCTTTGTCAGGGAGTGCGAAGTATTCGGTCAGAGATGATTTGGAGACAGAAGTAAGTGCAGAAGATGTGTTTATTAATACAATTGAAGGCAGGTAAACAATCCAGGGGTGGGTTTCCTGAAAGCCTCTTAAGGCCAAGAGTGTCTTTAATTACCTCCTAAGACCCACTGTCAAGCTAACGTGGTTTTCCCAAACAACATCCTAGCCCGAGTAGTCCTTTAGGCTACATCCACACGACAACGGCAACGAGATGTTATTTAAAAAAATATCGCGTCCAAATGGGCAACGATCAGTAAGTTGTTCTGAATTTATGAGGGACCTAGACCACTCGTTCAAAACAAAGAGCGAGTCACTCACAGCTGAATACACAGACTACGCATGCGCCTCCAAGGGACTCTCTCAGGCTACATCCACACGACAATGGCAACGAGATGTTATTTAAAAATATATCGCGTCCAAATGGGCAACGATCAGTAAAATATCAGGTCCATATGGCAACGCAACGCTTGCTGAAAACGATGCAATACACATGCCACACCTCTAGGGGCGCTGTAAGATGGTCCCTTCAGAGACACCAGAACAATAGAAGAAGTAAGGACGCATGCGCATAAACTATTATGCGCGAGACTTCATATTAGCTACAAAGTCAGGAAAATCTGTTAGTAAAATTACATTATAATGACCAAATACAATGAAAAGTATTTTTCCAGTCTCACCTGTGAAAGGTAATCCCATGTGATCTCGTTTGGACGGCAAACCTGTTGGTACAGTTAAACGCAGCTAATCTTTATTCTCTGCTTTGACCTATCCAATATGGCGACGAGGATGACGTATGATTCTACGTGGAAGGCGGCGTCTTTAATGGTCCGGAATAAATTGAATGCTACACGTTGATGGATTAATTTGTTGTTTCTCACCTGTGAAAGGTAATCCCATGTGATCTCGTTTGGATGGTAAACCTGTTGGTACAGTTAAACGCAGCACATGAATCTTTATTCTCCGCTTTGACCTATCCAATATGGCGGCGAGGATGATGTATGATTCTACGCAGAAGGCGGCGTCTTTAATGGTCCGGAATAAATTGAATGCTACACATTGATGGATTAATTTGCTCTTCTATGCCCTTTTTGAGGAATGTATTGTAGGACTTAAACCAGCATCTGAAGAGGTGAGATTGCTCCTTTTTTTCCCTATTTTTGCTGGCGGGATTGACTCTGCCCTAAGGGCAGAGTCTCTCTCTCTCTCTCTCTCTCTCTCTCTCTCACTTTGCACCATTACACAATAAATATTCACAGTGAAAATATTTTGTAAGCGCGTTTCATGAACCAAGTTATAGGATTTGTTGACAACTCGCATCGAGTTCGTTACACTTCTACCCGGCGTGAAGCACTCACAGTCATGTGGCTGTGACGTCATTGTAAACAAATCCGTTCTACTCATCCAGACGACTTCACAACGGCAACGTTGCCAGATCTTTCCACTCTGGAACCCGTTCTCAAAAAGATTGCGTTTTGGGCACCCAAAACGCCGGTGCCGTGTGGACGCCAGGCCTAAACGATAAGCAATTGTATCGGAGTCACCTGAATCCGTTGCCGTGTGGACAGGGCCTCAGTCAGTGGGGGAGACTGGTGTTGAATCTGCTGCCGGTGTTCAATTATTTTTCTTGTACATTGTACAACCCCGATTCCAAAAAAGTTGGGACAAAGTACAAATTGTAAATAAAAATGGAATGCAATGATGTGGAAGTTTCAAAATTCCATATTTTATTCAGAATAGAACATAGATGACATATCAAATGTTTAAACTGAGAAAATGTATCATTTAAAGAGAAAAATTAGGTGATTTTAAATTTCATGACAACAACACATTTCAAAAAAGTTGGGACAAGGCCATGTTTACCACTGTGAGACATCCCCTTTTCTCTTTACAACAGTCTGTAAACGTCTGGGGACTGAGGACACAAGTTGCTCAAGTTTAGGGATAGGAACGTTAACCCATTCTTGTCTAATGTAGGATTCTAGTTGCTCAACTGTCTTAGGTCTTTTTTGTCATATCTTCCATTTAATGATGCGCTAAATGTTTTGTATGGGTGAAAGATCCGGACTGCAGGCTGGCCAGTTCAGTACCCGGACCCTTCTTCTACGCAGCCATGATGTTGTAATTGATGCAGTATGTGGTTTGGCATTGTCATGTTGGAAAATGCAAGGTCTTCCCTGAAAGAGATGTTGTTTGGATGGGAGCATATGTTGCTCTAGAACCTGGATATACCTTTCAGCATTGATGGTGTCTTTCCAGATGTGTAAGCTGCCCATGCCACACGCACTAATGCAACTCCATACCATCAGAGATGCAGGCTTCTGAACTGAGCGCTGATAACAACTTGGGTCGTCCTTCTCCTCTTTAGTCCGAATGACACGGCGTCCCTGATTTCCATAAAGAACTTCAAATTTTGATTCGTCTGACCACAGAACAGTTTTCCACTTTGCCACAGTCCATTTTAAATGAGCCTTGGCCCAGAGAAGACGTCTGCACTTCTGGATCATGTTTAGATACGGCTTCTTCTTTGAACTATAGAGTTTTAGCTGGCAACGGCGGATGGCACGGTGAATTGTGTTCACAGATAATGTTCTCTGGAAATATTCCTGAGCCCATTTTGTGATTTCCAATACAGAAGCATGCCTGTATGTTATGTAGTGGCGTCTAAGTGCCCGAAGATCACGGGCACCCAGTATGGTTTTCTGGCCTTGACCCTTACGCACAGAGATTCTTCCAGATTCTCTGAATCTTTTGATGATATTATGCACTGCAGATGATGATACGTTCAAACTCTTTGCAATTTTACACTATCGAACTCCTTTCTGATATTGCTCCACTATTTGTCGGCGCAGAATTAGGGGGATTGGTGATCCTCTTCCCATCTTTACTTCTGAGAGCCGCTGCCACTCCAAGATGCTCTTTTTATACCTAGTCATGTTAATGACCTATTGCCATTTGACCTAATGAGTTGCAATTTGGTCCTCCAGCTAGGGTTGGGCGGTATTACGGTAAGAAGGTATCCCGAGGTATCCAAAAGTACCAACGGTATCGGTCTCATTACCGTCATTTAAAAAATATATATATAATATCTAAATAAATATGGAGTACATGAGGTCATAATATAAAATAATAAATTGAAGATCATCCCGAATAACTGTGTGATCGTATTTTCACTAATTCTATCAATTTCCTAAAGAAGTTCTCATCGCGTGCAGGGTTGTTTATGTCGTTACCATGGCAACCCTGCGTGACATTGGGAGTCTGACAGAAAGCTTCGCAAGAGACTGAGACCGCGGTTGAAAGATGGCAAGTCAAGATAACGAGTTAGTGGCCAAAAAAAAAAAAATACAACATCGGCAGTGTGGCAGTATTTTGGTTTCAAACCAAACGAAAAGGAAGAGCCAGCAATAATGTAAATGACCGCGCAAAATCGAAAAAAATCTAACATGTCCCCTAAGGCACACCATAGCCTGGGGTACTCCACTTCCATGAGATCTCTCCAATGAGTTGTGTTTTGAGTAGGTTACATGAGTAACAACAAGGTAAAATAATATAACGTATGACATTTGGGATGTGGGTAATAAACGTTTGAAATGTCATCTACTGAAGAAACGGAAGAAAACATCGTAGCGTAAACTGTTAGGTTTCTGGTGGGAATTAGCAATGCGCTTGCTATCTTTGTTGGGTGTGTTAAACCGTATGGATTTAAGTGGAATAATTGTAAGGAGTTATGTGATCAAGACAACATTTTAAGCAAGGTAAGGCCATTTGATTATTAATTTCCCCGCCATGGCATGACGTGGGCCCATATGATTTGCCTTGTGCAGCTATCACGCATTTGAATTAGGTTCGCCTCATTTGCGCTGAAGAATATGGTTTATCGCGCAGTCTAAACGGACTTGGGTGTTGGTTGATTCTTTTTCTTTTCTTTTTTTTATTTCCCATGCTTGAAAGGGTATGAGCCTGCTCATCGTGTACTTTTTTTGATGGAGTAGGTGAAATAGTGCTGCAAATGGCGTTTCAACGCAGACATGTGTAAACGACAGTTGAATGCTATTTTCAAGATGAAGGAAGAGTTGCGTGATGCTTTGAAATATCTCTTAATCCATTCATCAATGCACAAAATTCGCTTTGCTGCTTAATCCATACCACAGTGCACATAATTCGCTATGCTGCTTTTAAATAGTACATTTGAGGCATAGGCGCACGTTACACAGTAGGCCGAAACAAAATATTATTTTTTTCTCGGTAATACCGTATACCCCGGGAAAACACAGAGACAGTTTAAAGGTATCAAAATTTGGATACCGCCCAACCCTACCTCCAGCTGTTCCTTTTTTGTACCTTTAACTTTTCCAGCCTCTTATTGCCCCTGTCCCAACTTTTTTGAGACGTGTTGCTGTCATGAAATTTCAAATGAGCCAATATTTGGCATGAAATTTCAAAATGTCTCACTTTTGACATTTGATATGTTCTCTATGTTCTATTGTGAATACAATATCAGTTTTTGAGATTTGTAAATTATTGCATTCCGTTTTTATTTACAATTTGTACTTTGTCCCAACTTTTTTGGAATCGGGGTTGTACGTACATCAAGTTAATTATTAAATAAATTTACAAAAAACATTCTGAATACATTTCAATATGGTCTGGAATCACGTATGGATATCGGAATGTCACATTGATATTGCCACATTTTAATCAAATTTAACTCCATAAGGCAAGTGATTATCTCATTCAGTGTCATAAAGGAGACAAATTTCTGCACCTCTAACATTTGTGTGTGTGTGTGTGAGCAAACACGTGTGTGTGAGAGGTTTTGATCTGTGTGTAACTAAAGAGGTTGAATGGACCTTTTAATATTTTATATATATATATATATATATATACACACACACACAACCCCGATTCCAAAAAAGTTGGGACAAAGTACAAATTGTAAATAAAAAGAGAATGCAATAATTTACAAATCTCAAAAACTGATATTGTATTCACAATAGAACATAGACAATGTATCAAATGTTGAAAGTGAGACATTTTGAAATTTCATGCCAAATATTGGCTCATTTGAAATTTCATGACAGCAACACATCTCAAAAAAGTTGGGACAGGGGCAATAAGAGGCTGGAAAAGTTAAAGGTACCATAAAGGAACATCTGGAGGACCAAATTGCAACTCATTAGGTCAACTGGCAATAGGTCATTAACATGACTGGGTATAAAAAGAGCATTTTGGAGTGGCAGCGGCTCTCAGAAGTAAAGATGAGAAGATGATCACCAATCCCCCTAATTCTGTGCCGACAAATAGTGGAGCAATATCAGAAAGGAGTTTGACAGTGTAAAATTGCAAAGAGTTTGAACAAATCATCATCTACAGTGCATAATATCATCAAAAGATTCAGAGAATCTGGAAGAATCTCTGTGAGTAAAGGTCAAGGCCGGAAAACCATACTGGGTACCCGTGATCTTCAGGCCCTTAGGCTGCTGGGCCATAGAAGGTTCACGCTGCATGCTGCACGCTGCACGCTGCACGCTACACGCGTGTAAAGAAAAGTGGACAAACGTAGCATGACTTGCTCTGGGCCATAGAACGGCGTTCACGTTGCACGCTGCACGCTGCACACTTCACGCGTGAAGCGAGAAATGAACATGCACACTTTTTTCTAGGCGTGAAGATGGAAATTCCAGTCAATGCATGCGGTCACCGCCGCGCCAGCCAATCAGAACGGGTCTAGGGAGATAACGCTATGCTTTCAGGGGAAAACTTCAGAAAAAATATAATTGAATGGTATAATTGAAAAATAGTTCTTCATCGGGATTGTCAAGCAGATTATAGAATGTTCGGTGAAATTCACCACGGGTTTCTCTCAGAAGGAAGTGTTCTCGGCTCCAAATTCTGTTCCTTTTTCTCTTCCTCTGTCTCAGTAAAAGCAGAATGAGGCAATCGTCGTCATCCGAAGAGTCCATATTGTTGGTTACTCGGTCAAAGTAGAACAGACGCAACACGTGAACATCCAAGCATGAAGTTTAATGGCCCAGGGTCCGGTTCTTCATGTGAACGTGTAGCGTGCAGCGTGCAGCATGCAGCGTGCAGCGTGAACCTTCTATGGCCCAGCAGCCTTAGACGGCACTGCATCACATACAGGCATGCTTCTGTATTGGAAATCACAAAATGGGCTCAGGAATAT
This sequence comes from Neoarius graeffei, assembly GCF_027579695.1. Lineage (NCBI taxonomy): Eukaryota > Metazoa > Chordata > Actinopteri > Siluriformes > Ariidae > Neoarius > Neoarius graeffei. Next base: position 54,004,198 of record NC_083578.1, read on the forward strand.
TTCCAGAGAACATTATTTGTGAACACAATTCACCGGGCCATCTGCCGTTGCCAGCTAAAACTCTATAGTTTAAAGAAGAAGCCGTATCTAAACATGATCCAGAAGCGCAGACGTCTTCTCTGGGCCAAGGCTCAGTTCAGAAGCCTGCATCTCTGATGGTATGGGGTTGCATTAGTGCATGTAGCATGGGCAGCTTACACATCTGGAAAGACACCATCAATGCTGAAAGGTATATCCAGGTTCTAGAGCATCATATGCTCCCATCCAGACGACGTCTCTTTCAGGGAAGACCTTGCATTTTCCAACATGACAATGCCAAACCACATACTGTATCAATTACAGCATCATGGCTGTGTAGAAGAAGGGTCCGGGTACTGAACTGGCCAACCTGCAGTCCAGATCTTTCACCCATAGAAAACATTTGGCGCATCATAAAACGGAAGATACAACAAAAAAGACCTAAGACAGTTGAGCAATTAGAATCCTACATTAGACAAGAATGGGTTAACATTCCTATCCCTAAACTTGAGCAACTTGTCTTCTCAGTCCCCAGACGTTTACAGACTGTTGTAAAGAGAAAAGGGGATGTCTCACAGTGGTAAACATGGCCTTGTCCCAACTTTTTTGAGATGTGTTGTTGTCATGAAATTTAAAATCACCTAATTTTTCTCTTTAAATGATACATTTTCTCAGTTTAAACATGATGTCATCTATGTTCTATTCTGAATAAAATATGGAATTTTGAAACTTCCACATCATTGCATTCCATTTTTATTTACAATTTGTACTTTCTCCCAACTTTTTTGGAATCGGGGTTGTGTGTGTGTGTGTGTGTGTGTGTGTGTGTGTGTATCACACACACACACACACACACAGAATATAAAAAGTGTACACACCCCGTTAAAATGATAGGTTTTTCTAAGGTAAAAAAATGAGACCACAATAAATAATTTCAAAACTTTTCCACACTTTAATGTGACCTATAACCTGTACAATTCAATTGAAAAACAAACAAATCTGTTAGGGGAAAAAACATAAAAAACGTACAATAAGCTGGTTGCACAAGTGTGCACACCCTAAAACTAATACTTTGTTGAAGCACCTTTTGATTTAATTACAGCATTCAGTCTTTGAGTTCACACCTGCCATCAATTAAAATGACTCTGATTAACCCTCAAAAAAGTTCAGACACTTACTCAGTTGCATCCTCCAGCAAAAGCCAGGGTTCACAGAGAGCTTACAAAGCATCAAAGGGATCTCATTGTTGAAAGGTATCAGTCAGGAGAAGGGTACAAAGAAATAAATTCCAAAGCATTAGATATACCATGGAGCACAGTGAAGGCAGTCATCAAAAAGTGGAGAAAATATGGGACAACAGTGACATTACCGAGAACTGGACGTCCCTCCAAAACTGATGAAAAGACAAGACAAAAACTGGTCAGGGAGGCTGCCAAGAGACCTACAGCAACACAGAAGGAGCTGCAGGAATTCCTGGCAAGTAATGGTTGTGTACTACATGTAATCTCCCATATTCTCCATATGTCTGGACTATGAGGTAGGGTCAAAGCAAAATATCCAGGCCTGGCTAAATTTTGCAAAACAAAACAAAAAAACAATCAACTCTCCCAAGAGCATGTAGGAAAATGTGTTTTGGTCTGATGAAACCAAGGTTAAACTTTTTGGCCACAATTCCAAAAGGTATGTTTGGTGCAAAAACAACACTGCGCATCACCAAAAGAACACCATACCCACGGTGAAGCATGGTGGTTACAGCATCATGTTTTGGGGTTGTTTTTCTTCACCTGGAACAGGGAGTTTAGTCAAGGTGGAGGGAAGTATGAACAGTTCTAAATACCAGTCAATTTTGGCCTAAAAATTTCAGGTGTCTGCTAGAAAGCTGAAGATGAATTTTATCTTTCAGCATGACAATGACCCCAAAAAAGTTTTGGAATGGCCCAGCCAGAGCCCAGACCTAAATCCAATTGAAAATCTGTGGGGTGAACTGAAGAGGGCTGTGCACAAGAGCCTCACAATCTGACAGATTTGGAGCGCTTTTGCGAGGAAGAGTGGGCAAATATTGCCAAGTCTAGATGTGGCAGGCTGATAGACTCCAACCCAAAAGACTGAATGCTGTAATTAAATCAAAAGGTGCTTCAACAAAGTATTAGTTTAAGGGTGTGCACACTTATGCAACCAGCTTATTGTACATTTTTTAATTATTTATGTTTTTCTCCTGAACAGATTTGTTTGTTTTTCAATTGAATTGAATCATTTACCAGGGTGTGTACACTTTTTATATCATATATATATATATATATATATATATATCCCAACATACAATGGTGCTTGAAAGTTTGTGAACCATTGAGAATTTTCTATATTTCTGCATAAATATGACCTAAAACATCATCAGATTTTCACACAAGTCCTAAAAGTAGATAAAGAGAATCCAGTTAAACAAATGAGACAAAAATATTATGCTTGGTCATTTATTTATTGAGGAAAATGATCCAATATTACATATCTGTGAGTGGCAAAAGTATGTGAACCTCTAAGATTAGCAGTTAATCTGAAGGTGAAATTAGTCAGGTGTTTTCAATCAATGGGATGACAATCAGGTGTGAGTGGGCACCCGGTTTTATTTAAAGAACAGGGATTGATCAAAGTCTGATCTTCACAACACATTTTTGTGGAAGTGTATCATGGCACGAACAGATTTCTGAGGACCACAGAAAAAGCGTTGTTGATGCTCATCAGGCTGGAAAAGGTTACAAAACCATCTCTAAAGAGTTTGGACTCCACCAATCCACAGTCAGACAGATTGTGTACAAATGGGATAAATTCAAGACCACTGTTACCCTCCCCAGGAATGGTCGACCAAAAAGATCACTCCAAGAGCAAGGCATGTAATAGTCGGCAAGGTCACAAAGGACCCCAGGGTAACTTCTAAGCAACTGACGGCCTCTCTCACATAGGCTAATGTTAATGTTCATGAGTCCACCATCAGGAGAATACTGAACAACAATGGTGTGCATGGCAGGGTTGCAAGGAGAAAGCCACTGCTCTCCAAAAAGAACATTGCTGCTCATCTGCAGTTTGCTAAAGATCATGTGGGTAAGCCAGAAGGTTATTGGAAAAATGTTTTGTGGATGGATGAGACTAAAATAGAACTTTTGGGTTCAAATGAGAAGCATTATGTTCGGAGAAAGGAAACACTGCATTCCAGCATAAGAACCTTATCCCATCTGTGAAACATGGTGGTGGTAATATCATGCTTTGGGCCTGTTTTGCTGCATCTGGGCCAGGACGGCTTGCCATCATTGATGGAACAATGAATTCTGAATTATACCAGTGAATTCTAAAGGAGAATGTCAGGACATCTGTCCATTAACTGAATCTCAAGAGAAGGTGGATCATGCAGCAAGACAATGACCCTAAGCACACAAGTTGTTCTACCAAAGAATGGTTAAAGAAGAATAAAGTTAATGTTCTGGAATGGCCAAGTCAAAGTCCTGACCTTAATCCCATCGAAATGTTGTGGAAGGACCTGAAGTGAGCAGTTAATGTGAGGAAACCCACCAACATCCCAGAGTTGAAGCTGTTCTGTATGGAGGAATGGGCTAAAATTCCTCCAAGCCGGTGTGCAGGACTGATCAACAGTTACCGGAAATGTTTAGTTGCAGATATTGTCGCACAAGGGGGTCACACCAGATACTGAAAGCAAAGGGTCACATACTTTTGCCACTCACAGATATGTACTTTTAGGACTTGTGTGAAAATCTGATTACGTTTTAGGTCATATTTATGCAGAAATATAGAAAATTCTAAAGGGTTCACAAACTTTCAAGCACCACTGTAATATTTACTTTCACCATTAGGTTAGTTTCTTACATAACTTACCTTCTTTCTACTGTTAGAATGCTAACCATCAAGGCACTGGTTTTTGTTTTTTCTATTCCCCTTATGTAACTTACAGTATTTCTATTGTTCTATTAGGCATTTTTTAGGCATTTATTTCTTACACAGTTCTTATTCTGTACTTTCCCCCATCCCCTCCAGCTTGTATTGTTGTATTTTAACTTATACTGTATTGTTATGGAACGACTTCTGGCACAAGAATTTCCCTCAGGATTAAAAAAAGGTTATTTATATATATATATATATATATATATATATATATATATATATATATATATATAAGGAGGTCAATTCAACCTCCTTAGGTACACACAGATTAAAACCTTTCTCTCTCTCTCTCTCTCTCTCTCTGCACGCATATATAAGGGAGAGCATTGCCAACTTGGCATTGTGGATAACAGTTGAAATAATCCTGACTGTATGTTTGAGTAACAGTGAAAAGAGTGGGCACGGGGAACACATTTACTTAGTTATTTAGTTTACTATTTGCTCATTCTTTCATGTGAACGTCTCATCTCATTATCTCTAGCCGCTTTATCCTGTTCTACAGGGTCGCAGGCAAGCTGGAGCCTATCCCAGCTGACTACGGGCGAAAGGCGGGGTACACCCTGGACAAGTCTCCAGGTCATCACAGGGCCAACACATAGACAACCATTCACACTCACATTCACACCTATGGTCAATTTAGAGTCACCAGTTAACCTAATCTGCATGTCTTTGGACTGTGGGGGAAACCGGAGCACCCGGAGGAAACCCACGCGGACACGGGGAGAACATGCAAACTCCGCTCAGAAAGGCCCTCGTCAGCCATGGGGCTCGAACCCGCACCTTCTTGCTGTGAGGCGACAGTGCTAACTACTACACCACCGTGCCGCCCTCATGTGAACGTTTATTCATTTAATTAAAAAACATGCTTGGAATAAAAAAAGTATTTCCCAAAAATGTTAAATAGTTTCAATTATCAATTGCCACATTATATATGTCATGCTTAATGACAATACAATATTTTAAACACTTTATATTTCATTGTTTTTTGATAAAAAAAACAACAACACCATATGACCTCCTCGACTGGATTTAACAACTACTAATGCCTATCGACCCCTTGCACTGACGTCACATTTACCTTAGCAGCTGGCGCTACCCTATACCTGCGGGACCAGCAAACTTTGTTCACATACTGTTCACATACTTAAGCCAAGTGGAGATGTCCAGCATCTGTTGCTGTTGTCCGAAGAAAACTACAGCTAAAAAAGCTCTACTCCTGGATTACTTGGATAATCTTAGTCAGAAAGAAGCAAAGGACAGATATAAATGGAAATTAGAGTTTATTAGTGGTTATGATCCATACAAAATTCCTTGAAATGACTGGAGTGACAGTGCAGATTTGTGGCCTTCCGAAGAGTCCCGACACGGAAGAACAGTTAAAAAAAAACTACAAAAGCAAGAAAACCTTCTTTGTGTAAAGACTTTTTCTTGACATCAGCTTTTGGGGACAGAGTTCTGCGAAAGCCAAAGCATTTACTCTCAAAGGACTCCAACCTGAACTGTGGGCTAGATGGTATTTCAGCCCTCCATGTCTCAGCAACCCCACAGCAATGCCGGGGTGGCCCTATATTTAGCCGGGACCATCCCCGGCCCAAACCATCAATGGTGGCCTGCTTGGAGCATGGGGAAAATAATTTTCACTAATTTTGGTCACTGATCTTATTCTTGCATTAATCATCAATTCAACTGCACTCTGCATTTTCACATGGCAGCCCAGACGCCGACAGCATCACAGCAGATTAAATAGGCGCTACCAAATAAGGAAATTCTCCCCTCCCCTCTATTGCAGTTGGTTTGGTCCAAGACTCCTCCTCTGTATTGCGGGGAACTTAAACAACATTGGCGCGAAACAGCGCGCGTCAGTGATGGAGGGCAGAAAGAGGCCAGGTGGAACCGAAAGGGTGAAGCTTAAAAAAAGGAAGGAGGTGGCAGCAAAATGTGCCAAATTGACAGATATGTTCTCAAGACCAGCTGGTAGGTTACGAAAGATATGGAGTATGATAACCCTGTTTGTCGATTTTATCAGTCTATGCTAGGCCTATAATGTGTCGATAGTTTGCGATGTCAATTCAGCTTTTTGATGTCATGTGAAATCTCGCAATTTACACGGTATAGATGTGGTGTATGTCTTAATTCTAAGAAGACCCGGACATTGCTTTACATCCCAGTTATTAACAATTTTAGATGAACAGGTCCCAAATGTGCTGTTGCGCGTTATTTCCTCATCCAGCCTATTTCATCTCGCTGTCACACCGTGCATTTCCACAGGCGTGCGCACATTGTGGTTATGAACACATAGGCCTAGAAGTCATATTTGATGTTAAATAATTGTTGTTAAATATATAACTTAGAAGAGGTGTATGCGTATGCCAATATTCTAAGCAGAATCGAACACTTGCTTTAGCCTACATTTCATTTAACCATTTTTGAGTTGCCGAATGTGCCCTCACGCTTTATCTGCCGGTACCCAGCATTGTTGATTTGCCATTATTTTCGAGGCATATGTGGCATGTAATGCACAAGCATTGGTTCAAATGCACGCGAGAACCTATATTGTTAAAGTGAAGTGAAGTTTACCTGAATTTAAACCAAATGAAAAGCATTGTGAAAGAACAGTTATTTGTTTTATCTTTTTTAATGTACTCAAATTCCTCCTCCATTTCAAAGTGGCCTGAATGTGAATTAAACTCCCGGACTGAAAACAGGGCCCACTCCGGCCCTGCCCCACAGACATCTCGTTACAGAGCTTTTTGCACTCTATCATTTATAGATTGATGCTTATTATTGTTAAAACAATATCTGAAGTGTTATTTGTAAAATAACAAAATATCTTGCTTTCAAACAATATTGTAAGATCTCATCTCATCTCATTATCTCTAGCCGCTTTATCCTTCTACAGGGTCGCAGGCAAGCTGGAGCCTATCCCAGCTGACTACGGGTGAAAGGCGGGGTACACCCTGGACAAGTCGCCAGGTCATCACAGGGCTAATATTGTAAGATTTTATTTTAATTTAATCTAATGGTGGATGGTACAATAATTACAAATGCTAACAGAATCGGCACATTGCAGTTGTAGCTGTAGTCATACAGTAACTATAAATCACCCTTGTAATAATAATTTCAATAAACAGTTAATGTTCAGTTCCGGGCGGCACGGTGGTGTAGTGGTTAGCGCTGTCGCCTCACAGCAAGAAGGTCCGGGTTTGAGCCCTGTGGCCGGTGAGGGCCTTTCTGTGCGGAGTTTGCATGTTCTCCCCGTGTCCACGTGGGTTTCCTCCGGGTGCTCCGGTTTCCCCCACAGTCCAAAGACATGCAGGTTAGGTTAACTGGTGACTCTAAATTGACCGTAGGTGTGAATGTGAGTGTGAATGGTTGTCTGTGTCTATGTGTCAGCCCTGTGATGACCTGGTGACTTGTCCAGGGTGTACCCCGCCTTTCGCCCGTAGTCAGCTGGGATAGGCTCCAGCTTGCCTGCAACCCTGTAGAACAGGATAAAGTGGCTAGAGATAATGAGATGAGATGAGATGTTCAGTTCCCTCTTAATTTATTCAAAAGGTGCAACTGAGTCATGCACAGACCTGCCAACCTTTACGCATTTTGCGTAGCAGATGCGCATTTAGACATCAAACTATGCTGCTATGATTTAACACTTCAAAATACGCAAAAAGCCATTGATGGCTTTGAGTTCAAAGATCTTTAATATTCCGGTTCAACTGTCTGTGCATTCGCGCACTAGGCAACTCGTCTATGGGTGTAACTGCATTGATCAGCAACCTGTAGAGAAAAGAAGACTTCGACCAATCACAGCGCTAGTTTTAAACTCTTCAAATTGGCCTAGGCTATGAGGCTAAGCGGAGAGCCGAGGAGCCGTCAAAACGAAAGTAATGAAATTGATTTTCATCCCTCTCGGTCGATCTTCATACTGTGACTGGTTTTACAAGGGAGGACGGTGCTAAACACTGTTTTGAGGGTAAATGGGCAGGGCAAGGGTATTGTAAATAAAGCAAGGACAACTGTCCTAACGTCATAGTTCAAAGCACAGTGTTCCGCCTTATCTGAAGGAAATATTTGTTCCAGCTTGTTTTGATATTTGACCCAGGCTTCTCAATCCAAAAAATATTGCATAGCCTAAAGTGAAAATATAGTAGCCTACTGACATTTCCATCCAGTCAACCGATAGACGCGTTAAAATCTTCTGAACTAGGCTACTTGTGCATGTGAGATTCAATGAGCAGCGCACCAAGTGTTTTCACGTAAGTGCGTGTGCTGGATGATGATGTGTGTTTGTGTATGTGTGTGCCTTGCAGTTAATAATACACATGATGTCAGATGAGGATACTGACAGAGAGAGAGAGGGAAGCAAATCTAAAAAGAAGTGAGTCTATGCCCCTCAGAAGTTCCTAACAAGGTATCAAGATCAATGGCCATGCCTCCGCCCCTCTAAACTGCCTAATCATGCGTTTTGCACAGTGTGCAATTATGATTTTGACATTAGCCATCAAGGAAATACAGGTAATAATATTGCTAACATAGAAATGCTTGCATTTATATACATAGGCCATTATTTTTTCCAAATTAGGCCAGGTCAGTGAATATGAATATTATAAAGGCTATGTTACTGGATAGGCCAGAGTAGCCTATAATTTATTTTCAGTAAATTTTTCTGTAATGTGGTTATCAGTTTGCATTTACTAAATATTAATATTGAAAAATATATATTTATATAGGTACTCTGGAATATTCACTTTCGATGTTTAGTGTAGCCTAGTTCAGCGAGGAGCAACAGAATCTCTTTTACGGTCAAAACTAAATTTATGAAAAAAGGATTTAGTGTGTGTGTGTGTGTGTGTGTGTGTGTGTGTGTGTATTTTGCAGACTGCCGGCGTCTGTTTTAAAAGACATAGGCTATAGCCCTTTGGTTTTTCTGTTATCTATACAATATAATGCTAAATGTCAAAAGGGACATAGCATGCTATTTGGGATTCTTTGTTGTTTATAACTCCCAATGTATTTAAGACACAATATGCCAAAGGCAGTACATTTATCCCTTATCTTTAAGTTTAAGGTATGTATAAAGGACATATTTTTTGGGCACAGTTGCCTTGTGCCAAATGTCTTGGTGAAAGCATTGGAAATATCTCATCTCATCTCATTATCTCTAGCCACTTTATCCTGTTCTACAGGGTCGCAGGCAAGCTGGAGCCTATCCCAGCTGACTACGGGCGAAAGGCGGGGTACACCCTGAACAAGTTGCCAGGTCATCACAGGGCTGACACATAGACACAGACAACCATTCACACTCACATTCACACCTACGGTCAATTTAGAGTCACCAGTTAACCTAACCTGCATGTCTTTGGACTGTGGGGGAAACCGGAGCACCCGGAGGAAACCCACGCGGACACGGGGAGAACATGCAAACTCCGCACAGAAAGGCCCTTGTCGGCCACGGGGCTCGAACCCGGACCTTCTTGCTGTGAGGCGACAGCGCTAACCACTACACCACCGTGCCGCCCTCATTGGAAATATATTCATGCCTTTTCATTAAAAGAGTTCTTGTTTTCTTCATAGTCTACTTGTATGTTGAATAACTAGATATGGTGGTGAGTGGGAACTCTGTGCTTAGTAATACATTGTTCACATGCTCACTCATTACAATCAGTACTGATCAGCAAATGTGCCTGACCTCACACCATGCTGCGCTGCACCGTCGCGATAAGTTGCTAATCAAATTTTTTTTCCAAGGTTGGCAGGTATGTATGCAGGTTAAGTGTGTAACAGATAATAACAATTTTATCCAAAATACTTTTTCCCACCTCAGTTGATTTATTTCCATTTCACATGCATGCAGCTGTTGTAAAGTTCAGGGGTGGGTTTCCCTGTCAGAATGCAGGCACTTACGGATGTATTTGCAGAGGAGAGCAGGATACAAACTGTCAACAAAGCCAAGACGAGAGACTGGAATTGGAGTCAGTGAACTAGCGAGGGTCGGGCGATCAGCGAACAATGTAGTAGAAAAAGAGCGAAAACATGAGGGAAATAGCAAAGGGTCAGAAAGATACAAGGCTTGGTATGAACTGAGATAGCAGAACGATACTTCACACTGGTGTGTGTGTGAGGGGAGCTGAAATAGAGGGACAGGTAATTAGAGAAACGAGTGACAACTGAGTTCATTAGGCTGGAGACAGAGGGCACTGTGGTTCTTGGGAACTGTAGTGTCCATGTTTATAGTTTATTCGTTTTCAACAGGTTTACTGACATTCCCAAAAGCATCGCAGCACAAAGATCATTGTTAAATGGTAGTGTGAGCAGCACAATGAACACACTCTCTCCTAGTTAAGATGCTCTTAGTGTTAAGAGGCTTTTGGGAAACCTACCGCAGTATGTGTAGAATTCTCTTGAACTGTGGGTTCATTACTACACTCTGGCTCCATGGTGACACTTTGCACAGGACTGGGTTCCTCTGATAACAGCAACAAAGCTTCAGCGCTCTCTGCTCTTAATCTTTTCTGTTCTTTCAGGATTGATTGCGCATGTTGCTCCTTGTTGGTTTTTTTACTGAATTATGTCCAAGTTGTTTGAAACCAATCTGGGTTTTCTGTGTTGAATAATGAAGCTACTTCACCACCTGTAAGAAAATCAAACACTTTCATGAAGAAGCTTACTTGAACGCGAGCAGAAAAAAATAAAACGAGATTCTTAAGCAAACTTCCATACTCTCTTCCGACTTTCTATTTTTTTAAAATACATTTTAAATACAGTCACAAATTTCTCTGGAGATTTCAGGCTTAGCTCCTCTTGTCGTATTCTCTTTAACCACTCATTTCTTTGTTGTTCTTGAAGCATTTGCTTCTCTTTGTTAACATTTTTCTTGATAGTGGGGAGACGGTAATACCTTTTATCTTTTTCTTGATTTGAACAACCAAAAACAAGGCAAAAATAAACCATATTGAAGACAAATTAAGCCTTGCTTACACAAAAGACGGTGTCTGTTTGACCCCCAGGTGTAATTATCACGTGATGAGTGACATCATGCGCAAGGGGTCTATTTTGGGGATGCACATTGCAAAGAAGCTCTTCGTAATGTTGCTATTAAGACTCCTTCTGATGAGTGAGTTCAGGAAAACCATGTACAGAGACAATGTTTGTTGCTGAAGAGAGCCTCTCAGCTCGCTCTTTAGCCCTAAAGGGCAACGTTATTGGGAAACCTACCCCAGAACGGCAGGCAAAATCGTAAAACAGTGAAACAGGCAATAGGTCAAGCAAGGCAAACAGGCTATTGTAGACTAGGCAGAATCAAAGATGAGAAACAGGAAATCAGGGATCAGGAAACCAAACAAGGCTCAGTAATGTGTCAGGAACACAACTCAATACTTCGCAAAGTAAGTGTGTTTTCACAGTTTTTATATAGGCACACCGATTACGCCTTAAACCTGTGCAGGTGCGAGTCGTTTATGGCGCGCGCGTGCCAGAGTCCGCTTGGCACGTGCTCTGTCCGGAGCGTACTGGAGAGGAGAATTCGACCAATAGTCGAACCTTGGATCCAGGAGGAACAATGCGGTTTTCGTCCTGGTCGCGGAACACTGGACCAGCTCTATACCCTTCATAGGGTGCTCGAGGGTTCATGGGAGTTTGCCCAACCAGTCCACATGTGCTTTGTGGATCTGGAGAAGGCATTCGACCGTGTCCCCCGTGGTATTCTGTGGGGGGTGCTTCGGGAGTATGGGGTTCGGGGCTCTTTGCTAAGGGCTGTCCGGTCCCTGTACGAACGGAGCAGGAGTCTGGTTCGCATTGCCGGCAGTAAGTCAGACCTGTTCCCAGTGCATGTTGGACTCCGGCAGGGCTGCCCTTTGTCACCGGTTCTGTTCATAATTTTTATGGACAGAATTTCTAGGCGCAGCCAGGGGCCGGAAGGAATCCTGTTTGGGAACCACAGGATTTCATCTCTGCTTTTTGCGGATGATGTTGTCCTGTTGGCTTCTTCAAACCAGGACCTTCAGCATGCACTGGGGCAGTTTGCAGTCGAGTGTGAAGCGGCTGGGATGAGAATCAGCACCTCCAAGTCCGAGGCCATGGTTCTCGACCGGAAAAGGGTGGCTTGCCCTCTCCAGGTTGGTGGAGAAGTCCTGCCTCAAGTGGAGGAGTTTAAGTATCTCGGGATCTTGTTCACGAGTGAGGGAAGGATGGAGCGTGAGATCGACAGGCGGATCGGTGCAGCCTCCGCAGTGATGCGGTCGCTTTACCGGTCCGTCGTGGTGAAGAAGGAGCTGAGCCAAAAGGCGAAGCTCTCAATTTACCGGTCGATCTACGTTCCGACTCTCACCTATGGTCATGAGCTTTGGGTAATGACAGAAAGAACAAGATCGCGGATACAAGCGGCTGAAATGAGTTTCCTTCGCAGGGTGGCTGGGCGCTCCCTTAGAGATAGGGTGAGAAGCACAGCCACTCGGGAGGAGCTCGGAGTAGAGCCGCTGCTCCTCCACATCGAGAGGAACCAGCTGAGGTGGCTCGGGCATCTTTTTCGGATGCCTCCTGGACGCCTCCCTGGGGAGGTGTTCCAGGCATGTCCCCCCGGGAGGAGGCCCCGGGGAAGACCCAGGACACGCTGGAGGGACTATGTCTCTCGGCTGGCCTGGGAACGCCTCGGTGTTCTTCCCGAGGAGCTGGCCGAGGTGTCTGGGGAAAGGGAAGTTTGGGCTTCCATGCTTAGACTGCTGCCTCCGCGACCCGGTCCCGGATAAGCGGAAGAAGATGAGACGAGACGAGAGTCCTTGTCTCCAATTTACCAGTCCATATACAGTTAATGCATAAGTCCGAATTGAAGTCAGAGTCATCAGTGCTCAAGTCCAATTCGAGTCACAAGTCCTTAAAATTAGGGCACTAGTTGAACTCGAGTCTGAGTCCTGGACTCAAGTACTACAAGCCTGAACAACAGTGCTAACGCCAGACATTTCAAAGCTAGTACTTACTTACTACTCACGGTATAATACACCGGCCCTTTGTGGACAAGATTGAAGACCCCTGCTTACAACCCCCTGGAAATCTGTGGAATGATAGTAACTCAGGTTTCAGTGGGGGAATTTTAACTAATGGGGTTACTCAAGTAGTGTTACATTAATACTAGCTTTCTCTATTTTCAGCTTGAATAACGTTAGCTTGCTACTTGTTTTTAACAACTATATTCCATGTGCTTTTGAAGCGGGTAAAGGCTGCTTTATGTTGTAGTTGTAGTTAACTGGTTTTGGTTAGCAAGCGTGTGTTTTGTACATGGTGTCACTGTGTAACACGAACTTCCAGTGACTTTGGCAGGAGTGTGTGATGAGCATCATGGGAGTTGGAAACATCGAACCTGCAATTTTGACAGGGAGAGGATTCGCTCCAGTGACAGCTAGTAAAATTCTTGAGGTAAGTTGGACTTGAAATTGTTTCTTAACATATATTTACATACAAAAACAACATAATCTGCTGCTGTTATTTTTAATACTGCTTTAGTTTGGTTTTTACAGAACTGTTAGACCATGTATTTTACTCAATCTTAACTTTAGATATTTAGACAAATTTGCTAACTTTTAATGTCCAAATAGCACAGGCAGCTAATTTACATGCCACAAATATGGCGGGGAAATTTTTCAAGTATTGTTGCTCAGCTTGCAAGATGGAAATTTAACTTCTGAGATATTTTATGTAGCTGACTGCCATTTTTATTAGCATTTAGTTTGTACATGGTATAATTAAAGATCCTGGCTAGAACTATAAGTTCTACTAATTATTCAACATCGTGAGGTGGGAATTTTTTTTCCTTCTTGCTAATTATCTAACTCTGCTGTATAGCTAATGAGGATGCACCTCATATAGCCATGGCTAGCTTAATCCAATTATTTCCTATGATGGCAATCCTTTTAATATAAATACATTTAAGAAAATATAGTTCAGCTCAGTGGCATGGTGGTGTCATGGTGTCACTGTCACCTCACAGCAAGAAGGTTCTGGGTTCAAGCCCAGTGGCCGACGGGGGGCCTTTCTATGTGGAGTTTGCATGTTTTCCCTGTGTCTGCATGGGTTTCCTCTGGGTGCTCCAGTTTCCCCCACTCTCCAAAGACATGCAGATTAGGCTAATTGGTGGCTCTAAATTGACTGTAGGTGTGAATGAGTATGAATGGTTGTTTGTCTCTATGTGTCAGCCCTGCGATGATTTGGTGACTTGTCCAGGGTGTACCCCACCTCTTGCCCATAGTCAGCTGGGATAGGCTCCAGCTTGCCCACAACCCTGCACAGGATAAGCGGTCACAGATAATAGATGGATGGATAGTTCGGCTCTGCAAGAATGTTGGTGTATGATTGTGTAGCTGCAGCCTCATTTTACTTAAGTGCATATATTTTATGTCAGGGGGATGAGCTGTGATATCATCTAATGTTTTGTGTCAAAATATTGTTTAAAAAGTGGCTGCTGCTTTATCTGTCTAAATGTTAACATTTTATTAACTTACTATGAAGAAAATGGACTAATCTGAAGATGATCCTTAGCCAGTGATTCCTGGGTCCTTGGATGATCAAATCCACATCAATCCAAGATACAAAGTTTTGAAATAAGTGAAATGTAGAAGGTGTGGTTATGTGTCATGTTACCTAATGAAATTGGAAAAAGAACTATTTTGTCTTATGTCGGACATTTCCTTTATTACTGCTGAAATTCTATGAAATTCTATTGTATGAATTTGTGTTATATTCTGCAGTTTGATTTCTGTGAATCTTATTGTTAATACTTCTTGATCATAAATGAGTTAATGACAGTAATACACTATTTTTGAATTTAACTCATTTTGTGTCAAATAACACTTTTTTGTGAAGGGTTTAAACATGTTTTTAACTCAATGTGTGCAGCCAAGGACAGCACATAAAATGTACATATTACATGTTTATGTATCTTCATGTTAGCCTTCTTGACACATTCACTGTGTTAAAATCATTTATACAGTGAATGTATCAAAATTTACACAACAAGCATTATCCCAGAATGCACCCACTAATGTGTAAGAATTTCATAAAGTTTGTGTCAGTTTTAACACATCCTTTCTAAGCATGTGTGTTCTCTATTTTGAATTATGTGCTCTAGTCTGCCTGTTAGCTAAAAAGCCTAGCTTTTCAATTTTAAGCTGTAAGCATGCTTGTTTGTTTGTTTGTTTGTTTGTTTGTTTGTTTGTTTGTTTGTTTGTTTGTTTGTTTGTTTGTTTGTTTATTGCTGGTGTATGATATACACTGCTGAAAACCTCTGCCAAATTGTATGCAACAGTCCTGACTGTAACTTACTGCTGTATTATAGTACCTTAAGAACATGTTTTAGACAATTTTTCATCCCTTTCTTATTGATTTACTTTCTTTTTTTTAATTAAAACATATCTTACCACTGCAGCTTAAACATAGAAAATACAAAGATCATTGCCCAGTTGAAATGGGAACAGTGTATATTTTTGATTAGATGAAAATGGATTGTTTGTGTAGATCCCTCCAGCCAAAAATAAGGCTTACAGAACATGACCAGTGCTGTTCCCAACTGCACCACCATACATTATAGATGAGTGAGGGAGGTAGAGCAGTCCCATGGGCCGTACCCCAGCTGTGTTCCAGCAGTGCCACCATTTGCATGCATCCCCACCCACTTTTCATAATCGTACTGACAAAACGAGGTGGCTTCACCCAGCTGCAGTGCACACACATCCCATCCTTTCATCAGGCTTTTCTTTATCACACATAGCACTGAGTTGCTGTCCACCTCAATAAGTGAAGAACTTTATTTCCAGAGGGGTGGCCGTTTTCCTAATGGAGTTGCCACCATCCATTTTTTAGCCACTCTTTAAAGTGTGTCTCCAGACACATCCCCCATTACTGAGCCGTTTTTTGTTCGCTTCTGATGTTTAATGATGCAGTGTGGCTCAGCTACTGACCCGGCTATAATCTAAAGGAAGACTCTGTGCAATGTCATTAACATAATATCTGCTCAGTCAGTACGTTTACATGCACATCCAAATCGAGCTGCTGTCGGTAATCGAGCAAAGGGTCCCAGCAGGGGTGCCAGAGAAATCCAATCCTACATGCACACAAGGAAATTGAGCTATTGTGTGAGGTACATTGTGCACCTGAGCCACAGGTGGTGCTACACGCCCCATCGTGTTGGTACACTTCTGGTTGTCGTCATGAAGAAGAGCTATTCAAGAGTGTAAACAAAGT
This sequence comes from Neoarius graeffei, assembly GCF_027579695.1. NCBI lineage: Eukaryota > Metazoa > Chordata > Actinopteri > Siluriformes > Ariidae > Neoarius > Neoarius graeffei. The sequence goes on from NC_083578.1 coordinate 54,020,389, forward strand.
TATCAGTTCCGTGTTCTCCATTGCGTGTTTTTCTCCCGTCCATGAATTTTAATATATTCAACTCCTTAAGCTGAATGAGCATGAACTCTGTCTCCTCATTGCTCCAGAAGTGCACGTTTCTGCTCGCCATTTTCTTTTCTTCGTTTGTTCCTCCTGACCTCTTCTGCTGCTCGCTACTACTGTTGTCATGCTGACCGAGGCTGTCGTGTTTCCCGCTTGTGGTCTCGTCACTCGTCACTTCCGGAAGGGGCAGTGCTGAAGTAAGTAGCTCGACTACGTAGCTCAATAGGGTATACATGCACTAAGTAGCTCGGCAAAAATTGCATAATCTAGGTCGTGTAGCTCGATTACGAGAAATCAAGTTCGGTTCAATTTCAGCCTAGCTAAGGTGTTTCCATGGCATTTAGAACTTCGATTTCAGTCGAGCAACGGCAGAAATTCGATTTTCTCTATGTGCATGTAAACGCACTGACTATTGTGTCCAGGCCATGTGAATGAATGAGTTGTACCTGCCCAAACAGGGCCAGAGCTCCCTCGAGGATAGCTCATACTCACGAATGGTAGGATGAAAGAAATCTATCTGAATCCAACTAAATAAGTGAAAACCACTTCAATTTAAGCATTAATAATGCAGGTACAGGGTGGCATGTAGTGGTTAGTGGTCACCTCACAGCAAGAAGGTTCTGGGTTCAAGCCCAGTGGCCAACAGGGGCCTTTCTGTGTGGAGTTTGCATGTTCTTTCTGTGTCTGCGCGGGTTTCCTTCCAAAGACATGTGGATTAGGTCGACTGGCTACTCTAAATTGCCCATAGGTGTGTAGGTGTACCTGCCAACAGATGATGGTTTGGGTCCCTCTGGTGTGCTATAATCACCCAAAAGAATTCAGGGAAACTAGTTGATAGCTTCCTGGATTGCCGACCCTCAAGTGTGAGAATGGCGACAGACAGAATGCATGTACAGCATGTGTGGCCTTGGCTTGCTTTTCAGAAGTAATAAAAGGCGACATGGTTTAAGATCATTAAATTATCTTCCATCTGATCTAAAATATTCTACTGGACAGTTTTGTTGTTTTTTCTAACCAAAACTGCTTAACACTCTATTGAGAGTCTCTGTCTCTCAGTTGCATGTAACTAAAGTAACTTAAGTCAGTATGTCATAAACATCATGGGATGATATTTAGAAATATTCAAGCTATGTGCTGTGTGTGTGTGTGTGTGTGTGTGTGTGTGTAAGGCCCATGTCTCCATTTTGTATGTACAGATCTTTTCCCATTTTTAATCAAAACATATAATTTAAAACTTTTTTATGACTAGCAAAAAAAAAGGAAAATGTCATCATGGTTTGAATTTACCAGCAGAACTAACAATTTAAATATACAAACAATTACCACCAGAATCAAATAAACAACTTGTGTATATCGTCGCTGTCAGTTTAAAACCTGCTATGTGACAATTTAGGTCAAATTGGGTTCTCTATGATGATTGGTCAATTTTGATCTCATACTTCCATTTATGCTAATTAGAAAATGGAAGGACCAATGGATAATCCAGAAGAGACTAGATTCAATCCCTTTCATGTGATGGGTCCAAATAAACTGTGTGCAATATCAACTATGTGCACCTAGTGGCACACATAGCAGATTCTACACACAATACTCTTATGCCGCTTTTCCACTACCAACGCGGCTGAGTTGGGCTGAGCCGTGCAGTGCTGAGTTGGGCTGAGTCGAGCTGAGCGGGGCTGTTGGAGTTGCATTTCGACTACAACCGCGCTGAACCGTGCTGGCTGGAAGTGGGTGGACACATTGGGTGGAGTTAGTGAAAGTGGGTGGACATCAGGTGATGTCGTTATGCGGCGCAAACAGTGACATCAGTGACCTTTTAAGCAGTAGTCTCACAACCCGGAGAGTAAACAATAAACATGGAGGACATGGTGTCGTTAGTGTTGCTGGTCTTGGTGCTGTGGCTTGTTGTCACCGACAACGCCAAGGCGCATAAGGCTTCATAATTCTCGTAATTCGTAATTCTCCTTCTTCCGGGTTTACGGTGTTTACAGATCCCAGCGTGCTCGCGGGGCATGTGTGGGCGTGTGAGGACACTCCTCCTCACCAATCAGTGCACAGGGGAGTGTCTCCTCACGTCCCTAGCCTCACTCAGCTCGGTTTGGCTCGCTTCAGCCCCACTCCAAAACCGTGCGAGTTTTGGGGGCTGAGCAGGGCTGAAGCGAGCTGAGTCGTGCTGTTCTTAGATAGTCGAAACGCGAGCCGTGTCGGGCTGAAGTAAGCTGAAGCGAGCTGAAGTGAGCTGAAAAAGGGTAGTGGAAAAGGGCCATTAGTCACTCAGATTGCACATGGAAGGTTTTGCATGTCTAAAACCTTATATGTGCAAATATCTGACATGCAGAACCTCTTATGTGTTCTCAAGGATGATTTTTTTTGCAATTTACGCTAATATAATGCTGCAATTAGCTATTTTGATGGATATTTAACTGACCAAGCTAATAATAGAACAAGTAAACTTTTACTGGCTTCTCAGCTTGTTATTTCAGAGTTTTATTCAGTTTTTTACGTCTCCTGTAAAAAAAGAGAAATGTCACATAGCAGGTTTTGACCTGACAGCGACGATATGCTCCAGAGGTGTGGACTCGAGTTACATGACTTGGACTCGAGTCAGACTCGAGTTATGAATTTGATGACTTTAGACTCGACTTGACAAAATGTAAAGAGACTTGCAACTCGACTTGGACTTTAACATCAATGACTTGTGACTTCACTTGGACTTGAGCCTTTTGACTTGACAAGACTTGCTGCTTTCCCCAAAACCCAAAGATTAAAAAGTATGTTATTAAGGAACGTATCTTTCATTGTGTGTATGTGTGCCTCTGTGCGTGTATTTGCTGTCAGCACAACATCCAATCAAATTAGATCCACGTTGTTTTGATCCGACAGCATCCATCCAATCAAATTGCAGGACAACCAATGAAGAGGAACTGTCAAACAACGCGCCAGTTAGAAAAAATGATACCAAAGATGGTTTCGTTCGGGTATCAAAACTACGAGGTGGTCAACAGAAAATGAATTGCAGTATGCAAAACATGCGGGTCGAAGATTACAGATGGAGATGCAACAACTTCCAACTTCGTTCGACATTTGAAGTTGCACAAAGAACAGTAAGTTCTGAATGAAAGCTAATGCTTATTGGCTAACTTTTCTTTGCTGTGTAGTTAAATCAATGAGGCTGTAAACTCACTGTTAACGTTACATTGCAAACACGGTAATCTGTTGCGTCCACTGTGAGTTCACTCCCTTATTCATGCATTTAAGCAGGGCTTTGAACCGGTTCAAGGAACGAAAACGAAAACCGGGAACTTTTTCTATTTCACATGGAACAGACACGAAACCAGAAACTTTATTATTTTTTATGTTCCGGAACAGAAACGCTTATTAAAAATAATGGTAACCGGTTAATACCGATTTTTATTTTGTTCCTCAAAGTTTCTGTAGCCTACAAATAAAAAAGTCATTCTTTTCCTGCGCAAGTTTCTATGACCCGCTGGGGTTCACTTCCTGTGTGACGTTCGCTGACTGAATGGAGAGAGCGGGAGGGTGGACTATTATCATGTCTCCACATCTTAAATAAGAGGTAAATATTGCAGTCTATCGTTATTCAAAAATGTCAATTTCAAACACGATATCAATATATTTGTCCACGTTAATGAGAGGCTCGCGAACATTAAATGACGTTAACCTCTGTTAGCCTATCAATGCATAGGGCCTGACTAGCCTTTGGTAACACACTAAACGAATTCTCTTTCATTTTTGGCACTTTTTCTGTTTGTGTAGATGGGAAGACATACTGAGAATCCAAATCGCCAACATTTGAAATAATAATTGTTTTGAATTATTTCTTGTCTTATTTAATGAAGATTGTAATAGAATTAGCCTACATTTGGCTTAAGCTGGATGAGACAGAGACATAATTTTATAGCCATTTGTTAAACAGCTGACAGGGAACGTAATTAACCGTTCCGGGAACGAAATTTTTTTGTTCTAACCGGTTCGGGAACGTCTATTTAATGGTGGAACCCAAAACCGGAAACATTAAAATTCCGTTTCTGTTCGGAACGAACCAATAGGAAAAAAATTCTGGTTCAAAGCCCTGCATTTAAGTGATTTTTTTTTTAAGCGGGGTTGTATGAGGTACTTATACATAACGTTAGTCAATGTACAGTATCACACACAGTAGATGGTATCTCCTTCTCTTTCAAAGTTATCAAAACTCTGCTCACTGCTGCACACAAGCACAACATTCAAAGATGTGTTTGATGCTGAATTTGGGGAACAGAAAGACATCCCTGCTGCAGTTAACACAAGATGGAACTCAACACTGAGGCAAGTGAAGGCAGTTCTCCAGTGCAATCATCTAAAGCTCTGTGCTGTTCTAGAAAAGGCTGGGCACAGGGAGTTGTCATTCACAGCACGGGAGTGGAATCTGTTGAAGGAGTTGGTGGACATCTTGAAGCCATTTGGAGAAGCAACTGATTTGACACAGGGGGAGGTCATCACAATCAGTGCTGTTGTTCCATCCGTCTTGTCCCTCAACCACCACCTTGAGAAGCTGAAGCCTCAAGTCTGTTTCCTGAGCAGCCTGGTCAGAAGTCTCCAGGCATCCCTGAACAGAAGATTTCTTGGAATCTTCATCAACGTGAAAATGGCCAGGACACAAGATGGGGTCACTGCTCTCTTTTCAGATCCAGTCTACCTCAAAGCAGCTGCCTTGGATCCAGCCTTTTCTCTGTTGTGGGTGGAGCCCCATGTGCTGGTCAATCGTGATGTCAAGGCAGAGGTGGTACAATGAGTTAAAGGTAAATGTTACTGAGTCTAATGTAACTTTTCCCCTTATAATCTGATCTAATTGACTGCAACAATAATTAAGTGTTCTGTAGTATTTCAGTCTAACACACTGCATCACCAACACAAATGGTAATAAGGACTCTATTGTTTCTGCTATTGTTTTTACATGTTTTGCCAGAATTGATCCTGCAAGATGCTGCAGAGACTGAGCAACCTGTGCCTTTTGTTGATGAAGAAGAGCAAGAGGACCTCAGAGAAGGAGAAGGGCTGTTTGCTGCATACCATAAGAGGCAGAAGAAGGATGTTGGGACTACTCCATCACTACAGCTAAGTCACTACCTTGACATAGCCAAAGGACAGAACGCCCTTTTGTTCTGGGCATTGAACTGTTCCGAGTCGCCATCAGAGTCTTGGCAGTGTCTGCCTCCAGTGCTCCAGTGGAGCGAGTTTTCAGCCATGGTGGCATCATACTACGTCCCCATCATGCACAAATGACTGACAGACTTTTGGCCAATTTGGTCTTTTGCAAATGCAGTGCAGCATAGAGCTCTGACATATAAAAAGCACAACCCTGTTCATTGTTATGTTCATGTATTTGTTATGTTTCTCACATGTACACACACACACACACACTTAAACACAGACAATATGAGATGAGATAAATGAGATGAGAAGTACAGGACAGGACAAACTGCTGTGGAACTTGTTGAAATGCAATATGCCGTGGAAATACAATGTTAGCACTTTTGTACAAATAATTACAGTTGCACTTGTTTTTTTCAAATGTGTTTATTCTGTAAAGGAGTGGTTTAAAATGAAGAGTATTCTTACAAAATATAAGTTAAATGTTAAAAATGACTGGTTAATAGTGCAATGTCAGCACTAATTTTTTTCTGCAATTTCAATTGCACTTGTTTTAATAAATAAATACAGATTTTAAAAGCATACATGATCTGTGTAAATATATTATTACTCTGTGGTTAAAAGGACTCAAAAGGACTCGAAATTCAAACTGCAGGACTTAGGACTTGACTTGAGACCTGTCAGTCTTGAATTTGGACTTGACTCGGGACTTGCCTGTCTTGACTCGGGACTTGACTCAGGACTTGAGGGCAAAGACTTGAGACTTACTTGTGACTTGCAAAGCAATGACTTGGTCCCACCTCTGATATGCTCCTCATAAACTAATAAGGACATGTTCAAAAGTTGTAATTATTACACTCACAAAAGTAATCACAGAAGAAATAAACAATAAGTGATTTGCTGAATTATTAAACTGCAATTCTAAATAATAATTAAAACGCACACTTCTGCTTTATATTGTTCATGCTAATTTGGGGAAAGAGAACATTTTTTATATGTTTCTGAATTGAACTATTTCATGACCCCATAGAATATCACAGTCACAGATACCACTTTCGATTTGGAACTTGGGTTACTGTCTGTGCACGAGTTGCACATGTTGTCCTGTGTCCGTGTGGGTTTCCTTAACGTACTCTGTGTACATCCCCAAAACATACAACACCAAATTGGAAAAATTTGGGATGGTATGGAAAATAATAATAATAATAATTTAAAAAGGAAGAAAAAAAACAGTGATTTCTAAATTCACTTTGACTTGTATTTCATTGCAGATTGTATGAACCTAAGATATTTTATTTGTTAATTATACATCCATTTTCCTGCATTTCAGGCCTGCAACATGTTCGAAAAAAGTTGGGACGGGGCAAAAAGGAACACAGCAAATACCTCAGTGTTGAATTAACACCCAGAGTGTTTATATAGGTCCAATTGGACCTATATAAACACTCTGGGTGTTAATTCAACACTGAGGAATTTGCTGTGAAGCCTTGCACTAAATGTGTCCAGAAGTGCTGTTTACTTCTCGGGGCTCGGAAGCATCTGGGATGGACCATCACACAGTGGAAATGTGTATTGTGTTCAAATGAATCAGTATTCTAGGTTTTTTTTTTTTAAGAATAGATCAAAGACGAAAAGGACCATCCAAACTGTTACCAGCAACAAGTCCAAAAGCCAGGGTCTGTCATGGTATGGGGTTATGTTGGTGGCCTGAGCAAATGTAACTTACACTCCTATGATGGCAGCATTAATGCAGAAAAGTACATTGAGGCTTTGGAACATATGCTACCTTCAAGATAATGTCTTTTCCAGGGAAATTTCAATAACACAATGCAAAATCAAATTCTGCACACATGACAAAAACATGGCTGCAGAAGAAGAGGTTGCCTGTCCCTTCTGTCCCCAATAGAGAATGTTTGGTGAATTTTGAAACGTAACATATGACAATGAAGACCCCGTTACTGTTGTACACCTTAAGATCTGTTTGCAAGAAGAATGAGACAAATTAACGCCTGAAACATTTCATCACTCACTGTCTTCAGTCTAAACATCTTTTAAGTATTGTGAAAAGGAATTGCAACATGACAAAGTGTAAATACTTTACTGTCCCAACCTTTTTTGAAAAGTGTTGCAGGGATCAAAATTGAAATGTACAAGAGTAAGTCAAAAAGTTCTAAGACAGATGTTATAATCTCAAAAGGTGTGAAAGACATCCCCCAGAATTCTACAAAGAAGGAATTCTCCAATGGAAACAGTGCTTGCAGAAGTGTTTAGACTTAAATGGAGAATATGTAGAGAAATAGCTTTGTTATTTTCATAAATAAAGATTTTTTTTCAATTTGTCTTTTTTTGACTTACCCGCATATGCATTTGAAAAACAAACAAACACTAAAATTCATGAGGTAAAACATCAAAGAATGTGTTGTATTGTGTTGAGTGCAATACAGTTCAAATACTATTTACAAAGCATTGTTTTTAGTTTTAATTTCAATTGCAACATACCAGCCCAACTTTTTTTTTGGTAGTATACACTGCAAAAAAAATTGAAAACTGAATTTGAGGAGAAAATTACTTAATACCAGTGAAGTTATCTTGCTGCATGGACAGATAATTTTACTTGACAAGACATCTTGGAATAAGTTGGTTGCAATCTAGAACTAGGCTTAATAATCTCAGAAGTGGTGTCTTGTATTCTTCTAATAGGAAATGCTCAATTGTTTCAACTATTTTCAAGATATTTTTACTTGCTAAGACATCATTTTTTGCAGTGTACTAGTGCATCTCGGTGATGTAGTGGTTAGCACTGTTGCCTCACAGCAAGAAGGTCCTGGGTTTGAGCCCCGTGGCCGGCGAGGGTCTTTCTGTGTGGAGTTTGCATGTTCTCCCCGTGTCCGCGTGGGTTTCCTCCGGGTGCTCTGGTTTCCCCCACAGTCCAAAGACATGCAGGTTAGGTTAACTGGTGACTCTAAATTGACCGTAGGTGTGAATGGTTGTCTGTGTCTATGTGTCAGCCCTGCGATGACCTGGCGACTCATCCAGGGTGTACCCCGCCTTTCGCCCGTAGTCAGCTGGGATAGGCTCCAGCTTGCCTGCGACCCTGTAGAAGGATAAAGCGGCTAGAGATAATGAGATAATGAGACTAGTGCATCTCAAAAAATTAGAATACCATGAAAAAGTTCCTTTTTTTCATAATTTAATTCAAAAAGGTAAACTTTCATATATTCTATATTCATTACATGTAAAGTAAAATATTTAAAGCCTTTTTTGTTTTAATTTTGATGATTATGGCTTATAGCTCATGAAAATCAGAAATCCAGTATCTCAAATTATTAGAATATTCCCTAAGATCAATCAAACAAACAATTTACAATACAGAAATGTCCAACTTCTGAAAAGTATATTCATTTATACCAGTGGCGGCTGGTAGTCTTTCAAACAGGGGAGGCTGGTCGGTTACGATATTTCCAGATTTTAAAAGAAAAAACATCAATTTTGCCCATACTCTTGCCTCTGATCTGGCTGATTGTTGGCAGCATAACAAACTGTGAAATAACAGGTTCTTTTGGCCCATTAGCCTACTGTCCAATATACATGATGGTGTTGGGGGGGGGGTATATTTTAACATTTTATATTTTAAAATTGTGGCATGTTGTTTAAAAATTGATCATTATTGAAAGCAGCTCTTTGTCAGGAACCTCAGCAGTAGAGCTGGGTGCCACACATTTCATTCAATGACACTTTCCCTATATTTTACTTATTTTGACTGAGAAATGTTTTATTGACAATTTTGATAACCCTTCACTTTTAATCCAGGTCTGTAGTGTGAAATGTTCTCGGCTGTGTTTTTGTTTAAAAATGTTTTCCAAATTGTAGCTGTGTTTAATTCATATCCAGAAAAATATATATTCCAATAGAATATACTCAGCATAAACATTTTAAATAGATTCTATATTTTTGGTCCATCCATGACATATTACTAAAGTAGCCTATTTACTGTTGTTGATGTGGGTCACTTGCTGTTAGCCAATTCACTTTCTCGTACCAGGAGAGCTGAAAGGAACGAGTATTATTCCCTACCTTTTTCACCAAGTCAATTTGAGGCGTTGGTCTACCCTGCTCTTTAATTTTAATTTTTTCCTCGAAAGGAAGACTGGCAAATGGCTTCGCCAAAATTAAATCAGCAATGCTTGGCATCCATGCGCAGCTTTCTTGCTAGCTGACTAGCCCTCTCAAGTTCAAGTTCAGTCACTCAAATAAACGAAATTTCTGGAACTAAGATAGCAAACTTGACAACACTATATTTACACTTTATTTACAATGAAAATATATACAAACTAAAAAAGCTGGTAGAAACCGTATGTAATGAATGAAATCAAAATGTAAGCTGATCTCTTACAATACACCACAGCACTTGCGAATCCGCATGGGACTGAACTGAAATTCACTGCTCCCTGTCTATATTTGAAACGAGCTGTCAATCAAAGAAAATATCTGGCCGCTTTCACCAATCACCAGTCTCCTCGCGGAAACTGCCATGTCCCTCCCATGTGAGGCTGGGAGTCCGTGGGCAGGCATTTTCGCAGTATTTGTCCAATAACCGTCTTGCATTTTGAGATTGAAAAGCGCATAGCTCCCAAATGCCATTGAAGTCCACTGAGGCTGGGAGTCCGTGAGACTCCGCATGGGGCGGGCGTTTTCGCAGTATTTGTCCAATAATCGTCTTGCATTTTGAGATTGAAAAGCGCAGAGCTCCCAAATGCCACTGAAGTCCACTGAGGCTGCGCTGCATCGCGCTGTCACGAGGGGGAAAAACTCACGCACACATTAAAGTTATAAGGGAATGATTTCACACTGTAGTGGGTTGAGCACATATATTTCTATGATTCTGGATCTGAAATAGCAATGTTATAAGGTCGGCTATAACATAAGCCTAGCGCAATTCATCCTACACGATGTTCGTCATTTTTAGAGGAGGCTGAGCCTCCCTCGTTGTCTTAGAGCAATCGCCCGTGATTTATACACTCAATACTTGGTTGGGGCTCCTTTACCATGAATTACTGTATCAATGCGGTGTGGCATGGAGGTGATCAGTCTGTGGCACTGCTGAGGTGTTATTGAAGCCCAGGTTGCTTTCATAGTGGCCTTCAGTGTATCTGTATTTTTGGGTCGGGTGTTTCTCATTTTCCTCTTGACAATACCCCATAGATTCTCTATGGGGTTCAGGTCAGGCAAGTTGGCTGGCCAATCAAACACAGTAATATCATGGTCAGCAAACCTTTTGGTAGTAGTTTTGGCACTGTGGGTAGGTGCTAAGTCCTGCTTGAAAAGGAAATCAGCATCTCCAAAAAGCTCGTCAGCAGATGGAAGCATGAAGTGCTCTAAAATCTCCTGGTAGATGGCTGTGTTGACTTTGGACTTGATAAAATACAGTGGGGGCGGCACGGTGGTGTAGTGGTTAGCGCTGTCGCCTCACAGTAAGAAGGTCCGGGTTCGAGCCCTGTGGCCGGCAAGGGCCTTTCTGTGTGGAGTTTGCATGTTCTCCCCGTGTCCGCGTGGGTTTCCTCTGGGTGCTCCGGTTTCCCCCACAGTCCAAAGACATGCAGGTTAGGTTAACTGGTGACTCTAAATTGACCATAGGTGTGAATGTGAGTGTGAATGGTTGTCTATGTGTCAGCCCTGCGATGACCTGGCGACTTGTCCAGGGTGTACCCCGCCTTTCGCCCGTAGTCAGCTGGGATAGGCTCCAGCTTGCCTGCGACCCTGTAGAAGGATAAAGCGGCTAGAGATGATGAGATGAGAAAATACAGTGGACCAACACCAGCAGATGACATGGCACCCCAAATCATCACAGACTGTGGAAACTTCACACTGGGCTTCAAACACCTTGGATTCTGTGCCTCTCCACTCTTCCTCCAGACTCTAGAACCGTGATTTCCAAATTAAATGCAAAATGTACTTTCATCTGAAAAGAGGACTTTGGACCACTGAGCAACAGTCCATTTCTTTCTCTCCTTAGCCCAGATAAGACACTTCTGACATTGTCTCTGGCTCAGGAGTAGCTTGATTTTAGGAATGCGAAAGTTGTATCCCCTTTCTTGAAGATGTCTGTTCGTGATGAGTCTTGATACACTGACACCAGCCTCAGTCCACTCCTTGTGAAGCTCTCCCAAGTTCTTGAATCAACTTTTCTTGACAATCCTCTCAAGACTGCGGCCATCCCTGTTGCTTGTGCACCTTTTCCAGCCACCCTTTTCAGCAATGACCTTTTGTGGCTTACCCTCCTTGTGGAGGGCATCAGTGATCATCTTCTGGACAACAGTCAAGTCAGCAGTCTTCCCCATGATTGTGGTTGTGTGTACTGAACTAGACCGAGAGATACACTGTGTTCATACTGTTTTATTCAAACTCGAAATGAAATATTCTAATATTTTGAGATGGGTTTTTTATGTTTTGTACTGTATGCCATACTGATTAAAATTAAAACAGAAAAATGCTTGAAACATTTTAGTTTATGTGTAATGAGTCTATAATATATAACATTTTCACTTTCTTAAATAACTGATGGAAAATATTGAACTTTTTCACAATATCCTAATTTTTTGAGATGCACTAGTAGAAGGTATGACTACACAGAATTGTCCCTCCATGTGAATGTGTGTATGTGTTCCATGTACCTCAATAAGCTTCGGATCCACTGCAACCCATATCAGGATTAAGCAGTTACTGAGGATGAATGAATTTTAAAAAAATGTATGGGCCTCAATTAAGTCATCAAATTGATAACTTACTCTTGATAAGTTCATTGGTGAGCATAACTGATAAATACATTGGGTGTCTCTGACGTCAACATTATTTGAATGACTGACATCATCCAGAAATGACTGACAGTTTGTTGGGACTAAGTGGTGAACAAGAATTAAATTTTAATCAGAGAAGAAGCCAAACAAACTGCAAATGTAAGTAGTTTTACCTAAGCTAATCTTATATCAGGATCTCTTAAAGGTCGACTGCCTTTCAGATTTTTCAAGTGTAGGTCTCATCTCATCTCATTATCTCTAGCCACTTTATCCTGTTCTACAGGGTCGCAGGCAAGCTGGAGCCTATCCCAGCTGACTACGGGCGAAAGGCGGGGTACACCCTGGACAAGTTGCCAGGTCATCACAGGGCTGACACATCGACACAGACAACCATTCACACTCACATTCACACCTACGGTCAATTTAGAGTCACCAGTTAACCTAACCTGCATGTCTTTGGACTGTGGGGGAAACCGGAGCACCCGGAGGAAACCCACGTGGACACGGGTAGAACATGCAAACTCCGCACAGAGAGGCCCTTGCCGGCCACGGGGCTCAAACCCAGACCTTCTTGCTGCGAGGCGACAGCTCTAACCACTACCAAGTGTAGGTCATCAAAAGAAATTTCCCTGACACCCAATTATTTTTGTTTAGTGGACCGAAAACTACTGAATTTGAATCACAGACTTCCAATTTTATTAGGTTTTTTTTTCCATAGAACAATTAATGAATTTAGGGCCACATGGCCCTAAATCCACCGCTATTTTTTCCTGCTTCATCATGACCCAATTCAAGATACTACATTATGCATCATTTGGTGGGCTTTCCCTGTTCACGCAAGGCATTGTGGGATACAAATTTGAAACAGGAGAGGAAAATGGAGGACGTGAGTGTGCGAATGAAACATGAAAGACTGACTACAGTAACGGAAAGTGAGAAGAAAAGACGTTACGTTGCGAAGGAAAGGAAACAACCTTGGTGTGATCAGCTGTTCGTTTAGCGACAAAATTATGTAACTGTCAGTGCATGCTCAAAGGTAAACCTGCACATGTGCACACGGACTTCCTCTGTCTGCTTGACTGTGCGAAGCGAGCAATTTCATGCACATTATTTGCTAGGGAATCCCCTCAAATTAAATAACTTCCCAGCTACAGAATGGCCTGGTTTGTTTTTTGAGATATTGCAGAAATAAACATATCACATTGTCCAAATTTCAAAGGGAACTAAATTTCACCAATTTTATGAAATCGAAAGGCCGTATAGCTTTAATTCCCCTGCACACTGCAAATCAGTCACTAATATTCTCATACCCGACTATTAAAATACCTTATAGATTGGAGCTGCCAAAGTAAAAGTGATGAAAATTTGAAGTGATGGATACAAATCAAATTAAATGTACAGCCAGGTTGGGAGGGAATCAAAGTTAACCACTGGGGAGACGTTCTGAGAGGAGCTGCCATGTGCACTGGGGAGTGTGAGCAGCACGACTCAAACAATCTCATTATCATGCACATGCTCGCTTACACACACACACACACACACACACAGGCAATGACAAACCTCCTTAATCTGCTCATCATCCTTCTCCTACACCCCTCCCCCACTTTTAATCCATTCTCATCCACATAATTGTATTTTGCTGTTGTGGTAATAGCTGTGTTCAGATACAGTATCATCTGTTTTTAATAAACCAAATGAGAAAAAAAGTTACTATAAATGCAGCAGTTTATGGTTCTTTATATATACACCATTGTGGTCAGATATATACACTTATCATGGACACGAATGTCATAGCAGTACTGGGCTTTCAATGATTTCTTTGCACTGGTCTTTTTCTGGGGAAGGATGATTGTACAACATAGATATTTAATAGGAAAACAAATCAAATTGGTTCACAGGTTTTCATTTATTTTGGGTTTTCTGAACTCATCACAGGGTCAAAATAAAAGTTGGGACACCGTAAAACGTAAATAAAAACAATGCAATGATATGCAAATCCTTTTTGACCTATATTCAATTGAATACAAAGACAAGATACTCAAATTGACAAATTGTATTGCTTTTTGGTAAATATTCACTCATTCTGAATTTGATGCCTGCAACATGTTCCAAAAAATGTTAGGACAGGATCAGCAAAATACTGGGAAGGTTGTGGAATGATCAAAAAACACCTGTTTGGAACATTCTACAGGTAAACAGGTAAATTGGTAACAGGTGATAGCATCATGATTGGGTATGAAAGGGGCATCCTCCAAAGGTTCTATCATTCACAAGCAAGGACGGGGTGGGGTTCACCACTTTAAGAACAATGCACAGTTGCAAAGAATTTAGGGATTTCACCATCTACAATCGATAATATCATCAAAAGATTCAGTGAATGCAGAGAACTCTGCACTTAAGCAGCAAAGTCGAAAACCAACATTGAACTCCTGTGACCTTTGATCCCTCAGGCAGCACTGCATTAAAAACTGACATGATTGCATAAAGGATATTACTATACAGTGGTGCTTGAAAGTTTGTGAACCCTTTAGAATTTTCTATATTTCTGCATAAATATGACCGAAAACATCATCAGATTTTCACACAAATCCTAAAAGTAGATAAAGAGAACCCAGTTAAACAAATGAGACAAAAAATATTATACTTGGTCATGTATTTATTGTGGAAAATGATCCAATATTACATATCTGTGAGTGGCAAAAGGATGTGAACCTCTAGGATTAGCAGTTAATTTGAAGGTGAAATTAAAGTCAGGTGTTTTCAATCAATGGGATGACAATCAGGTGTGAGTGGGCACCTTGTTTTATTTAAAGAACAGGGATCTATCAAAGTCTGATCTTCACAACACATGTTTGTGGAAGTGTATCATGGCATGAGAAAAGGAGATTTCTGAGGATCTCAGAAAAAGTGTTGTTGATGCTCATCAGGCTGGAAAAGGTTACAAACCCATCTCTAAGGAGTTTGGACTCCACCAATCCATAGTCAAACAGATTGTGTACAAATGGAGGAAATTCAAGACCACTGCTACCCTCCCCAGGAGTGGTCGCCCAACAAAGATCACTCCAAGAGCAAGGCATGTAATAGTCGGCAAGGTCACAAAGGACCTCAGGGTAACTTCTAAGCAACTGACGGCCTCTCTCACATTGGCTAATGTTAATGTTCATGAGTCCACCATCAGGAGAACACTGAACAACAATGGTGTGCATGGCAGGGTTGCAAGGAGAAAGCCACTGCTCTCCAAAAAGAAAGTCCCCTGCTCATCTGCAGTTTGCTAAAGATCATGTGGACAAGCCAGAAGGCTATTGGAAAAATGTTTTGTGGACGGATGAGACCAAAATAGAACTTTTTGGTTTAAATGAGAAGCGTTATGTTTGGAGAAAGGAAACACTGCATTCCAGCATAAAAACCTTATCACATCTGTGAAACATGGTGGTGGTAGTATCATGGTTTGGGCCTGTTTTGCTGCATCTGGGCCAGGACTGCTTGCCATCATTGATGGAACAATGAATTCTGAATTATACCAGTGACTTCTAAAGGAAAATGTCCGGACATTGCCATGAACTGAATCTCAAGAGAAGGTGGGTCATGCAGCAAGACAACGACCCTCAGCACACAAGTCGTTCTACCCAAGAATGGTTAAAGAAGACTAAAGTTAATGTTTTGGAATGGCCAAGTCAAAGTCCTGATCTTAATTCAATCGAAATGTTGTGGAAGGACCTGAAGTGAGCAGTTCATGTGAGGAAACCCACCAACATCCCAGAGTTGAAGCTGTTCTGTATGGAGGAATGGGCTAAAATTCCTCCAAGCCAGTGTGCAGGACTGATCAACAGTTACCAGAAACGTTTAGTTGCGGTTATTGCTGCACAAGGGGGTCACACCAGATACTGAAAGCAAAGGTCCACATACCTCTTGCCACTCACAGATATGTAATATTGTATCATTTTCCTCAATAGGGGCAAAGGATCACTGGAGGTTTAGTACCTTTCTGGTCGGCCTATGTTACCTTGGCGTCCCAGACTGGCCTCCCCATATCCAGCGACATGTGACGCGCAATATACGGCCAGATCAACATCAGCAAGTGGCCACAACACCTAGCCTATCACATGTTCGAAGACCGCATGCTGTGGCTCTTAGCGCCGCCCCTAGTCTTGCAGAACGCAGCGGATCTAAGGGAGTAAACCCCGAAAACAAATCAGGATCAGTCCCTGCTTGGGTTAGCCCACAGGTCCTCAAACTTTGCCTCTCTGGGTTAGGTTAGGTGATTTGTGTGTTCATAGGACTCCACTCCTAAATCTACCCCCCAAGGAACGCAAGTACGGAAGAGGGCAGCCTGCTTGCCTGCTGCACGGGGCCAGCAACCCTTCGCAGTGGAACTACATACCTGCTACGGGCCCATATAAGCATAATCAACATCGCAAACATCCGTGCTGTAAAGCTGGGCAGCTCAACAGCAAGCATGATGGACAATGGGTAAAGCCTCGAGGACCCCGTGGCCCCGATCAGTCCAGTTTCACTCGCAAGAATCCTAACCAAGTTAAATTAGCCTGTTGGAACGTCCGGACTATGTCCGATGAAAGTACAGCCAAACGACAAGCTCCAGAGCACCGTTCAGCTTTAGTGTCAATGGAGCTCGATCGTCTTAATATTGACATTGCTTGTCTTAGCGAATGCCGGATACCAGGTGAGGGCGAATTCATTGAGGGAAACTACATCTTTCTCTACTCAGGCAGGTCACCAGGACAAACCAAGCTTGAAGGAGTGGCTATTGCGATTAAAAACACCATCCGCCCTCTTGTGATCAGCTGGAATGGACTAAGTTCCAGGGTGATAAGCATGAGAATTAAGCTGGACAAATTTACAGCAACAGTTGTCAGTGTATATGCTCCAACTTTCAAGAGACCTCCAGAGGAAAAAGCTCTCTTCTATAATCAGCTGTCGGAAGTTCTAGCTGCAATCCCCAGACTCGACAGAGTTTTTTTGCTTGGGGATTTCAATGCCCGAGTAGGCAGGGATCAAGAAGCCTGGCCAGACGTGATCGGCCCTCATGGCCTCGGTGACATAAATGAGCAGGGAACCTTATTGCTTGAGCTTTGCACCCATTTTGGCCTCTGTATTACCAACACGCTCTTTTCCCACGCCGATATACACAAGGGGACCTGGCAGCACCCAAGATCCAAGCGACGGCACCTCATCGATTACATCATCGTTAAACAACATTATAAAAGCGATGTTCTTGATTCAAGAGTCCGCCGCAGCGCCGACTGCTGGACGGACCACAAAATGGTATGTGCCCGCCTTAAGCTCTGTTTTCATCTATCAGGCCAGAAACGAAAAGCCACCGCATCAAAGCGCCTCGATATCAGAAAGCTAAGTGACCCAGCTATAGCTGAACAGATGCAGGAGACCATCCGTCAGAACCTGACTACGAACCCTTCTGAAAACCTCCCGTTGGAACAACGATGGGAGAACCTTCGCAACATCCTCTACAACAGTGCCAAGGACACCATTGGCTTCCAAAAGCGCAACCTCAGAGACTGGTTTGACGAGAACAACTCCTTTATCAGTAACCTCCTGAACCAAAAGAAAACAGCCTTCCAGGCTGTCCTCAATAATGACACCCAAGCGAACCGAGCACGATACAGCCAAGCAAGAAACATCTGCCAGAAAGAGCTCCGCCAACTTCAAAACCAGTGGTGGTTAGATCGCGCCAAAGAAATCGAACAGCATGCTGAGCGACACGATTCTAGATCGTTTTATCAGTCAGTTAAGTTTATTTACCAACGACGGCAAAGTGGCATTTGCCCCATCAATGATGCACAGGGCAATCGTCTTTTGGAGAAGGAAGCCATACTGGCCCGCTGGCAAGAGCACTTTAGTGACTTGCTGAACCAATCTGGAAGAGCCAGTGACAGTGTTCTTGATGCAATACCTCAGGATGAGATTCTTAATGAGCTAGAGTCACCCCCAACCATTGACAAAGTTAAGTCAGCCCTCAACCAACTGGCCAACAACAAAGCTCCTGGCCCAGACTGCATCCCTGCAGAGATCCTGAAGGCAGGTGGTAAACCCCTCCTCACAGAGCTCTGGCTCCTCCTTCTTTCCATCTGGAATGAGGAAGAGGTCCCCCAAGATCTAAAAAATGGTAACATAATCACGATCTTCAAGAAACACTGCCGTTTCATTTGCAACAACTACCGAGGTATTACGCTCCTCTCTGTCATTGGTAAATTATTTGCTCGTGTCATCCTTGACAGAATATGGCCCCGTATTGAGCAATACATCCCGAAGCACAATGTAGTTTTAGAGGTGGACGTTCTACCAGCGACATGATGTTTACACTTCGTCAACTCTTGGAAAAGTGTAGAGAACAGCACCAGGAACTTCACATAGTTTTTGTGGACCTAGTAAAAGCGTTCGACACGGTCAGCAGACCCCTTATGTGGGCTATACTGAAGAAGATAGGAATCCCCTCTAAAGTGGTTAACATCATACAGAGCTTCCACGATGGCATGGAGGCGAGAGTACTGATTGGTGGAGAACTAACTGAACCTTTCTCGTTAACAAATGGCCTTTGGCAAGGTTGTATATTAGCTCCCACGCTCTTCATCCTTCTCTTCTCCTTCGTACTGTGAAATGCCCATGAATTCATCCCTGGCTTCGGAGTAGACATAAAATACAAGCTTGATGGCAAGCTGTTTAACCTCCAGAGGCTTAAAGCAAAGTCCACAACAACTGCTCGTCTCGATGACTTTCTCTACGCCGATGATGCTGCACTGGCCACTAAAACCTGTGAATCGTTACAAGAAGGCGTGGCAGCTCTGCACAAATCTTGTATGTCCTGGGGTTTAACTATTAGCAAACCCAAGACCGAAGTCATGCATGTTCAGTGTGCACAGCCACCTGCCATCACTATTGAGAATACGGAACTCAAGCAAGCACACACTTTCACATACCTAGGAGGAAACCTGTCGGATGATGCAAGCCTAGATTCTGAAATCCAGCGCCGAGTAAGTCATGGCGCAGCTACGTTTAATGCCTTAAGAACCAGGTGCTTCAATAGAAGAGGTCTCTCTATAGATACCAAGGTTGCTGTTTATAAAGCAATAGTCCTCCCTTCCCTCCTGTACGGATCCGAAACGTGGGCAACACTTGTACATCACATACGCTGCCTTGAAGTATTCCATCAACAGTCACTCCGGCAAATCCTGAACGTCAAATGGTGGCACCACGTCTCTAACACCGAGATTCTTGAGCGCTCCAACTGTACCTCCATCGAGTCCATCCTGCGCCAAAACAGACTTCGCTGGCTCGGCCATGTATCCCGCATGGACGATTCCAGGATCCCCAAGCAGCTACTGTTCGGCGAGTTGAAGGTCGGGAAACGTAACAGAGGCCGCCCTCGAAAGTGCTGGAAGGATTGTGTGAAAGAAGACCTACGCACCTTCCATATCGATCCCAAGACCTGGTATGATAGCACCAGAGACCGGTGCCTATGGAGGCAGGCACTCCAAAAAGGAAAACAAACCTGTGAGGAAACCCTAAGAGCGCAAGCCTTAGAGTGCCGAAAAAAGAGGCACCAAAGGGCTACGGGTCCCCCATCGTCATAAGTGATGGGGACCATAAGTAAGTCCTCAATAAATACATGACCAAGTATAATATTTTTGTCTCATTTGTTTAACTGGGTTCTCTTTATCTACTTTTAGGACTTGTGTGAAAACCTGATGATGTTTTAGGTCATATTTATGCAGTGTTAGAATGCAGGCACTTACAGATGTATGCGCGAAGGAGAACAGAGTGCAGAATGTCAACAAAGCCAAGCCGAGAGACTGGAATCGGTGTCGGTAAACTAGCGAGGGTCAGGCGATCGGTGAACAACATAACGTAGGGAAGACAAAGAGCGAAAACGTGGAAAAAATAGCAAAGGGTCAGAAATATAAGAGGCAGTCAGAAAAGATACAAGGCTTGGTATGAACTGAACTAGCAGGATGATATTTTGCAATGGTGTGCTTGTTTAGGGAGCTTAAATAGAGGAACAGGTGATTAAGGAAATGAGAGCCAGCTGAAATTTAGTAGGCTGGAGACAGAGGGTGCTGTGTGTTTTGGGAGCTGTGGTCCAGAGTGTCCATGTTTGTAGTTTGTTCCTTCTCAGTGGGTTTACTGACAGAACACCCCCCGAGGAGCTACCTCTGGGAGCTACATTCTTTTTGGGACAACCCCTACCTCTGGATGCTGGTTTGTTAGGATACTGGGCATGGAATTTCTGCTTAAGAAGTGGGTCGAGAATGTCCCTGGACTTGACCCAACTTTGTTCCTCAGACCCATATAATTCCCAATCTACTAGGTACTCAACTTGACCTCCTTTTTTGTCTCGAGTCGAGGATCTTGTTGACCTGGTAGATGGGCTCTCCCTCTAGATTTGACTGCAGAGTGTTCCTGGATTGGTGTGTTGCTGGCAAGGGGCCCCGGGATAGCAGGTTTTAGGTGTGAGTCATGAAATGTAGGAGATACTTGGTTGTGAGGGGAGAGTTCAAGACGGTATGATACTTCATTGACGCAGCGCAAAACCTTAAATGGCCTGATGTAGTGTGGCTGGAGTTTTCTACAGGTCTTGGTTTCTCTCAGATTCTTCATGGCCACCCATACTCTGTTGCCAGGGAGGAAGTTAGGAGTTTCTCCTCTATGTTTATCTGCATATTCTTTGTCCTTCACGCAGACTGATTCTCCATGCTGAAGGACCTCCTCCCAGGTGGTTTGACTGTGTCTGAACCAGTCATTGATGGCTTGTACCTGGCTGGGTGCATCGTCCCAGGGAAACAAGGGCGGTTGGTAGCCAAGTATGCACCAAAACGGTGTCAGTTGGGTGGCTGAGTGTTTAAGCGAGTTCTGTGTATACTTAGCCCAAGGAAGGAAGTGCACCCAGTCCCCCTGGGCAATAGATCTTCAAGAAACACCTGATCTCCTGGTTTGCTCTCTCTACTTGGCTGTTAGACTGGGGGTGACAGCTGGATGTGAGACTTACGGATATTCCCAACCTCTCCATGAAGCTTGTCCAAAAATGTGAAATGAATTGGGGTCCCCAGTCAGTAACTATATCTTTGGGGATACCACAGTACCTGAAGACTTGTTGAAACAACAGCTCTGCGGTCTGAGAGGCTGTGGGAACACCTGGCAACAGAATGAATTTCAATGCCTTTGAAAATCAGTCGATGGTTACCATTATTGTGGTGTTGCCTTGAGAGGGAGGTAGATCTGTGATAAAGTCAATTGCTAGGTGTGACCAAGATTCTCAGAACCTTTGCTTGAGCACATTCGGAGCATGAGGCGATGAACTGGTTGATTTCGGAAAGCATATTCTCCCACCAGTACCTGTTCCTTAACATTTGGTTTGTGTGTTGGCTACTCGGATGTCCAGTGGCAGGAGATGCGTGTGCCCAGGTGATGAGTCTGTTGTGAAGATGCTTGGGTATGTAGAGAAGACCAGATAGGAGATGAAAGGGACGAGTTTGAGGTTGTGACTTGCTTATTTCCTTGTCCAATTCCGAGGTGATGGATTGTATGAAACACTGTGGTGGGATGATGGGATGAGAAACTGAGTCTTGGTGGGATGGCCTGAAAGCCCTGGATAAAGCATCTGCCTTGGTATTCTTGGAATCTGGATGGAATGAAATTGTGAAGTCAAATCGGGTGAAGAATAATGCCCACCTGGCCTGACGTGGATTTAACCTTTTGGCTTTCCTGAGATATTCTAGGTTCTTGTGATCTATGAGGATTACACAGGGGTGAGTGGCTCCCTCTAACCAATGCTGCCACTCCTCGAGGGCTAGTTTAATAGCAAGCAGTTCTCTGTTCCCCACATCATAATTCCTTTCTGCTGAAGTTAGTTTCTTAGAAAAGAAAGCTACTGGGTGTAGCTTTTGTTTTTCCCTGAAGTGTCGGGAAAGGATGGCCCCTACTCCAGTGTCAGACACTTCTACTTCTACGATGAACAGCTTTGTAGGGTGAGGGTGCTGGAGTATGGGTGTAGAAGTGAAGGCAAGCTTAAGCCAATTAAAGGCTTCCTCTGCCGCTGGGTTCCACTGTAGGCGCTTAGGACCCTTCTTCAGCAATGCAGTTAGAGGGGCTGCCAGAGTGCTGAAACCTTGAATGAATCGGCAGTAAAAGTTTGCAAAGCCCAAGAATTGTTGAAGATCCTTTATACATTTGGGTGTCAGCCAGGGCATGACAGCTGATACTTTAGATGAGTCCATATTCATTCCTTCAGTGCTGATAATATAGCCAAAGAAGGAGATCCTACTTTGATGAAACTTGCACTTTTCAGTCTTTACGTAGAGGTTGTTCTCTAGTAATCATTTGAGAACTGCTCTGACGTGTTCCTGGTGACTCAGGACATCTAAGAAGTATATCAGGATGTCGTCAATATAAGTGATGACATATTTGCCCAGCATGTCCTGTAGCACATCACTGATGAAGCATTGGAACACGCTGGGTGTTGAAGAAAGGCCATAAGGCATGACCTGGTATTTGAAGTGTCCAGCAGTAGTGCTGAAGGCTGTTTTCCATTCATCACCCTTCTTTATCCTGATCAGATTATAAGCACTGCACAGATCAAGCTTGGAAAAGATCCTCGCAGATCGGAGTTGTTCCAGAGCTGCTGGGACCAGGGGGAGAGTACTTTACGGTGACCTGGTTTAAACCTCTGTAATCGATGCAGGGCCTTAGTCCGCCTCCTCGTTTCTCCACAAAAAAGAAACCAGCAGATGCGGGAGACTTGGAAGGGTGGATATATCCCTGTTTGAGGGCCTCCTGAATATCCTCCTCCATGGCAGCGTGTTCCTTCTGGGATAGGGGATAAATACGACCATGTGGAGGAGACATACCTGGCAGTAGGTCAATCGCACAGTCATATGCCCTGTGTGGTGGTAGCCCGCAGGCCTTCCCCTTACTGAAGACTTCTGAAAGGTCCCAATAGCAGTCAGGAATGTTGTCCATGGAGTCAGGTTGAGGCCTTTCCATGGAGGTGGAAGATACTTTGACCTGGGGACAAGAGAGACAGCTCTGGAAACATGTGGGTGACCATTGAAGAATTTATTTACTTTGCCATGAAATAAGAGGGTCATGTAGCTGATATCCAAGGATAGATTAGATAAATTAGATAGAACTTTATTGATCCCTTTGGGAGGGTTCCCTCAGGGAAATTAAAATTCCAGCAGCATCATTACAGGATAAGCAGAGGATAGAAAATTAAGTATTTACATATACAAATATAAAAAAGAATAACATATGGGAAAAGAAGAAAGAAAAAAAGGCCAGCAGGAGAGGTATTGCACATTATATTGCACATTTATATTGCACATTGTCCAGTATTGCTTTTTGTCAGGCTAGGCTAGGCTACTGCTCCTTCCCGTCCTCTGTCCTCCTGTTACCCTTCCTCCCCCCCAGAGAGGAGTTGTACAGTTTGATGGAGTGAGGGACAAAGGAGTTTTTAAGTCTGTTAGTCCTGCATTTGGGAAGGAGAATTCTGTCACTGAACAGGCTCCTCTGGTTGCTGATGACGGTGTGCAGAGGGTGATTGGCATCGTCCATGATGTTCAGTAGTTCGTCCATAGTCCTCTTCTCTGCCACCGTCACCAGAGAGTCCAGCTTCACGCCGACCACAGAGCCAGCCCGACTGATCAGTTTGTCCAGCCTGGATGTGTCCTTCTTGGATATGCTGCCCCCCCCAGCACACCACAGTGTAAAACAGGACACTGGCGACCATGGACTGATAGAACATCCACAGGAGTTTCCTGCAGATGTTAAAGGACCACAGCCTCCTCAGGAAGTATAGCCTGCTTTGTCCCTTCCTGTACGAGTGGTCGGTGTTGCAAGTCTAGTCCAGCTTGCTGTCCAGCCACAGCCCGAGGTACTTGTAGGAATTCACAGTCTCCACCTCAACTCCCTCGATCAGAACTGGTCGTGACCTTGGTCTGGACCTCCCAAAGTCAATGACCAGCTCCTTGGTCTTCGAGGTGTTGAGCTGCAGATGGTTCCTGTTGCACCAAACGGCAAAGTCCCTCACCAGGCTCCTATACTCCTCCTCTCTGTCGTCCCTGATACACCCCATGATGGCTGTGTCATCGGCAAACTTCTGAATGTGACACAACTCTGAGTTGTAGCAGAAGTCCGCAGTGTACAGGGTGAAGAGAAGAGGGGCCAGCACCATGCCCTGGGGTGCTCTGGTGCTGCTAATTACAGTGTCAGATGTGATGTCCTTCAGCCTGATGTACTGCAGCCTGTCGGTGAGGTAGCTGGAGATCCAGGTGACCAGGCAGGGGTCCACTCGCATCCTGTTCAGTTTGTCCTGAAGCATAATGGGCTGGATGGTGTTGAAGGCACTTGAGAAGCCCAAGAAGAGGATCCTCACTGTGCCATTTCCCTTATCCAGATGCAAGTGGGCTTGGTGTAGCAGGTAGAGGATGGCATCTTCCACACCAACACCTGCCCGGTACGCAAACTGCAGACAGTCCTGGGCATGTTGCACCTGGGGTCTGAGGAGGCTGAGGAAGAGCCGCTCCAAAGTCTTCACTTCATCAGATGTGAAGTGAGTGCCACCAGTTGGAAGTCATTCAGCTCACTGGGCCGGTTGTTCATGGGAACTGGAACAATGCATGATGTCTTCCAGAGGGTGGGCACTCTCCCCAGCTGCAGGCTGAGGTTGAAGATGCATTGGAGTGGTTCACCCAGTTCAGCAGCACAGGTCTTCAGTAGTTGGGGACACACCTTGTCCAGGCCTGCTGCTTTCCTGGGGTAAAGCTTCCTCAGTTGACCTCTGACCTGGTCTGCAGTAATGCATGGAGGAGTCTGTGTTGAGGTGGGGGAGGAGGGGGAGGAGGGGGCTGCTGCGATGACTGGGGGGAGGTGTGTTGAGGGAAGAAGGAGAGATGGCTGCAGTGAGGGGGAGGGTGGGGGGACATGGGCTGGTTGAACCGGTTGAAGAAGTCATTCAGCTCGTTCGCCCTCTCCACTGTCCCCTCAACGACTCTGGTCTTTGTGTTGTGGCCTGTGATGGTTTTCATACCTTCCCAGACCTCCCTCATGCTGTTCTCCTTCAGCTTCTGCTCCACCTTTCTCCTGTAGCTGTCCTTAGCTTCCCTCACGCAGCGTTTCACCTCCTGCTGTGCTGCTTTCATCGCCTCCCTGTCCTTGCTCCTGAAGGCGGCCTTCTTCCTGTTGAGGACAGCTTTGACTTCCTGTGTTATCCATGGCTTGTTATTAGGGTAACACCATACAGTCTTAGCGGGGGAGACCACGTCTGCACAGAAGTTGAGATAATCCGTCAGACAGTGTGTCAGCCTCTCTATGTCCTCACAGTGTGGGCTAAGCCAGTGGTTTTCAAAGTGGGGGCCACAGCCCCCTGGGGGTCCGCCAGGGGGCGCTAGGGGGGCCTCAGAAAGTTGGAGGGACGATGACAAAAAAATTGCGGAAAAAAATATACTTTTTTAAAATAATTATTATTAAATATATTGTAATTAGTTTTTTAATCATTATTACAAAATATAATTATTAACTAGAGACAACAATTCCCCTGTGGGAAATTGTGAGAGTGATGCAGTGCGCGTAGCAGTCGCAGGAGCTGCACTGAACTGTGTGACTTGCCATGATGCTACAAGCATGTGTCTCTCTGAGAGGGAGCAGCCCCTCCCTCATGTGTGTGTGTTTGAGAGAGAGAGCATCCCCTCCCCTCTCTGCTCCCTGAGTGGAGCTCGTCGCCTTGGTAACGGTGCTCAGGTGCAGGGCAGACACACAATATGACAAGCAAAGAGCACTTTTTCTCAGAGTTCCCTCTCCTCGAACAACGGGGATTTACACAGAAATTAAAGGAGCTATTCACAAAATTCTTTCACATTGAGCGCTACAAGGCTCTCATGAACACATTGATGTAATTTTTTTGTCCCTAGTGTAAAAAATGTGGACAATAGAGCGAGTTAAAAACAAGTGACATTTCTGATTTTGTAGTAAAAGTGCTGTCAGGATTATAATGGGAGTCAATCGGAACATTGTTTGCCATGCTCATCTCTCCAATTGCCTGTGACATTGCGGTTTGCGCCATTTATCAAGCTGCTTTGCTCCTCAAGCTAGTGTATTGCTAGTACAAAATGGACAGGTTTTTGAAGAAGAGACTGAAGGAACAAACCAACAGCCCTGCTGTGGAGGACACTGCTGTGAAAAAAACAAAGAAGTCCTGGCCAACTAAAATCCGAAAATATGAGGCAGCATACATTAAGTATGGCTTTACAGCCATACAGAAAAATGGCCATGATTGCCTGAAATGCGTCCTCTGTCTGGAGACCCTGTCAAACGAGTGCTTAAAACCTTCGAAACTTCAGCGTCACTTGGTACAAAAACATCCAACAGATGCCGAAGAAACAGTAGATTTCTTCAGACGCAAAGAAGAGCATTTGGTCAGGCAATCTGCTGCATTCACCCAGCAAGCTACTGTCCCCAAGCGGGCCCTGAAGGCATAATTTTTAGCCTCATACCACATTGCTCGTGCTAAAAAACCTCACTCAGTGGGAGAAGATTTGATTTTACCAGCCACCAAAGACATTGTCCGAGAATTGCTTGGTGAGGATGCTGCCAAAAAAAATCGATGCTGTCCCACTCTCTGATAACACCGTGAGCCAACGGATTGGTGACATGACTCAAGACGTATCTGCTCAGCTGTTGGAGCAGGTGAGAGCCAGCGAATACTTCGCACTTCAGCTGGATGAGAGCACAGATTTATCCAATGAGGCCCAACTGCTTGTGTACATCAGATTTATTTCACAGGAAAGATTTGTGGAGGAAATACTATTTTGTAAAGCACTTGAAAGAAGAACTACTGGGAAAGACACTTTTCAAGTTTTGGATGATTACATCGAGTCTAATGGATTGGACTGGACCCGTTATGTAGGGGTGTGTTCAGACGGAGCCGCGGCAATGACCGGGAAGATCAGTGCTCTCATTAAGCAGAAGGCTCCGCATGTAGTGGCCACACACTGCAAGCTCCATCGTGAGGCACTGGTCACAAAAAGGATGGATAACGAGTTGAATCAGGTACTATAGGAGGTTATACAGTTTATTGTTCAGTGCAAAAGTATTTGTGTTGAAAACATGTTAGTCAATAATACTCTTATGCTAAACAAATGTAACAATTATTGACTATTGAATAAAAGTAAGAGAAAACATTCTAAAAGTTTATGTTTCTTTACATATTTTGTAGCATTGTCTGTGGGTTTGCAAAGGGGGTCCCCAGCCAGAAGCTAATGCTGTTTGGGGGGCCTTGGCATGGAAAAGTTTGGGAACCCCTGGGCTAAGCAGCACATCCCAGTCCTTGGTGTCATAACAGTCTCTGAGGGCATCTTCCATTTCAGGAGACCACCTCTTGATGGAGCTAGTTGTTGCAGGCTGCCTTTGGACCAGGGGGGTGTACTTCGGCTGTAGATGAACCAGGTTGTGGTCAGACTTCCCTAGTGGGGGGAGGGGTGTGATTCTGTATGCATCCCTCACATTAGCATACAGCAAGTCAATTGTCCTGTTGTTCCTTGTTGGACAGTCCACAACCTGGTAAAAAGCAGCCAAAGTAGAGTCCAAAGTAGCATGATTAAAGTCCCCAGAAATTATCATAAATGCCTCAGGGTGCTGTGTTTGCAGCCTTGCTGTGACAGAGTGAATCCTCTCACATGCAGCGGCTGCATCTGCCCTCGGAGGGATGTAAACAAAGATGACACGGATAATGTCATGATCAACGGTTATAGTTACATACAGTGAGATGAGTTCCTTGTGCAATGTTCCTAGTTAAATCTGCACTGGTCGGGTCTGTGAAGTGACCAGCCCATTGCCTATGGGTCCTCCATTGATGGTCTTAATGCTGAGAGCACTGTGCAGAGGGGTGGTAGGCAGGTTGAGCTTCTGCATGATGGTACTACTGATAAAGTTCCCCTCTGCCCCTGAATCAACAAAAGCAGATAGAACATAAGTGGAGGATGCCACCTTTAGTAAAACTGGTATCTTGAAGGATTTTGAATTGAATTCTCTCACCGGACTTGTAGATCTTATTGGTTTCTCTGCTGGGGTTTCATGGGCTGGTTGGAATGGACAGTGCCAGATGTTATGTTCGGGGCTCCCACGGTAGAAGCATAACCCCTCCTTGCATTGTCTAGCATGCTCAGCATGGGTCAACTTAGTGCATGAGACCTCCATGGGTGAGCTGTCCTCCGACAGCTGAACAGACCCGGTACTATCGTGGATAGAGGGTCGGTGCTTTAACAGTTGGTCGAGACGAATAGCTAGGTCTATGAGAGAGTTTAGAGTGAGGTTCTCATCTCTACAAGCCATTTCACTGATGGTTTCAGGACGTAAATCTTGGCGAAAGACTGCTTTCAGAGCTGGGTTGTTCCATCCACTGGCAGCTGCTAGCGTGCTGAAGTTCAGGGCATATTCAGTAACACTTTGAGAAACTTGAGATCTGGCGAGTAGACTCTCTCCAACCTCTATCCCCTCTGGTTCATGGTCAAACACTCTCTTGAATAGAGAGAGGAACTGTTCGTATGACGTAGTTTGCTCACCATCCTTGTTCCAAATGGCAGTTGCCCAGTGGAGCGCTTTGCCAGTGAGAAAAGATAAAAACTTACCAATTTTATGCTCATCAGATAAGTTTGGCATGGCGGCGAAATACATAGAACATTGCAGTAAAAAACCTTTACATGTGATGGTGTCTCCAGTGAACTTCTCCGGAGTGGGGAGTTGCAACGCTGGGCTAGGAGGAGACTCGGGGCATGCTAGGAGGGCCTGCGACATCACAGTTGCGAGCTGTCATCCGAGTGTTGAGATCGGCAAGCATCTGTTGATGTTCTCCCAGCAAACGCCCCTGCACATTCAGAGCAGTCTGTTTAGTGTCCTCCACTACATCCATGTTGGCGAAGTATCCTGTTAGAATGCAGGCACTTACAGATGTATGCACGGAGGAGAACAGAGTGCAGAATGTCAACTGCCAAGGGACTGGAATCATCTCATCTCATCTCATTATCTCTAGCCGCTTTATCCTTCTACAGGGTCGCAGGCAAGCTGGAGCCTATCCCAGCTGACTATGGGTGAAAGGCGGGGTACACCCTGGACAAGTCGCCAGGTCATTACAGGGCTGACACATAGACACAGACAACCATTCACACTCACATTCACACCTATGGTCAATTTAGAGTCACCAGTTAACCTAACCTGCATGTCTTTGGACTGTGGGGGAAACCGGAGCACCCGGAGGAAACCCACGCGGACACGGGGAGAACATGCAAACTCCGCACAGAAAGGCCCTCGCCGGCCATGGGGCTCGAACCCAGGACCTTCTTGCTGTGAGGTGACAGCGCTAACCACTACACCACCGTGCCGCCCGGACTGGAATCAGTGTCGGTAAACTAGCGAGGGTTGGGTGATCGGCGAACAACGTAATGTAGGGAAGACAAAGAGCCAAAACATGGAAGAAATAGCAAAGGGTCAGAAATATAAGAGGCAGTCAGAAAAGATACAAGGCTTAGTATGAACTGAACTAGCAGGATGATACTTCGCAATGGTGTACTTGTTTGGGGAGCTTAAATAGAGGAACAGGTGATTAAGGAAATGAGAGCCAGCTGAGATTCAGTAGGCTGGAGACAGAGGGTGCTGTGTGTTTTGGGAGCTGTAGTCCAGAGTGTCCATGTTTTTAGTTTGTTCTTTCTCAGCGGGTTTACTGGCATGCAGAAATATAGAAAATTCTAAAGGGTTCACAAACTTTCAAGCACCACTGTATGGGACCAACACTTTGGAAATCCGCTGTCTGTAAACACAGTTCATCGTTGCAGCTACAAATGCAAAGTGAAAACCAAATATCAACAACATCCAGAAATGCCTCTGAATTCTTTGGGACTGAGCCCATCTGAAGTGCACAGATGCAAAGTGGAAAAGTGTGCTGTGGTCTGACGAGTCCACATTTTGAATTGTTCTTGGAAATCAGGGACATTGTGTCCTCTGGGCTAAAGAGGAAAAGGACCATCTAGATTGTTAGCAGTAAAGTTCAAAAGCCAGCATCTGTGATGGTATAGGGGTGTGGTAGTGCCCCCATATGGCACATTAAGCACAAAATATGACAACGAAGAACTCAGACTGTTGAACAACTGAAATCATATATCAAGCAAGAGTGGGAAAGAATTTTCGGAGATATATCGAGTATATTCAATATATCGCACAGCCCGAGTCTGAATCTGTGGAGCCCCTAATGTGTCAGCGCTGACGAAAAAACGGGGATGTCAAGAAAACGAGCGCTCATTTTGCTGGGCGTGTTCTCATTTTATTAAATTGCGCGCTCATGTTAAATAGAGTGTGCGTTCGTTTACGTAAACCGTGGGCTCGCCTTACTAAAACCGTGCGCTCGCCCTGCTCAGCCGTGCCCACGGAATATACATCGTGAGCACAATTTACGAAAACGTGGCCACGATTTATAAAACATGTTAACGTAATTTAAAAATAATACATTCAAACTTGTTAGCACGAATAAGTAAAGCGTGGTCACAATTTATACCAGAAAACACAATGTGCCCGATTCACAAGTGGGTCAGACGGGGCTATTTGCCATTTCGCAATGGATCTTATAAGGGTTTACCATGGGTTAGGTATGGAGTGCAAACATATACTTTCAACGCTTGCCTCCCAGCATGGTATTATCTTAAGTCTGAGCACATTGAACAGAATGCTGAGGGTAAATGGTCTTCGCCACCGGATGTATGATGATTTGGGTCCCGTAACTGATTTTATTTTCAACCAACTCCAAGGCCCAGGGAGGTTCCATGGGTCTCGGTGGATGCATGTGAAATGTGTAGGGAATGGGTTCCGGGTAAAGAAAGAAGATGTGGGCACCATCTTAAGTGCGCTCGACCCAGAAGGGTCCCAATATCGCTGCCGGAGACGCCTGAGAAGGAGACAGTACTTCTCTCGTGGTCCTAATTTCATATGGCACGTCGACTCATATGACAAATTGAGCCCATATGGAATATGCATTAACGGATGCATAGACGGATTCAGTAGGAAAGTGATTTGGCTCAGAGCTGCATTCATAAATAGTGACCCGCGTGTTATCGGGGGCTATTATGCTGAAGCCATAGAGAGATTTGGTGGGTACCCGACACTGATGCGCACAGACATGGGAACGGAGAATGTGATCCTTTGCGACATGCAAGTGTACATGCATTTAACCAGAAAAATGTCTTGACTATATTTTCTATTCATTTTACAACTTATGGTGGTAAATAAAAGTGTGACTTTTCATGGAAAACACAAAATTGCCTGGGTGACCCCAAACTTTTGAACTGTAGTGTATATATATATATATATATATATATATATATATATATATATACATACATACACACATGTGCGTGTGTATATATGTGTATGTTTGCGCATATGCCCAGTGTAAACTTGTACTCTATAAGCTCTTGTGCCTGGACCTCACTGCAATTTTACTCCTTAGCCATTATTAGGGACTGTAACATCATAATGTAGGATCTTCAGTACAGTAAAACAGTGTAAAATGTTAGTCATTCCCACAGTACAGACCTTTGACAACAACTACTTACGCAGTCTAATGAAGTACCCCATAGCCTTCCACTGCTGCTAATAGGATAATGACATTTCTGTAAAGTGTATGAGCCCATCCTCCTATTTCGGATCAGTTTAATGGAACATCCTCCTGGCAGTTCACAAAATGTGCCCTCCCCTGTTTGAAGTCCAAACAGCCATCTTTTGAGTACTTTGAGCAGTATCCATTCATGTGCTCACTGTGAGTTACCATTGTACCCTATTTCTTCTTTTTCTCTGTGATACAAAAAAAGCATCAGAGCCAGTGCCGGGGGAAAAGTGCGTCCCGCAGCATGGAGAACAGATGGCAGCTCGGTGCCTCATGATGGTAAAAGCAGTTGGTGCTGAATGACTCCAGCAGCGAATCAGCAAAATACAGAACACAGAGTTCTGTAATGGAGAGTTGTTTCAGAGGTCTTCTGGACCATAAATACTGACATGAGGGCTTGGTTCTAAGAGGCATTTAAACACTGGCTCCTGCAGTCATCCAACCTCAAGAAGATTAACCTATAGAGGACTTGCTGGGCATACAGAGGAGCAGGATGGATGGTAGTTTTATGTATTTGTCCTAACCAGTAAATTGAAAATGAAGCTGAAAGAGTTTGGGGACAAATAAGCCTGCATAATATGGTTGGGAACATGTCAGCTTGGCTGCTGTGATATA
The DNA here is from genome assembly GCF_027579695.1 of Neoarius graeffei. NCBI lineage: Eukaryota > Metazoa > Chordata > Actinopteri > Siluriformes > Ariidae > Neoarius > Neoarius graeffei. The sequence goes on from NC_083578.1 coordinate 54,052,684, forward strand.
CAGGACATATAAAGAAAAGTGAGGAGTAAAACTCTATGGAGGCGGCACGGTGGTGTAGTGGTTAGCGCTGTCGCCTCACAGCAAGAAGGTCCTGGGTTCGAGCCCCGGGGCCGGCGAGGGCCTTTCTGTGTGGAGTTTGCATGTTCTCCCCGTGTCCGCGTGGGTTTCCTCCGGGTGCTCCGGTTTCCCCCACAGTCCAAAGACATGCAGGTTAGGTTAACTGGTGACTCTAAATTGACCGTAGGTGTGAATGTGAAGGTGTGTGAATGGTTGTCTGTGTCTATGTGTCAGCCCTGTGATGACCTGGCGACTTGTCCAGGGTGTATCCCGCCTTTCGCCCGTAGTCAGCTGGGATAGGCTCCAGCTTGCCTGCGACCCTGTAGAAGGATAAAGCGGCAAGAGATAATGAGATGAGATGAGAAAACTCTATGGAGCGTTCTGGAATAGGAAAGTAACCCATGATGGGTTGACAAAGTGGAGAGCCTTTACCATCATGAAATGGATTATTTTTCTCTAATCACATATCCCCAAGTGTTTTTCCCCCTGTTTATACCACAGCAATTTTGCCAGTCATAAATTTATTAATGAACAAAGGTTGTGCCTTTTATCTGTTTACAATTACATTGATTGTTGTTGAACATTCACAGAACAAGTGAGTTCCTGTCATCACGTTTGTTATAGTGACTAT